>NW_027445628.1:600000-1200000 GCF_035582795.1 Mycteria americana | reverse complement strand
TGGTTGGTTATGATGCAACAATGCCTATGTGACTGTCGCAGAGCCCGGCTGCCAAATTCGAAACGTCCCGCGATTGCGCCCACACGAAAGCTGCCAGCACTGAAAGCTCTACCTGGTTTTCACTGTCCCTTGGAACTGCATTCGCTGCCGCACAGACATTCGCGCTCTGCAAGAGCTTTGGTTGGTTATGATGCAACAATGCCTATGTGACTGTCGCAGAGCCCGGCTGCCAAATTCGAAACGTCCAGCGATTGAGTCCACACGAAAGCTGCCAGCACTGAAAGGTCTACCTGGTTTTCACTGTTCCTTGGAACTTGCATTCGCTGCCGCACAGACATTCGCGCTCTGCAAGAGCTTTGATTGTTTATGATGCAACAATGCCTACGTGACTCTGGCAGAGCCCGGCTGCCAAATTCGAAACGTCCCGCGATTGCGCCCACACGAAAGCTGCCAGCACTGAAAGCTCTACCTGGTTTTCACTGTCCCTTGGAACTGCATTCGCTGTCGCACAGACATTCGCGCTCTGCAAATGCCTTGGTTGGCTATGATGCAACAATGCCTATGTGACTGTCGCAGAGCCCGGCTGCCAAATTCGAAACGTCCAGCGATTGCGCCCACACGAAAGCTGCCAGCACTGAAAGGTCTACCTGGTTTTCACTGTCCCTTGGAACTGCATTCGCTGCCGCACAGACATTTGCGCTCTGCAAATGCCTTGGTAGGCTATGATGCAACAATGCCTATGTGACTCTGGCCGAGCCCGCGTGCCAAATTCGAAACGTCCCGCGATTGCGCCCACACAAAAGCTGCCAGCAGTGAAAGCTCTACCTGGTTTTCACTGTGCCTTGGAACTTCATTCGCTGCCGCACAGATATTCGTGCTCTGCAAGAGCTTTGGTTGGTTATGATGCAACAATGCCTATGTGACTGTCGCAGAGCCCGGCTGCCAAATTCGAAACGTCCCGCGATTGCGCCCACACGAAAGCTGCCAGCACTGAAAGCTCTACCTGGTTTTCACTGTCCCTTGGAACTGCATTCGCTGCCGCACAGACATTCGCGCTCTGCAAATGCCTTGGTTGGTTATGATGCAACAATGCCTATGTGACTGTCGCAGAGCCCGGCTGCCAAATTCGAAACGTCCAGCGATTGCGCCCACACGAAAGCTGCCAGCACTGAAAGCTCTACCTGGTTTTCACTGTCCCTTGGAACTGCATTCGCTGCCGCACAGACATTCACGCTATGCAAAAGCTTTGGTTGGTTATGATGCAACAATACCTATGTGACTCTGGCCGAGCCCGGCTGCCAAATTCGAAACGTCCAGCGATTGCGCCCACACGAAAGCTGCCAGCACTGAAAGCTCTACCTGGTTTTCACTGTCCCTTGGAACTGCATTCGCTGCCGCACAGACATTCGCGCTCTGCAAATGCCTTGGTTGGTTATGATGCAACAATGCCTATGTGACTGTCGCAGAGCCCGGCTGCCAAATTCGAAACGTCCCGCGATTGCGCCCACACGAAAGCTGCCAGCACTGAAAGCTCTACCTGGTTTTCACTGTCCCTTGGAACTGCATTCGCTGCCGCACAGACATTCGCGCTCTGCAAGAGCTTTCGTTGGTTATGATGCAACAATGCCTATGTGACTGTCGCAGAGCCCGGCTGCCAAATTCGAAACGTCCAGCGATTGAGTCCACACGAAAGCTGCCAGCACTGAAAGCTCTACCTGGTTTTCACTGTTCCTTGGAACTTGCATTCGCTGCCGCACAGACATTCGCGCTCTGCAAGAGCTTTGATTGTTTATGATGCAACAATGCCTACGTGACTCTGGCAGAGCCCGGCTGCCAAATTCGAAACGTCCCGCGATTGCGCCCACACGAAAGCTGCCAGCACTGAAAGCTCTACCTGGTTTTCACTGTCCCTTGGAACTGCATTCGCTGTCGCACAGACATTCGCGCTCTGCAAATGCCTTGGTTGGCTATGATGCAACAATGCCTATGTGACTGTCGCAGAGCCCGGCTGCCAAATTCGAAACGTCCAGCGATTGCGCCCACACGAAAGCTGCCAGCACTGAAAGGTCTACCTGGTTTTTACTGTCCCTTGGAACTGCATTCGCTGCCGCACAGACATTTGCGCTCTGCAAATGCCTTGGTAGGCTATGATGCAACAATGCCTATGTGACTCTGGCCGAGCCCGCCTGCCAAATTCGAAACGTCCAGAGATTGCGCCCACACAAAAGCTGCCAGCACTGAAAGCTCTACCTGGTTTTCACTGTGCCTTGGAACTTCATTCGCTGCCGCACAGATATTCGTGCTCTGCAAGAGCTTTGGTTGGTTATGATGCAACAATGCCTATGTGACTGTCGCAGAGCCCGGCTGCCAAATTCGAAACGTCCCGCGATTGCGCCCACACGAAAGCTGCCAGCACTGAAAGCTCTACCTGGTTTTCACTGTCCCTTGGAACTGCATTCGCTGCCGCACAGACATTCGCGCTCTGCAAATGCCTTGGTTGGTTATGATGCAACAATGCCTATGTGACTGTCGCAGAACCCGGCTGCCAAATTCGAAACGTCCAGCGATTGCGCCCACACGAAAGCTGCCAGCACTGAAAGCTCTACCTGGTTTTCACTGTCCCTTGGAACTGCATTCGCTGCCGCACAGACATTCGCGCTCTGCAAGACCTTTTGTTGGTTATGATGCAACAATGCCTATGTGACTGTCGCAGAGCCCGGCTGCCAAATTCGAAACGTCCAGCGATTGCGCCCAGACGAAAGCTGCCAGCACTGAAAGCTCTACCTGGTTTTCACTGTCCCTTGGAACTGCATTCGCTGCCGCACAGACATTCACGCTATGCAAAAGCTTTGGTTGGCTATGATGCAACAATACCTATGTGACTCTGGCCGAGCCCAGCTGCCAAATTCGAAACGTCCAGCGATTGCGCCCACACGAAAGCTGCCAGCACTGAAAGCTCTACCTGGTTTTCACTGTCCCTTGGAACTGCATTCGCTGCCGCACAGACATTCGCGCTCTGCAAATGCCTTGGTTGGTTATGATGCAACAATGCCTATGTGACTGTCGCAGAGCCCGGCTGCTAAATTCGAAACGTCCAGCGATTGCGCCCACACGAAAGCTGCCAGCACTGAAAGCTCTACCTGGTTTTCACTGTCCCTTGGAAGTGCATTCGCTGCCGCACAGACATTCGCGTTCTGCAAATGCCTTGGTTGGTTATGATGCAACAATGCCTATGTGACTGTCGCAGAGCCCGGCTGCCAAATTCGAAACGTCCAGCGATTGCGCCCACACGAAAGCTGCCAGCATGAAAGGTCTAACTGGTTTTCACTGTCCCTTGGAACTGCATTCGCTGCCGCACAGACATTCGCGCTCTGCAAGAGCTTTCGTTGGTTATGATGCAACAATGCCTATGTGACTGTCGCAGAGCCCGGCTGCCAAATTCGAAACGTCCAGCGACTGAGTCCACACGAAAGCTGCCAGCACTGAAAGCTCTACCTGGTTTTCACTGTCCCTTGGAACTGCATTTGCTGCCGCACAGACATTCGCCCTTTGCAAGATATTTGGTTGGGTATGATGCAACAATGCTTATGTGACTCTCGCAGAGCCCGGCTGGCAAATTCGAAACGTCCAGCGATTGCGCCCAGACGAAAGCTGCCAGCACTGAAAGCTCTACCTGGTTTTCACTGTCCCTTGGAACTTGCATTCGCTGCCGCACAGACATTCGCGCTCTGCAAGAGCTTTGATTGTTTATGATGCAACAATACCTACGTGACTCTGGCAGAGCCCGGCTGCCAAATTCGAAACGTCCCGCGACTGCGCCCACACGAAAGCTGCCAGCATGAAAGCTCTACCTGGTTTTCACTGTCCCTTGGAACTGCATTCGCTGCCGCACAGACATTCGCGCTCTGCAAGAGCTTTGGTTGGTTATGATGCAACAATGCCTATGTGACTGTCGCAGAGCCCGGCTGCCAAATTCGAAACGTCCAGCGATTGCGCCCACACGAAAGCTGCCAGCACTGCAAGATCTACCTGGTTTTCACTGTCCCTTGGAACTGCATTCGCTGCCGCACAGACATTCGCGCTCTGCAAAAGCCTTGGTTGTTTATGATGCAACAATGCCTATGTGACTGTCGCAGAGCCTGGCTGCCAAATTCGAAACGTCCCGCGATTGCGCCCAGACGAAAGCTGCCAGTACTGAAAGGTCTACCTGGTTTTCACTGTCCCTTGGAACTGCATTCGCTGCCGCACAGACATTCGCGCTCTGCAAAAGCCTTGGTTAGTTATGATGCAACAATGCCTATGTGACTGTCGCAGAGCCCGGCTGCCAAATTCGAAACGTCCAGCGATTGCGCCCACACGAAAGCTGCCAGCACTGAAAGGTCTACCTGGTTTTCACTGTCCCTTGGAACTGCATTCGCTGCCGCACAGACATTCGCGCTCTGCAAATGCCTTGGTTGGTTATGATGCAACAATGCCTATGTGACTGTCGCAGAGCCCGGCTGCCAAATTCGAAACGTCCAGCGATTGCGCCCACACGAAAGCTGCCAGCACTGAAAGCTCTACCTGGTTTTCACTGTCCCTTGGAACTGCATTCGCTGCCGCACAGACATTCGCGCTCTGCAAATGCCTTGGTTGGTTATGATGCAACAATGCCTATGTGACTCTGGCCGAGCCCGGCTGCCAAATTCGAAATGTCCAGCGATTGCGCCCTCACGAAAGCTGCCAGCACTGAAAGCTCTACCTGGTTTTCACTGTCCCTTGGAACTGCATTCGCTGCCGCACAGACATTCGCGCTCTGCAAGAGCTTTGGTTGGTTATGATGCAACAATGCCTATGTGACTGTCGCAGAGCCCGGCTGCCAAATTCGAAACGTCCAGCGATTGAGTCCACACGAAAGCTGCCAGCACTGAAAGCTCTACCTGGTTTTCACTGTCCCTTGGAACTGCATTCGCTGCCGCACAGACATTCGCGCTCTGCAAAAGCCTTGGTTAGTTATGATGCAACAATGCCTATGTGACTCTGGCAGAGCCCGGCTGCCAAATTCGAAACGTCCAGCGATAGCGCCCACACGAAAGCTGCCATCACTGAAAGGTCTACCTGGTTTTCACTGTCCCTTGGAACTGCATTCGCTGCCGCACAGACATTCGCGCTCTGCAAATGCCTTGGTTGGTTATGATGCAACAATGCCTATGTGACTGTCGCAGAGCCCGGCTGCCAAATTCGAAACGTCCAGCGATTGCGCCCACACGAAAGCTGCCAGCACTGAAAGCTCTACCTGGTTTTCACTGTCCCTTGGAACTGCATTCGCTGCCGCACAGACATTCACGCTATGCAAAAGCTTTGGTTGGTTATGATGCAACAATGCCTATGTGACTCTGGCCGAGCCCGGCTGCCAAATTCGAAACGTCCAGCGATTGCGCCCACACGAAAGCTGCCAGCACTGAAAGCTCTACCTGGTTTTCACTGTCCCTTGGAACTGCATTCGCTGCCGCACAGATATTCGCGCTCTGCAAATTCCTTGGTTGGCTATGATGCAACAATGCCTATGTGACTCTGGCAGAGCCCGGCTGCCAAATTCGAAACGTCCAGCGATAGCGCCCACACGAAAGCTGCCAGCACTGAAAGCTCTACCTGGTTTTCACTGTCCCTTGGAACTGCATTCGCTGCCGCACAGACATTCGCCCTCTGCAAGATGTTTGGTTGGGTATGATGCAACAATGCTTATGTGACTGTCGCAGAGCCCGGCTGCCAAATTCGAAACGTCCAGCGATTACGCCCACACGAATGCTGCCAGCATGAAAGGTCTACCTGGTTTTCACTGTCCCTTGGAACTGCATTCGCTGCCGCACAGACATTCGTGCTCTGCAAAAGCCTTGGTTAGTTATGATGCAACAATGCCTATGTGACTCTGGCAGAGCCCAGCTGCCAAATTCGAAACATCCCGCGATTACGCCCACACGAAAGCTGCCAGCACTGAAAGCTCTACCTGGTTTTCACTGTCCCTTGGAACTGCATTCGCTGCCGCAAAGACATTCGCGCTCTGCAAGAGCTTTGATTGTTTATGATGCAACAATGCCTACGTGACTCTGGAAGAGCCCGGCTGCCAAATTCGAAACGTCCAGAGATTGCGCCCACACGAAAGCTGCCAGCACTGAAAGCTCTACCTGGTTTTCACTGTCTCTTGGAACTGCATTCGCTGCCGCACAGACATTCGCGCTCTGCAAATGCCTTGGTTGGTTATGATGCAACAATGCCTATGTGACTGTCGCAGAGCCCGGCTGCCAAATTCGAAACGTCCAGCGATTACGCCCACACGAAAGCTGCCAGCACTGAAAGCTCTACCTGGTTTTCACTGTCCCTTGGAACTGCATTCGCTGCCGCACAGACATTCGCGCTCTGCAAGAGCTTTCGTTGGTTATGATGCAACAATGCCTATGTGACTGTCGCAGAGCCCGGCTGCCAAATCCGAAACGTCCAGCGATTGAGTCCACACGAAAGCTGCCAGCACTGAAAGCTCTACCTGGTTTTCACTGTCCCTTGGAACTTCATTCGCTGCCGCACAGACATTCGCCCTCTGCAAGATGTTTGGTTGGGTATGATGCAACAATGCTTATGTGACTGTCGCAGAGCCCGGCTGCCAAATTCGAAACGTCCAGCGATTACGCCCACACGAATGCTGCCAGCATGAAAGGTCTACCTGGTTTTCACTGTCCCTTGGAACTGCATTCGCTGCCGCACAGACATTCGCGCTCTGCAAAAGCCTTGGTTAGTTATGATGCAACAATGCCTATGTGACTCTGGCAGAGCCCAGCTGCCAAATTCGAAACATCCCGCGATTGCGTCCACACGAAAGCTGCCAGCACTGAAAGCTCTACCTGGTTTTCACTGTCCCTTGGAACTGCATTCGCTGCCGCAAAGACATTCGCGCTCTGCAAGAGCTTTGATTGTTTATGATGCAACAATGCCTACGTGACTCTGGAAGAGCCCGGCTGCCAAATTCGAAACGTCCAGAGATTGCGACCACACGAAAGCTGCCAGCACTGAAAGCTCTACCTGGTTTTCACTGTCCCTTGGAACTGCATTCGCTGCCGCACAGACATTCGCGCTCTGCAAATTCCTTGGTTGGCTATGATGCAACAATGCCTATGTGACTCTGGCAGAGCCCAGCTGCCAAATTCGAAACGTCCAGCGATAGAGCCCACACGAAAACTGCCAGCACTGAAAGCTCTACCTGGTTTTCACTGTCCCTTGGAACTGCATTCGCTGCCGCACAGACATTTGCGCTCTGCAAAAGCCTTGGTTGTTTATGATGCAACAATGCCTATGTGACTCTGGCCGAGCCCAGCTGCCAAATTCGAAACGTCCCGCGATTGCGCCCACACGAAAGCTGCCAGCACTGAAAGCTCTACCTGGTTTTCACTGTCCCTTGGAACTGCATTCGCTGCCGCACAGACATTCACGCTATGCAAAAGCTTTGGTTGGTTATGATGCAACAATGCCTATGTGACTCTGGCCGAGCTCGGCTGCCAAATTCGAAACGTCCAGAGATTGCGCCCACACGAAAGCTGCCAGCACTGAAAGCTCTACCTGGTTTTCACTGTCCCTTGGAACTGCATTCGCTGCCGCACAGACATTCGCGCTCTGCAAGAGCTTTGGTTGGTTATGATGCAACAATGCCTATGTGACTGTCGCAGAGCCCGGCTGCCAAGTTCGAAACGTCCAGCGATTGCGCCCACACGAAAGCTGCCAGCACTGAAAGTTCTACCTGGTTTTCACTGTCCCTTGGAACTGCATTCGCTGCCGCACAGATATTCGTGCTCTGCAAGAGCTTTGGTTGGTTACGATGCAACAATGCCTATGTGACTGTCGCAGAGCCCAGCTGCCAAATTCGAAACGTCCAGCGATTGCGCCCACATGAAAGCTGCCAGCACTGAAAGCTCTACCTGGTTTTCACATTCCCTTGGAACTGCATTCGCTGCCGCACAGACATTCGTGCTATACAAGAGCTTTGGTTGGTTATGATGCAACAATGCCTATGTGACTGTCGCAGAGCCCGGCTGCCAAATTCGAAACGTCCAGCGATTGCGCCCACACGAAAGCTGCCAGCACTGAAAGCTCTACCTGGTTTTCACTGTCCCTTGGAACTGCATTCGCTGCCGCACAGACATTCGCGCTCTGCAAATGCCTTGTTTGGTTATGATGCAACAATTCCTATGTGACTGTCGCAGAGCCCGGCTGCCAAATTCGAAACGTCCAGCGATTACGCCCACACGAATGCTGCCAGCATGAAAGGTCTACCTGGTTTTCACTGTCCCTTGGAACTGCATTCGCTGCCGCACAGACATTCGCGCTCTGCAAAAGCCTTGGTTAGTTATGATGCAACAATGCCTATGTGACTCTGGCAGAGCCCAGCTGCCAAATTCGAAACATCCCGCGATTGCGCCCACACGAAAGCTGCCAGCACTGAAAGCTCTACCTGGTTTTCACTGTCCCTTGGAACTGCATTCGCTGCCGCAAAGACATTCACGCTCTGCAAGAGCTTTGGTTGGTTATGATGCAACAATGCCTATGTGACTCTGGCCGAGCCCGGCTGCCAAATTCGAAACGTCCAGCGATTGCGCCCAGACGAAAGCTGCCAGCACTGAAAGGTCTACCTGTTTTTCACTGTCCCTTGGAAATGCATTCGCTGCCGCACAGACATTCGCGCTCTGCAAGAGCTTTGGTTGGTTATGATGCAACAATGCCTATGTGACTGTCGCAGAGCCCGGCTGCCAAATTCGAAACGTCCAGCGCTTGCGCCCACACGAAAGCTGCCAGCACTGAAAGCTCTACCTGGTTTTCACTGTCCCTTGGAACTGCATTCGCTGCCGCACAGACATTCGCCCTCTGCAAGATGTTTGGTTGGGTATGATGCAACAATGCTTATGTGACTGTCGCAGAGCCCGGCTGCCAAATTCGAAACGTCCAGCGATTGCGCCCACACGAATGCTGCCAGCATGAAAGGTCTACCTGGTTTTCACTGTCCCTTGGAACTGCATTCGCTGCCGCACAGACATTCGCGCTCTGCAAAAGCCTTGGTTAGTTATGATGCAACAATGCCTATGTGACTCTGGCAGAGCCCAGCTGCCAAATTCGAAACATCCCGCGATTGCGCCCACACGAAAGCTGCCAGCACTGAAAGCTGTACCTGGTTTTCACTGTCCCTTGGAACTGCATTCGCTGCCGCAAAGACATTCGTGCTCTGCAAGAGCTTTGATTGTTTATGATGCAACAATGCCTACGTGACTCTGGAAGAGCCCGGCTGCCAAATTCGAAACGTCCAGAGATTGCGCCCACACGAAAGCTGCCAGCACTGAAAGCTCTACCTGGTTTCCACTGTCCCTTGGAACTGCATTCGCTGCCGCACAGACATTCGCGCTCTGCAAATGCCTTGGTTGGTTATGATGCAACAATGCCTATGTGACTGTCGCAGAGACCGGCTGCCAAATTCGAAACGTCCAGCGATTACGCCCACACGAAAGCTGCCAGCACTGAAAGCTCTACCTGGTTTTCACTGTCCCTTGGAACTGCATTCGCTGCCGCACAGACATTCGCGCTCTGCAAGAGCTTTGGTTGGTTATGATGCAACAATGCCTATGTGACTGTCACAGAGCCCGGCTGCCAAATCCGAAACGTCCAGCGATTGAGTCCACACGAAAGCTGCCAGCACTGAAAGCTCTACCTGGTTTTCACTGTCCCTTGGAACTTCATTCGCTGCCGCACAGACATTCGCCCTCTGCAAGATGTTTGGTTGGGTATGATGCAACAATGCTTATGTGACTGTCGCAGAGCCCGGCTGCCAAATTCGAAACGTCCAGCGATTACGCCCACACGAATGCTGCCAGCATGAAAGGTCTACCTGGTTTTCACTGTCCCTTGGAACTGCATTCGCTGCCGCACAGACATTCGCGCTCTGCAAAAGCCTTGGTTAGTTATGATGCAACAATGCCTATGTGACTCTGGCAGAGCCCAGCTGCCAAATTCGAAACATCCCGCGATTGCGTCCACACGAAAGCTGCCAGCACTGAAAGCTCTACCTGGTTTTCACTGTCCCTTGGAACTGCATTCGCTGCCGCAAAGACATTCGCGCTCTGCAAGAGCTTTGATTGTTTATGATGCAACAATGCCTACGTGACTCTGGAAGAGCCCGGCTGCCAAATTCGAAACGTCCAGAGATTGCGACCACACGAAAGCTGCCAGCACTGAAAGCTCTACCTGGTTTTCACTGTCCCTTGGAACTGCATTCGCTGCCGCACAGACATTCGCGCTCTGCAAATGCCTTGGTTGGCTATGATGCAACAATGCCTATGTGACTCTGGCAGAGCCCGGCTGCCAAATTCGAAACGTCCAGCGATAGAGCCCACACGAAAACTGCCAGCACTGAAAGCTCTACCTGGTTTTCACTGTCCCTTGGAACTGCATTCGCTGCCGCACAGACATTTGCGCTCTGCAAAAGCCTTGGTTGTTTATGATGCAACAATGCCTATGTGACTCTGGCCGAGCCCAGCTGCCAAATTCGAAACGTCCCGCGATTGCGCCCACACGAAAGCTGCCAGCACTGAAAGCTCTACCTGGTTTTCACTGTCCCTTGGAACTGCATTCGCTGCCGCACAGACATTCACGCTATGCAAAAGCTTTGGTTGGTTATGATGCAACAATGCCTATGTGACTCTGGCCGAGCTCGGCTGCCAAATTCGAACCGTCCAGAGATTGCGCCCACACGAAAGCTGCCAGCACTGAAAGCTCTACCTGGTTTTCACTGTCCCTTGGAACTGCATTCGCTGCCGCACAGACATTCGCGCTCTGCAAGAGCTTTGGTTGGTTATGATGCAACAATGCCTATGTGACTGTCGCAGAGCCCGGCTGCCAAGTTCGAAACGTCCAGCGATTGCGCCCACACGAAAGCTGCCAGCACTGAAAGTTCTACCTGGTTTTCACTGTCCCTTGGAACTGCATTCGCTGCCGCACAGATATTCGTGCTCTGCAAGAGCTTTGGTTGGTTACGATGCAACAATGCCTATGTGACTGTCGCAGAGCCCAGCTGCCAAATTCGAAACGTCCAGCGATTGCGCCCACATGAAAGCTGCCAGCACTGAAAGCTCTACCTGGTTTTCACATTCCCTTGGAACTGCATTCGCTGCCGCACAGACATTCGTGCTATACAAGAGCTTTGGTTGGTTATGATGCAACAATGCCTATGTGACTGTCGCAGAGCCCGGCTGCCAAATTCGAAACGTCCAGCGATTGCGCCCACACGAAAGCTGCCAGCACTGAAAGCTCTACCTGGTTTTCACTGTCCCTTGGAACTGCATTCGCTGCCGCACAGACATTCGCGCTCTGCAAATGCCTTGTTTGGTTATGATGCAACAATTCCTATGTGACTGTCGCAGAGCCCGGCTGCCAAATTCGAAACGTCCAGCGATTACGCCCACACGAATGCTGCCAGCATGAAAGGTCTACCTGGTTTTCACTGTCCCTTGGAACTGCATTCGCTGCCGCACAGACATTCGCGCTCTGCAAAAGCCTTGGTTAGTTATGATGCAACAATGCCTATGTGACTCTGGCAGAGCCCAGCTGCCAAATTCGAAACATCCCGCGATTGCGCCCACACGAAAGCTGCCAGCACTGAAAGCTCTACCTGGTTTTCACTGTCCCTTGGAACTGCATTCGCTGCCGCAAAGACATTCACGTTCTGCAAGAGCTTTGGTTGGTTATGATGCAACAATGCCTATGTGACTCTGGCCGAGCCCGGCTGCCAAATTCGAAACGTCCAGCGATTGCGCCCACACGAAAGCTGCCAGCACTGAAAGGTCTACCTGGTTTTCACTGTCCCTTGGAACTGCATTCGCTGCCGCACAGACATTTGCGCTCTGCAAGAGCTTTGGTTGGTTATGATGCAACAATGCCTATGTGACTGTCGCAGAGCCCGGCTGCCAAATTCGAAACGTCCAGCGATTGCGCCCACACGAAAGCTGCCAGCACTGAAAGCTCTACCTGGTTTTCACTGTCCCTTGGAACTGCATTCGCTGCCGCACAGACATTCGCCCTCTGCAAGATGTTTGGTTGGGTATGATGCAACAATGCTTATGTGACTGTCGCAGAGCCCGGCTGCCAAATTCGAAACGTCCAGCGATTACGCCCACACGAATGCTCCCAGCATGAAAGGTCTACCTGGTTTTCACTGTCCCTTGGAACTGCATTCGCTGCCGCACAGACATTCGCGCTCTGCAAAAGCCTTGCTTAGTTATGATGCAACAATGCCTATGTGACTCTGGCAGAGCCCAGCTGCCAAATTCGAAACATCCCGCGATTGCGCCCACACGAAAGCTGCCAGCACTGAAAGCTCTACCTGGTTTTCACTGTCCTTTGGAACTGCATTCGCTGCCGCAAAGACATTCGTGCTCTGCAAGAGCTTTGATTGTTTATGATGCAACAATGCCTACGTGACTCTGGAAGAGCCCGGCTGCCAAATTCGAAACGTCCAGAGATTGCGCCCACACGAAAGCTGCCAGCACTGAAAGCTCTACCTGGTTTCCACTGTCCCTTGGAACTGCATTCGCTGCCGCACAGACATTCGCGCTCTGCAAATGCCTTGGTTGGTTATGATGCAACAATGCCTATGTGACTGTCGCAGAGCCCGGCTGCCAAATTCGAAACGTCCAGCGATTACGCCCACACGAAAGCTGCCAGCACTGAAAGCTCTACCTGGTTTTCACTGTCCCTTGGAACTGCATTCGCTGCCGCACAGACATTCGCGCTCTGCAAGAGCTTTGGTTGGTTATGATGCAACAATGCCTATGTGACTGTCGCAGAGCCCGGCTGCCAAATCCGAAACGTCCAGCGATTGAGTCCACACGAAAGCTGCCAGCACTGAAAGCTCTACCTGGTTTTCACTGTCCCTTGGAACTTCATTCGCTGCCGCACAGACATTCGCGCTCTGCAAATTCCTTGGTTGGCTATGATGCAACAATGCTTATGTGACTGTCGCAGAGCCCGGCTGCCAAATTCGAAACGTCCAGCGATTACGCCCACACGAATGCTGCCAGCATGAAAGGTCTACCTGGTTTTCACTGTCCCTTGGAACTGCATTCGCTGCCGCACAGACATTCGCGCTCTGCAAAAGCCTTGGTTAGTTATGATGCAACAATGCCTATGTGACTCTGGCAGAGCCCAGCTGCCAAATTCGAAACATCCCGCGATTACGCCCACACGAAAGCTGCCAGCACTGAAAGCTCTACCTGGTTTTCACTGTCCCTTGGAACTGCATTCGCTGCCGCAAAGACATTCGCGCTCTGCAAGAGCTTTGATTGTTTATGATGCAACAATGCCTACGTGACTCTGGAAGAGCCCGGATGCCAAATTCGAAACGTCCAGAGATTGCGCCCACACGAAAGCTGCCAGCACTGAAAGCTCTACCTGGTTTTCACTGTCCCTTGGAACTGCATTCGCTGCCGCACAGACATTCGCGCTCTGCAAATGCCTTGGTTGGTTATGATGCAACAATGCCTATGTGACTGTCGCAGAGCCCGGCTGCCAAATTCGAAACGTCCAGCGATTACGCCCACACGAAAGCTGCCAGCACTGAAAGCTCTACCTGGTTTTCACTGTCCCTTGGAACTGCATTCGCTGCCGCACAGACATTCGCGCTCTGCAAGAGCTTTGGTTGGTTATGATGCAACAATGCCTATGTGACTGTCGCAGAGCCCAGCTGCCAAATTCGAAACGTCCAGCGATTGCGCCCACATGAAAGCTGCCAGCACTGAAAGCTCTACCTGGTTTTCACTGTCCCTTGGAACTGCATTCGCTGCCGCACAGACATTCGCGCTCTGCAAATGCCTTGTTTGGTTATGATGCAACAATTCCTATGTGACTGTCGCAGAGCCCGGCTGCCAAATTCGAAACGTCCCGCGATTGCGCCCACACGAAAGCTGCCAGCACTGAAAGGTCTACCTGGTTTTCACTGTCCCTTGGAACTGCATTCGCTGCCGCACAGACATTCGCGCTCTGCAAATGCCTTGGTTGGTTATGATGCAACAATTCCTATGTGACTGTCGCAGAGCCCGGCTGCCAAATTCGAAACGTCCAGCGATTGCGCCCACACGAAAGCTGCCAGCACTGAAAGCTCTACCTGGTTTTCACTGTCCCTTGGAACTGCATTCGCTGCCGCACAGACATTCACGCTATGCAAAAGCTTTGGTTGGTTATGATGCAACAATACCTATGTGACTCTGGCCGAGCCCGGCTGCCAAATTCGAAACGTCCAGCGATTGCGCCCACACGAAAGCTGCCAGCACTGAAAGCTCTACCTGGTTTTCACTGTCCCTTGGAACTGCATTCGCTGCCGCACAGACATTCGCGCTCTGCAAATGCCTTGGTTGGTTATGATGCAACAATGCCTATGTGACTGTCGCAGAGCCCGGCTGCCAAATTCGAAACGTCCCGCGATTGCGCCCACACGAAAGCTGCCAGCACTGAAAGCTCTACCTGGTTTTCACTGTCCCTTGGAACTGCATTCGCTGCCGCACAGACATTCGCGCTCTGCAAGAGCTTTCGTTGGTTATGATGCAACAATGCCTATGTGACTGTCGCAGAGCCCGGCTGCCAAATTCGAAACGTCCAGCGATTGAGTCCACACGAAAGCTGCCAGCACTGAAAGCTCTACCTGGTTTTCACTGTTCCTTGGAACTTGCATTCGCTGCCGCACAGACATTCGCGCTCTGCAAGAGCTTTGATTGTTTATGATGCAACAATGCCTACGTGACTCTGGCAGAGCCCGGCTGCCAAATTCGAAACGTCCCGCGATTGCGCCCACACGAAAGCTGCCAGCACTGAAAGCTCTACCTGGTTTTCACTGTCCCTTGGAACTGCATTCGCTGTCGCACAGACATTCGCGCTCTGCAAATGCCTTGGTTGGCTATGATGCAACAATGCCTATGTGACTGTCGCAGAGCCCGGCTGCCAAATTCGAAACGTCCAGCGATTGCGCCCACACGAAAGCTGCCAGCACTGAAAGGTCTACCTGGTTTTCACTGTCCCTTGGAACTGCATTCGCTGCCGCACAGACATTTGCGCTCTGCAAATGCCTTGGTAGGCTATGATGCAACAATGCCTATGTGACTCTGGCCGAGCCCGCCTGCCAAATTCGAAACGTCCAGAGATTGCGCCCACACAAAAGCTGCCAGCACTGAAAGCTCTACCTGGTTTTCACTGTGCCTTGGAACTTCATTCGCTGCCGCACAGATATTCGTGCTCTGCAAGAGCTTTGGTTGGTTATGATGCAACAATGCCTATGTGACTGTCGCAGAGCCCGGCTGCCAAATTCGAAACGTCCCGCGATTGCGCCCACACGAAAGCTGCCAGCACTGAAAGCTCTACCTGGTTTTCACTGTCCCTTGGAACTGCATTCGCTGCCGCACAGACATTCGCGCTCTGCAAATGCCTTGGTTGGTTATGATGCAACAATGCCTATGTGACTGTCGCAGAACCCGGCTGCCAAATTCGAAACGTCCAGCGATTGCGCCCACACGAAAGCTGCCAGCACTGAAAGCTCTACCTGGTTTTCACTGTCCCTTGGAACTGCATTCGCTGCCGCACAGACATTCGCGCTCTGCAAGACCTTTTGTTGGTTATGATGCAACAATGCCTATGTGACTGTCGCAGAGCCCGGCTGCCAAATTCGAAACGTCCAGCGATTGCGCCCAGACGAAAGCTGCCAGCACTGAAAGCTCTACCTGGTTTTCACTGTCCCTTGGAACTGCATTCGCTGCCGCACAGACATTCACGCTATGCAAAAGCTTTGGTTGGCTATGATGCAACAATACCTATGTGACTCTGGCCGAGCCCAGCTGCCAAATTCGAAACGTCCAGCGATTGCGCCCACACGAAAGCTGCCAGCACTGAAAGCTCTACCTGGTTTTCACTGTCCCTTGGAACTGCATTCGCTGCCGCACAGACATTCGCGCTCTGCAAATGCCTTGGTTGGTTATGATGCAACAATGCCTATGTGACTGTCGCAGAGCCCGGCTGCCAAATTCGAAACGTCCAGCGATTGCGCCCACACGAAAGCTGCCAGCACTGAAAGCTCTACCTGGTTTTCACTGTCCCTTGGAAGTGCATTCGCTGCCGCACAGACATTCGCGTTCTGCAAATGCCTTGGTTGGTTATGATGCAACAATGCCTATGTGACTGTCGCAGAGCCCGGCTGCCAAATTCGAAACGTCCAGCGATTGCGCCCACACGAAAGCTGCCAGCATGAAAGGTCTACCTGGTTTTCACTGTCCCTTGGAACTGCATTCGCTGCCGCACAGACATTCGCGCTCTGCAAGAGCTTTCGTTGGTTATGATGCAACAATGCCTATGTGACTGTCGCAGAGCCCGGCTGCCAAATTCGAAACGTCCAGCGACTGAGTCCACACGAAAGCTGCCAGCACTGAAAGCTCTACCTGGTTTTCACTGTCCCTTGGAACTGCATTTGCTGCCGCACAGACATTCGCCCTTTGCAAGATATTTGGTTGGGTATGATGCAACAATGCTTATGTGACTCTCGCAGAGCCCGGCTGCCAAATTCGAAACGTCCAGCGATTGCGCCCAGACGAAAGCTGCCGGCACTGAAAGCTCTACCTGGTTTTCACTGTCCCTTGGAACTTGCATTCGCTGCCGCACAGACATTCGCGCTCTGCAAGAGCTTTGATTGTTTATGATGCAACAATACCTACGTGACTCTGGCAGAGCCCGGCTGCCAAATTCGAAACGTCCCGCGACTGCGCCCACACGAAAGCTGCCAGCATGAAAGCTCTACCTGGTTTTCACTGTCCCTTGGAACTGCATTCGCTGCCGCACAGACATTCGCGCTCTGCAAGAGCTTTGGTTGGTTATGATGCAACAATGCCTATGTGACTGTCGCAGAGCCCGGCTGCCAAATTCGAAACGTCCAGCGATTGCGCCCACACGAAAGCTGCCAGCACTGCAAGATCTACCTGGTTTTCACTGTCCCTTGGAACTGCATTCGCTGCCGCACAGACATTCGCGCTCTGCAAAAGCCTTGGTTGTTTATGATGCAACAATGCCTATGTGACTGTCGCAGAGCCCGGCTGCCAAATTCGAAACGTCCCGCGATTGCGCCCACACGAAAGCTGCCAGTACTGAAAGGTCTACCTGGTTTTCACTGTCCCTTGGAACTGCATTCGCTGCCGCACAGACATTCGCGCTCTGCAAAAGCCTTGGTTAGTTATGATGCAACAATGCCTATGTGACTGTCGCAGAGCCCGGCTGCCAAATCCGAAACGTCCAGCGATTGAGTCCACACGAAAGCTGCCAGCACTGAAAGCTCTACCTGGTTTTCACTGTCCCTTGGAACTTCATTCGCTGCCGCTCAGACATTCGCCCTCTGCAAGATGTTTGGTTGGGTATGATGCAACAATGCTTATGTGACTGTCGCAGAGCCCGGCTGCCAAATTCGAAACGTCCAGCGATTACGCCCACACGAATGCTGCCAGCATGAAAGGTCTACCTGGTTTTCACTGTCCCTTGGAACTGCATTCGCTGCCGCACAGACATTCGCGCTCTGCAAAAGCCTTGGTTAGTTATGATGCAACAATGCCTATGTGACTCTGGCAGAGCCCAGCTGCCAAATTCGAAACATCCCGCGATTGCGTCCACACGAAAGCTGCCAGCACTGAAAGCTCTACCTGGTTTTCACTGTCCCTTGGAACTGCATTCGCTGCCGCAAAGACATTCGCGCTCTGCAAGAGCTTTGATTGTTTATGATGCAACAATGCCTACGTGACTCTGGAAGAGCCCGGCTGCCAAATTCGAAACGTCCAGAGATTGCGCCCACACGAAAGCTGCCAGCACTGAAAGCTCTACCTGGTTTTCACTGTCCCTTGGAACTGCATTCGCTGCCGCACAGACATTCGCGCTCTGCAAATTCCTTGGTTGGCTATGATGCAACAATGCCTATGTGACTCTGGCAGAGCCCGGCTGCCAAATTCGAAACGTCCAGCGATAGAGCCCACACGAAAACTGCCAGCACTGAAAGCTCTACCTGGTTTTCACTGTCCCTTGGAACTGCATTCGCTGCCGCACAGACATTCGCGCTCTGCAAAAGCCTTGGTTGTTTATGATGCAACAATGCCTATGTGACTCTGGCCGAGCCCAGCTGCCAAATTCGAAACGTCCCGCGATTGCGCCCACACGAAAGCTGCCAGCACTGAAAGCTCTACCTGGTTTTCACTGTCCCTTGGAACTGCATTCGCTGCCGCACAGACATTCACGCTATGCAAAAGCTTTGGTTGGTTATGATGCAACAATGCCTATGTGACTCTGGCCGAGCTCGGCTGCCAAATTCGAAACGTCCAGAGATTGCGCCCACACGAAAGCTGCCAGCACTGAAAGCTCTACCTGGTTTTCACTGTCCCTTGGAACTGCATTCGCTGCCGCACAGACATTCGCGCTCTGCAAGAGCTTTGGTTGGTTATGGTGCAACAATGCCTATGTGACTGTCGCAGAGCCCGGCTGCCAAGTTCGAAACGTCCAGCGATTGCGCCCACACGAAAGCTGCCAGCACTGAAAGTTCTACCTGGTTTTCACTGTCCCTTGGAACTGCATTCGCTGCCGCACAGATATTCGTGCTCTGCAAGAGCTTTGGTTGGTTACGATGCAACAATGCCTATGTGACTGTCGCAGAGCCCAGCTGCCAAATTCGAAACGTCCAGCGATTGCGCCCACATGAAAGCTGCCAGCACTGAAAGCTCTACCTGGTTTTCACTGTCCCTTGGAACTGCATTCGCTGCCGCACAGACATTCGTGCTATACAAGAGCTTTGGTTGGTTATGATGCAACAATGCCTATGTGACTGTCGCAGAGCCCGGCTGCCAAATTCGAAACGTCCAGCGATTGCGCCCACACGAAAGCTGCCAGCACTGAAAGCTCTACCTGGTTTTCACTGTCCCTTGGAACTGCATTCGCTGCCGCACAGACATTCGCGCTCTGCAAATGCCTTGTTTGGTTATGATGCAACAATTCCTATGTGACTGTCGCAGAGCCCGGCTGCCAAATTCGAAACGTCCCGCGATTGCGCCCACACGAAAGCTGCCAGCACTGAAAGGTCTACCTGGTTTTCACTGTGCCTTGGAACTGCATTCGCTGCCGCACAGACATTCGCGCTCTGCAAATGCCTTGGTTGGTTATGATGCAACAATTCCTATGTGACTGTCGCAGAGCCCGGCTGCCAAATTCGAAACGTCCAGCGATTGCGCCCACACGAAAGCTGCCAGCACTGAAAGCTCTACCTGGTTTTCACTGTCCCTTGGAACTGCATTCGCTGCCGCACAGACATTCACGCTATGCAAAAGCTTTGGTTGGTTATGATGCAACAATACCTATGTGACTCTGGCCGAGCCCGGCTGCCAAATTCGAAACGTCCAGCGATTGCGCCCACACGAAAGCTGCCAGCACTGAAAGCTCTACCTGGTTTTCACTGTCCCTTGGAACTGCATTCGCTGCCGCACAGACATTCGCGCTCTGCAAATGCCTTGGTTGGTTATGATGCAACAATGCCTATGTGACTGTCGCAGAGCCCGGCTGCCAAATTCGAAACGTCCCGCGATTGCGCCCACACGAAAGCTGCCAGCACTGAAAGCTCTACCTGGTTTTCACTGTCCCTTGGAACTGCATTCGCTGCCGCACAGACATTCGCGCTCTGCAAGAGCTTTCGTTGGTTATGATGCAACAATGCCTATGTGACTGTCGCAGAGCCCGGCTGCCAAATTCGAAACGTCCAGCGATTGAGTCCACACGAAAGCTGCCAGCACTGAAAGCTCTACCTGGTTTTCACTGTTCCTTGGAACTTGCATTCGCTGCCGCACAGACATTCGCGCTCTGCAAGAGCTTTGATTGTTTATGATGCAACAATGCCTACGTGACTCTGGCAGAGCCCGGCTGCCAAATTCGAAACGTCCCGCGATTGCGCCCACACGAAAGCTGCCAGCACTGAAAGCTCTACCTGGTTTTCACTGTCCCTTGGAACTGCATTCGCTGTCGCACAGACATTCGCGCTCTGCAAATGCCTTGGTTGGCTATGATGCAACAATGCCTATGTGACTGTCGCAGAGCCCGGCTGCCAAATTCGAAACGTCCAGCGATTGCGCCCACACGAAAGCTGCCAGCACTGAAAGGTCTACCTGGTTTTCACTGTCCCTTGGAACTGCATTCGCTGCCGCACAGACATTTGCGCTCTGCAAATGCCTTGGTAGGCTATGATGCAACAATGCCTATGTGACTCTGGCCGAGCCCGCGTGCCAAATTCGAAACGTCCCGCGATTGCTCCCACACAAAAGCTGCCAGCAGTGAAAGCTCTACCTGGTTTTCACTGTGCCTTGGAACTTCATTCGCTGCCGCACAGATATTCGTGCTCTGCAAGAGCTTTGGTTGGTTATGATGCAACAATGCCTATGTGACTGTCGCAGAGCCCGGCTGCCAAATTCGAAACGTCCCGCGATTGCGCCCACACGAAAGCTGCCAGCACTGAAAGCTCTACCTGGTTTTCACTGTCCCTTGGAACTGCATTCGCTGCCGCACAGACATTCGCGCTCTGCAAATGCCTTGGTTGGTTATGATGCAACAATGCCTATGTGACTGTCGCAGAACCCGGCTGCCAAATTCGAAACGTCCAGCGATTGCGCCCACACGAAAGCTGCCAGCACTGAAAGCTCTACCTGGTTTTCACTGTCCCTTGGAACTGCATTCGCTGCCGCACAGACATTCACGCTATGCAAAAGCTTTGGTTGGTTATGATGCAACAATACCTATGTGACTCTGGCCGAGCCCGGCTGCCAAATTCGAAACGTCCAGCGATTGCGCCCACACGAAAGCTGCCAGCACTGAAAGCTCTACCTGGTTTTCACTGTCCCTTGGAACTGCATTCGCTGCCGCACAGACATTCGCGCTCTGCAAATGCCTTGGTTGGTTATGATGCAACAATGCCTATGTGACTGTCGCAGAGCCCGGCTGCCAAATTCGAAACGTCCCGCGATTGCGCCCACACGAAAGCTGCCAGCACTGAAAGCTCTACCTGGTTTTCACTGTCCCTTGGAACTGCATTCGCTGCCGCACAGACATTCGCGCTCTGCAAGAGCTTTCGTTGGTTATGATGCAACAATGCCTATGTGACTGTCGCAGAGCCCGGCTGCCAAATTCGAAACGTCCAGCGATTGAGTCCACACGAAAGCTGCCAGCACTGAAAGCTCTACCTGGTTTTCACTGTTCCTTGGAACTTGCATTCGCTGCCGCACAGACATTCGCGCTCTGCAAGAGCTTTGATTGTTTATGATGCAACAATGCCTACGTGACTCTGGCAGAGCCCGGCTGCCAAATTCGAAACGTCCCGCGATTGCGCCCACACGAAAGCTGCCAGCACTGAAAGCTCTACCTGGTTTTCACTGTCCCTTGGAACTGCATTCGCTGTCGCACAGACATTCGCGCTCTGCAAATGCCTTGGTTGGCTATGATGCAACAATGCCTATGTGACTGTCGCAGAGCCCGGCTGCCAAATTCGAAACGTCCAGCGATTGCGCCCACACGAAAGCTGCCAGCACTGAAAGGTCTACCTGGTTTTTACTGTCCCTTGGAACTGCATTCGCTGCCGCACAGACATTTGCGCTCTGCAAATGCCTTGGTAGGCTATGATGCAACAATGCCTATGTGACTCTGGCCGAGCCCGCCTGCCAAATTCGAAACGTCCAGAGATTGCGCCCACACAAAAGCTGCCAGCACTGAAAGCTCTACCTGGTTTTCACTGTGCCTTGGAACTTCATTCGCTGCCGCACAGATATTCGTGCTCTGCAAGAGCTTTGGTTGGTTATGATGCAACAATGCCTATGTGACTGTCGCAGAGCCCGGCTGCCAAATTCGAAACGTCCCGCGATTGCGCCCACACGAAAGCTGCCAGCACTGAAAGCTCTACCTGGTTTTCACTGTCCCTTGGAACTGCATTCGCTGCCGCACAGACATTCGCGCTCTGCAAATGCCTTGGTTGGTTATGATGCAACAATGCCTATGTGACTGTCGCAGAACCCGGCTGCCAAATTCGAAACGTCCAGCGATTGCGCCCACACGAAAGCTGCCAGCACTGAAAGCTCTACCTGGTTTTCACTGTCCCTTGGAACTGCATTCGCTGCCGCACAGACATTCGCGCTCTGCAAGACCTTTTGTTGGTTATGATGCAACAATGCCTATGTGACTGTCGCAGAGCCCGGCTGCCAAATTCGAAACGTCCAGCGATTGCGCCCAGACGAAAGCTGCCAGCACTGAAAGCTCTACCTGGTTTTCACTGTCCCTTGGAACTGCATTCGCTGCCGCACAGACATTCACGCTATGCAAAAGCTTTGGTTGGCTATGATGCAACAATACCTATGTGACTCTGGCCGAGCCCAGCTGCCAAATTCGAAACGTCCAGCGATTGCGCCCACACGAAAGCTGCCAGCACTGAAAGCTCTACCTGGTTTTCACTGTCCCTTGGAACTGCATTCGCTGCCGCACAGACATTCGCGCTCTGCAAATGCCTTGGTTGGTTATGATGCAACAATGCCTATGTGACTGTCGCAGAGCCCGGCTGCCAAATTCGAAACGTCCAGCGATTGCGCCCACACGAAAGCTGCCAGCACTGAAAGCTCTACCTGGTTTTCACTGTCCCTTGGAAGTGCATTCGCTGCCGCACAGACATTCGCGTTCTGCAAATGCCTTGGTTGGTTATGATGCAACAATGCCTATGTGACTGTCGCAGAGCCCGGCTGCCAAATTCGAAACGTCCAGCGATTGCGCCCACACGAAAGCTGCCAGCATGAAAGGTCTAACTGGTTTTCACTGTCCCTTGGAACTGCATTCGCTGCCGCACAGACATTCGCGCTCTGCAAGAGCTTTCGTTGGTTATGATGCAACAATGCCTATGTGACTGTCGCAGAGCCCGGCTGCCAAATTCGAAACGTCCAGCGACTGAGTCCACACGAAAGCTGCCAGCACTGAAAGCTCTACCTGGTTTTCACTGTCCCTTGGAACTGCATTTGCTGCCGCACAGACATTCGCCCTTTGCAAGATATTTGGTTGGGTATGATGCAACAATGCTTATGTGACTCTCGCAGAGCCCGGCTGGCAAATTCGAAACGTCCAGCGATTGCGCCCAGACGAAAGCTGCCAGCACTGAAAGCTCTACCTGGTTTTCACTGTCCCTTGGAACTTGCATTCGCTGCCGCACAGACATTCGCGCTCTGCAAGAGCTTTGATTGTTTATGATGCAACAATACCTACGTGACTCTGGCAGAGCCCGGCTGCCAAATTCGAAACGTCCCGCGACTGCGCCCACACGAAAGCTGCCAGCATGAAAGCTCTACCTGGTTTTCACTGTCCCTTGGAACTGCATTCGCTGCCGCACAGACATTCGCGCTCTGCAAGAGCTTTGGTTGGTTATGATGCAACAATGCCTATGTGACTGTCGCAGAGCCCGGCTGCCAAATTCGAAACGTCCAGCGATTGCGCCCACACGAAAGCTGCCAGCACTGCAAGATCTACCTGGTTTTCACTGTCCCTTGGAACTGCATTCGCTGCCGCACAGACATTCGCGCTCTGCAAAAGCCTTGGTTGTTTATGATGCAACAATGCCTATGTGACTGTCGCAGAGCCTGGCTGCCAAATTCGAAACGTCCCGCGATTGCGCCCAGACGAAAGCTGCCAGTACTGAAAGGTCTACCTGGTTTTCACTGTCCCTTGGAACTGCATTCGCTGCCGCAAAGACATTCGCGCTCTGCAAAAGCCTTGGTTAGTTATGATGCAACAATGCCTATGTGACTGTCGCAGAGCCCGGCTGCCAAATTCGAAACGTCCAGCGATTGCGCCCACACGAAAGCTGCCAGCACTGAAAGGTCTACCTGGTTTTCACTGTCCCTTGGAACTGCATTCGCTGCCGCACAGACATTCGCGCTCTGCAAATGCCTTGGTTGGTTATGATGCAACAATGCCTATGTGACTGTCGCAGAGCCCGGCTGCCAAATTCGAAACGTCCAGCGATTGCGCCCACACGAAAGCTGCCAGCACTGAAAGCTCTACCTGGTTTTCACTGTCCCTTGGAACTGCATTCGCTGCCGCACAGACATTCGAGCTCTGCAAGAGCTTTGGTTGGTTATGATGCAACAATGCCTATGTGACTGTCGCAGAGCCCGGCTGCCAAATTCGAAATGTCCCGCGATTGAGTCCACACGAAAGCTGCCAGCACTGAAAGCTCTACCTGGTTTTCACTGTCCCTTGGAACTGCATTCGCTGCCGCACAGACATTCGCGCTCTGCAAAAGCCTTGGTTGGTTATGATGCAACAATGCCTATGTGACTGTCGAAGAGCCCGGCTGGCAAATTCGAAACGTACAGCGATTGCGCCCACACGAAAGCTGCCAGCACTGAAAGCTCTACCTGGTTTTCACTGTCCCTTGGAACTGCATTCGCTGCCGCTCAGACATTCGTGCTCTGCAAGAGCTTTGGTTGGTTATGATGCAACAATGCCTATGTGACTGTCGCAGAGCCCGGCTGCCAAATTCGAAACGTCCAGCGATTGCGCCCACATGAAAGCTGCCAGCACTGAAAGGTCTAACTGGTTTTCACTGTCCCTTGGAACTGCATTCGCTGCCGCACAGACATTCGCGCTCTGCAAATGCCTTGGTTAGTTATGATGCAACAATGCCTATGTGACACTCGCAGAGTCCGGCTGCCAAATTCGAAACGTCCAGCGATTGCGCCCACACGAAAGCTGCCAGCACTGAAAGCTCTACCTGGTTTTCACTGTCCCTTGGAACTGCATTCGCTGCCGCACAGACATTCGCCCTCTGCAAATGCCTTGGTTGGCTATGATGCAACAATGCCTATGTGACTCTGGCAGAGCCCGGCTGCCAAATTCGAAACGTCCAGCGATAGCGCCCACACGAAAGCTGCCAGCACTGAAAGGTCTACCTGGTTTTCACTGTCCCTTGGAACTGCATTCGCTGCCGCACAGACATTCGTGCTCTGCAAATGCCTTGGTTGGTTATGATGCAACAATGCCTATGTGACTGTCGCAGAGCCCAGCTGCCAAATTCGAAACGTCCAGAGATTGCGCCCACACGAAAGCTGCCAGCACTGAAAGGTCTACCTGGTTTTCACTGTCCCTTGGAACTGCATTCGCTGCCGCACAGACATTCACGCTCTGCAAGAGCTCTGGTTGGTTATGATGCAACAATGCCTATGTGACTCTGGCCGAGCCCGGCTGCCAAATTCGAAACGTCCAGCGATTGCGCCCACACGAAAGCTGCCAGCACTGAAAGCTCTACCTGGTTTTCACTGTCCCTTGGAACTTCATTCGCTGCCGCACAGATATTCGTGCTCTGCAAGAGCTTTGGTTGGTTATGATGCAACAATGCCTATGTGACTGTCGCAGAGCCCGGCTGCCAAATTCGAAACGTCCCGCGATTGCGCCCAGACGAAAGCTGCCAGTACTGAAAGCTCTACCTGGTTTTCACTGTCCCTTGGAACTGCATTCGCTGCCGCACAGACATTCGTGCTCTGCAAGAGCTTTGGTTGGTTATGATGCAACAATGCCTATGTGACTGTCGAAGAGCCCGGCTGCCAAATTCGAAACGTCCAGCGATTGCGCCCACACGAAAGCTGCCAGCACTGAAAGCTCTACCTGGTTTTCACTGTCCCTTGGAACTGCATTCGCTGCCGCACAGACATTCGCGCTCTGCAAATGCCTTGGTTGGTTATGATGCAACAATGCCTATGTGACTGTCGCAGAACCCGGCTGCCAAATTCGAAACGTCCAGCGCTTGCGCCCACACGAAAGCTGCCAGCACTGAAAGCTCTACCTGGTTTTCACTGTCCCTTGGAACTGCATTTGCTGCCGCACAGACATTCGCGCTCTGCAAAAGCCTTGGTTGTTTATGATGCAACAATGCCTATGTGACTGTCGCAGAGCCCGGCTGCCAAATTCGAAACGTCCCGCGATTGCGCCCAGACGAAAGCTGCCAGTACTGAAAGGTCTACCTGGTTTTCACTGTCCCTTGGAACTGCATTCGCTGCCGCACAGACATTCGCGCTCTGCAAATTCCTTGGTTGGTTATGATGCAACAATGCCTATGTGACACTCGCAGAGTCCGGCTGCCAAATTCGAAACGTCCAGCGATTGCGCCCACACGAAAGCTGCCAGCACTGAAAGGTCTACCTGGTTTTCACTGTCCCTTGGAACTGCATTCGCTGCCGCACAGACATTCGCGCTCTGCAAATGCCTTGGTTGGTTATGATGCAACAATGCCTATGTGACTGTCGCAGAGCCCAGCTGCCAAATTCGAAACGTCCAGAGATTGCGCCCACACGAAAGCTGCCAGCACTGAAAGGTCTACCTGGTTTTCACTGTCCCTTGGAACTGCATTCGCTGCCGCACAGACATTCACGCTCTGCAAGAGCTTTGGTTGGTTATGATGCAACAATGCCTATGTGACTCTGGCCGAGCCTGGCTGCCAAATTCGAAACGTCCAGCGATTGCGCCCACACGAAAGCTGCCAGCACTGAAAGGTCTACCTGGTTTTCACTGTCCCTTGGAACTGCATTCGCTGCCGCACAGACATTTGCGCTCTGCAAGAACTTTGGTTGGTTATGATGCAACAATGCCTATGTGACTGTCGCAGAGCCCGGCTGCCAAATTCGAAACGTCCCGCGATTGCGCCCACACGAAAGCTGCCAGCACTGAAAGGTCTACCTGGTTTTCACTGTCCCTTGGAACTGCATTCGCTGCCGCACAGACATTTGCGCTCTGCAAGAACTTTGGTTGGTTATGATGCAACAATGCCTAAGTGACTGTCGCAGAGCCCGGCTGCCAAATTCGAAACGTCCAGCGATTGCGCCCACACGAAAGCTGCCAGCAGTGAAAGGTCTACCTGGTTTTCACTGTCCCTTGGAACTGCATTCGCTGCCGCACAGACATTCGCGCTCTGCAGAGCTTTCGTTGGTTATGATGCAACAATGCCTATGTGACTGTCGCAGAGCCCGGCTGCCAAATTCGAAACGTCCAGCGATTGAGTCCACACGAAAGCTGCCAGCACTGAAAGCTCTACCTGGTTTTCACTGTCCCTTGGAACTGCATTTGCTGCCGCACAGACATTCGCCCTCTGCAAGATGTTTGGTTGGGTATGATGCAACAATGCTTATGTGACTGTCGCAGAGCCCGGCTGCCAAATTCGAAACGTCCCGCGATTGCGCCCACACGAAAGCTGCCAGCACTGAAAGCTCTACCTGGTTTTCACTGTCCCTTGGAACTTGCATTCGCTGCCGCACAGACATTCGCGCTCTGCAAGAGCTTTGATTGTTTATGATGCAACAATGCCTACGTGACTCTGGCAGAGCCCGGCTGCCAAATTCGAAACGTCCCGCGATTGCGCCCACACGAAAGCTGCCAGCACTGAAAGCTCTACCTGGTTTTCACTGTCCCTTGGAACTGCATTCGCTGCCGCACAGACATTCGCGCTCTGCAAGAGCTTTGGTTGGTTATGATGCAACAATGCCTATGTGACTGTCGCAGAGCCCGGCTGCCAAATAGGAAACGTCCAGCGATTGCGCCCACACGAAAGCTGCCAGCACTGCAAGCTCTACCTGGTTTTCACTGTCCCTTGGAACTGCATTCGCTGCCGCACAGACATTCGCGCTCTGCAAATGCCTTGGTTGGCTATGATGCAACAATGCCTATGTGACTCTGGCAGAGCCCGGCTGCCAAATTCGTAACGTCCAGCGATTGCGCCCACACGAAACTGCCAGCATGAAAGCTCTACCTGGTTTTCACTGTCCCTTGGAACTGCATTCGCTGCCGCACAGACATTCGCGCTCTGCAAAAGCCTTGGTTGTTTATGATGCAACAATGCCTATGTGACTCTGGCCGAGCCCAGCTGCCAAATTCGAAACGTCCCGCGATTGCGCCCAGACGAAAGCTGCCAGCACTGAAAGGTCTACCTGGTTTTCACTGTCCCTTGGAACTGCATTCGCTGCCGCACAGACATTCACTCTATGCAAAAGCTTTGGTTGGTTATGATGCAACAATGCCTATGTGACTCTGGCCGAGCCCGCCTGCCAAATTCGAAACGTCCAGAGATTGCGCCCACACAAAAGCTGCCAGCACTGAAAGCTCTACCTGGTTTTCACTGTCCCTTGGAACTTCATTCGCTGCCGCACAGATATTCGTGCTCTGCAAGAGCTTTGGTTGGTTATGATGCAACAATGCCTATGTGACTGTCGCAGAGCCCGGCTGCCAAGTTCGAAACGTCCAGCGATTGCGCCCACACGAAAGCTGCCAGCACTGAAAGTTCTACCTGGTTTTCACTGTCCCTTGGAACTGCATTCGCTGCCGCACAGATATTCGTGCTCTGCAAGAGCTTTGGTTGGTTACGATGCAACAATGCCTATGTGACTGTCGCAGAGCCCGGCTGCCAAATTCGAAACGTCCAGCGATTGCGCCCACATGAAAGCTGCCAGCACTGAAAGCTCTACCTGGTTTTCACTGTCCCTTGGAACTGCATTCGCTGCCGCACAGACATTCGTGCTATACAAGAGCTTTGGTTGGTTATGATGCAACAATGCCTATGTGACTGTCGCAGAGCCCGGCTGCCAAATTCGAAACGTCCAGCGATTGCGCCCACACGAAAGCTGCCAGCACTGAAAGCTCTACCTGGTTTTCACTGTCCCTTGGAACTGCATTCGCTGCCGCACAGACATTCGCGCTCTGCAAATGCCTTGGTTGGTTATGATGCAACAATTCCTATGTGACTGTCGCAGAGCCCGGCTGCCAAATTCGAAACCTCCAGAGATTGCGCCCACACGAAAGCTGCCAGCACTGAAAGCTCTACCTGGTTTTCACTGTCCCTTGGAACTGCATTCGCTGCCGCACAGACATTCGCGCTCTGCAAATGCCTTGGTTGGTTATGATGCAACAATTCCTATGTGACTGTCGCAGAGCCCGGCTGCCAAATTCGAAACGTCCAGCGATTGCGCCCACACGAAAGCTGCCAGCACTGAAAGGTCTAACTGGTTTTCACTGTCCCTTGGAACTGCATTCGCTGCCGCACAGACATTCACGCTATGCAAAAGCTTTGGTTGGTTATGATGCAACAATACCTATGTGACTCTGGCCGAGCCCGGCTGCCAAATTCGAAAAGTCCAACGATTGCGCCCACACGAAAGCTGCCAGCACTGAAAGGTCTACCTGGTTTTCACTGTCCCTTGGAACTGCATTCGCTGCCGCACAGACATTCGCGCTCTGCAAATGCCTTGGTTGGTTATGATGCAACAATGCCTATGTGACTGTCGCAGAGCCCGGCTGCCAAATCCGAAACGTCCAGCGATTGAGTCCACACGAAAGCTGCCAGCACTGAAAGCTCTACCTGGTTTTCACTGTCCCTTGGAACTTCATTCGCTGCCGCACAGACATTCGCCCTCTGCAAGATGTTTGGTTGGGTATGATGCAACAATGCTTATGTGACTGTCGCAGAGCCCGGCTGCCAAATTCGAAACGTCCAGCGATTACGCCCACACGAATGCTGCCAGCATGAAAGGTCTACCTGGTTTTCACTGTCCCTTGGAACTGCATTCGCTGCCGCACAGACATTCGCGCTCTGCAAAAGCCTTGGTTAGTTATGATGCAACAATGCCTATGTGACTCTGGCAGAGCCCAGCTGCCAAATTCGAAACATCCCGCGATTACGCCCACACGAAAGCTGCCAGCACTGAAAGCTCTACCTGGTTTTCACTGTCCCTTGGAACTGCATTCGCTGCCGCAAAGACATTCGCGCTCTGCAAGAGCTTTGATTGTTTATAATGCAACAATGCCTACGTGACTCTGGAAGAGCCCGGCTGCCAAATTCGAAACGTCCAGAGATTGCGCCCACACGAAAGCTGCCAGCACTGCAAGCTCTACCTGGTTTTCACTGTCCCTTGGAACTGCATTCGCTGCCGCACAGACATTCGCGCTCTGCAAATGCCTTGGTTGGTTATGATGCAACAATGCCTATGTGACTGTCGCAGAGCCCGGCTGCCAAATTCGAAACGTCCAGCGATTACGCCCACACGAAAGCTGCCAGCACTGAAAGCTCTACCTGGTTTTCACTGTCCCTTGGAACTGCATTCGCTGCCGCACAGACATTCGCGCTCTGCAAGAGCTTTGGTTGGTTATGATGCAACAATGCCTATGTGACTGTCGCAGAGCCCGGCTGCCAAATCCGAAACGTCCAGCGATTGAGTCCACACGAAAGCTGCCAGCACTGAAAGCTCTACCTGGTTTTCACTGTCCCTTGGAACTTCATTCGCTGCCGCACAGACATTCGCCCTCTGCAAGATGTTTGGTTGGGTATGATGCAACAATGCTTATGTGACTGTCGCAGAGCCCGGCTGCCAAATTCGAAACGTCCAGCGATTACGCCCACACGAATGCTGCCAGCATGAAAGGTCTACCTGGTTTTCACTGTCCCTTGGAACTGCATTCGCTGCCGCACAGACATTCGCGCTCTGCAAAAGCCTTGGTTAGTTATGATGCAACAATGCCTATGTGACTCTGGCAGAGCCCAGCTGCCAAATTCGAAACATCCCGCGATTGCGCCCACACGAAAGCTGCCAGCACTGAAAGCTCTACCTGGTTTTCACTGTCCCTTGGAACTGCATTCGCTGCCGCAAAGACATTCGCGCTCTGCAAGAGCTTTGATTGTTTATGATGCAACAATGCCTACGTGACTCTGGAAGAGCCCGGCTGCCAAATTCGAAACGTCCAGAGATTGCGCCCACACGAAAGCTGCCAGCACTGAAAGCTCTACCTGGTTTTCACTGTCCCTTGGAACTGCATTCGCTGCCGCACAGACATTCGCGCTCTGCAAATTCCTTGGTTGGCTATGATGCAACAATGCCTATGTGACTCTGGCAGAGCCCGGCTGCCAAATTCGAAACGTCCAGCGATAGAGCCCACACGAAAACTGCCAGCACTGAAAGCTCTACCTGGTTTTCACTGTCCCTTGGAACTGCATTCGCTGCCGCACAGACATTCGCGCTCTGCAAAAGCCTTGGTTGTTTATGATGCAACAATGCCTATGTGACTCTGGCCGAGCCCAGCTGCCAAATTCGAAACGTCCCGCGATTGCGCCCACACGAAAGCTGCCAGCACTGAAAGCTCTACCTGGTTTTCACTGTCCCTTGGAACTGCATTCGCTGCCGCACAGACATTCACGCTATGCAAAAGCTTTGGTTGGTTATGATGCAACAATGCCTATGTGACTCTGGCCGAGCTCGGCTGCCAAATTCGAAACGTCCAGAGATTGCGCCCACATGAAAGCTGCCAGCACTGAAAGCTCTACCTGGTTTTCACTGTCCCTTGGAACTGCATTCGCTGCCGCACAGACATTTGCGCTCTGCAAGAGCTTTGGTTGGTTATGATGCAACAATGCCTATGTGACTGTCGCAGAGCCCGGCTGCCAAGTTCGAAACGTCCAGCGATTGCGCCCACATGAAAGCTGCCAGCAGTGAAAGTTCTACCTGGTTTTCACTGTCCCTTGGAACTGCATTCGCTGCCGCACAGATATTCGTGCTCTGCAAGAGCTTTGGTTGGTTACGATGCAACAATGCCTATGTGACTGTCGCAGAGCCCGGCTGCCAAATTCGAAACGTCCAGCGATTGCGCCCACATGAAAGCTGCCAGCACTGAAAGCTCTACCTGGTTTTCACTGTCCCTTGGAACTGCATTCGCTGCCGCACAGACATTCACGCTATGCAAAAGCTTTGGTTGGTTATGATGCAACAATACCTATGTGACTGTCGCAGAGCCCGGCTGCCAAATTCGAAACGTCCAGCGATTGCGCCCACACGAAAGCTGCCAGCAGTGAAAGGTCTACCTGGTTTTCACTGTCCCTTGGAACTGCATTCGCTGCCGCACAGACATTCGCGCTCTGCAGAGCTTTCGTTGGTTATGATGCAACAATGCCTATGTGACTGTCGCAGAGCCCGGCTGCCAAATTCGAAACGTCCAGCGATTGAGTCCACACGAAAGCTGCCAGCACTGAAAGCTCTACCTGGTTTTCACTGTCCCTTGGAACTGCATTTGCTGCCGCACAGACATTCGCCCTCTGCAAGATGTTTGGTTGGGTATGATGCAACAATGCTTATGTGACTGTCGCAGAGGCCGGCTGCCAAATTCGAAACGTCCAGCGATTGCGCCCACACGAAAGCTGCCAGCACTGAAAGCTCTACCTGGTTTTCACTGTCCCTTGGAACTTGCATTCGCTGCCGCACAGACATTCGCGCTCTGCAAGAGCTTTGATTGTTTATGATGCAACAATGCCTACGTGACTCTGGCAGAGCCCGGCTGCCAAATTCGAAACGTCCCGCGATTGCGCCCACACGAAAGCTGCCAGCACTGAAAGCTCTACCTGGTTTTCACTGTCCCTTGGAACTGCATTCGCTGCCGCACAGACATTCGCGCTCTGCAAGAGCTTTGGTTGGTTATGATGCAACAATGCCTATGTGACTGTCGCAGAGCCCGGCTGCCAAATAGGAAACGTCCAGCGATTGCGCCCACACGAAAGCTGCCAGCACTGCAAGCTCTACCTGGTTTTCACTGTCCCTTGGAACTGCATTCGCTGCCGCACAGACATTCGCGCTCTGCAAATGCCTTGGTTGGCTATGATGCAACAATGCCTATGTGACTCTGGCAGAGCCCGGCTGCCAAATTCGTAACGTCCAGCGATTGCGCCCACACGAAACTGCCAGCATGAAAGCTCTACCTGGTTTTCACTGTCCCTTGGAACTGCATTCGCTGCCGCACAGACATTCGCGCTCTGCAAAAGCCTTGGTTGTTTATGATGCAACAATGCCTATGTGACTCTGGCCGAGCCCAGCTGCCAAATTCGAAACGTCCCGCGATTGCGCCCAGACGAAAGCTGCCAGCACTGAAAGGTCTACCTGGTTTTCACTGTCCCTTGGAACTGCATTCGCTGCCGCACAGACATTCACTCTATGCAAAAGCTTTGGTTGGTTATGATGCAACAATGCCTATGTGACTCTGGCCGAGCCCGCCTGCCAAATTCGAAACGTCCAGAGATTGCGCCCACACAAAAGCTGCCAGCACTGAAAGCTCTACCTGGTTTTCACTGTCCCTTGGAACTTCATTCGCTGCCGCACAGATATTCGTGCTCTGCAAGAGCTTTGGTTGGTTATGATGCAACAATGCCTATGTGACTGTCGCAGAGCCCGGCTGCCAAGTTTGAAACGTCCAGCGATTGCGCCCACACGAAAGCTGCCAGCACTGAAAGTTCTACCTGGTTTTCACTGTCCCTTGGAACTGCATTCGCTGCCGCACAGATATTCGTGCTCTGCAAGAGCTTTGGTTGGTTACGATGCAACAATGCCTATGTGACTGTCGCAGAGCCCAGCTGCCAAATTCGAAACGTCCAGCGATTGCGCCCACATGAAAGCTGCCAGCACTGAAAGCTCTACCTGGTTTTCACTGTCCCTTGGAACTGCATTCGCTGCCGCACAGACATTCGTGCTATACAAGAGCTTTGGTTGGTTATGATGCAACAATGCCTATGTGACTGTCGCAGAGCCCGGCTGCCAAATTCGAAACGTCCAGCGATTGCGCCCACACGAAAGCTGCCAGCACTGAAAGCTCTACCTGGTTTTCACTGTCCCTTGGAACTGCATTCGCTGCCGCACAGACATTCGCGCTCTGCAAATGCCTTGGTTGGTTATGATGCAACAATTCCTATGTGACTGTCGCAGAGCCCGGCTGCCAAATTCGAAACCTCCAGAGACTGCGCCCACACGAAAGCTGCCAGCACTGAAAGCTCTACCTGGTTTTCACTGTCCCTTGGAACTGCATTCGCTGCCGCACAGACATTCGCGCTCTGCAAATGCCTTGGTTGGTTATGATGCAACAATGCCTATGTGACTGTCGCAGAGCCCGGCTGCCAAATTCGAAACGTCCAGCGATTGCGCCCACACGAAAGCTGCCAGCACTGAAAGCTCTACCTGGTTTTCACTGTCCCTTGGAACTGCATTCGCTGCCGCACAGACATTCGCGCTCTGCAAGAGCTTTCGTTGGTTATGATGCAACAATGCCTATGTGACTGTCGCAGAGCCCGGCTGCCAAATTCGAAACGTCCAGCGATTGAGTCCACACGAAATCTCCCAGCACTGAAAGCTCTACCTGGTTTTCACTGTTCCTTGGAACTTGCATTCGCTGCCGCACAGACATTCGCGCTCTGCAAGAGCTTTGATTGTTTATGATGCAACAATGCCTACGTGACTCTGGCAGAGCCCGGCTGCCAAATTCGAAACGTCCCGCGATTGCGCCCACACGAAAGCTGCCAGCACTGAAAGCTCTACCTGGTTTTCACTGTCCCTTGGAACTGCATTCGCTGTCGCACAGACATTCGCGCTTTGCAAATGCCTTGGTTGGCTATGATGCAACAATGCCTATGTGACTGTCGCAGAGCCCGGCTGCCAAATTCGAAACGTCCAGCGATTGCGCCCACACGAAAGCTGCCAGCACTGAAAGGTCTACCTGGTTTTCACTGTCCCTTGGAACTGCATTCGCTGCCGCACAGACATTTGCGCTCTGCAAATGCCTTGGTAGGCTATGATGCAACAATGCCTATGTGACTCTGGCCGAGCCTGCCTGCCAAATTCGAAACGTCCAGAGATTGCGCCCACACAAAAGCTGCCAGCACTGAAAGCTCTACCTGGTTTTCACTGTCCCTTGGAACTTCATTCGCTGCCGCACAGATATTCGTGCTCTGCAAGAGCTTTGGTTGGTTATGATGCAACAATGCCTATGTGACTGTCGCAGAGCCCGGCTGCCAAATTCGAAACGTCCAGCGATTGCGCCCACACGAAAGCTGCCAGCACTGAAAGGTCTAACTGGTTTTCACTGTCCCTTGGAACTGCATTCGCTGCCGCACAGACATTCGCGCTCTGCAAATGCCTTGGTTGGTTATGATGCAACAATGCCTATGTGACTGTCGCAGAACCCGGCTGCCAAATTCGAAACGTCCAGCGATTGCGCCCACACGAAAGCTGCCAGCACTGAAAGCTCTACCTGGTTTTCACTGTCCCTTGGAACTGCATTCGCTGCCGCACAGACATTCGCGCTCTGCAAGACCTTTTGTTGGTTATGATGCAACAATGCCTATGTGACTGTCGCAGAGCCCGGCTGCCAAATTCGAAACGTCCAGCGATTGCGCCCAGACGAAAGCTGCCAGCACTGAAAGGTCTACCTGGTTTTCACTGTCCCTTGGAACTGCATTCGCTGCCGCACAGACATTCACGCTATGCAAAAGCTTTGGTTGGCTATGATGCAACAATACCTATGTGACTCTGGCCGAGCCCAGCTGCCAAATTCGAAACGTCCAGCGATTGCGCCCACACGAAAGCTGCCAGCACTGAAAGCTCTACCTGGTTTTCACTGTCCCTTGGAACTGCATTCGCTGCCGCACAGACATTCGCGCTCTGCAAATGCCTTGGTTGGTTATGATGCAACAATGCCTATGTGACTGTCGCAGAGCCCGGCTGCCAAATTCGAAACGTCCAGCGATTGCGCCCACACGAAAGCTGCCAGCACTGAAAGCTCTACCTGGTTTTCACTGTCCCTTGGAACTGCATTCGCTGCCGCACAGACATTCGCGCTCTGCAAATGCCTTGGTTGGTTATGATGCAACAATGCCTACGTGACTCTGGAAGAGCCCGGCTGCCAAATTCGAAACGTCCAGAGATTGCGCCCACACGAAAGCTGCCAGCACTGAAAGCTCTACCTGGTTTTCACTGTCCCTTGGAACTGCATTCGCTGCCGCACAGACATTCGCGCTCTGCAAGAGCTTTCGTTGGTTATGATGCAACAATGCCTATGTGACTGTCGCAGAGCCCGGCTGCCAAATTCGAAACGTCCAGCGACTGAGTCCACACGAAAGCTGCCAGCACTGAAAGCTCTACCTGGTTTTCACTGTCCCTTGGAACTGCATTTGCTGCCGCACAGACATTCGCCCTTTGCAAGATATTTGGTTGGGTATGATGCAACAATGCTTATGTGACTCTCGCAGAGCCCGGCTGCCAAATTCGAAACGTCCAGCGATTGCGCCCACACGAAAGCTGCCAGCACTGAAAGCTCTACCTGGTTTTCACTGTCCCTTGGAACTGCATTCGCTGCCGCACAGACATTCGCGCTCTGCAAGAGCTTTCGTTGGTTATGATGCAACAATGCCTATGTGACTGTCGCAGAGCCCGGCTGCCAAATTCGAAACGTCCCGCGATTGCGCCCAGACGAAAGCTGCCAGCACTGAAAGCTCTACCTGGTTTTCACTGTCCCTTGGAACTTGCATTCGCTGCCGCACAGACATTCGCGCTCTGCAAGAGCTTTGATTGTTTATGATGCAACAATACCTACGTGACTCTGGCAGAGCCCGGCTGCCAAATTCGAAACGTCCCGCGACTGCGCCCACACGAAAGCTGCCAGCACTGAAAGCTCTACCTGGTTTTCACTGTCCCTTGGAACTGCATTCGCTGCCGCACAGACATTCGCGCTCTGCAAAAGCCTTGGTTGTTTATGATGCAACAATGCCTATGTGACTGTCGCAGAGCCCGGCTGCCAAATTCGAAACGTCCCGCGATTGCGCCCAGACGAAAGCTGCCAGTACTGAAAGGTCTACCTGGTTTTCACTGTCCCTTGGAACTGCATTCGCTGCCGCACAGACATTCGCGCTCTGCAAAAGCCTTGGTTAGTTATGATGCAACAATGCCTATGTGACTGTCGCAGAGCCCGGCTGCCAAATTCGAAATGTCCAGCGATTGCGCCCACACGAAAGCTGCCAGCACTGAAAGGTCTAACTGGTTTTCACTGTCCCTTGGAACTGCATTCGCTGCCGCACAGACATTCGCGCTCTGCAAATGCCTTGGTTGGTTATGATGCAACAATGCCTATGTGACTGTCGCAGAGCCCGGCTGCCAAATTCGAAACGTCCAGCGATTGCGCCCACACGAAAGCTGCCAGCACTGAAAGCTCTACCTGGTTTTCACTGTCCCTTGGAACTGCATTCGCTGCCGCACAGACATTCGAGCTCTGCAAGAGCTTTGGTTGGTTATGATGCAACAATGCCTATGTGACTGTCGCAGAGCCCGGCTGCCAAATTCGAAACGTCCCGCGATTGAGTCCACACGAAAGCTGCCAGCACTGAAAGCTCTACCTGGTTTTCACTGTCCCTTGGAACTGCATTCGCTGCCGCACAGACATTCGCGCTCTGCAAAAGCCTTGGTTGGTTATGATGCAACAATGCCTATGTGACTGTCGAAGAGCCCGGCTGGCAAATTCGAAACGTACAGCGATTGCGCCCACACGAAAGCTGCCAGCACTGAAAGCTCTACCTGGTTTTCACTGTCCCTTGGAACTGCATTCGCTGCCGCACAGACATTCGTGCTCTGCAAGAGCTTTGGTTGGTTATGATGCAACAATGCCTATGTGACTGTCGCAGAGCCCGGCTGCCAAATTCGAAACGTCCAGCGATTGCGCCCACATGAAAGCTGCCAGCACTGAAAGGTCTAACTGGTTTTCACTGTCCCTTGGAACTGCATTCGCTGCCGCACAGACATTCGCGCTCTGCAAATGCCTTGGTTAGTTATGATGCAACAATGCCTATGTGACACTCGCAGAGTCGGGCTGCCAAATTCGAAACGTCCAGCGATTGCGCCCACACGAAAGCTGCCAGCACTGAAAGCTCTACCTGGTTTTCACTGTCCCTTGGAACTGCATTCGCTGCCGCACAGACATTCGCCCTCTGCAAATGCCTTGGTTGGCTATGATGCAACAATGCCTATGTGACTCTGGCAGAGCCCGGCTGCCAAATTCGAAACGTCCAGCGATAGCGCCCACACGAAAGCTGCCAGCACTGAAAGGTCTAACTGGTTTTCACTGTCCCTTGGAACTGCATTCGCTGCCGCACAGACATTCGTGCTCTGCAAATGCCTTGGTTGGTTATGATGCAACAATGCCTATGTGACTGTCGCAGAGCCCAGCTGCCAAATTGGAAACGTCCAGAGATTGCGCCCACACGAAAGCTGCCAGCACTGAAAGGTCTACCTGGTTTTCACTGTCCCTTGGAACTGCATTCGCTGCCGCACAGACATTCACGCTCTGCAAGAGCTCTGGTTGGTTATGATGCAACAATGCCTATGTGACTCTGGCCGAGCCCGGCTGCCAAATTCGAAACGTCCAGCGATTGCGCCCACACGAAAGCTGCCAGCACTGAAAGCTCTACCTGGTTTTCACTGTCCCTTGGAACTTCATTCGCTGCCGCACAGATATTCGTGCTCTGCAAGAGCTTTGGTTGGTTATGATGCAACAATGCCTATGTGACTGTCGCAGAGTCCGGCTGCCAAATTCGAAACGTCCCGCGATTGCGCCCACACGAAAGCTGCCAGTACTGAAAGGTCTACCTGGTTTTCACTGTCCCTTGGAACTGCATTCGCTGCCGCACAGACATTCGTGCTCTGCAAGAGCTTTGGTTGGTTATGATGCAACAATGCCTATGTGACTGTCGAAGAGCCCGGCTGCCAAATTCGAAACGTCCAGCGATTGCGCCCACACGAAAGCTGCCAGCACTGAAAGCTCTACCTGGTTTTCACTGTCCCTTGGAACTGCATTCGCTGCCGCACAGACATTCACGCTCTGCAAATGCCTTGGTTGGTTATGATGCAACAATGCCTATGTGACTGTCGCAGAACCCGGCTGCCAAATTCGAAACGTCCAGCGCTTGCGCCCACACGAAAGCTGCCAGCACTGAAAGCTCTACCTGGTTTTCACTGTCCCTTGGAACTGCATTCGCTGCCGCACAGACATTCGCGCTCTGCAAAAGCCTTGGTTGTTTATGATGCAACAATGCCTATGTGACTGTCGCAGAGCCCGGCTGCCAAATTCGAAACGTCCCGCGATTGCGCCCAGACGAAAGCTGCCAGTACTGAAAGGTCTACCTGGTTTTCACTGTCCCTTGGAACTGCATTCGCTGCCGCACAGACATTCGCGCTCTGCAAATTCCTTGGTTGGTTATGATGCAACAATGCCTATGTGACACTCGCAGAGTCCGGCTGCCAAATTCGAAACGTCCAGCGATTGCGCCCACACGAAAGCTGCCAGCAGTGAAAGGTCTACCTGGTTTTCACTGTCCCTTGGAACTGCATTCGCTGCCGCACAGACATTCGCGCTCTGCAAATGCCTTGGTTGGTTATGATGCAACAATGCCTATGTGACTGTCGCAGAGCCCAGCTGCCAAATTCGAAACGTCCAGAGATTGCGCCCACACGAAAGCTGCCAGCACTGAAAGCTCTACCTGGTTTTCACTGTCCCTTGGAACTGCATTCGCTGCCGCACAGACATTCACGCTCTGCAAGAGCTTTGGTTGGTTATGATGCAACAATGCCTATGTGACTCTGGCCGAGCCCGGCTGCCAAATTCGAAACGTCCAGCGATTGCGCCCACACGAAAGCTGCCAGCACTGAAAGGTCTACCTGGTTTTCACTGTCCCTTGGAACTGCATTCGCTGCCGCACAGACATTTGCGCTCTGCAAGAACTTTGGTTGGTTATGATGCAACAATGCCTATGTGACTGTCGCAGAGCCCGGCTGCCAAATTCGAAACGTCCAGCGATTGCGCCCACACGAAAGCTGCCAGCACTGAAACCTCTACCTGGTTTTCACTGTCCCTTGGAACTGCATTTGCTGCCGCACAGACATTCGCGCTATGCAAAAGCTTTGGTTGGTTATGATGCAACAATGCCTATGTGACTGTCGCAGAGCCCGGCTGCCAAATTCGAAACGTCCAGCGATTGAGTCCACACGAAAGCTGCCAGCACTGAAAGCTCTACCTGGTTTTCACTGTCCCTTGGAACTGCATTCGCTGCCGCACAGACATTCGCCCTCTGCAAGAGCTTTGGTTGGTTATGATGCAACAATGCTTATGTGACTGTCGCAGAGCCCGGCTGCCAAATTCGAAACGTCCAGCGATTACGCCCACACGAATGCTGCCAGCATGAAAGGTCTACCTGGTTTTCACTGTCCCTTGGAACTGCATTCGCTGCCGCACAGACATTCGCGCTCTGCAAAAGCCTTGGTTGGTTATGATGCAACAATGCCTATGTGACTGTCGCAGAGCCCGGCTGCCAAATTCGAAACGTCCCGCGATTGCGCCCAGACGAAAGCTGCCAGCACTGAAAGGTCTACCTGGTTTTCACTGTCCCTTGGAACTGCATTCATTGCCGCAAAGACATTCACGCTCTGCAAGAGCTTTGGTTGGTTATGATGCAACAATGCCTACGTGACTCTGGAAGAGCCCGGCTGCCAAATTCGAAACGTCCAGCGATTGCGCCCACACGAAAGCTGTCAACACTGCAAGCTCTACCTGGTTTTCACTGTCCCTTGGAACTGCATTCGCTGCCGCACAGACATTCGCGCTCTGCAAATGCCTTGGTTGGTTATGATGCAACAATGCCTATGTGACTGTCGCAGAGCCCGGCTGCCAAATTCGAAACGTCCAGCGATTACGCCCACACGAAAGCTGCCAGCACTGAAAGCTCTACCTGGTTTTCACTGTCCCTTGGAACTGCATTCGCTGCCGCACAGACATTCGCGCTCTGCAAGAGCTTTGGTTGGTTATGATGCAACAATGCCTATGTGACTGTCGCAGAGCCCGGCTGCCAAATCCGAAACGTCCAGCGATTGAGTCCACACGAAAGCTGCCAGCACTGAAAGCTCTACCTGGTTTTCACTGTCCCTTGGAACTTCATTCGCTGCCGCACAGACATTCGCCCTCTGCAAGATGTTTGGTTGGGTATGATGCAACAATGCTTATGTGACTGTCGCAGAGCCCGGCTGCCAAATTCGAAACGTCCAGCGATTACGCCCACACGAATGCTGCCAGCATGAAAGGTCTACCTGGTTTTCACTGTCCCTTGGAACTGCATTCGCTGCCGCACAGACATTCGCGCTCTGCAAAAGCCTTGGTTAGTTATGATGCAACAATGCCTATGTGACTCTGGCAGAGCCCAGCTGCCAAATTCGAAACATCCCGCGATTGCGCCCACACGAAAGCTGCCAGTACTGAAAGCTCTACCTGGTTTTCACTGTCCCTTGGAACTGCATTCGCTGCCGCAAAGACATTCGCGCTCTGCAAGAGCTTTGATTGTTTATGATGCAACAATGCCTACGTGACTCTGGAAGAGCCCGGCTGCCAAATTCGAAACGTCCAGAGATTGCGCCCACACGAAAGCTGCCAGCACTGAAAGCTCTACCTGGTTTTCACTGTCCCTTGGAACTGCATTCGCTGCCGCACAGACATTCACGCTCTGCAAGAGCTCTGGTTGGTTATGATGCAACAATGCCTATGTGACTCTGGCCGAGCCCGGCTGCCAAATTCGAAACGTCCAGCGATTGCGCCCACACGAAAGCTGCCAGCACTGAAAGCTCTACCTGGTTTTCACTGTCCCTTGGAACTTCATTCGCTGCCGCACAGATATTCGTGCTCTGCAAGAGCTTTGGTTGGTTATGATGCAACAATGCCTATGTGACTGTCGCAGAGTCCGGCTGCCAAATTCGAAACGTCCCGCGATTGCGCCCAGACGAAAGCTGCCAGTACTGAAAGGTCTACCTGGTTTTCACTGTCCCTTGGAACTGCATTCGCTGCCGCACAGACATTCGTGCTCTGCAAGAGCTTTGGTTGGTTATGATGCAACAATGCCTATGTGACTGTCGAAGAGCCCGGCTGCCAAATTCGAAACGTCCAGCGATTGCGCCCACACGAAAGCTGCCAGCACTGAAAGCTCTACCTGGTTTTCACTGTCCCTTGGAACTGCATTCGCTGCCGCACAGACATTCATGCTATGCAAATGCCTTGGTTGGTTATGATGCAACAATGCCTATGTGACTGTCGCAGAACCCGGCTGCCAAATTCGAAACGTCCAGCGCTTGCGCCCACACGAAAGCTGCCAGCACTGAAAGCTCTACCTGGTTTTCACTGTCCCTTGGAACTGCATTCGCTGCCGCACAGACATTCGCGCTCTGCAAAAGCCTTGGTTGTTTATGATGCAACAATGCCTATGTGACTGTCGCAGAGCCCGGCTGCCAAATTCGAAACGTCCCGCGATTGCGCCCACACGAAAGCTGCCAGTACTGAAAGGTCTACCTGGTTTTCACTGTCCCTTGGAACTGCATTCGCTGCCGCACAGACATTCGCGCTCTGCAAATTCCTTGGTTGGTTATGATGCAACAATGCCTATGTGACACTCGCAGAGTCCGGCTGCCAAATTCGAAACGTCCAGCGATTGCGCCCACACGAAAGCTGCCAGCACTGAAAGCTCTACCTGGTTTTCACTGTCCCTTGGAACTGCATTCGCTGCCGCACAGACATTCGCGCTCTGCAAGAGCTTTCGTTGGTTATGATGCAACAATGCCTATGTGACTGTCGCAGAGCCCGGCTGCCAAATTCGAAACGTCCAGCGACTGAGTCCACACGAAAGCTGCCAGCACTGAAAGCTCTACCTGGTTTTCACTGTCCCTTGGAACTGCATTCGCTGCCGCACAGACATTCGCGCTCTGCAAGAGCTTTCGTTGGTTATGATGCAACAATGCCTATGTGACTGTCGCAGAGCCCGGCTGCCAAATTCGAAACGTCCCGCGATTGCGCCCAGACGAAAGCTGCCAGCACTGAAAGCTCTACCTGGTTTTCACTGTCCCTTGGAACTTGCATTCGCTGCCGCACAGACATTCGCGCTCTGCAAGAGCTTTGATTGTTTATGATGCAACAATACCTACGTGACTCTGGCAGAGCCCGGCTGCCAAATTCGAAACGTCCCGCGACTGCGCCCACACGAAAGCTGCCAGCACTGAAAGCTCTACCTGGTTTTCACTGTCCCTTGGAACTGCATTCGCTGCCGCACAGACATTCGCGCTCTGCAAAAGCCTTGGTTGTTTATGATGCAACAATGCCTATGTGACTGTCGCAGAGCCCGGCTGCCAAATTCGAAACGTCCCGCGATTGCGCCCAGACGAAAGCTGCCAGTACTGAAAGGTCTACCTGGTTTTCACTGTCCCTTGGAACTGCATTCGCTGCCGCACAGACATTCGCGCTCTGCAAAAGCCTTGGTTAGTTATGATGCAACAATGCCTATGTGACTGTCGCAGAGCCCGGCTGCCAAATTCGAAACGTCCAGCGATTGCGCCCACACGAAAGCTGCCAGCACTGAAAGGTCTAACTGGTTTTCACTATCCCTTGGAACTGCATACGCTGCCGCACAGACATTCGCGCTCTGCAAATGCCTTGGTTGGTTATGATGCAACAATGCCTATGTGACTGTCGCAGAGCCCGGCTGCCAAATTCGAAACGTCCAGCGATTGCGCCCACACGAAAGCTGCCAGCACTGAAAGCTCTACCTGGTTTTCACTGTCCCTTGGAACTGCATTCGCTGCCGCACAGACATTCGCGCTCTGCAAAAGCCTTGGTTGGTTATGATGCAACAATGCCTATGTGACTGTCGAAGAGCCCGGCTGGCAAATTCGAAACGTACAGCGATTGCGCCCACACGAAAGCTGCCAGCACTGAAAGCTCTACCTGGTTTTCACTGTCCCTTGGAACTGCATTCGCTGCCGCACAGACATTCGTGCTCTGCAAGAGCTTTGGTTGGTTATGATGCAACAATGCCTATGTGACTGTCGCAGAGCCCGGCTGCCAAATTCGAAACGTCCAGCGATTGCGCCCACATGAAAGCTGCCAGCACTGAAAGGTCTAACTGGTTTTCACTGTCCCTTGGAACTGCATTCGCTGCCGCACAGACATTCGCGCTCTGCAAATGCCTTGGTTAGTTATGATGCAACAATGCCTATGTGACACTCGCAGAGTCGGGCTGCCAAATTCGAAACGTCCAGCGATTGCGCCCACACGAAAGCTGCCAGCACTGAAAGCTCTACCTGGTTTTCACTGTCCCTTGGAACTGCATTCGCTGCCGCACAGACATTCGCGCTCTGCAAATGCCTTGGTTGGCTATGATGCAACAATGCCTATGTGACTCTGGCAGAGCCTGGCTGCCAAATTCGAAACGTCCAGCGATAGCGCCCACACGAAAGCTGCCAGCACTGAAAGGTCTACCTGGTTTTCACTGTCCCTTGGAACTGCATTCGCTGCCGCACAGACATTCGTGCTCTGCAAATGCCTTGGTTGGTTATGATGCAACAATGCCTATGTGACTGTCGAAGAGCCCAGCTGCCAAATTCGAAACGTCCAGAGATTGCGCCCACACGAAAGCTGCCAGCACTGAAAGGTCTACCTGGTTTTCACTGTCCCTTGGAACTGCATTCGCTGCCGCACAGACAGTCACGCTCTGCAAGAGCTCTGGTTGGTTATGATGCAACAATGCCTATGTGACTCTGGCCGAGCCCGGCTGCCAAATTCGAAACGTCCAGCGATTGCGCCCACACGAAAGCTGCCAGCACTGAAAGCTCTACCTGGTTTTCACTGTCCCTTGGAACTTCATTCGCTGCCGCACAGATATTCGTGCTCTGCAAGAGCTTTGGTTGGTTATGATGCAACAATGCCTATGTGACTGTCGCAGAGTCCGGCTGCCAAATTCGAAACGTCCCGCGATTGCGCCCAGACGAAAGCTGCCAGTACTGAAAGGTCTACCTGGTTTTCACTGTCCCTTGGAACTGCATTCGCTGCCGCACAGACATTCGTGCTCTGCAAGAGCTTTGGTTGGTTATGATGCAACAATGCCTATGTGACTGTCGAAGAGCCCGGCTGCCAAATTCGAAACGTCCAGCGATTGCGCCCACACGAAAGCTGCCAGCACTGAAAGCTCTACCTGGTTTTCACTGTCCCTTGGAACTGCATTCGCTGCCGCACAGACATTCACGCTCTGCAAATGCCTTGGTTGGTTATGATGCAACAATGCCTATGTGACTGTCGCAGAACCCGGCTGCCAAATTCGAAACGTCCAGCGCTTGCGCCCACACGAAAGCTGCCAGCACTGCAAGCTCTACCTGGTTTTCACTGTCCCTTGGAACTGCATTCGCTGCCGCACAGACATTCGCGCTCTGCAAAAGCCTTGGTTGTTTATGATGCAACAATGCCTATGTGACTGTCGCAGAGCCCGGCTGCCAAATTCGAAACGTCCCGCGATTGCGCCCAGACGAAAGCTGCCAGTACTGAAAGGTCTACCTGGTTTTCACTGTCCCTTGGAACTGCATTCGCTGCCGCACAGACATTCGCGCTCTGCAAATTCCTTGGTTGGTTATGATGCAACAATGCCTATGTGACACTCGCAGAGTCCGGCTGCCAAATTCGAAACGTCCAGCGATTGCGCCCACACGAAAGCTGCCAGCAGTGAAAGGTCTACCTGGTTTTCACTGTCCCTTGGAACTGCATTCGCTGCCGCACAGACATTCGCGCTCTGCAAATGCCTTGGTTGGTTATGATGCAACAATGCCTATGTGACTGTCGCAGAGCCCAGCTGCCAAATTCGAAACGTCCAGAGATTGCGCCCACACGAAAGCTGCCAGCACTGAAAGGTCTACCTGGTTTTCACTGTCCCTTGGAACTGCATTCGCTGCCGCACAGACATTCACGCTCTGCAAGAGCTTTGGTTGGTTATGATGCAACAATGCCTATGTGACTCTGGCCGAGCCCGGCTGCCAAATTCGAAACGTCCAGCGATTGCGCCCACACGAAAGCTGCCAGCACTGAAAGGTCTACCTGGTTTTCACTGTCCCTTGGAACTGCATTCGCTGCCGCACAGACATTTGCGCTCTGCAAGAACTTTGGTTGGTTATGATGCAACAATGCCTATGTGACTGTCGCAGAGCCCGGCTGCCAAATTCGAAACGTCCAGCGATTGCGCCCACACGAAAGCTGCCAGCACTGAAACCTCTACCTGGTTTTCACTGTCCCTTGGAACTGCATTTGCTGCCGCACAGACATTCGCGCTATGCAAAAGCTTTGGTTGGTTATGATGCAACAATGCCTATGTGACTGTCGCAGAGCCCGGCTGCCAAATTCGAAACGTCCAGCGATTGAGTCCACACGAAAGCTGCCAGCACTGAAAGCTCTACCTGGTTTTCACTGTCCCTTGGAACTGCATTCGCTGCCGCACAGACATTCGCCCTCTGCAAGAGCTTTGGTTGGTTATGATGCAACAATGCTTATGTGACTGTCGCAGAGCCCGGCTGCCAAATTCGAAACGTCCAGCGATTACGCCCACACGAATGCTGCCAGCATGAAAGGTCTACCTGGTTTTCACTGTCCCTTGGAACTGCATTCGCTGCCGCACAGACATTCGCGCTCTGCAAAAGCCTTGGGTGGTTATGATGCAACAATGCCTATGTGACTGTCGCAGAGCCCGGCTGCCAAATTCGAAACGTCCCGCGATTGCGCCCAGACGAAAGCTGCCAGCACTGAAAGGTCTACCTGGTTTTCACTGTCCCTTGGAACTGCATTCGCTGCCGCAAAGACATTCACGCTCTGCAAGAGCTTTGGTTGGTTATGATGCAACAATGCCTACGTGACTCTGGAAGAGCCCGGCTGCCAAATTCGAAACGTCCAGCGATTGCGCCCACACGAAAGCTGCCAACACTGCAAGCTCTACCTGGTTTTCACTGTCCCTTGGAACTGCATTCGCTGCCGCACAGACATTCGCGCTCTGCAAATGCCTTGGTTGGTTATGATGCAACAATGCCTATGTGACTGTCGCAGAGCCCGGCTGCCAAATTCGAAACGTCCAGCGATTACGCCCACACGAAAGCTGCCAGCACTGAAAGCTCTACCTGTTTTTCACTGTCCCTTGGAACTGCATTCGCTGCCGCACAGACATTCGCGCTCTGCAAGAGCTTTGGTTGGTTATGATGCAACAATGCCTATGTGACTGTCGCAGAGCCCGGCTGCCAAATCCGAAACGTCCAGCGATTGAGTCCACACGAAAGCTGCCAGCACTGAAAGCTCTACCTGGTTTTCACTGTCCCTTGGAACTTCATTCGCTGCCGCACAGACATTCGCCCTCTGCAAGATGTTTGGTTGGGTATGATGCAACAATGCTTATGTGACTGTCGCAGAGCCCGGCTGCCAAATTCGAAACGTCCAGCGATTACGCCCACACGAATGCTGCCAGCATGAAAGCTCTACCTGGTTTTCACTGTCCCTTGGAACTGCATTCGCTGCCGCACAGACATTCGCGCTCTGCAAAAGCCTTGGTTAGTTATGATGCAACAATGCCTATCTGACTCTGGCAGAGCCCAGCTGCCAAATTCGAAACATCCCGCGATTGCGCCCACACGAAAGCTGCCAGCACTGAAAGCTCTACCTGGTTTTCACTGTCCCTTGGAACTGCATTCGCTGCCGCAAAGACATTCGCGCTCTGCAAGAGCTTTGATTGTTTATGATGCAACAATGCCTACGTGACTCTGGAAGAGCCCGGCTGCCAAATTCGAAACGTCCAGAGATTGCGCCCACACGAAAGCTGCCAGCACTGAAAGCTCTACCTGGTTTTCACTGTCCCTTGGAACTGCATTCGCTGCCGCACAGACATTCACGCTCTGCAAGAGCTCTGGTTGGTTATGATGCAACAATGCCTATGTGACTCTGGCCGAGCCCGGCTGCCAAATTCGAAACGTCCAGCGATTGCGCCCACACGAAAGCTGCCAGCACTGAAAGCTCTACCTGGTTTTCACTGTCCCTTGGAACTTCATTCGCTGCCGCACAGATATTCGTGCTCTGCAAGAGCTTTGGTTGGTTATGATGCAACAATGCCTATGTGACTGTCGCAGAGTCCGGCTGCCAAATTCGAAACGTCCCGCGATTGCGCCCAGACGAAAGCTGCCAGTACTGAAAGGTCTACCTGGTTTTCACTGTCCCTTGGAACTGCATTCGCTGCCGCACAGACATTCGTGCTCTGCAAGAGCTTTGGTTGGTTATGATGCAACAATGCCTATGTGACTGTCGAAGAGCCCGGCTGCCAAATTCGAAACGTCCAGCGATTGCGCCCACACGAAAGCTGCCAGCACTGAAAGCTCTACCTGGTTTTCACTGTCCCTTGGAACTGCATTCGCTGCCGCACAGACATTCACGCTCTGCAAATGCCTTGGTTGGTTATGATGCAACAATGCCTATGTGACTGTCGCAGAACCCGGCTGCCAAATTCGAAACGTCCAGCGCTTGCGCCCACACGAAAGCTGCCAGCACTGAAAGCTCTACCTGGTTTTCACTGTCCCTTGGAACTGCATTCGCTGCCGCACAGACATTCGCGCTCTGCAAAAGCCTTGGTTGTTTATGATGCAACAATGCCTATGTGACTGTCGCAGAGCCCGGCTGCCAAATTCGAAACGTCCCGCGATTGCGCCCACACGAAAGCTGCCAGTACTGAAAGGTCTACCTGGTTTTCACTGTCCCTTGGAACTGCATTCGCTGCCGCACAGACATTCGCGCTCTGCAAATTCCTTGGTTGGTTATGATGCAACAATGCCTATGTGACACTCGCAGAGTCCGGCTGCCAAATTCGAAACGTCCAGCGATTGCGCCCACACGAAAGCTGCCAGCAGTGAAAGGTCTACCTGGTTTTCACTGTCCCTTGGAACTGCATTCGCTGCCGCACAGACATTCGCGCTCTGCAAATGCCTTGGTTGGTTATGATGCAACAATGCCTATGTGACTGTCGCAGAGCCCAGCTGCCAAATTCGAAACGTCCAGAGATTGCGCCCACACGAAAGCTTCCAGCACTGAAAGCTCTACCTGGTTTTCACTGTCCCTTGGAACTGCATTCGCTGCCGCACAGACATTCACGCTCTGCAAGAGCTTTGGTTGGTTATGATGCAACAATGCCTATGTGACTCTGGCCGAGCCCGGCTGCCAAATTCGAAACGTCCAGCGATTGCGCCCACACGAAAGCTGCCAGCACTGAAAGGTCTACCTGGTTTTCACTGTCCCTTGGAACTGCATTCGCTGCCGCACAGACATTTGCGCTCTGCAAGAACTTTGGTTGGTTATGATGCAACAATGCCTATGTGACTGTCGCAGAGCCCGGCTGCCAAATTCGAAACGTCCAGCGCTTGCGCCCACACGAAAGCTGCCAGCACTGAAAGCTCTACCTGGTTTTCACTGTCCCTTGGAACTGCATTTGCTGCCGCACAGACATTCGCGCTATGCAAAAGCTTTGGTTGGTTATGATGCAACAATGCCTATGTGACTGTCGCAGAGCCCGGCTGCCAAATTCGAAACGTCCAGCGATTGAGTCCACACGAAAGCTGCCAGCACTGAAAGCTCTACCTGGTTTTCACTGTCCCTTGGAACTGCATTCGCTGCCGCACAGACATTCGCCCTCTGCAAGATGTTTGGTTGGGTATGATGCAACAATGCTTATGTGACTGTCGAAGAGCCCGGCTGCCAAATTCGAAACGTCCAGCGATTGCGCACACACGAAAGATGCCAGCACTGAAAGCTCTACCTGGTTTTCACTGTCCCTTGGAACTGCATTCGCTGCCGCACAGACATTCGTGCTCTGCAAGAGCTTTGGTTGGTTATGATGCAACAATGCCTATGTGACTGTCGCAGAGCCCGGCTGCCAAATTCGAAACGTCCACCGATTGCGCCCACACGAAAGCTGCCAGCACTGAAAGCTCTACCTGGTTTTCACTGTCCCTTGGAACTGCATTCGCTGCCGCACAGATATTTGCGCTCTGCAAGAGCTTTGGTTGGTTATGATGCAACAATGCCTATGTGACTGTCGCAGAGCCCGGCTGCCAAATTCGAAACATCCCGCGATTGCGCCCACACGAAAGCTGCCAGCACTGAAAGCTCTACCTGGTTTTCACTGTCCCTTGGAACTGCATTCGCTGCCGCACAGACATTCACGCTCTGCAAAAGCCTTGGTTGGTTATGATGCAACAATGCTTATGTGACTGTCGCAGAACCCGGCTGCCAAATTCGAAACGTCCAGCGATTGCGCCCACACGAAAGCTGCCAGCACTGAAAGCTATACCTGGTTTTCACTGTCCCTTGGAACTGCATTCGCTGCCGCACAGACATTTGCGCTCTGCAAGAGCTTTGGTTGGTTATGATGCAACAATGCCTATGTGACTGTCGCAGAGCCCGGCTGCCAAATTCGAAACGTCCAGCGATTGCGCCTAGACGAAAGCTGCCAGCACTGAAAGCTCTACCTGGTTTTCACTGTCCCTTGGAACTGCATTCGCTGCCGCACAGACATTCAAGCTATTGAAAAGCTTTGGTTGGTTATGATGCAACAATGCCTATGTGACTGTCGCAGAGCCGGGCTGCCAAATTCGAAACGTCCAGCGATTGCGCCCACACGAAAGCTGCCAGCACTGAAAGCTCTACCTGGTTTTCACTGTCCCTTGGAACTGCATTCGCTGCCGCACAGACATTCGCCCTCTGCAAGATGTTTGGTTGGGTATGATGCAACAATGCTTATGTGACTGTCGAAGAGCCCGGCTGCCAAATTCGAAAGGTCCAGCGATTGCGCCCACACGAAAGCTGCCAGCACTGAAAGCTCTACCTGGTTTTCACTGTCCCTTGGAACTGCATTCGCTGCCGCACAGACATTCGTGCTCTGCAAGAGCTTTGGTTGGTTATGATGCAACAATGCCTATGTGACTGTCGCAGAGCCCGGCTGCCAAATTCGAAACGTCCACCGATTGCGCCCACACGAAAGCTGCCAGCACTGAAAGCTCTACCTGGTTTTCACTGTCCCTTGGAACTGCATTCGCTGCCGCACAGATATTTGCGCTCTGCAAGAGCTTTGGTTGGTTATGATGCAACAATGCCTATGTGACTGTCGCAGAGCCCGGCTGCCAAATTCGAAACATCCCGCGTTTGCGCCCACACGAAAGCTGCCAGCACTGAAAGCTCTACCTGGTTTTCACTGTCCCTTGGAACTGCATTCGCTGCCGCACAGACATTCGCGCTCTGCAAAAGCCTTGGTTGGTTATGATGCAACAATGCTTATGTGACTGTCGCAGAACCCGGCTGCCAAATTCGAAACGTCCAGCGATTGCGCCCACACGAAAGCTGCCAGCACTGAAAGCTATACCTGGTTTTCACTGTCCCTTGGAACTGCATTCGCTGCCGCACAGACATTTGCGCTCTGCAAGAGCTTTGGTTGGTTATGATGCAACAATGCCTATGTGACTGTCGCAGAGCCCGGCTGCCAAATTCGAAACGTCCAGCGATTGCGCCTAGACGAAAGCTGCCAGCACTGAAAGCTCTACCTGGTTTTCACTGTCCCTTGGAACTGCATTCGCTGCCGCACAGACATTCAAGCTATGCAAAAGCTTTGGTTGGTTATGATGCAACAATGCCTATGTGACTGTCGCAGAGCCGGGCTGCCAAATTCGAAACGTCCAGCGATTGCGCCCACACGAAAGCTGCCAGCACTGAAAGCTCTACCTGGTTTTCACTGTCCCTTGGAACTGCATTCGCTGCCGCACAGACATTCGCCCTCTGCAAGATGTTTGGTTGGGTATGACGCAACAATGCTTATGTGACTGTCGCAGAGCCCGGCTGCCAAATTCGAAACGTCCAGCGATTACGCCCACACGAATGCTGCCAGCATGAAAGCTCTACCTGGTTTTCACTGTCCCTTGGAACTGCATTCGCTGCCGCACAGACATTCGCGCTCTTCAAAAGCCTTGATTGTTTATGATGCAACAATGCCTATCTGACTCTGGCCGAGCCCAGCTGCCAAATTCGAAACGTCCCGCGATTGCGCCCACACGAATGCTGCCAGCATGAAAGGTCTACCTGGTTTTCACTGTCCCTTGGAACTGCATTCGCTGCCGCACAGACATTCGCGCTCTGGAAAAGCCTTGGTTAGTTATGATGCAACAATGCCTATGTGACTCTGGCAGAGCCCAGCTGCCAAATTCGAAACGTCCCGCGATTGCGCCCACACGAAAGCTGCCAGCACTGAAAGCTCTACCTGGTTTTCACTGTCCCTTGGAACTGCATTCGCTGCCGCACAGACATTCGCGCTCTGCAAAACCTTTGGTTGGTTATGATGCAACAATGCCTATGTGACTGTCGCAGAACCCGGCTGCCAAATTCGAAACGTCCAGCGATTGCGCCCACACGAAAGCTGCCAGCACTGAAAGCTCTACCTGGTTTTCACTGTCCCTTGGAACTGCATTCGCTGCCGCACAGACATTTGCGCTCTGCAAGAGCTTTGGTTGGTTATGATGCAACAATGCCTATGTGACTGTCGCAGAGCCCGGCTGCCAAATTCGAAACGTCCAGAGATTGCGCCCACACGAAAGCTGCCAGCACTGAAAGCTCTACCTGGTTTTCATTGTCCCTTGGAACTGCATTCGCTGCCGCACAGACATTCGTGATCTGCAAGAGCTTTGGTTGGTTATGATGCAACAATGCCTATGTGACTGTCGCAGAGCCCGGCTGCCAAATTCGAAACGTCCACCGATTGCGCCCACACGAAAGCTGCCAGCACTGAAAGCTCTACCTGGTTTTCACTGTCCCTTGGAACTGCATTTGCTGCCGCACAGATATTTGCGCTCTGCAAGAGCTTTGGTTGGTTATGATGCAACAATGCCTATGTGACTGTCGCAGAGCCCGGCTGCCAAATTCGAAACGTCCCGCGATTGCGCCCACACGAAAGCTGCCAGTACTGAAAGGTCTAACTGGTTTTCACTGTCCCTTGGAACTGCATTCGCTGCCGCACAGACATTCGCGCTCTGCAAAAGCCTTGGTTGGTTATGATGCAACAATGCCTATGTGACTGTCGCAGAACCCGGCTGCCAAATTCGAAACGTCCAGCGATTGCGCCCACACGAAAGCTGCCAGCACTGAAAGCTCTACCTGGTTTTCACTGTCCCTTGGAACTGCATTCGCTGCCGCACAGACATTCGCGCTCTGCAAAAGCCTTGGTTGTTTATGATGCAACAATGCCTATGTGACTCTGGCCGAGCCCGGCTGCCAAATTCGAAACGTCTAGCGATTGCGCCCACACGAAAGCTGCCAGCACTGAAAGCTCTACCTGGTTTTCACTGTCCCTTGGAACTGCATTCGCTGCCGCACAGACATTTGCGCTCTGCAAGAGCTTTGGTTGGTTATGATGCAACAATGCCTATGTGACTGTCGCAGAGCCCGGCTGCCAAATTCGAAACGTCCAGCGATTGCGCCCACAGGAAAGCTGCCAGCACTGAAAGCTCTACCTGGTTTTCACTGTCCCTTGGAACTGCATTCGCTGCCGCACAGACATTCACGCTATGCAAAAGCTTTGGTTGGTTATGATGCAACAATGCCTATGTGACTGTCGCAGAGCCCGGCTGCCAAATTCGAAACGTCCAGCGATTGCGCCCACACGAAAGCTGCCAGCACTGAAAGCTCTACCTGGTTTTCACTGTCCCTTGGAACTGCATTCGCTGCCGCACAGACATTCGCCCTCTGCAAGATGTTTGGTTGGGTATGATGCAACAATGCTTATGTGACTGTCGCAGAGCCCGGCTGCCAAATTCGAAACGTCCAGCGATTACGCCCACACGAATGCTGCCAGCATGAAAGGTCTACCTGGTTTTCACTGTCCCTTGGAACTGCATTCGCTGCCGCACAGACATTCGCGCTCTGGAAAAGCCTTGGTTAGTTATGATGCAACAATGCCTATGTGACTCTGGCAGAGCCCAGCTGCCAAATTCGAAACGTCCCGCGATTGCGCCCACACGAAAGCTGCCAGCACTGAAAGCTCTACCTGGTTTTCACTGTCCCTTGGAACTGCATTCGCTGCCGCACAGACATTCGCGCTCTGCAAAACCTTTGGTTGGTTATGATGCAACAATGCCTATGTGACTGTCGCAGAGCCTGGCTGCCAAATTCGAAACGTCCAGCGATTGCGCCCACACGAAAGCTGCCAGCACTGAAAGCTCTACCTGGTTTTCACTGTCCCTTGGAACTGCATTCGCTGCCGCACAGACATTTGTGCTCTGCAAGACCTTTGGTTGGTTATGATGCAGCAATGCCTATGTGACTGTCGAAGAGCCCGGCTGCCAAATTCGAAACGTCCAGCGATTGCGCCCACACGAAAGCTGCCAGCACTGAAAGCTCTACCTGGTTTTCACTGTCCCTTGGAACTGCATTCGCTGCCGCACAGACATTCGCTCTCTGCAAGAGCTTTGGTTGGTTATGATGCAACAATGCCTATGTGACTGTCGCAGAGCCCGGCTGCCAAATTCGAAACGTCCAGCGGTTGCGTCCACACGAAAGCTTCCAGCACTGAAAGCTCTACCTGGTTTTCACTGTCCCTTGGAACTGCAGTCGCTGCCGCACAGACATTCGCGCTCTGCAAATGCCTTGGTTGGTTATGATGCAACAATGCCTATGTGACTGTCGCAGAGCCCGGCTGCCAAATTCGAAACGTCCAGCGATTGCGCCCACACGAAAGCTGCCAGCACTGCAAGCTCTACCTGGTTTTCACTGTCCCTTGGAACTTCATTCGCTGCCGCACAGACATTCGCGCTCTGCAAAACCTTTTGTTGGTTATGATGCAACAATGCCTATGTGACTGTCGCAGAGCCCGGCTGCCAAATTCGAAACGTCCAGCGATAGCGCCCACACGAAAGCTGCCAGCACTGAAAGCTCTACCTGGTTTTCACTGTCCCTTGGAACTGCATTCGCTGCCGCACAGACATTCGCGCTTTGCAAATGCCTTGGTTGGTTATGATGCAACAATTCCTATGTGACTGTCGCAGAGCCCGGCTGCCAAATTCGAAACCTCCAGAGATTGCGCCCACACGAAAGCTGCCAGCACTGAAAGGTCTACCTGGTTTTCACTGTCCCTTGGAACTGCATTCGCTGCCGCACAGACATTCGCGCTCTGCAAATGCCTTGGTTGGTTATGATGCAACAATGCCTATGTGACTGTCGCAGAGCCCGGATGCCAAATTCGAAACGTCCAGCGATTGCGCCCACACGAAAGCTGCCAGCACTGAAAGCTCTACCTGGTTTTCACTGTCCCTTGGAACTGCATACGCTGCCGCACAGACATTCGCGCTCTGCAAATGCCTTGGTTGGCTATGATGCAACAATGCCTATGTGACTCTGGCAGAGCCCGGCTGCCAAATTTGAAACGTCCAGCGATAGCGCCCACACGAAAGCTGCCAGCACTGAAAGCTCTACCTGGTTTTCACTGTCCCTTGGAACTGCATTCGCTGCCGCACAGACATTCGCGCTCTGCAAATGCCTTGGTTGGTTATGATGCAACAATGCTTATGTGACTGTCGCAGAGCCCGGCTGCCAAATTCGAAACGTCCAGCGATTACGCCCACACGAATGCTGCCAGCACTGAAAGCTCTACCTGGTTTTCACTGTCCCTTGGAACTGCATTCGCTGCCGCACAGACATTCGCGCTCTGCAAATGCCTTGGTTGTTTATGATGGAACAATGCCTATGTGACTCTGGCCGAGCCCAGCTGCCAAATTCGAAACGTCCCGCGATTGCGCCCAGACGAAAGCTGCCAGCACCGAAAGGTCTACCTGGTTTTCACTGTCCCTTGGAACTGCATTCGCTGCCGCACAGACATTCACGCTATGCAAAAGCTTTGGTTGGTTATGATGCAACAATGCCTATGTGACTCTGGCCGAGCCCGGCTGCCAAATTCGAAACGTCCAGCGATTGCGCCCACACGAAAGCTGCCAGCACTGAAAGCTCTACCTGGTTTTCACTGTCCCTTGGAACTGCATTCGCTGCCGCACAGACATTCGCCCTCTGCAAGATGTTTGGTTGGGTATGGTGCAACAATGCTTATGTGACTGTCGCAGAGCCCGGCTGCCAAATTCGAAATGTCCAGCGATTACGCCCACACGAATGCTGCCAGCATGAAAGGTCTACCTGGTTTTCACTGTCCCTTGGAACTGCATTCCCTGCCGCACAGACATTCGCGCTCTGGAAAAGCCTTGGTTAGTTATGATGCAACAACGCCTATGTGACTCTGGCAGAGCCCAGCTGCCAAATTCGAAACGTCCCGCGATTGCGCCCACACGAAAGCTGCCAGCACTGAAAGCTCTACCTGGTTTTCACTGTCCCTTGGAACTGCATTCGCTGCCGCACAGACGTTCGCGCTCTGCAAAACCTTTGGTTGGTTATGATGCAACAATGCCTATGTGACTGTCGCAGAGCCTGGCTGCCAAATTCGAAATGTCCAGCGATTGCGCCCACACGAAAGCTGCCAGCACTGAAAGCTCTACCTGGTTTTCACTGTCCCTTGGAACTGCATTCGCTGCCGCACAGACATTTGTGCTCTGCAAGACCTTTGGTTGGTTATGATGCAACAATGCCTATGTGACTGTCGAAGAGCCCGGCTGCCAAATTCGAAACGTCCCGCGATTGCGCCCACACGAAAGCTGCCAGCACTGAAAGCTCTACCTGGTTTTCACTGTCCCTTGGAACTGCATTCGCTGCCGCACAGACATTCGTGCTCTGCAAGAGCTTTGGTTGGTTATGATGCAACAATGCCTATGGGACTGTCGCAGAGCCCAGCTGCCAAATTCAAAACGTCCAGCGATTGCGCCCACACGAAAGCTGCCAGCACTGAAAGCTCTACCTGGTTTTCACTGTCCCTTGGAACTGCATTCGCTGCCGCACAGACATTCGCTCTCTGCAAGATGTTTGGTTGGTTATGATGCAACAATGCCTATGTGACTGTCGCAGAGCCCGGCTGCCAAATTCGAAACGTCCCGCGATTGCGCCCACACGAAAGCTGCCAGCACTTAAAGGTCTAACTGGTTTTCACTGTCCCTTGGAACTGCATTCGCTGCCGCACAGACATTCGTGCTCTGCAAATGCCTTGGTTGGTTATGATGCAACAATGCCTATGTGACTGTCGCAGAACCCGGCTGCCAAATTCGAAACGTCCAGCGATTGCGCCCACACGAAAGCTGCCAGCACTGAAAGCTCTACCTGGTTTTCACTGTCCCTTGGAACTGCATTCGCTGCCGCACAGACATTCGCCCTCTGCAAGATGTTTGGTTGGGTATGATGCAACAATGCTTATGTGACTGTCGCAGAGCCCGGCTGCCAAATTCGAAACGTCCAGCGATTACGCCCACACGAATGCTGCCAGCATGAAAGGTCTACCTGGTTTTCACTGTCCCTTGGAACTGCATTCGCTGCCGCACAGACATTCGCGCTCTGCAAAAGCCTTGGTTAGTTATGATGCAACAATGCCTATGTGACTCTGGCAGAGCCCAGATGCCAAATTCGAAACGTCCCGCGATTGCGCCCACACGAAAGCTGCCAGCACTGAAAGCTCTACCTGGTTTTCACTGTCCCTTGGAACTACATTCGCTGCCGCACAGACATTCGCGCTCTGCAAAACCTTTGGTTGGTTATGATGCAACAATGCCTATGTGACTGTCGCAGAGCCTGGCTGCCAAATTCGAAACGTCCAGAGACTGCGCCCACACGAAAGCTCCCAGTACTGAAAGGTCTACCTGGTTTTTACTGTCCCTTGGAACTGCATTCGCTGCCGCACAGACATTCACGCTCTGCAAAACCTTTTGTTGGTTATGATGCAACAATGCCTATGTGACTGTCGCAGAGCCCGGCTGCCAAATTCGAAACGTCCAGCGATTGCGCCCACACGAAAGCCGCCAGCACTGAAAGCTCTACCTGGTTTTCACTGTCCCTTGGAACTGCATTTGCTGCCGCACAGACATTCGCGCTCTGCAAGACCTTTGGTTGGTTATGATGCAACAATGCCTCTGTGACTCTGGCCGAGCCCGGCTGCCAAATTCGAAACATCCCGCGATTGCGCCCACACGAAAGCTGCCAGCACTGAAAGGTCTACCTGGTTTTCACTGTCCCTTGGAACTGCATTCGCTGCCGCACAGACATTCACTCTCTGCAAAAGCTTTGGTTGGTTATGATGCAACAATGCCTATGTGACTCTGGCAGAGTCCGGCTGCCAAATTTGAAACGTCCAGCGATTGCGCCCATACGAATAATGCAAGCACTGCAAGCTCTACCTGGTTTTCACTGTCCCTTGGAACTGCATTCGCTGCCGCACAGACATTCGTGATCTGCAAGAGCTTTGGTTGGTTATGATGCAACAATGCCTATGTGACTGTCGCAGAGCCGGGCTGCCAAATTCGAAACGTCCAGCGATTGCGCCCACACGAAAGCTGCCAGCACTGAAAGCTCTACCTGGTTTTCACTGTCCCTTGGAACTGCATTCGCTGCCGCACAGACATTTGCTCTCTGCAAGAGCTTTGGTTGGTTATGATGCAACAATGCCTATGTGACTGTCGCAGAGCCCGGCTGCCAAATTCGAAACGTCCAGCGATTGCGTCCACACGAAAGCTTCCAGCACTGAAAGCTCTACCTGGTTTTCACTGTCCCTTGGAACTGCATTCGCTGCCGCACAGACATTCGCGCTCTGCAAATGCCTTGGTTGGTTATGATGCAACAATGCCTATGTGACTGTCGCAGAGCCCGGTTGCCAAATTCGAAACATCCAGAGATTGCGCCCACACGAAAGCTGCCAGCACTGAAAGGTCTACCTGGTTTTCACTGTCCCTTGGAATTGCATTCGCTGCTGCACAGACATTCGCGCTCTGCAAAAGCCTTGGTTGGTTATGATGCAACAATGCCTATGTGACTGTCGCAGAGCCCGGCTGCCAAATTCAAAACGTCCAGCGAATGCGCCCACACAAAGCTCCCAGCACTGAAAGGTCTACCTGGTTTTCACTGTCCCTTGGAACTGCATTCGCTGCCGCGCAGACATTCACGCTCTGCAAGAGCTTTGGTTGGTTATGATGCAACAATGCCTATGTGACTGTCGCAGAGCCCGGCTGCCAAATTCGAAACGTCCCGCGATTGCGCCCACACGAAAGCTGCCAGCACTGAAAGCTCTACCTGGTTTTCACTGTCCCTTGGAACTGCATTCGCTGCCGCACAGACATTTGCGCTCTGCAAAAGCCTTGGTTAGTTATGATGCAACAATGCCTATGTGACTGTCGCAGAGCCCGGCTGCCAAATTTGAAACGTCCAGCGATTGCGCCCACACGAAAGCTGCCAGCACTGAAAGCTCTACCTGGTTTTCACTGTCCCTTGGAACTGCATTCGCTGCCGCACAGACATTCATGCTATGCAAAAGCTTTGGTTGGTTATGATGCAACAATGCCTATGTGACTGTCGCAGAACCCGGCTGCCAAATTCGAAACGTCCCGCGATTGCGCCCACACGAAAGCTGCCAGCACTGAAAGCTCTACCTGGTTTTCACTGTCCCTTGGAACTGCATTCGCTGCCGCACAGACATTCGCGCTCTGCAAAACCTTTGGTTGGTTATGATGCAACAATGCCTATGTGACTGTCGCAGAGCCTGGCTGCCAAATTCGAAACGTCCAGCGATTGCGCCCACACGAAAGCTGCCAGCACTGAAAGCTCTACCTGGTTTTCACTGTCCCTTGGAACTGCATTCGCTGCCGCACAGACATTTGTGCTCTGCAAGACCTTTGGTTGGTTATGATGCAACAATGCCTATGTGACTGTCGAAGAGCCCAGCTGCCAAATTCGAAATGTCCAGCGATTGCGCCCACACGAAAGCTGCCAGCACTGAAAGCTCTACCTGGTTTTCACTGTCCCTTGGAACTGCATTCGCTGCCGCACAGACATTCGTGCTCTGCAAGAGCTTTGGTTGGTTATGATGCAACAATGCCTATGTGACTGTCGCAGAGCCCGGCTGCCAAATTCGAAACGTCCAGCGATTGCGCCCACACGAAAGCTGCCAGCACTGAAAGCTCTACCTGGTTTTCACTGTCCCTTGGAACTGCATTCGCTGCCGCACAGACATTCGCTCTCTGCAAGATGTTTGGTTGGTTATGATGCAACAATGCCTATGTGACTGTCGCAGAGCCCGGCTGCCAAATTCGAAACGTCCCGCGATTGCGCCCACACGAAAGCTGCCAGCACTGAAAGCTCTAACTGGTTTTCACTGTCCCTTGGAACTGCATTCGCTGCCGCACAGACATTCGCGCTCTGCAAAAGCCTTGGTTGGTTATGATGCAACAATGCCTATGTGACTGTCGCAGAGCCCGGCTGCCAAATTCGAAACGTCCAGCGAATGCGCCCACACGAAAGCTCCCAGCACTGAAAGGTCTACCTGGTTTTCACTGTCCCTTGGAACTGCATTCACTGCCGCACAGACATTCGCGCTCTGCAAATGCCTTGGTTGGTTATGATGCAACAATGCCTATGTGACTGTCGCAGAGCCCGGCTGCCAAATTCGAAACATCCAGAGATTGCGCCCACACGAAAGCTGCCAGCACTGAAAGGTCTACCTGGTTTTCACTGTCCCTTGGAATTGCATTCGCTGCTGCACAGACATTCGCGCTCTGCAAAAGCCTTGGTTGGTTATGATGCAACAATGCCTATGTGACTGTCGCAGAGCCCGGCTGCCAAATTCGAAACGTCCCGCGAATGCGCCCACACGAAATCTCCCAGCACTGAAAGGTCTACCTGGTTTTCACTGTCCCTTGGAACTGCATTCGCTGCCGCGCAGACATTCACGCTCTGCAAGACCTTTGGTTGGTTATGATGCAACAATGCCTATGTGACTCTGGCCGAGCCCAGCTGCCAAATTCGAAACGTCCAGCGATTGCGCCCATATGAAAGCTGCCAGCACTGAAAGGTCTACCTGGTTTTCACTGTCCCTTGGAACTGCATTCGCTGCCGCACAGACATTCGCGCTCTGCAAATGCCTTGGCTGATTATGATGCAACAATACCTATGTGACTCTGGCAGAGCCCGGCTGCCAAATTCGAAACGTCCCGCGATTGCGCCCACACGAAAGCTGCCAGCACTGAAAGCTCTACCTGGTTTTCACTGTCCCTTGGAACTGCATTTGCTGCCGCACAGACATTCGCGCTCTGCAAGACCTTTGGTTGGTTATGATGCAACAATGCCTATGTGACTCTGGACGAGCCCGGCTGCCAAATTCGAAACGTCCCGCGATTGCGCCCACACGAAAGCTGCCAGCACTGAAAGGTCTACCTGGTTTTCACTGTCCCTTGGAACTGCATTCGCTGCCGCACAGACATTCGCCCTCTGCAAGATGCTTGGTTGGTTATGATGCAACAATGCTTATGTGACTGTCGCAGAGCCCGGCTGCCAAATTCGAAACGTCCAGCGATTACGCCCACACGAATGCTGCCAGCATGAAAGGTCTACCTGGTTTTCACTGTCCCTTGGAACTGCATTCGCTGCCGCACAGACATTCGCGCTCTTCAAAAGCCTTGGTTGTTTATGATGCAACAATGCCTATGTGACTCTGGCCGAGCCCAGCTGCCAAATTCGAAACGTCCCGCGATTGCGCCCAGACGAAAGCTGCCAGCACCGAAAGGTCTACCTGGTTTTCACTGTCCCTTGGAACTGCATTCGCTGCCGCACAGACATTCACGCTATGCAAAAGCTTTGGTTGGTTATGATGCAACAATGCCTATGTGACTCTGGCCGAGCCCGGCTGCCAAATTCGAAACGTCCAGAGATTGCGCCCACACAAAAGCTGCCAGCACTGAAAGCTCTACCTGGTTTTCACTGTCCCTTGGAACTGCATTCGCTGCCGCACAGACATTTGTGCTCTGCAAGACCTTTGGGTGGTTATGATGCAACAATGCCTATGTGACTGTCGAAGAGCCCGGCTGCCAAATTCGAAACGTCCAGCGATTGCGCCCACACGAAAGCTGCCAGCACTGAAAGCTCTACCTGGTTTTCACTGTCCCTTGGAACTGCATTCGCTGCCGCACAGACATTCGTGCTCTGCAAGAGCTTTGGTTGGTTATGATGCAACAATGCCTATGTGACTGTCGCAGAGCCCGGCTGCCAAATTCGAAACGTCCACCGATTGCGCCCACACGAAAGCTGCCAGCACTGAAAGCTCTACCTGGTTTTCACTGTCCCTTGGAACTGCATTCGCTGCCGCACCGATATTTGCTCTCTGCAAGAGCTTTGGTTGGTTATGATGCAACAATGCCTATGTGACTGTCGCAGAGCCCGGCTGCCAAATTCGAAACGTCCCGCGATTGCGCCCACACGAAAGCTGCCAGCACTGAAAGGTCTACCTGGTTTTCACTGTCCCTTGGAACTGCATTCGCTGCCGCACAGACATTCGCGCTCTGGAAAACCTTTTGTTGGTTATGATGCAACAATGCCTATGTGACTGTCGCAGAGCCCGGCTGCCAAATTCGAAACGTCCAGCGATTGCGCCCACACGAAAGCTGCCAGCACTGAAAGCTCTACCTGGTTTTCACTGTCCCTTGGAACTGCATTTGCTGCCGCACAGACATTCGCGCTCTGCAAGGCCTTTGGTTGGTTATGATGCAAACATGCCTATGTGACTCTGGCCGAGCCCGGCTGCCAAATTCGAAACATCCCGCGATTGCGCCCACACGAAAGCTGCCAGCACTGAAAGCTCTACCTGGTTTTCACTGTCCCTTGGAACTGCATTCGCTGCCGCACAGACATTCACGCTCTGCAAAACCTTTTGTTGGTTATGATGCAACAATGCCTATGTGACTCTGGCAGAGTCCGGCTGCCAAATTCGAAACGTCCAGCGATTGCGCCCACACGAAAGCTGCCAGCACTGAAAGCTCTACCTGGTTTTCACTGTCCTTTGGAACTGCATTCGCTGCCGCACAGACATTCGCGCTCTGCAAAAGCCTTGGTTGGTTATGATGCAACAATGCCTATGTGACTCTGGCAGAGCCCGGATGCCAAATTCGAAACGTCCCGCGATTGCGCCCAGACGAAAGCTGCCAGCACTGAAAGGTCTACCTGGTTTTCACTGTCCCTTGGAACTGCATTCGCTGCCGCACAGACATTCACTCTATGCAAAAGCTTTGGTTGGTTATGATGCAACAATGCCTATGTGACTCTGGCCGAGCCCGCCTGCCAAATTCGAAACGTCCAGAGATTGCGCCCACACAAAAGCTGCCAGCACTGAAAGCTCTACCTGGTTTTCACTGTCCCTTGGAACTTCATTCGCTGCCGCACAGATATTCGTGCTCTGCAAGAGCTTTGGTTGGTTATGATGCAACAATGCCTATGTGACTGTCGCAGAGCCCGGCTGCCAAGTTCGAAACGTCCAGCGATTGCGCCCACACGAAAGCTGCCAGCACTGAAAGTTCTACCTGGTTTTCACTGTCCCTTGGAACTGCATTCGCTGCCGCACAGATATTCGTGCTCTGCAAGAGCTTTGGTTGGTTACGATGCAACAATGCCTATGTGACTGTCGCAGAGCCCAGCTGCCAAATTCGAAACGTCCAGCGATTGCGCCCACATGAAAGCTGCCAGCACTGAAAGCTCTACCTGGTTTTCACTGTCCCTTGGAACTGCATTCGCTGCCGCACAGACATTCGTGCTATACAAGAGCTTTGGTTGGTTATGATGCAACAATGCCTATGTGACTGTCGCAGAGCCCGGCTGCCAAATTCGAAACGTCCAGCGATTGCGCCCACACGAAAGCTGCCAGCACTGAAAGCTCTACCTGGTTTTCACTGTCCCTTGGAACTGCATTCGCTGCCGCACAGACATTCGCGCTCTGCAAATGCCTTGGTTGGTTATGATGCAACAATTCCTATGTGACTGTCGCAGAGCCCGGCTGCCAAATTCGAAACCTCCAGAGACTGCGCCCACACGAAAGCTGCCAGCACTGAAAGCTCTACCTGGTTTTCACTGTCCCTTGGAACTGCATTCGCTGCCACACAGACATTCGCGCTCTGCAAATGCCTTGGTTGGTTATGATGCAACAATTCCTATGTGACTGTCGCAGAGCCCGGCTGCCAAATTCGAAACGTCCAGCGATTGCGCCCACACGAAAGCTGCCAGCACTGAAAGCTCTACCTGGTTTTCACTGTCCCTTGTAACTGCATTCGCTGCCGCACAGACATTCACGCTATGCAAAAGCTTTGGTTGGTTATGATGCAACAATACCTATGTGACTCTGGCCGAGCCCGGCTGCCAAATTCGAAACGTCCAGCGATTGCGCCCACACGAAAGCTGCCAGCACTGAAAGCTCTACCTGGTTTTCACTGTCCCTTGGAACTGCATTCGCTGCCGCACAGACATTCGCGCTCTGCAAATGCCTTGGTTGGTTATGATGCAACAATGCCTATGTGACTGTCGCAGAGCCCGGCTGCCAAATTCGAAACGTCCAGCGATTGCGCCCACACGAAAGCTGCCAGCACTGAAAGCTCTACCTGGTTTTCACTGTCCCTTGGAACTGCATTCGCTGCCGCACAGACATTTGCGCTCTGCAAGAGCTTTGGTTGGTTATGATGCAACAATGCCTATGTGACTGTCGCAGAGCCCGGCTGCCAAATTCGAAACGTCCAGCGATTGAGTCCACACGAAATCTCCCAGCACTGAAAGCTCTACCTGGTTTTCACTGTTCCTTGGAACTTGCATTCGCTGCCGCACAGACATTCGCGCTCTGCAAGAGCTTTGATTGTTTATGATGCAACAATGCCTACGTGACTCTGGCAGAGCCCGGCTGCCAAATTCGAAACGTCCCGCGATTGCGCCCACACGAAAGCTGCCAGCACTGAAAGCTCTACCTGGTTTTCACTGTCCCTTGGAACTGCATTCGCTGTCGCACAGACATTCGCGCTTTGCAAATGCCTTGGTTGGCTATGATGCAACAATGCCTATGTGACTGTCGCAGAGCCCGGCTGCCAAATTCGAAACGTCCAGCGATTGCGCCCACACGAAAGCTGCCAGCACTGAAAGGTCTACCTGGTTTTCACTGTCCCTTGGAACTGCATTCGCTGCCGCACAGACATTTGCGCTCTGCAAATGCCTTGGTAGGCTATGATGCAACAATGCCTATGTGACTCTGGCCGAGCCTGCCTGCCAAATTCGAAACGTCCAGAGATTGCGCCCACACAAAAGCTGCCAGCACTGAAAGCTCTACCTGGTTTTCACTGTCCCTTGGAACTTCATTCGCTGCCGCACAGATATTCGTGCTCTGCAAGAGCTTTGGTTGGTTATGATGCAACAATGCCTATGTGACTGTCGCAGAGCCCGGCTGCCAAATTCGAAACGTCCAGCGATTGCGCCCACACGAAAGCTGCCAGCACTGAAAGGTCTAACTGGTTTTCACTGTCCCTTGGAACTGCATTCGCTGCCGCACAGACATTCGCGCTCTGCAAATGCCTTGGTTGGTTATGATGCAACAATGCCTATGTGACTGTCGCAGAACCCGGCTGCCAAATTCGAAACGTCCAGCGATTGCGCCCACACGAAAGCTGCCAGCACTGAAAGCTCTACCTGGTTTTCACTGTCCCTTGGAACTGCATTCGCTGCCGCACAGACATTCGCGCTCTGCAAGACCTTTTGTTGGTTATGATGCAACAATGCCTATGTGACTGTCGCAGAGCCCGGCTGCCAAATTCGAAACGTCCAGCGATTGCGCCCAGACGAAAGCTGCCAGCACTGAAAGCTCTACCTGGTTTTCACTGTCCCTTGGAACTGCATTCGCTGCCGCACAGACATTCACGCTATGCAAAAGCTTTGGTTGGCTATGATGCAACAATACCTATGTGACTCTGGCCGAGCCCAGCTGCCAAATTCGAAACGTCCAGCGATTGCGCCCACACGAAAGCTGCCAGCACTGAAAGCTCTACCTGGTTTTCACTGTCCCTTGGAACTGCATTCGCTGCCGCACAGACATTCGCGCTCTGCAAATGCCTTGGTTGGTTATGATGCAACAATGCCTATGTGACTGTCGCAGAGCCCGGCTGCCAAATTCGAAACGTCCAGCGATTGCGCCCACACGAAAGCTGCCAGCACTGAAAGCTCTACCTGGTTTTCACTGTCCCTTGGAACTGCATTCGCTGCCGCACAGACATTCGCGCTCTGCAAATGCCTTGGTTGGTTATGATGCAACAATGCCTATGTGACTGTCGCAGAGCCCGGCTGCCAAATTCGAAACGTCCAGCGATTGCGCCCACACGAAAGCTGCCAGCACTGAAAGCTCTACCTGGTTTTCACTGTCCCTTGGAACTGCATTCGCTGCCGCACAGACATTCGCGCTCTGCAAGAGCTTTCGTTGGTTATGATGCAACAATGCCTATGTGACTGTCGCAGAGCCCGGCTGCCAAATTCGAAACGTCCAGCGACTGAGTCCACACGAAAGCTGCCAGCACTGAAAGCTCTACCTGGTTTTCACTGTCCCTTGGAACTGCATTTGCTGCCGCACAGACATTCGCCCTTTGCAAGATATTTGGTTGGGTATGATGCAACAATGCTTATGTGACTCTCGCAGAGCCCGGCTGCCAAATTCGAAACGTCCAGCGATTGCGCCCACACGAAAGCTGCCAGCACTGAAAGCTCTACCTGGTTTTCACTGTCCCTTGGAACTGCATTCGCTGCCGCACAGACATTCGCGCTCTGCAAGAGCTTTCGTTGGTTATGATGCAACAATGCCTATGTGACTGTCGCAGAGCCCGGCTGCCAAATTCGAAACGTCCCGCGATTGCGCCCAGACGAAAGCTGCCAGCACTGAAAGCTCTACCTGGTTTTCACTGTCCCTTGGAACTTGCATTCGCTGCCGCACAGACATTCGCGCTCTGCAAGAGCTTTGATTGTTTATGATGCAACAATACCTACGTGACTCTGGCAGAGCCCGGCTGCCAAATTCGAAACGTCCCGCGACTGCGCCCACACGAAAGCTGCCAGCACTGAAAGCTCTACCTGGTTTTCACTGTCCCTTGGAACTGCATTCGCTGTCGCACAGACATTCGCGCTTTGCAAATGCCTTGGTTGGCTATGATGCAACAATGCCTATGTGACTGTCGCAGAGCCCGGCTGCCAAATTCGAAACGTCCAGCGATTGCGCCCACACGAAAGCTGCCAGCACTGAAAGCTCTACCTGGTTTTCACTGTCCCTTGGAACTGCATTCGCTGCCGCACAGACATTCGCGCTCTGCAAATGCCTTGGTTGGTTATGATGCAACAATGCCTATGTGACTGTCGCAGAACCCGGCTGCCAAATTCGAAACGTCCAGCGATTGCGCCCACACGAAAGCTGCCAGCACTGAAAGCTCTACCTGGTTTTCACTGTCCCTTGGAACTGCATTCGCTGCCGCACAGACATTCGCGCTCTGCAAGACCTTTTGTTGGTTATGATGCAACAATGCCTATGTGACTGTCGCAGAGCCCGGCTGCCAAATTCGAAACGTCCAGCGATTGCGCCCAGACGAAAGCTGCCAGCACTGAAAGCTCTACCTGGTTTTCACTGTCCCTTGGAACTGCATTCGCTGCCGCACAGACATTCACGCTATGCAAAAGCTTTGGTTGGCTATGATGCAACAATACCTATGTGACTCTGGCCGAGCCCAGCTGCCAAATTCGAAACGTCCAGCGATTGCGCCCACACGAAAGCTGCCAGCACTGAAAGCTCTACCTGGTTTTCACTGTCCCTTGGAACTGCATTCGCTGCCGCACAGACATTCGCGCTCTGCAAATGCCTTGGTTGGTTATGATGCAACAATGCCTATGTGACTGTCGCAGAGCCCGGCTGCCAAATTCGAAACGTCCAGCGATTGCGCCCACACGAAAGCTGCCAGCACTGAAAGCTCTACCTGGTTTTCACTGTCCCTTGGAACTGCATTCGCTGCCGCACAGACATTCGCGCTCTGCAAATGCCTTGGTTGGTTATGATGCAACAATGCCTATGTGACTGTCGCAGAGCCCGGCTGCCAAATTCGAAACGTCCAGCGATTGCGCCCACACGAAAGCTGCCAGCACTGAAAGCTCTACCTGGTTTTCACTGTCCCTTGGAACTGCATTCGCTGCCGCACAGACATTCGCGCTCTGCAAGAGCTTTCGTTGGTTATGATGCAACAATGCCTATGTGACTGTCGCAGAGCCCGGCTGCCAAATTCGAAACGTCCAGCGACTGAGTCCACACGAAAGCTGCCAGCACTGAAAGCTCTACCTGGTTTTCACTGTCCCTTGGAACTGCATTTGCTGCCGCACAGACATTCGCCCTTTGCAAGATATTTGGTTGGGTATGATGCAACAATGCTTATGTGACTCTCGCAGAGCCCGGCTGCCAAATTCGAAACGTCCAGCGATTGCGCCCACACGAAAGCTGCCAGCACTGAAAGCTCTACCTGGTTTTCACTGTCCCTTGGAACTGCATTCGCTGCCGCACAGACATTCGCGCTCTGCAAGAGCTTTCGTTGGTTATGATGCAACAATGCCTATGTGACTGTCGCAGAGCCCGGCTGCCAAATTCGAAACGTCCCGCGATTGCGCCCAGACGAAAGCTGCCAGCACTGAAAGCTCTACCTGGTTTTCACTGTCCCTTGGAACTTGCATTCGCTGCCGCACAGACATTCGCGCTCTGCAAGAGCTTTGATTGTTTATGATGCAACAATACCTACGTGACTCTGGCAGAGCCCGGCTGCCAAATTCGAAACGTCCCGCGACTGCGCCCACACGAAAGCTGCCAGCACTGAAAGCTCTACCTGGTTTTCACTGTCCCTTGGAACTGCATTCGCTGCCGCACAGACATTCGCGCTCTGCAAAAGCCTTGGTTGTTTATGATGCAACAATGCCTATGTGACTGTCGCAGAGCCCGGCTGCCAAATTCGAAACGTCCCGCGATTGCGCCCAGACGAAAGCTGCCAGTACTGAAAGGTCTACCTGGTTTTCACTGTCCCTTGGAACTGCATTCGCTGCCGCACAGACATTCGCGCTCTGCAAAAGCCTTGGTTAGTTATGATGCAACAATGCCTATGTGACTGTCGCAGAGCCCGGCTGCCAAATTCGAAATGTCCAGCGATTGCGCCCACACGAAAGCTGCCAGCACTGAAAGGTCTAACTGGTTTTCACTGTCCCTTGGAACTGCATTCGCTGCCGCACAGACATTCGCGCTCTGCAAATGCCTTGGTTGGTTATGATGCAACAATGCCTATGTGACTGTCGCAGAGCCCGGCTGCCAAATTCGAAACGTCCAGCGATTGCGCCCACACGAAAGCTGCCAGCACTGAAAGCTCTACCTGGTTTTCACTGTCCCTTGGAACTGCATTCGCTGCCGCACAGACATTCGAGCTCTGCAAGAGCTTTGGTTGGTTATGATGCAACAATGCCTATGTGACTGTCGCAGAGCCCGGCTGCCAAATTCGAAACGTCCCGCGATTGAGTCCACACGAAAGCTGCCAGCACTGAAAGCTCTACCTGGTTTTCACTGTCCCTTGGAACTGCATTCGCTGCCGCACAGACATTCGCGCTCTGCAAAAGCCTTGGTTGGTTATGATGCAACAATGCCTATGTGACTGTCGAAGAGCCCGGCTGGCAAATTCGAAACGTACAGCGATTGCGCCCACACGAAAGCTGCCAGCACTGAAAGCTCTACCTGGTTTTCACTGTCCCTTGGAACTGCATTCGCTGCCGCACAGACATTCGTGCTCTGCAAGAGCTTTGGTTGGTTATGATGCAACAATGCCTATGTGACTGTCGCAGAGCCCGGCTGCCAAACTCGAAACGTCCAGCGATTGCGCCCACATGAAAGCTGCCAGCACTGAAAGGTCTAACTGGTTTTCACTGTCCCTTGGAACTGCATTCGCTGCCGCACAGACATTCGCGCTCTGCAAATGCCTTGGTTAGTTATGATGCAACAATGCCTATGTGACACTCGCAGAGTCGGGCTGCCAAATTCGAAACGTCCAGCGATTGCGCCCACACGAAAGCTGCCAGCACTGAAAGCTCTACCTGGTTTTCACTGTCCCTTGGAACTGCATTCGCTGCCGCACAGACATTCGCCCTCTGCAAATGCCTTGGTTGGCTATGATGCAACAATGCCTATGTGACTCTGGCAGAGCCCGGCTGCCAAATTCGAAACGTCCAGCGATAGCGCCCACACGAAAGCTGCCAGCACTGAAAGCTCTACCTGGTTTTCACTGTCCCTTGGAACTGCATTCGCTGCCGCACAGACATTCGTGCTCTGCAAATGCCTTGGTTGGTTATGATGCAACAATGCCTATGTGACTGTCGCAGAGCCCAGCTGCCAAATTGGAAACGTCCAGAGATTGCGCCCACACGAAAGCTGCCAGCACTGAAAGGTCTACCTGGTTTTCACTGTCCCTTGGAACTGCATTCGCTGCCGCACAGACATTCACGCTCTGCAAGAGCTCTGGTTGGTTATGATGCAACAATGCCTATGTGACTCTGGCCGAGCCCGGCTGCCAAATTCGAAACGTCCAGCGATTGCGCCCACACGAAAGCTGCCAGCACTGAAAGCTCTACCTGGTTTTCACTGTCCCTTGGAACTTCATTCGCTGCCGCACAGATATTCGTGCTCTGCAAGAGCTTTGGTTGGTTATGATGCAACAATGCCTATGTGACTGTCGCAGAGTCCGGCTGCCAAATTCGAAACGTCCCGCGATTGCGCCCACACGAAAGCTGCCAGTACTGAAAGGTCTACCTGGTTTTCACTGTCCCTTGGAACTGCATTCGCTGCCGCACAGACATTCGTGCTCTGCAAGAGCTTTGGTTGGTTATGATGCAACAATGCCTATGTGACTGTCGAAGAGCCCGGCTGCCAAATTCGAAACGTCCAGCGATTGCGCCCACACGAAAGCTGCCAGCACTGAAAGCTCTACCTGGTTTTCACTGTCCCTTGGAACTGCATTCGCTGCCGCACAGACATTCACGCTCTGCAAATGCCTTGGTTGGTTATGATGCAACAATGCCTATGTGACTGTCGCAGAACCCGGCTGCCAAATTCGAAACGTCCAGCGCTTGCGCCCACACGAAAGCTGCCAGCACTGAAAGCTCTACCTGGTTTTCACTGTCCCTTGGAACTGCATTCGCTGCCGCACAGACATTCGCGCTCTGCAAAAGCCTTGGTTGTTTATGATGCAACAATGCCTATGTGACTGTCGCAGAGCCCGGCTGCCAAATTCGAAACGTCCCGCGATTGCGCCCAGACGAAAGCTGCCAGTACTGAAAGGTCTACCTGGTTTTCACTGTCCCTTGGAACTGCATTCGCTGCCGCACAGACATTCGCGCTCTGCAAATGCCTTGGTTGGTTATGATGCAACAATGCCTATGTGACTGTCGCAGAGCCCAGCTGCCAAATTCGAAACGTCCAGAGATTGCGCCCACACGAAAGCTGCCAGCACTGAAAGCTCTACCTGGTTTTCACTGTCCCTTGGAACTGCATTCGCTGCCGCACAGACATTCACGCTCTGCAAGAGCTTTGGTTGGTTATGATGCAACAATGCCTATGTGACTCTGGCCGAGCCCGGCTGCCAAATTCGAAACGTCCAGCGATTGCGCCCACACGAAAGCTGCCAGCACTGAAAGGTCTACCTGGTTTTCACTGTCCCTTGGAACTGCATTCGCTGCCGCACAGACATTTGCGCTCTGCAAGAACTTTGGTTGGTTATGATGCAACAATGCCTATGTGACTGTCGCAGAGCCCGGCTGCCAAATTCGAAACGTCCAGCGATTGCGCCCACACGAAAGCTGCCAGCACTGAAACCTCTACCTGGTTTTCACTGTCCCTTGGAACTGCATTTGCTGCCGCACAGACATTCGCGCTATGCAAAAGCTTTGGTTGGTTATGATGCAACAATGCCTATGTGACTGTCGCAGAGCCCGGCTGCCAAATTCGAAACGTCCAGCGATTGAGTCCACACGAAAGCTGCCAGCACTGAAAGCTCTACCTGGTTTTCACTGTCCCTTGGAACTGCATTCGCTGCCGCACAGACATTCGCCCTCTGCAAGAGCTTTGGTTGGTTATGATGCAACAATGCTTATGTGACTGTCGCAGAGCCCGGCTGCCAAATTCGAAACGTCCAGCGATTACGCCCACACGAATGCTGCCAGCATGAAAGGTCTACCTGGTTTTCACTGTCCCTTGGAACTGCATTCGCTGCCGCACAGACATTCGCGCTCTGCAAAAGCCTTGGTTGGTTATGATGCAACAATGCCTATGTGACTGTCGCAGAGCCCGGCTGCCAAATTCGAAACGTCCCGCGATTGCGCCCAGACGAAAGCTGCCAGCACTGAAAGGTCTACCTGGTTTTCACTGTCCCTTGGAACTGCATTCATTGCCGCAAAGACATTCACGCTCTGCAAGAGCTTTGGTTGGTTATGATGCAACAATGCCTACGTGACTCTGGAAGAGCCCGGCTGCCAAATTCGAAACGTCCAGCGATTGCGCCCACACGAAAGCTGTCAACACTGCAAGCTCTACCTGGTTTTCACTGTCCCTTGGAACTGCATTCGCTGCCGCACAGACATTCGCGCTCTGCAAATGCCTTGGTTGGTTATGATGCAACAATGCCTATGTGACTGTCGCAGAGCCCGGCTGCCAAATTCGAAACGTCCAGCGATTACGCCCACACGAAAGCTGCCAGCACTGAAAGCTCTACCTGGTTTTCACTGTCCCTTGGAACTGCATTCGCTGCCGCACAGACATTCGCGCTCTGCAAGAGCTTTGGTTGGTTATGATGCAACAATGCCTATGTGACTGTCGCAGAGCCCGGCTGCCAAATCCGAAACGTCCAGCGATTGAGTCCACACGAAAGCTGCCAGCACTGAAAGCTCTACCTGGTTTTCACTGTCCCTTGGAACTTCATTCGCTGCCGCACAGACATTCGCCCTCTGCAAGATGTTTGGTTGGGTATGATGCAACAATGCTTATGTGACTGTCGCAGAGCCCGGCTGCCAAATTCGAAACGTCCAGCGATTACGCCCACACGAATGCTGCCAGCATGAAAGGTCTACCTGGTTTTCACTGTCCCTTGGAACTGCATTCGCTGCCGCACAGACATTCGCGCTCTGCAAAAGCCTTGGTTAGTTATGATGCAACAATGCCTATGTGACTCTGGCAGAGCCCAGCTGCCAAATTCGAAACATCCCGCGATTGCGCCCACACGAAAGCTGCCAGTACTGAAAGCTCTACCTGGTTTTCACTGTCCCTTGGAACTGCATTCGCTGCCGCAAAGACATTCGCGCTCTGCAAGAGCTTTGATTGTTTATGATGCAACAATGCCTACGTGACTCTGGAAGAGCCCGGCTGCCAAATTCGAAACGTCCAGAGATTGCGCCCACACGAAAGCTGCCAGCACTGAAAGCTCTACCTGGTTTTCACTGTCCCTTGGAACTGCATTCGCTGCCGCACAGACATTCGTGCTCTGCAAGAGCTCTGGTTGGTTATGATGCAACAATGCCTATGTGACTCTGGCCGAGCCCGGCTGCCAAATTCGAAACGTCCAGCGATTGCGCCCACACGAAAGCTGCCAGCACTGAAAGCTCTACCTGGTTTTCACTGTCCCTTGGAACTTCATTCGCTGCCGCACAGATATTCGTGCTCTGCAAGAGCTTTGGTTGGTTATGATGCAACAATGCCTATGTGACTGTCGCAGAGTCCGGCTGCCAAATTCGAAACGTCCCGCGATTGCGCCCAGACGAAAGCTGCCAGTACTGAAAGGTCTACCTGGTTTTCACTGTCCCTTGGAACTGCATTCGCTGCCGCACAGACATTCGTGCTCTGCAAGAGCTTTGGTTGGTTATGATGCAACAATGCCTATGTGACTGTCGAAGAGCCCGGCTGCCAAATTCGAAACGTCCAGCGATTGCGCCCACACGAAAGCTGCCAGCACTGAAAGCTCTACCTGGTTTTCACTGTCCCTTGGAACTGCATTCGCTGCCGCACAGACATTCACGCTCTGCAAATGCCTTGGTTGGTTATGATGCAACAATGCCTATGTGACTGTCGCAGAACCCGGCTGCCAAATTCGAAACGTCCAGCGCTTGCGCCCACACGAAAGCTGCCAGCACTGAAAGCTCTACCTGGTTTTCACTGTCCCTTGGAACTGCATTCGCTGCCGCACAGACATTCGCGCTCTGCAAAAGCCTTGGTTGTTTATGATGCAACAATGCCTATGTGACTGTCGCAGAGCCCGGCTGCCAAATTCGAAACGTCCCGCGATTGCGCCCACACGAAAGCTGCCAGTACTGAAAGGTCTACCTGGTTTTCACTGTCCCTTGGAACTGCATTCGCTGCCGCACAGACATTCGCGCTCTGCAAATTCCTTGGTTGGTTATGATGCAACAATGCCTATGTGACACTCGCAGAGTCCGGCTGCCAAATTCGAAACGTCCAGCGATTGCGCCCACACGAAAGCTGCCAGCACTGAAAGCTCTACCTGGTTTTCACTGTCCCTTGGAACTGCATTCGCTGCCGCACAGACATTCGCGCTCTGCAAGAGCTTTCGTTGGTTATGATGCAACAATGCCTATGTGACTGTCGCAGAGCCCGGCTGCCAAATTCGAAACGTCCAGCGACTGAGTCCACACGAAAGCTGCCAGCACTGAAAGCTCTACCTGGTTTTCACTGTCCCTTGGAACTGCATTTGCTGCCGCACAGACATTCGCCCTTTGCAAGATATTTGGTTGGGTATGATGCAACAATGCTTATGTGACTCTCGCAGAGCCCGGCTGCCAAATTCGAAACGTCCAGCGATTGCGCCCACACGAAAGCTGCCAGCACTGAAAGCTCTACCTGGTTTTCACTGTCCCTTGGAACTGCATTCGCTGCCGCACAGACATTCGCGCTCTGCAAGAGCTTTCGTTGGTTATGATGCAACAATGCCTATGTGACTGTCGCAGAGCCCGGCTGCCAAATTCGAAACGTCCCGCGATTGCGCCCAGACGAAAGCTGCCAGCACTGAAAGCTCTACCTGGTTTTCACTGTCCCTTGGAACTTGCATTCGCTGCCGCACAGACATTCGCGCTCTGCAAGAGCTTTGATTGTTTATGATGCAACAATACCTACGTGACTCTGGCAGAGCCCGGCTGCCAAATTCGAAACGTCCCGCGACTGCGCCCACACGAAAGCTGCCAGCACTGAAAGCTCTACCTGGTTTTCACTGTCCCTTGGAACTGCATTCGCTGCCGCACAGACATTCGCGCTCTGCAAAAGCCTTGGTTGTTTATGATGCAACAATGCCTATGTGACTGTCGCAGAGCCCGGCTGCCAAATTCGAAACGTCCCGCGATTGCGCCCAGACGAAAGCTGCCAGTACTGAAAGGTCTACCTGGTTTTCACTGTCCCTTGGAACTGCATTCGCTGCCGCACAGACATTCGCGCTCTGCAAAAGCCTTGGTTAGTTATGATGCAACAATGCCTATGTGACTGTCGCAGAGCCCGGCTGCCAAATTCGAAACGTCCAGCGATTGCGCCCACACGAAAGCTGCCAGCACTGAAAGGTCTAACTGGTTTTCACTATCCCTTGGAACTGCATTCGCTGCCGCACAGACATTCGCGCTCTGCAAATGCCTTGGTTGGTTATGATGCAACAATGCCTATGTGACTGTCGCAGAGCCCGGCTGCCAAATTCGAAACGTCCAGCGATTGCGCCCACACGAAAGCTGCCAGCACTGAAAGCTCTACCTGGTTTTCACTGTCCCTTGGAACTGCATTCGCTGCCGCACAGACATTCGAGCTCTGCAAGAGCTTTGGTTGGTTATGATGCAACAATGCCTATGTGACTGTCGCAGAGCCCGGCTGCCAAATTCGAAACGTCCCGCGATTGAGTCCACACGAAAGCTGCCAGCACTGAAAGCTCTACCTGGTTTTCACTGTCCCTTGGAACTGCATTCGCTGCCGCACAGACATTCGCGCTCTGCAAAAGCCTTGGTTGGTTATGATGCAACAATGCCTATGTGACTGTCGAAGAGCCCGGCTGGCAAATTCGAAACGTACAGCGATTGCGCCCACACGAAAGCTGCCAGCACTGAAAGCTCTACCTGGTTTTCACTGTCCCTTGGAACTGCATTCGCTGCCGCACAGACATTCGTGCTCTGCAAGAGCTTTGGTTGGTTATGATGCAACAATGCCTATGTGACTGTCGCAGAGCCCGGCTGCCAAATTCGAAACGTCCAGCGATTGCGCCCACATGAAAGCTGCCAGCACTGAAAGGTCTAACTGGTTTTCACTGTCCCTTGGAACTGCATTCGCTGCCGCACAGACATTCGCGCTCTGCAAATGCCTTGGTTAGTTATGATGCAACAATGCCTATGTGACACTCGCAGAGTCGGGCTGCCAAATTCGAAACGTCCAGCGATTGCGCCCACACGAAAGCTGCCAGCACTGAAAGCTCTACCTGGTTTTCACTGTCCCTTGGAACTGCATTCGCTGCCGCACAGACATTCGCGCTCTGCAAATGCCTTGGTTGGCTATGATGCAACAATGCCTATGTGACTCTGGCAGAGCCCGGCTGCCAAATTCGAAACGTCCAGCGATAGCGCCCACACGAAAGCTGCCAGCACTGAAAGGTCTACCTGGTTTTCACTGTCCCTTGGAACTGCATTCGCTGCCGCACAGACATTCGTGCTCTGCAAATGCCTTGGTTGGTTATGATGCAACAATGCCTATGTGACTGTCGCAGAGCCCAGCTGCCAAATTCGAAACGTCCAGAGATTGCGCCCACACGAAAGCTGCCAGCACTGAAAGGTCTACCTGGTTTTCACTGTCCCTTGGAACTGCATTCGCTGCCGCACAGACATTCACGCTCTGCAAGAGCTCTGGTTGGTTATGATGCAACAATGCCTATGTGACTCTGGCCGAGCCCGGCTGCCAAATTCGAAACGTCCAGCGATTGCGCCCACACGAAAGCTGCCAGCACTGAAAGCTCTACCTGGTTTTCACTGTCCCTTGGAACTTCATTCGCTGCCGCACAGATATTCGTGCTCTGCAAGAGCTTTGGTTGGTTATGATGCAACAATGCCTATGTGACTGTCGCAGAGTCCGGCTGCCAAATTCGAAACGTCCCGCGATTGCGCCCAGACGAAAGCTGCCAGTACTGAAAGGTCTACCTGGTTTTCACTGTCCCTTGGAACTGCATTCGCTGCCGCACAGACATTCGTGCTCTGCAAGAGCTTTGGTTGGTTATGATGCAACAATGCCTATGTGACTGTCGAAGAGCCCGGCTGCCAAATTCGAAACGTCCAGCGATTGCGCCCACACGAAAGCTGCCAGCACTGAAAGCTCTACCTGGTTTTCACTGTCCCTTGGAACTGCATTCGCTGCCGCACAGACATTCACGCTCTGCAAATGCCTTGGTTGGTTATGATGCAACAATGCCTATGTGACTGTCGCAGAACCCGGCTGCCAAATTCGAAACGTCCAGCGCTTGCGCCCACACGAAAGCTGCCAGCACTGAAAGCTCTACCTGGTTTTCACTGTCCCTTGGAACTGCATTCGCTGCCGCACAGACATTCGCGCTCTGCAAAAGCCTTGGTTGTTTATGATGCAACAATGCCTATGTGACTGTCGCAGAGCCCGGCTGCCAAATTCGAAACGTCCCGCGATTGCGCCCAGACGAAAGCTGCCAGTACTGAAAGGTCTACCTGGTTTTCACTGTCCCTTGGAACTGCATTCGCTGCCGCACAGACATTCGCGCTCTGCAAATTCCTTGGTTGGTTATGATGCAACAATGCCTATGTGACACTCGCAGAGTCCGGCTGCCAAATTCGAAATGTCCAGCGATTGCGCCCACACGAAAGCTGCCAGCAGTGAAAGGTCTACCTGGTTTTCACTGTCCCTTGGAACTGCATTCGCTGCCGCACAGACATTCGCGCTCTGCAAATGCCTTGGTTGGTTATGATGCAACAATGCCTATGTGACTGTCGCAGAGCCCAGCTGCCAAATTCGAAACGTCCAGAGATTGCGCCCACACGAAAGCTGCCAGCACTGAAAGGTCTACCTGGTTTTCACTGTCCCTTGGAACTGCATTCGCTGCCGCACAGACATTCACGCTCTGCAAGAGCTTTGGTTGGTTATGATGCAACAATGCCTATGTGACTCTGGCCGAGCCCGGCTGCCAAATTCGAAACGTCCAGCGATTGCGCCCACACGAAAGCTGCCAGCACTGAAAGGTCTACCTGGTTTTCACTGTCCCTTGGAACTGCATTCGCTGCCGCACAGACATTTGCGCTCTGCAAGAACTTTGGTTGGTTATGATGCAACAATGCCTATGTGACTGTCGCAGAGCCCGGCTGCCAAATTCGAAACGTCCAGCGATTGCGCCCACACGAAAGCTGCCAGCACTGAAACCTCTACCTGGTTTTCACTGTCCCTTGGAACTGCATTTGCTGCCGCACAGACATTCGCGCTATGCAAAAGCTTTGGTTGGTTATGATGCAACAATGCCTATGTGACTGTCGCAGAGCCCGGCTGCCAAATTCGAAACGTCCAGCGATTGAGTCCACACGAAAGCTGCCAGCACTGAAAGCTCTACCTGGTTTTCACTGTCCCTTGGAACTGCATTCGCTGCCGCACAGACATTCGCCCTCTGCAAGAGCTTTGGTTGGTTATGATGCAACAATGCTTATGTGACTGTCGCAGAGCCCGGCTGCCAAATTCGAAACGTCCAGCGATTACGCCCACACGAATGCTGCCAGCATGAAAGGTCTACCTGGTTTTCACTGTCCCTTGGAACTGCATTCGCTGCCGCACAGACATTCGCGCTCTGCAAAAGCCTTGGGTGGTTATGATGCAACAATGCCTATGTGACTGTCGCAGAGCCCGGCTGCCAAATTCGAAACGTCCCGCGATTGCGCCCAGACGAAAGCTGCCAGCACTGAAAGGTCTACCTGGTTTTCACTGTCCCTTGGAACTGCATTCGCTGCCGCAAAGACATTCACGCTCTGCAAGAGCTTTGGTTGGTTATGATGCAACAATGCCTACGTGACTCTGGAAGAGCCCGGCTGCCAAATTCGAAACGTCCAGAGATTGCGCCCACACGAAAGCTGCCAACACTGCAAGCTCTACCTGGTTTTCACTGTCCCTTGGAACTGCATTCGCTGCCGCACAGACATTCGCGCTCTGCAAATGCCTTGGTTGGTTATGATGCAACAATGCCTATGTGACTGTCGCAGAGTCCGGCTGCCAAATTCGAAACGTCCAGCGATTACGCCCACACGAAAGCTGCCAGCACTGAAAGCTCTACCTGGTTTTCACTGTCCCTTGGAACTGCATTCGCTGCCGCACAGACATTCGCGCTCTGCAAGAGCTTTGGTTGGTTATGATGCAACAATGCCTATGTGACTGTCGCAGAGCCCGGCTGCCAAATCCGAAACGTCCAGCGATTGAGTCCACACGAAAGCTGCCAGCACTGAAAGCTCTACCTGGTTTTCACTGTCCCTTGGAACTGCATTCGCTGCCGCACAGACATTCGCCCTCTGCAAGATGTTTGGTTGGGTATGATGCAACAATGCTTATGTGACTGTCGCAGAGCCCGGCTGCCAAATTCGAAACGTCCAGCGATTACGCCCACACGAATGCTGCCAGCATGAAAGCTCTACCTGGTTTTCACTGTCCCTTGGAACTGCATTCGCTGCCGCACAGACATTCGCGCTCTGCAAAAGCCTTGGTTAGTTATGATGCAACAATGCCTATGTGACTCTGGCAGAGCCCAGCTGCCAAATTCGAAACATCCCGCGATTGCGCCCACACGAAAGCTGCCAGCACTGAAAGCTCTACCTGGTTTTCACTGTCCCTTGGAACTGCATTCGCTGCCGCAAAGACATTCGCGCTCTGCAAGAGCTTTGATTGTTTATGATGCAACAATGCCTACGTGACTCTGGAAGAGCCCGGCTGCCAAATTCGAAACGTCCAGAGATTGCGCCCACACGAAAGCTGCCAGCACTGAAAGCTCTACCTGGTTTTCACTGTCCCTTGGAACTGCATTCGCTGCCGCACAGACATTCACGCTCTGCAAGAGCTCTGGTTGGTTATGATGCAACAATGCCTATGTGACTCTGGCCGAGCCCGGCTGCCAAATTCGAAACGTCCAGCGATTGCGCCCACACGAAAGCTGCCAGCACTGAAAGCTCTACCTGGTTTTCACTGTCCCTTGGAACTTCATTCGCTGCCGCACAGATATTCGTGCTCTGCAAGAGCTTTGGTTGGTTATGATGCAACAATGCCTATGTGACTGTCGCAGAGTCCGGCTGCCAAATTCGAAACGTCCCGCGATTGCGCCCAGACGAAAGCTGCCAGTACTGAAAGGTCTACCTGGTTTTCACTGTCCCTTGGAACTGCATTCGCTGCCGCACAGACATTCGTGCTCTGCAAGAGCTTTGGTTGGTTATGATGCAACAATGCCTATGTGACTGTCGAAGAGCCCGGCTGCCAAATTCGAAACGTCCAGCGATTGCGCCCACACGAAAGCTGCCAGCACTGAAAGCTCTACCTGGTTTTCACTGTCCCTTGGAACTGCATTCGCTGCCGCACAGACATTCACGCTCTGCAAATGCCTTGGTTGGTTATGATGCAACAATGCCTATGTGACTGTCGCAGAACCCGGCTGCCAAATTCGAAACGTCCAGCGCTTGCGCCCACACGAAAGCTGCCAGCACTGAAAGCTCTACCTGGTTTTCACTGTCCCTTGGAACTGCATTCGCTGCCGCACAGACATTCGCGCTCTGCAAAAGCCTTGGTTGTTTATGATGCAACAATGCCTATGTGACTGTCGCAGAGCCCGGCTGCCAAATTCGAAACGTCCCGCGATTGCGCCCACACGAAAGCGGCCAGTACTGAAAGGTCTACCTGGTTTTCACTGTCCCTTGGAACTGCATTCGCTGCCGCACAGACATTCGCGCTCTGCAAATTCCTTGGTTGGTTATGATGCAACAATGCCTATGTGACACTCGCAGAGTCCGGCTGCCAAATTCGAAACGTCCAGCGATTGCGCCCACACGAAAGCTGCCAGCAGTGAAAGGTCTACCTGGTTTTCACTGTCCCTTGGAACTGCATTCGCTGCCGCACAGACATTCGCGCTCTGCAAATGCCTTGGTTGGTTATGATGCAACAATGCCTATGTGACTGTCGCAGAGCCCAGCTGCCAAATTCGAAACGTCCAGAGATTGCGCCCACACGAAAGCTTCCAGCACTGAAAGCTCTACCTGGTTTTCACTGTCCCTTGGAACTGCATTCGCTGCCGCACAGACATTCACGCTCTGCAAGAGCTTTGGTTGGTTATGATGCAACAATGCCTATGTGACTCTGGCCGAGCCCGGCTGCCAAATTCGAAACGTCCAGCGATTGCGCCCACACGAAAGCTGCCAGCACTGAAAGGTCTACCTGGTTTTCACTGTCCCTTGGAACTGCATTCGCTGCCGCACAGACATTTGCGCTCTGCAAGAACTTTGGTTGGTTATGATGCAACAATGCCTATGTGACTGTCGCAGAGCCCGGCTGCCAAATTCGAAACGTCCAGCGCTTGCGCCCACACGAAAGCTGCCAGCACTGAAAGCTCTACCTGGTTTTCACTGTCCCTTGGAACTGCATTTGCTGCCGCACAGACATTCGCGCTATGCAAAAGCTTTGGTTGGTTATGATGCAACAATGCCTATGTGACTGTCGCAGAGCCCGGCTGCCAAATTCGAAACGTCCAGCGATTGAGTCCACACGAAAGCTGCCAGCACTGAAAGCTCTACCTGGTTTTCACTGTCCCTTGGAACTGCATTCGCTGCCGCACAGACATTCGCCCTCTGCAAGATGTTTGGTTGGGTATGATGCAACAATGCTTATGTGACTGTCGAAGAGCCCGGCTGCCAAATTCGAAACGTCCAGCGATTGCGCCCACACGAAAGCTGCCAGCACTGAAAGCTCTACCTGGTTTTCACTGTCCCTTGGAACTGCATTCGCTGCCGCACAGACATTCGTGCTCTGCAAGAGCTTTGGTTGGTTATGATGCAACAATGCCTATGTGACTGTCGCAGAGCCCGGCTGCCAAATTCGAAACGTCCACCGATTGCGCCCACACGAAAGCTGCCAGCACTGAAAGCTCTACCTGGTTTTCACTGTCCCTTGGAACTGCATTCGCTGCCGCACAGATATTTGCGCTCTGCAAGAGCTTTGGTTGGTTATGATGCAACAATGCCTATGTGACTGTCGCAGAGCCCGGCTGCCAAATTCGAAACATCCCGCGATTGCGCCCACACGAAAGCTGCCAGCACTGAAAGCTCTACCTGGTTTTCACTGTCCCTTGGAACTGCATTCGCTGCCGCACAGACATTCACGCTCTGCAAAAGCCTTGGTTGGTTATGATGCAACAATGCTTATGTGACTGTCGCAGAACCCGGCTGCCAAATTCGAAACGTCCAGCGATTGCGCCCACACGAAAGCTGCCAGCACTGAAAGCTATACCTGGTTTTCACTGTCCCTTGGAACTGCATTCGCTGCCGCACAGACATTTGCGCTCTGCAAGAGCTTTGGTTGGTTATGATGCAACAATGCCTATGTGACTGTCGCAGAGCCCGGCTGCCAAATTCGAAACGTCCAGCGATTGCGCCTAGACGAAAGCTGCCAGCACTGAAAGCTCTACCTGGTTTTCACTGTCCCTTGGAACTGCATTCGCTGCCGCACAGACATTCAAGCTATGCAAAAGCTTTGGTTGGTTATGATGCAACAATGCCTATGTGACTGTCGCAGAGCCGGGCTGCCAAATTCGAAACGTCCAGCGATTGCGCCCACACGAAAGCTGCCAGCACTGAAAGCTCTACCTGGTTTTCACTGTCCCTTGGAACTGCATTCGCTGCCGCACAGACATTCGCCCTCTGCAAGATGTTTGGTTGGGTATGATGCAACAATGCTTATGTGACTGTCGAAGAGCCCGGCTGCCAAATTCGAAAGGTCCAGCGATTGCGCCCACACGAAAGCTGCCAGCACTGAAAGCTCTACCTGGTTTTCACTGTCCCTTGGAACTGCATTCGCTGCCGCACAGACATTCGTGCTCTGCAAGAGCTTTGGTTGGTTATGATGCAACAATGCCTATGTGACTGTCGCAGAGCCCGGCTGCCAAATTCGAAACGTCCACCGATTGCGCCCACACGAAAGCTGCCAGCACTGAAAGCTCTACCTGGTTTTCACTGTCCCTTGGAACTGCATTCGCTGCCGCACAGATATTTGCGCTCTGCAAGAGCTTTGGTTGGTTATGATGCAACAATGCCTATGTGACTGTCGCAGAGCCCGGCTGCCAAATTCGAAACATCCCGCGATTGCGCCCACACGAAAGCTGCCAGCACTGCAAGCTCTACCTGGTTTTCACTGTCCCTTGGAACTGCATTCGCTGCCGCACAGACATTCGCGCTCTGCAAAAGCCTTGGTTGGTTATGATGCAACAATGCTTATGTGACTGTCGCAGAACCCGGCTGCCAAATTCGAAACGTCCAGCGATAGCGCCCACACGAAAGCTGCCAGCACTGAAAGCTCTACCTGGTTTTCACTGTCCCTTGGAACTGCATTCGCTGCCGCACAGACATTCGCGCTTTGCAAATGCCTTGGTTGGTTATGATGCAACAATTCCTATGTGACTGTCGCAGAGCCCGGCTGCCAAATTCGAAACCTCCAGAGATTGCGCCCACACGAAAGCTGCCAGCACTGAAAGGTCTACCTGGTTTTCACTGTCCCTTGGAACTGCATTCGCTGCCGCACAGACATTCGCGCTCTGCAAATGCCTTGGTTGGTTATGATGCAACAATGCCTATGTGACTGTCGCAGAGCCCGGATGCCAAATTCGAAACGTCCAGCGATTGCGCCCACACGAAAGCTGCCAGCACTGAAAGCTCTACCTGGTTTTCACTGTCCCTTGGAACTGCATACGCTGCCGCACAGACATTCGCGCTCTGCAAATGCCTTGGTTGGCTATGATGCAAAAATGCCTATGTGACTCTGGCAGAGCCCGGCTGCCAAATTTGAAACGTCCAGCGATAGCGCCCACACGAAAGCTGCCAGCACTGAAAGCTCTACCTGGTTTTCACTGTCCCTTGGAACTGCATTCGCTGCCGCACAGACATTCGCGCTCTGCAAATGCCTTGGTTGGTTATGATGCAACAATGCTTATGTGACTGTCGCAGAGCCCGGCTGCCAAATTCGAAACGTCCAGCGATTACGCCCACACGAATGCTGCCAGCATGAAAGGTCTACCTGGTTTTCACTGTCCCTTGGAACTGCATTCGCTGCCGCACAGACATTCGCGCTCTTCAAAAGCCTTGGTTGTTTATGATGGAACAATGCCTATGTGACTCTGGCCGAGCCCAGCTGCCAAATTCGAAACGTCCCGCGATTGCGCCCAGACGAAAGCTGCCAGCACCGAAAGGTCTACCTGGTTTTCACTGTCCCTTGGAACTGCATTCGCTGCCGCACAGACATTCACGCTATGCAAAAGCTTTGGTTGGTTATGATGCAACAATGCCTATGTGACTCTGGCCGAGCCCGGCTGCCAAATTCGAAACGTCCAGAGATTGCGTCCACACAAAAGCTGCCAGCACTGAAAGCTCTACCTGGTTTTCACTGTCCCTTGGAACTGCGTTCGCTGCCGCACAGACATTTGTGCTCTGCAAGACCTTTGGGTGGTTATGATGCAACAATGCCTATGTGACTGTCGAAGAGCCCGGCTGCCAAATTCGAAACGTCCAGCGATTGCGCCCACACGAAAGCTGCCAGCACTGAAAGCTCTACCTGGTTTTCACTGTCCCTTGGAACTGTATTCGCTGCTGCACTGATATTTGCGCTCTGCAAGAGCTTTGGTTTGTTATGATGCAACAATGCCTATGTGACTGTCGCAGAGCCCGGCTGCCAAATTCGAAACGTCCAGCGATTGCGCCCACACGAAAGCTGCCAGCACTGAAAGCTCTACCTGGTTTTCACTGTCCCTTGGAACTGCATTCGCTGCCGCACAGACATTCGCGCTCTGCAAAAGCCTTGGTTGTTTATGATGCAACAATGCCTATGTGACTGTCGCAGAGCCCGGCTGCCAAATTCGAAACGTCCAGCGATTGCGCCCACACGAAAGCTGCCAGCACTGAAAGCTCTACCTGGTTTTCACTGTCCCTTGGAACTGCATTCGCTGCCGCACAGACATTCGCTCTCTGCAAGAACTTTGGTTGGTTATGATGCAACAATGCCTATGTGACTGTCGCAGAGCCCGGCTGCCAAATTCGAAACGTCCCGCGATTGCGCCCACACGAAAGCTGCCAGCACTGAAAGGTCTACCCGGTTTTCACTGTCCCTTGGAACTGCATTCGCTGCCGCACAGACATTCGCGCTCTGCAAATGCCTTGGTTGGTTATGATGCAACAATGCCTATGTGACTGTCGCAGAACCCGGCTGCCAAATTCGAAACGTCCAGCGATTGCGCCCACACGAAAGCTGCCAGCACTGAAAGCTCTACCTGGTTTTCACTGTCCCTTGGAACTGCATTCGCTGCCGCACAGACATTCGCCCTCTGCAAGATGTTTGGTTGGGTATGGTGCAACAATGCTTATGTGACTGTCGCAGAGCCCGGCTGCCAAATTCGAAATGTCCAGCGATTACGCCCACACGAATGCTGCCAGCATGAAAGGTCTACCTGGTTTTCACTGTCCCTTGGAACTGCATTCCCTGCCGCACAGACATTCGCGCTCTGGAAAAGCCTTGGTTAGTTATGATGCAACAACGCCTATGTGACTCTGGCAGAGCCCAGCTGCCAAATTCGAAACGTCCCGCGATTGCGCCCACACGAAAGCTGCCAGCACTGAAAGCTCTACCTGGTTTTCACTGTCCCTTGGAACTGCATTCGCTGCCGCACAGACGTTCGCGCTCTGCAAAACATTTGGTTGGTTATGATGCAACAATGCCTATGTGACTGTCGCAGAGCCTGGCTGCCAAATTCGAAATGTCCAGCGATTGCGCCCACACGAAAGCTGCCAGCACTGAAAGCTCTACCTGGTTTTCACTGTCCCTTGGAACTGCATTCGCTGCCGCACAGACATTTGTGCTCTGCAAGACCTTTGGTTGGTTATGATGCAACAATGCCTATGTGACTGTCGAAGAGCCCGGCTGCCAAATTCGAAACGTCCCGCGATTGCGCCCACACGAAAGCTGCCAGCACTGAAAGCTCTACCTGGTTTTCACTGTCCCTTGGAACTGCATTCGCTGCCGCACAGACATTCGTGCTCTGCAAGAGCTTTGGTTGGTTATGATGCAACAATGCCTATGGGACTGTCGCAGAGCCCAGCTGCCAAATTCAAAACGTCCAGCGATTGCGCCCACACGAAAGCTGCCAGCACTGAAAGCTCTACCTGGTTTTCACTGTCCCTTGGAACTGCATTCGCTGCCGCACAGACATTCGCTCTCTGCAAGATGTTTGGTTGGTTATGATGCAACAATGCCTATGTGACTGTCGCAGAGCCCGGCTGCCAAATTCGAAACGTCCCGCGATTGCGCCCACACGAAAGCTGCCAGCACTTAAAGGTCTAACTGGTTTTCACTGTCCCTTGGAACTGCATTCGCTGCCGCACAGACATTCGTGCTCTGCAAATGCCTTGGTTGGTTATGATGCAACAATGCCTATGTGACTGTCGCAGAACCCGGCTGCCAAATTCGAAACGTCCAGCGATTGCGCCCACACGAAAGCTGCCAGCACTGAAAGCTCTACCTGGTTTTCACTGTCCCTTGGAACTGCATTCGCTGCCGCACAGACATTCGCCCTCTGCAAGATGTTTGGTTGGGTATGATGCAACAATGCTTATGTGACTGTCGCAGAGCCCGGCTGCCAAATTCGAAACGTCCAGCGATTACGCCCACACGAATGCTGCCAGCATGAAAGGTCTACCTGGTTTTCACTGTCCCTTGGAACTGCATTCGCTGCCGCACAGACATTCGCGCTCTGCAAAAGCCTTGGTTAGTTATGATGCAACAATGCCTATGTGACTCTGGCAGAGCCCAGATGCCAAATTCGAAACGTCCCGCGATTGCGCCCACACGAAAGCTGCCAGCACTGAAAGCTCTACCTGGTTTTCACTGTCCCTTGGAACTACATTCGCTGCCGCACAGACATTCGCGCTCTGCAAAACCTTTGGTTGGTTATGATGCAACAATGCCTATGTGACTGTCGCAGAGCCTGGCTGCCAAATTCGAAACGTCCAGAGACTGCGCCCACACGAAAGCTCCCAGTACTGAAAGGTCTACCTGGTTTTTACTGTCCCTTGGAACTGCATTCGCTGCCGCACAGACATTCACGCTCTGCAAAACCTTTTGTTGGTTATGATGCAACAATGCCTATGTGACTGTCGCAGAGCCCGGCTGCCAAATTCGAAACGTCCAGCGATTGCGCCCACACGAAAGCCGCCAGCACTGAAAGCTCTACCTGGTTTTCACTGTCCCTTGGAACTGCATTTGCTGCCGCACAGACATTCGCGCTCTGCAAGACCTTTGGTTGGTTATGATGCAACAATGCCTCTGTGACTCTGGCCGAGCCCGGCTGCCAAATTCGAAACATCCCGCGATTGCGCCCACACGAAAGCTGCCAGCACTGAAAGGTCTACCTGGTTTTCACTGTCCCTTGGAACTGCATTCGCTGCCGCACAGACATTCACTCTCTGCAAAAGCTTTGGTTGGTTATGATGCAACAATGCCTATGTGACTCTGGCAGAGTCCGGCTGCCAAATTTGAAACGTCCAGCGATTGCGCCCATACGAATAATGCAAGCACTGCAAGCTCTACCTGGTTTTCACTGTCCCTTGGAACTGCATTCGCTGCCGCACAGACATTCGTGATCTGCAAGAGCTTTGGTTGGTTATGATGCAACAATGCCTATGTGACTGTCGCAGAGCCGGGCTGCCAAATTCGAAACGTCCAGCGATTGCGCCCACACGAAAGCTGCCAGCACTGAAAGCTCTACCTGGTTTTCACTGTCCCTTGGAACTGCATTCGCTGCCGCACAGACATTTGCTCTCTGCAAGAGCTTTGGTTGGTTATGATGCAACAATGCCTATGTGACTGTCGCAGAGCCCGGCTGCCAAATTCGAAACGTCCAGCGATTGCGTCCACACGAAAGCTTCCAGCACTGAAAGCTCTACCTGGTTTTCACTGTCCCTTGGAACTGCATTCGCTGCCGCACAGACATTCGCGCTCTGCAAATGCCTTGGTTGGTTATGATGCAACAATGCCTATGTGACTGTCGCAGAGCCCGGTTGCCAAATTCGAAACATCCAGAGATTGCGCCCACACGAAAGCTGCCAGCACTGAAAGGTCTACCTGGTTTTCACTGTCCCTTGGAATTGCATTCGCTGCTGCACAGACATTCGCGCTCTGCAAAAGCCTTGGTTGGTTATGATGCAACAATGCCTATGTGACTGTCGCAGAGCCCGGCTGCCAAATTCAAAACGTCCAGCGAATGCGCCCACACAAAGCTCCCAGCACTGAAAGGTCTACCTGGTTTTCACTGTCCCTTGGAACTGCATTCGCTGCCGCGCAGACATTCACGCTCTGCAAGAGCTTTGGTTGGTTATGATGCAACAATGCCTATGTGACTGTCGCAGAGCCCGGCTGCCAAATTCGAAACGTCCCGCGATTGCGCCCACACGAAAGCTGCCAGCACTGAAAGCTCTACCTGGTTTTCACTGTCCCTTGGAACTGCATTTGCTGCCGCACAGACATTCGCGCTCTGCAAGAGCTTTGGTTGGTTATGATGCAACAATGCCTATGTGACTCTGGCCGAGCCCGGCTGCCAAATTCGAAACGTCCCGCGATTGCGCCCAGACGAAAGCTGCCAGCACTGAAAGGTCTACCTGGTTTTCACTGTCCCTTGGAACTGCATTCGCTGCCGCACAGACATTCGCCCTCTGCAAGATGCTTGGTTGGTTATGATGCAACAATGCTTATGTGACTGTCGCAGAGCCCGGCTGCCAAATTCGAAACGTCCAGCGATTACGCCCACACGAATGCTGCCAGCATGAAAGGTCTACCTGGTTTTCACTGTCCCTTGGAACTGCATTCGCTGCCGCACAAACATTCGCGCTCTTCAAAAGCCTTGGTTGTTTATGATGCAACAATGCCTATGTGACTCTGGCCGAGCCCAGCTGCCAAATTCGAAACGTCCCGCGATTGCGCCCACACGAAAGCTGCCAGCACCGAAAGGTCTACCTGGTTTTCACTGTCCCTTGGAACTGCATTCGCTGCCGCACAGACATTCACGCTATGCAAAAGCTTTGGTTGGTTATGATGCAACAATGCCTATGTGACTCTGGCCGAGCCCGGCTGCCAAATTCGAAACGTCCAGAGATTGCGCCCACACAAAAGTTGCCAGCACTGAAAGATCTACCTGGTTTTCACTGTCCCTTGGAACTGCATTCGCTGCCGCACAGACATTCGCGCTCTGCAAGACCTTTGGTTGGTTATGATGCAACAATGCCTATGTGACTGTCGCAGAGCCCGGCTGCCAAATTCGAAACGTCCACCGATTGCGCCCACACGAAAGCTGCCAGCACTGAAAGCTCTACCTGGTTTTCACTGTCCCTTGGAACTGCATTCGCTGCCGCACCGATATTTGCGCTCTGCAAGAGCTTTGGTTGGTTATGATGCAACAATGCCTATGTGACTGTCGCAGAGCCCGGCTGCCAAATTCGAAACGTCCCGCGATTGCGCCCACATGAAAGCTGTCAGCACTGAAAGGTCTAACTGGTTTTCACTGTCCCTTGGAACTGCATTCGCTGCCGCACAGACATTCGCGCTCTGCAAATGCCTTGGTTGGTTATGATGCAACAATGCCTATGTGACTGTCGCAGAACCCGGCTGCCAAATTCGAAACGTCCAGCGATTGCGCCCACACGAAAGCTGCCAGCACTGAAAGGTCTACCTGGTTTTCACTGTCCCTTGGAACTGCATTCGCTGCCGCACAGACATTCGCGCTCTGCAAAAGCCTTGGTTAGTTATGATGCAACAATGCCTATGTGACTCTGGCAGAGCCCGGCTGCCAAATTCGAAACGTCCAGCGATTGCGCCCACACGAAAGCTGCCAGCACTGAAAGCTATACCTGGTTTTCACTGTCCCTTGGAACTGCATTCGCTGCCGCACAGACATTTGCGCTCTGCAAAAGCCTTGGTTAGTTATGATGCAACAATGCCTATGTGACTGTCGCAGAGCCCGGCTGCCAAATTTGAAACGTCCAGCGATTGCGCCCACACGAAAGCTGCCAGCACTGAAAGCTCTACCTGGTTTTCACTGTCCCTTGGAACTGCATTCGCTGCCGCACAGACATTCGCGCTCTGCAAAAGCTTTGGTTGGTTATGATGCAACAATGCCTATGTGACTGTCGCAGAACCCGGCTGCCAAATTCGAAACGTCCCGCGATTGCGCCCACACGAAAGCTGCCAGCACTGAAAGCTCTACCTGGTTTTCACTGTCCCTTGGAACTGCATTCGCTGCCGCACAGACATTCGCGCTCTGCAAAACCTTTGGTTGGTTATGATGCAACAATGCCTATGTGACTGTCGCAGAGCCTGGCTGCCAAATTCGAAACGTCCAGCGATTGCGCCCACACGAAAGCTGCCAGCACTGAAAGCTCTACCTGGTTTTCACTGTCCCTTGGAACTGCATTCGCTGCCGCACAGACATTTGTGCTCTGCAAGACCTTTGGTTGGTTATGATGCAACAATGCCTATGTGACTGTCGAAGAGCCCAGCTGCCAAATTCGAAATGTCCAGCGATTGCGCCCACACGAAAGCTGCCAGCACTGAAAGCTCTACCTGGTTTTCACTGTCCCTTGGAACTGCATTCGCTGCCGCACAGACATTCGTGCTCTGCAAGAGCTGTGGTTGGTTATGATGCAACAATGCCTATGTGACTGTCGCAGAGCCCGGCTGCCAAATTCGAAACGTCCAGCGATTGCGCCCACACGAAAGCTGCCAGCACTGAAAGCTCTACCTGGTTTTCACTGTCCCTTGGAACTGCATTCGCTGCCGCACAGACATTCGCTCTCTGCAAGATGTTTGGTTGGTTATGATGCAACAATGCCTATGTGACTGTCGCAGAGCCCGGCTGCCAAATTCGAAACGTCCCGCGATTGCGCCCACACGAAAGCTGCCAGCACTGAAAGCTCTAACTGGTTTTCACTGTCCCTTGGAACTGCATTCGCTGCCGCACAGACATTCGCGCTCTGCAAATGCCTTGGCTGATTATGATGCAACAATACCTATGTGACTCTGGCAGAGCCCGGCTGCCAAATTCGAAACGTCCCGCGATTGCGCCCACACGAAAGCTGCCAGCACTGAAAGCTCTACCTGGTTTTCACTGTCCCTTGGAACTGCATTTGCTGCCGCACAGACATTCGCGCTCTGCAAGACCTTTGGTTGGTTATGATGCAACAATGCCTATGTGACTCTGGACGAGCCCGGCTGCCAAATTCGAAACGTCCCGCGATTGCGCCCACACGAAAGCTGCCAGCACTGAAAGGTCTACCTGGTTTTCACTGTCCCTTGGAACTGCATTCGCTGCCGCACAGACATTCGCCCTCTGCAAGATGCTTGGTTGGTTATGATGCAACAATGCTTATGTGACTGTCGCAGAGCCCGGCTGCCAAATTCGAAACGTCCAGCGATTACGCCCACACGAATGCTGCCAGCATGAAAGGTCTACCTGGTTTTCACTGTCCCTTGGAACTGCATTCGCTGCCGCACAGACATTCGCGCTCTTCAAAAGCCTTGGTTGTTTATGATGCAACAATGCCTATGTGACTCTGGCCGAGCCCAGCTGCCAAATTCGAAACGTCCCGCGATTGCGCCCAGACGAAAGCTGCCAGCACCGAAAGGTCTACCTGGTTTTCACTGTCCCTTGGAACTGCATTCGCTGCCGCACAGACATTCACGCTATGCAAAAGCTTTGGTTGGTTATGATGCAACAATGCCTATGTGACTCTGGCCGAGCCCGGCTGCCAAATTCGAAACGTCCAGAGATTGCGCCCACACAAAAGCTGCCAGCACTGAAAGCTCTACCTGGTTTTCACTGTCCCTTGGAACTGCATTCGCTGCCGCACAGACATTTGTGCTCTGCAAGACCTTTGGGTGGTTATGATGCAACAATGCCTATGTGACTGTCGAAGAGCCCGGCTGCCAAATTCGAAACGTCCAGCGATTGCGCCCACACGAAAGCTGCCAGCACTGAAAGCTCTACCTGGTTTTCACTGTCCCTTGGAACTGCATTCGCTGCCGCACAGACATTCGTGCTCTGCAAGAGCTTTGGTTGGTTATGATGCAACAATGCCTATGTGACTGTCGCAGAGCCCGGCTGCCAAATTCGAAACGTCCACCGATTGCGCCCACACGAAAGCTGCCAGCACTGAAAGCTCTACCTGGTTTTCACTGTCCCTTGGAACTGCATTCGCTGCCGCACCGATATTTGCTCTCTGCAAGAGCTTTGGTTGGTTATGATGCAACAATGCCTATGTGACTGTCGCAGAGCCCGGCTGCCAAATTCGAAACGTCCCGCGATTGCGCCCACACGAAAGCTGCCAGCACTGAAAGGTCTACCTGGTTTTCACTGTCCCTTGGAACTGCATTCGCTGCCGCACAGACATTCGCGCTCTGGAAAACCTTTTGTTGGTTATGATGCAACAATGCCTATGTGACTGTCGCAGAGCCCGGCTGCCAAATTCGAAACGTCCAGCGATTGCGCCCACACGAAAGCTGCCAGCACTGAAAGCTCTACCTGGTTTTCACTGTCCCTTGGAACTGCATTTGCTGCCGCACAGACATTCGCGCTCTGCAAGGCCTTTGGTTGGTTATGATGCAAACATGCCTATGTGACTCTGGCCGAGCCCGGCTGCCAAATTCGAAACATCCCGCGATTGCGCCCACACGAAAGCTGCCAGCACTGAAAGCTCTACCTGGTTTTCACTGTCCCTTGGAACTGCATTCGCTGCCGCACAGACATTCACGCTCTGCAAAACCTTTTGTTGGTTATGATGCAACAATGCCTATGTGACTCTGGCAGAGTCCGGCTGCCAAATTCGAAACGTCCAGCGATTGCGCCCACACGAAAGCTGCCAGCACTGAAAGCTCTACCTGGTTTTCACTGTCCTTTGGAACTGCATTCGCTGCCGCACAGACATTCGCGCTCTGCAAAAGCCTTGGTTGGTTATGATGCAACAATGCCTATGTGACTCTGGCAGAGCCCGGATGCCAAATTTGAAACGTCCAGCGATTGCGCCCATACGAATAATGCAAGCACTGCAAGCTCTACCTGGTTTTCACTGTCCCTTGGAACTGCATTCGCTGCCGCACAGACATTCGCGCTATGCAAAAGCCTTGGTTGGTTATGATGCAACAATGCCTATGTGAGTCTGGCAGAGCTCAGCTGCCAAATTCGAAACGTCCCGCGATTGCGCCCACACGAAAGCTGCCAGCACTGAAAGGTCTACCTGGTTTTCACTGTCCCTTGGAATTGCATTCGCTGCTGCACAGACATTCGCGCTCTGCAAAAGCCTTGGTTGGTTATGATGCAACAATGCCTATGTGACTGTCGCAGAGCCCGGCTGCCAAATTCGAAACGTCCAGTGATTGCGCCCACACGAAATCTCCCAGCACTGAAAGCTCTACCTGGTTTTCACTGTCCCTTGGAACTGCATTCGCTGCCGCACAGACATTCACGCTATGCAAGAGCTTTGGTTGGTTATGATGCAACAATACCTATGTGACTGTCGCAGAGCCCGGCTGCCAAATTCGAAACGTCCAGCGATTGCGTCCACACGAAAGCTTCCAGCACTGAAAGCTCTACCTGGTTTTCACTGTCCCTTGGAACTGCATTCGCTGCCGCACAGACATTCGCGCTCTGCAAATGCCTTGGTTGGTTATGATGCAACAATGCCTATGTGACTGTCGCAGAGCCCGGCTGCCAAATTCGAAACATCCAGAGATTGCGCCCACACGAAAGCTGCCAGCACTGAAAGGTCTACCTGGTTTTCACTGTCCCTTGGAATTGCATTCGCTGCTGCACAGACATTCGCGCTCTGCAAAAGCCTTGGTTGGTTATGATGCAACAATGCCTATGTGACTGTCGCAGAGCCCGGCTGCCAAATTCGAAACGTCCCGCGAATGCGCCCACACGAAAGCTCCCAGCACTGAAAGGTCTACCTGGTTTTCACTGTCCCTTGGAACTGCATTCGCTGCCGCGCAGACATTCACTCTCTGCAAGACCTTTGGTTGGTTATGATGCAACAATGCCTATGTTACTCTGGCCGAGCCCGGCTGCCAAATTCGAAACGTCCCGCGATTGCGCCCATATGAAAGCTGCCAGCACTGAAAGGTCTACCTGGTTTTCACTGTCCCTTGGAACTGCATTCGCTGCCGCGCAGACATTCGCGCTCTGCAAATGCCTTGGCTGATTATGATGCAACAATACCTATGTGACTCTGGCAGAGCCCGGCTGCCAAATTCGAAACGTCCCGCGATTGCGCCCACACGAAAGCTGCCAGCACTGAAAGCTCTACCTGGTTTTCACTGTCCCTTGGAACTGCATTTGCTGCCGCACAGACATTCGCGCTCTGCAATACCTTTGGTTGGTTATGATGCAACAATGCCTATGTGACTCTGGCCGAGCCCGGCTGCCAAATTCGAAACGTCCCGCGATTGCGCCCACACGAAAGCTGCCAGCACTGAAAGGTCTACCTGGTTTTCACTGTCCCTTGGAACTGCATTCGCTGCCGCACAGACATTCGCCCTCTGCAAGATGCTTGGTTGGTTATGATGCAACAATGCTTATGTGACTGTCGCAGAGCCCGGCTGCCAAATTCGAAACGTCCAGCGATTACGCCCACACGAATGCTGCCAGCATGAAAGGTCTACCTGGTTTTCACTGTCCCTTGGAACTGCATTCGCTGCCGCACAGACATTCGCGCTCTGCAAAAGCCTTGGTTGTTTATGATGCAACAATGCCTATGTGACTCTGGCCGAGCCCAGCTGCCAAATTCGAAACGTCCCGCGATTGCGCCCAGACGAAAGCTGCCAGCACCGAAAGGTCTACCTGGTTTTCACTGTCCCTTGGAACTGCATTCGCTGCCGCACAGACATTCACGCTATGCAAAAGCTTTGGTTGGTTATGATGCAACAATGCCTATGTGACTCTGGCCGAGCCCGGCTGCCAAATTCGAAACGTCCAGAGATTGCGCCCACACAAAAGCTGCCAGCACTGAAAGCTATACCTGGTTTTCACTGTCCCTTGGAACTGCATTCGCTGCCGCACAGACATTCGTGCTCTGCAAGAGCTTTGGTTGGTTATGATGCAACAATGCCTATGTGACTGTCGCAGAGCCCGGCTGCCAAATTCGAAACGTCCCGCGATTGCGCCCACACGAAAGCTGCCAGCACTGAAAGCTCTACCTGGTTTTCACTGTCCCTTGGAACTGCATTCGCTGCCGCACCGATATTTGCGCTCTGCAAGAGCTTTGGTTGGTTATGATGCAACAATGCCTATGTGACTGTCGCAGAGCCCGGCTGCCAAATTCGAAACGTCCAGCGATTGCGCCCACACGAAAGCTGCCAGCACTGAAAGCTCTACCTGGTTTTCACTGTCCCGTGGAACTGCATTCGCTGCCGCACAGACATTCGCGCTCTGCAAAAGCCTTGGTTGGTTATGATGCAACAATGCCTATGTGACTGTCGCAGAACCCGGCTGCCAAATTCGAAACGTCCAGCGATTGCGCCCACACGAAATCTGCCAGCACTGAAAGCTCTACCTGGTTTTCACTGTCCCTTGGAACTGCATTCGCTGCCGCACAGACATTCGCGCTCTGCAAAAGCCTTGGTTGGTTATGATGCAACAATGTCTATGTGACTCTGGCAGAGCCCGGCTGCCAAATTCGAAACGTCCAGCGATTGCGCCCACACGAAAGCTGCCAGCACTGAAAGCTATACCTGGTTTTCACTGTCCCTTGGAACTGCATTCGCTGCCGCACAGACATTTGCGCTCTGCAAAAGCCTTGGTTAGTTATGATGCAACAATGCCTATGTGACTGTCGCAGAGCCCGGCTGCCAAATTCGAAACGTCCAGCGATTGCGCCCACACGAAAGCTGCCAGCACTGAAAGCTCTACCTGGTTTTCACTGTCCCTTGGAACTGCATTCGCTGCCGCACAGACATTCGCCCTCTGCAAGATGTTTGGTTGGGTATGATGCAACAATGCTTATGTGACTGTCGCAGAGCCCGGCTGCCAAATTCGAAACGTCCAGCGATTACGCCCACACGAATGCTGCCAGCATGAAAGGTCTACCTGGTTTTCACTGTCCCTTGGAACTGCATTCGCTGCCGCACAGACATTCGCGCTATGCAAAAGCTTTGGTTGGTTATGATGCAACAATGCCTATGTGACTCTGGCAGAGCCCAGCTGCCAAATTCGAAACGTCCCGCGATTGCGCCCACACGAAAGCTGCCAGCACTGAAAGCTCTACCTGGTTTTCACTGTCCCTTGGAACTGCATTCGCTGCCGCACAGACATTCGCGCTCTGCAAAACCTTTGGTTGGTTATGATGCAACAATGCCTATGTGACTGTCGCAGAGCCTGGCTGCCAAATTCGAAACGTCCAGCGATTGCGCCCACACGAAAGCTGCCAGCACTGAAAGCTCTACCTGGTTTTCACTGTCCCTTGGAACTGCATTCGCTGCCGCACAGACATTTGTGCTCTGCAAGACCTTTGGTTGGTTATGATGCAACAATGCCTATGTGACTGTCGAAGAGCCCGGCTGCCAAATTCGAAATGTCCAGCGATTGCGCCCACACGAAAGCTGCCAGCACTGAAAGCTCTACCTGGTTTTCACTATCCCTTGGAACTGCATTCGCTGCCGCACAGACATTCGTGCTCTGCAAGAGCTTTGGTTGGTTATGATGCAACAATGCCTATGTGACTGTCGCAGAGCCCGGCTGCCAAATTCGAAACGTCCAGCGATTGCGCCCACACGAAAGCTGCCAGCACTGAAAGCTCTACCTGGTTTTCACTGTCCCTTGGAACTGCATTCGCTGCCGCACAGACATTCGCTCTCTGCAAGAGCTTTGGTTGGTTATGATGCAACAATGCCTATGTGACTGTCGCAGAGCCCGGCTGCCAAATTCGAAACGTCCCGCGATTGCGCCCACACGAAAGCTGCCAGCACTGAAAGGTCTAACTGGTTTTCACTGTCCCTTGGAACTGCATTTGCTGCCGCACAGACATTCGCGCTCTGCAAGACCTTTGGTTGGTTATGATGCAACAAGGCCTATGTGACTCTGGACGAGCCCGGCTGCCAAATTCGAAACGTCCCGCGATTGCGCCCACACGAAAGCTGCCAGCACTGAAAGGTCTACCTGGTTTTCACTGTCCCTTGGAACTGCATTCGCTGCCGCACAGACATTCGCCCTCTGCAAGATGCTTGGTTGGTTATGATGCAACAATGCTTATGTGACTGTCGCAGAGCCCGGCTGCCAAATTCGAAACGTCCAGCGATTACGCCCACACGAATGCTGCCAGCATGAAAGGTCTACCTGGTTTTCACTGTCCCTTGGAACTGCATTCGCTGCCGCACAGACATTCGCGCTCTGCAAAAGCCTTGGTTGTTTATGATGCAACAATGCCTATGTGACTCTGGCCGAGCCCAGCTGCCAAATTCGAAACGTCCCGCGATTGCGCCCAGACGAAAGCTGCCAGCACCGAAAGGTCTACCTGGTTTTCACTGTCCCTTGGAACTGCATTCGCTGCCGCACAGACATTCACGCTATGCAAAAGCTTTGGTTGGTTATGATGCAACAATGCCTATGTGACTCTGGCCGAGCCCGGCTGCCAAATTCGAAACGTCCAGAGATTGCGCCCACACAAAAGCTGCCAGCACTGAAAGCTCTACCTGGTTTTCACTGTCCCTTGGAACTGCATTCGCTGCCGCACAGACATTTGTGCTCTGCAAGACCTTTGGGTGGTTATGATGCAACAATGCCTATGTGACTGTCGAAGAGCCCGGCTGCCAAATTCGAAACGTCCAGCGATTGCGCCCACACGAAAGCTGCCAGCACTGAAAGCTCTACCTGGTTTTCACTGTCCCTTGGAACTGCATTCGCTGCCGCACAGACATTCGTGCTCTGCAAGAGCTTTGGTTGGTTATGATGCAACAATGCCTATGTGACTGTCGCAGAGCCCGGCTGCCAAATTCGAAACGTCCACCGATTGCGCCCACACGAAAGCTGCCAGCACTGAAAGCTCTACCTGGTTTTCACTGTCCCTTGGAACTGCATTCGCTGCCGCACCGATATTTGCGCTCTGCAAGAGCTTTGGTTGGTTATGATGCAACAATGCCTATGTGACTGTCGAAGAGCCCGGCTGCCAAATTCGAAACGTCCCGCGATTGCGCCCACACAAAAGCTGCCAGCACTGAAAGGTCTACCTGGTTTTCACTGTCCCTTGGAACTGCATTCGCTGCCGCACAGACATTCGCGCTCTGCAAAACCTTTGGTTGGTTATGATGCAACAATGCCTATGTGACTGTCGCAGAGCCCGGCTGCCAAATTCGAAACGTCCAGCGATTGCGCCCACACGAAAGCCGCCAGCACTGAAAGCTCTACCTGGTTTTCACTGTCCCTTGGAACTGCCTTTGCTGCCGCACAGACATTCGCGCTCTGCAAGACCTTTGGTTGGTTATGATGCAAACATGCCTATGTGACTCTGGCAGAGCCCGGCTGCCAAATTCGAAACATCCCGCGATTGCGCCCACACGAAAGCTGCCAGCACTGAAAGCTCTACCTGGTTTTCACTGTCCCTTGGAACTGCATTCGCTGCCGCACAGACATTCACGCTCTGCAAAACCTTTTGTTGGTTATGATGCAACAATGCCTATGTGACTCTGGCAGAGTCCGGCTGCCAAATTCGAAACGTCCAGCGATTGCGCCCACACGAAAGCTGCCAGCACTGAAAGCTCTACCTGGTTTTCACTGTCCTTTGGAACTGCATTCGCTGCCGCACAGACATTCGCGCTCTGCAAAAGCCTTGGTTGGTTATGATGCAACAATGCCTATGTGACTCTGGCAGAGCCCGGATGCCAAATTTGAAACGTCCAGCGATTGCGCCCATACGAATAATGCAAGCACTGCAAGCTCTACCTGGTTTTCAGTGTCCCTTGGAACTGCATTCGCTGCCGCACAGACATTCACGCTATGCAAAAGCCTTGGTTGGTTATGATGCAACAATGCCTATGTGAGTCTGGCAGAGCCCAGCTGCCAAATTCGAAACGTCCCGCGATTGCGCCCACACGAAAGCTGCCAGCACTGAAAGGTCTACCTGGTTTTCACTGTCCCTTGGAATTGCATTCGCTGCTGCACAGACATTCGCGCTCTGCAAAAGCCTTGGTTGGTTATGATGCAACAATGCCTATGTGACTGTCGCAGAGCCCGGCTGCCAAATTCGAAACGTCCAGTGATTGCGCCCACACGAAAGCTGCCAGCACTGAAAGCTCTACCTGGTTTTCACTGTCCCTTGGAACTGCATTCGCTGCCGCACAGACATTCACGCTATGCAAGAGCTTTGGTTGGTTATGATGCAACAATACCTATGTGACTGTCGCAGAGCCCGGCTGCCAAATTCGAAACGTCCAGCGAATGCGTCCACACGAAAGCTTCCAGCACTGAAAGCTCTACCTGGTTTTCACTGTCCCTTGGAACTGCATTCGCTGCCGCACAGACATTCGCGCTCTGCAAATGCCTTGGTTGGTTATGATGCAACAATGCCTATGTGACTGTCGCAGAGCCCGGCTGCCAAATTCGAAACATCCAGAGATTGCGCCCACACGAAAGCTGCCAGCACTGAAAGGTCTACCTGGTTTTCACTGTCCCTTGGAATTGCATTCGCTGCTGCACAGACATTCGCGCTCTGCAAAAGCCTTGGTTGGTTATGATGCAACAATGCCTATGTGACTGTCGCAGAGCCCGGCTGCCAAATTCGAAACGTCCCGCGAATGCGCCCACACGAAAGCTCCCAGCACTGAAAGGTCTACCTGGTTTTCACTGTCCCTTGGAACTGCATTCGCTGCCGCGCAGACATTCACTCTCTGCAAGACCTTTGGTTGGTTATGATGCAACAATGCCTATGTGACTCTGGCCGAGCCCGGCTGCCAAATTCGAAACGTCCCGCGATTGCGCCCATATGAAAGCTGCCAGCACTGAAAGCTCTACCTGGTTTTCACTGTCCCTTGGAACTGCATTTGCTGCCGCGCAGACATTCGCGCTCTGCAAATGCCTTGGCTGATTATGATGCAACAATACCTATGTGACTCTGGCAGAGCCCGGCTTCCAAATTCGAAACGTCCCGCGATTGCGCCCACACGAAAGTTGCCAGCACTGAAAGCTCTACCTGGTTTTCACTGTCCCTTGGAACTGCATTCGCTGCCGCACAGACATTCGCGCTCTTCAAAAGCCTTGGTTGTTTATGATGCAACAATGCCTATGTGACTCTGGCCGAGCCCAGCTGCCAAATTCGAAACGTCCCGCGATTGCGCCCAGACGAAAGCTGCCAGCACCGAAAGGTCTACCTGGTTTTCACTGTCCCTTGGAACTGCATTCGCTGCCGCACAGACATTCACGCTATGCAAAAGCTTTGGTTGGTTATGATGCAACAATGCCTATGTGACTCTGGCCGAGCCCGGCTGCCAAATTCGAAACGTCCAGAGATTGCGCCCATACAAAAGCTGCCAGCACTGAAAGCTCTACCTGGTTTTCACTGTCCCTTGGAACTGCATTCACTGCCGCACAGACATTTGTGCTCTGCAAGACCTTTGGGTGGTTATGATGCAACAATGCCTATGTGACTGTCGAAGAGCCCGGCTGCCAAATTCGAAACATCCAGCGATTGCGCCCACACGAAAGCTGCCAGCACTGAAAGCTCTACCTGGTTTTCACTGTCCCTTGGAACTGCATTCGCTGCCGCACAGACATTCGTGCTCTGCAAGAGCTTTGGTTGGTTATGATGCAACAATGCCTATGTGACTGTCGCAGAGCCCGGCTGCCAAATTCGAAACGTCCCGCGATTGCGCCCACACGAAAGCTGCCAGCACTGAAAGCTCTACCTGGTTTTCACTGTCCCTTGGAACTGCATTCGCTGCCGCACCGATATTTGCGCTCTGCAAGAGCTTTGGTTGGTTATGATGCAACAATGCCTATGTGACTGTCGCAGAGCCCGGCTGCCAAATTCGAAACGTCCCGCGATTGCGCCCACACGAAAGCTGCCAGCACTGAAAGCTCTACCTGGTTTTCACTGTCCCGTGGAACTGCATTCGCTGCCGCACAGACATTCGCGCTCTGCAAAAGCCTTGGTTGGTTATGATGCAACAATGCCTATGTGACTGTCGCAGAACCCGGCTGCCAAATTCGAAACGTCCCGCGATTGCGCCCACACGAAATCTGCCAGCACTGAAAGCTCTACCTGGTTTTCACTGTCCCTTGGAACTGCATTCGCTGCCGCACAGACATTCGCGCTCTGCAAAAGCCTTGGTTGGTTATGATGCAACAATGCCTATGTGACTCTGGCAGAGCCCGGCTGCCAAATTCGAAACGTCCAGCGATTGCGCCCACACGAAAGCTGCCAGCACTGAAAGCTATACCTGGTTTTCACTGTCCCTTGGAACTGCATTCGCTGCCGCACAGACATTTGCGCTCTGCAAAAGCCTTGGTTAGTTATGATGCAACAATGCCTATGTGACTGTCGCAGAGCCCGGCTGCCCAATTCGAAACGTCCAGCGATTGCGCCCACACGAAAGCTGCCAGCACTGAAAGCTCTACCTGGTTTTCACTGTCCCTTGGAACTGCATTCGCTGCCGCACAGACATTCATGCTATGCAAAAGCTTTGGTTGGTTATGATGCAACAATGCCTATGTGACTGTCGCAGAACCCGGCTGCCAAATTCGAAACGTCCAGCGATTGCGCCCACACGAAAGCTGCCAGCACTGAAAGCTCTACCTGGTTTTCACTGTCCCTTGGAACTGCATTCGCTGCCGCACAGACATTCGCCCTCTGCAAGATGTTTGGTTGGGTATGATGCAACAATGCTTATGTGACTGTCGCAGAGCCCGGCTGCCAAATTCGAAACGTCCAGCGATTACGCCCACACGAATGCTGCCAGCATGAAAGGTCTACCTGGTTTTCACTGTCCCTTGGAACTGCATTCGCTGCCGCACAGACATTCGCGCTATGCAAAAGCTTTGGTTGGTTATGATGCAACAATGCCTATGTGACTCTGGCAGAGCCCAGCTGCCAAATTCGAAACGTCCCGCGATTGCGCCCACACGAAAGCTGCCAGCACTGAAAGCTCTACCTGGTTTTCACTGTCCCTTGGAACTGCATTCGCTGCCGCACAGACATTCGCGCTCTGCAAAACCTTTGGTTGGTTATGATGCAACAATGCCTATGTGACTGTCGCAGAGCCTGGCTGCCAAATTCGAAACGTCCAGCGATTGCGCCCACACGAAAGCTGCCAGCACTGAAAGCTCTACCTGGTTTTCACTGTCCCTTGGAACTGCATTCGCTGCCGCACAGACATTTGTGCTCTGCAAGACCTTTGGTTGGTTATGATGCAACAATGCCTATGTGACTGTCGAAGAGCCCGGCTGCCAAATTCGAAATGTCCAGCGATTGCGCCCACACGAAAGCTGCCAGCACTGAAAGCTCTACCTGGTTTTCACTATCCCTTGGAACTGCATTCGCTGCCGCACAGACATTCGTGCTCTGCAAGAGCTTTGGTTGGTTATGATGCAACAATGCCTATGTGACTGTCGCAGAGCCCGGCTGCCAAATTCGAAACGTCCAGCGATTGCGCCCACACGAAAGCTGCCAGCACTGAAAGCTCTACCTGGTTTTCACTGTCCCTTGGAACTGCATTCGCTGCCGCACAGACATTCGCTCTCTGCAAGAGCTTTGGTTGGTTATGATGCAACAATGCCTATGTGACTGTCGCAGAGCCCGGCTGCCAAATTCGAAACGTCCCGCGATTGCGCCCACACGAAAGCTGCCAGCACTGAAAGGTCTAACTGGTTTTCACTGTCCCTTGGAACTGCATTCGCTGCCGCACAGACATTCGCGCTCTGCAAATGCCTTGGTTGGTTATGATGCAACAATGCCTATGTGACTGTCGCAGAACCCGGCTGCCAAATTCGAAACGTCCAGCGATTGCGCCCACACGAAAGCTGCCAGCACTGAAAGCTCTACCTGGTTTTCACTGTCCCTTGGAACTGCATTCGCTGCCGCACAGACATTCGCCCTCTGCAAGATGTTTGGTTGGGTATGATGCAACAATGCTTATGTGACTGTCGCAGAGCCCGGCTGCCAAATTCGAAACGTCCAGCGATTACGCCCACACGAATGCTGCCAGCATGAAAGGTCTACCTGGTTTTCACTGTCCCTTGGAACTGCATTCGCTGCCGCACAGACATTCGCGCTCTGCAAAAGCCTTGGTTAGTTATGATGCAACAATGCCTATGTGACTCTGGCAGAGCCCAGATGCCAAATTCGAAACGTCCCGCGATTGCGCCCACACGAAAGCTGCCAGCACTGAAAGCTCTACCTGGTTTTCACTGTCCCTTGGAACTACATTCGCTGCCGCACAGACATTCGCGCTCTGCAAAACCTTTGGTTGGTTATGATGCAACAATGCCTATGTGACTGTCGCAGAGCCTGGCTGCCAAATTCGAAACGTCCAGAGACTGCGCCCACACGAAAGCTCCCAGCACTGAAAGGTCTACCTGGTTTTTACTGTCCCTTGGAACTGCATTCGCTGCCGCACAGACATTTGTGCTCTGCAAGACCTTTGGTTGGTTATGATGCAACAATGCCTATGTGACTGTCGCAGAGCCCGGCTGCCAAATTCGAAACGTCCAGCGATTGCGCCCACACGAAAGCCGCCAGCACTGAAAGCTCTACCTGGTTTTCACTGTCCCTTGGAACTGCATTTGCTGCCGCACAGACATTCGCGCTCTGCAAGACCTTTGGTTGGTTATGATGCAACAATGCCTCTGTGACTCTGGCCGAGCCCGGCTGCCAAATTCGAAACATCCCGCGATTGCGCCCACACGAAAGCTGCCAGCACTGAAAGGTCTACCTGGTTTTCACTGTCCCTTGGAACTGCATTCGCTGCCGCACAGACATTCACGCTCTGCAAAAGCTTTGGTTGGTTATGATGCAACAATGCCTATGTGACTCTGGCAGAGTCCGGCTGCCAAATTTGAAACGTCCAGCGATTGCGCCCATACGAATAATGCAAGCACTGCAAGCTCTACCTGGTTTTCACTGTCCCTTGGAACTGCATTCGCTGCCGCACAGACATTCGTGATCTGCAAGAGCTTTGGTTGGTTATGATGCAACAATGCCTATGTGACTGTCGCAGAGCCGGGCTGCCAAATTCGAAACGTCCAGCGATTGCGCCCACACGAAAGCTGCCAGCACTGAAAGCTCTACCTGGTTTTCACTGTCCCTTGGAACTGCATTCGCTGCCGCACAGACATTTGCTCTCTGCAAGAGCTTTGGTTGGTTATGATGCAACAATGCCTATGTGACTGTCGCAGAGCCCGGCTGCCAAATTCGAAACGTCCAGCGATTGCGTCCACACGAAAGCTTCCAGCACTGAAAGCTCTACCTGGTTTTCACTGTCCCTTGGAACTGCATTCGCTGCCGCACAGACATTCGCGCTCTGCAAATGCCTTGGTTGGTTATGATGCAACAATGCCTATGTGACTGTCGCAGAGCCCGGTTGCCAAATTCGAAACATCCAGAGATTGCGCCCACACGAAAGCTGCCAGCACTGAAAGGTCTACCTGGTTTTCACTGTCCCTTGGAATTGCATTCGCTGCTGCACAGACATTCGCGCTCTGCAAAAGCCTTGGTTGGTTATGATGCAACAATGCCTATGTGACTGTCGCAGAGCCCGGCTGCCAAATTCGAAACGTCCAGCGAATGCGCCCACACGAAAGCTCCCAGCACTGAAAGGTCTACCTGGTTTTCACTGTCCCTTGGAACTGCATTCGCTGCCGCGCAGACATTCACGCTCTGCAAGAGCTTTGGTTGGTTATGATGCAACAATGCCTATGTGACTGTCGCAGAGCCCGGCTGCCAAATTCGAAACGTCCAGCGATTGCGCCCATATGAAAGCTGCCAGCACTGAAAGGTCTACCTGGTTTTCACTGTCCCTTGGAACTGCATTCGCTGCCGCGCAGACATTCGCTCTCTGCAAATGCCTTGGCTGATTATGATGCAACAATACCTATGTGACTCTGGCAGAGCCCGGCTGCCAAATTCGAAACGTCCCGCGATTGCGCCCACACGAAAGCTGCCAGCACTGAAAGCTCTACCTGGTTTTCACTGTCCCTTGGAACTGCATTTGCTGCCGCACAGACATTCGCGCTCTGCAAGAGCTTTGGTTGGTTATGATGCAACAATGCCTATGTGACTCTGGCCGAGCCCGGCTGCCAAATTCGAAACGTCCCGCGATTGCGCCCAGACGAAAGCTGCCAGCACTGAAAGGTCTACCTGGTTTTCACTGTCCCTTGGAACTGCATTCGCTGCCGCACAGACATTCGCCCTCTGCAAGATGCTTGGTTGGTTATGATGCAACAATGCTTATGTGACTGTCGCAGAGCCCGGCTGCCAAATTCGAAACGTCCAGCGATTACGCCCACACGAATGCTGCCAGCATGAAAGGTCTACCTGGTTTTCACTGTCCCTTGGAACTGCATTCGCTGCCGCACAAACATTCGCGCTCTTCAAAAGCCTTGGTTGTTTATGATGCAACAATGCCTATGTGACTCTGGCCGAGCCCAGCTGCCAAATTCGAAACGTCCCGCGATTGCGCCCAGACGAAAGCTGCCAGCACTGAAAGCTCTACCTGGTTTTCACTGTCCCTTGGAACTGCATTCGCTGCCGCACAGACATTCACGCTATGCAAAAGCTTTGGTTGGTTATGATGCAACAATGCCTATGTGACTCTGGCCGAGCCCGGCTGCCAAATTCGAAACGTCCAGAGATTGCGCCCACACAAAAGTTGCCAGCACTGAAAGCTCTACCTGGTTTTCACTGTCCCTTGGAACTGCATTCGCTGCCGCACAGACATTTGTGCTCTGCAAGACCTTTGGGTGGTTATGATGCAACAATGCCTATGTGACTGTCGAAGAGCCCGGCTGCCAAATTCGAAACGTCCAGCGATTGCGCCCACACGAAAGCTGCCAGCACTGAAAGCTCTACCTGGTTTTCACTGTCCCTTGGAACTGCATTCGCTGCCGCACAGACATTCGCGCTCTGCAAAACCTTTGGTTGGTTATGATGCAACAATGCCTATGTGACTGTCGCAGAGCCTGGCTGCCAAATTCGAAACGTCCAGCGATTGCGCCCACACGAAAGCTGCCAGCACTGAAAGCTCTACCTGGTTTTCACTGTCCCTTGGAACTGCATTCGCTGCCGCACAGACATTTGTGCTCTGCAAGACCTTTGGTTGGTTATGATGCAACAATGCCTATGTGACTGTCGAAGAGCCCGGCTGCCAAATTCGAAATGTCCAGCGATTGCGCCCACACGAAAGCTGCCAGCACTGAAAGCTCTACCTGGTTTTCACTATCCCTTGGAACTGCATTCGCTGCCGCACAGACATTCGTGCTCTGCAAGAGCTTTGGTTGGTTATGATGCAACAATGCCTATGTGACTGTCGCAGAGCCCGGCTGCCAAATTCGAAACGTCCAGCGATTGCGCCCACACGAAAGCTGCCAGCACTGAAAGCTCTACCTGGTTTTCACTGTCCCTTGGAACTGCATTCGCTGCCGCACAGACATTCGCTCTCTGCAAGAGCTTTGGTTGGTTATGATGCAACAATGCCTATGTGACTGTCGCAGAGCCCGGCTGCCAAATTCGAAACGTCCCGCGATTGCGCCCACACGAAAGCTGCCAGCACTGAAAGGTCTAACTGGTTTTCACTGTCCCTTGGAACTGCATTCGCTGCCGCACAGACATTCGCGCTCTGCAAATGCCTTGGTTGGTTATGATGCAACAATGCCTATGTGACTGTCGCAGAACCCGGCTGCCAAATTCGAAACGTCCAGCGATTGCGCCCACACGAAAGCTGCCAGCACTGAAAGCTCTACCTGGTTTTCACTGTCCCTTGGAACTGCATTCGCTGCCGCACAGACATTCGCCCTCTGCAAGATGTTTGGTTGGGTATGATGCAACAATGCTTATGTGACTGTCGCAGAGCCCGGCTGCCAAATTCGAAACGTCCAGCGATTACGCCCACACGAATGCTGCCAGCATGAAAGGTCTACCTGGTTTTCACTGTCCCTTGGAACTGCATTCGCTGCCGCACAGACATTCGCGCTCTGCAAAAGCCTTGGTTAGTTATGATGCAACAATGCCTATGTGACTCTGGCAGAGCCCAGATGCCAAATTCGAAACGTCCCGCGATTGCGCCCACACGAAAGCTGCCAGCACTGAAAGCTCTACCTGGTTTTCACTGTCCCTTGGAACTACATTCGCTGCCGCACAGACATTCGCGCTCTGCAAAACCTTTGGTTGGTTATGATGCAACAATGCCTATGTGACTGTCGCAGAGCCTGGCTGCCAAATTCGAAACGTCCAGAGACTGCGCCCACACGAAAGCTCCCAGCACTGAAAGGTCTACCTGGTTTTTACTGTCCCTTGGAACTGCATTCGCTGCCGCACAGACATTTGTGCTCTGCAAGACCTTTGGTTGGTTATGATGCAACAATGCCTATGTGACTGTCGCAGAGCCCGGCTGCCAAATTCGAAACGTCCAGCGATTGCGCCCACACGAAAGCCGCCAGCACTGAAAGCTCTACCTGGTTTTCACTGTCCCTTGGAACTGCATTTGCTGCCGCACAGACATTCGCGCTCTGCAAGACCTTTGGTTGGTTATGATGCAACAATGCCTATGTGACTCTGGCAGAGCCCGGCTGCCAAATTCGAAACATCCCGCGATTGCGCCCACACGAAAGCTGCCAGCACTGAAAGGTCTACCTGGTTTTCACTGTCCCTTGGAACTGCATTCGCTGCCGCACAGACATTCACGCTCTGCAAAAGCTTTGGTTGGTTATGATGCAACAATGCCTATGTGACTCTGGCAGAGTCCGGCTGCCAAATTTGAAACGTCCAGCGATTGCGCCCATACGAATAATGCAAGCACTGCAAGCTCTACCTGGTTTTCACTGTCCCTTGGAACTGCATTCGCTGCCGCACAGACATTCGTGATCTGCAAGAGCTTTGGTTGGTTATGATGCAACAATGCCTATGTGACTGTCGCAGAGCCGGGCTGCCAAATTCGAAACGTCCAGCGATTGCGCCCACACGAAAGCTGCCAGCACTGAAAGCTCTACCTGGTTTTCACTGTCCCTTGGAACTGCATTCGCTGCCGCACAGACATTTGCTCTCTGCAAGAGCTTTGGTTGGTTATGATGCAACAATGCCTATGTGACTGTCGCAGAGCCCGGCTGCCAAATTCGAAACGTCCAGCGATTGCGTCCACACGAAAGCTTCCAGCACTGAAAGCTCTACCTGGTTTTCACTGTCCCTTGGAACTGCATTCGCTGCCGCACAGACATTCGCGCTCTGCAAATGCCTTGGTTGGTTATGATGCAACAATGCCTATGTGACTGTCGCAGAGCCCGGTTGCCAAATTCGAAACATCCAGAGATTGCGCCCACACGAAAGCTGCCAGCACTGAAAGGTCTACCTGGTTTTCACTGTCCCTTGGAATTGCATTCGCTGCTGCACAGACATTCGCGCTCTGCAAAAGCCTTGGTTGGTTATGATGCAACAATGCCTATGTGACTGTCGCAGAGCCCGGCTGCCAAATTCGAAACGTCCAGCGAATGCGCCCACACGAAAGCTCCCAGCACTGAAAGGTCTACCTGGTTTTCACTGTCCCTTGGAACTGCATTCGCTGCCGCGCAGACATTCACGCTCTGCAAGAGCTTTGGTTGGTTATGATGCAACAATGCCTATGTGACTGTCGCAGAGCCCGGCTGCCAAATTCGAAACGTCCAGCGATTGCGCCCATATGAAAGCTGCCAGCACTGAAAGGTCTACCTGGTTTTCACTGTCCCTTGGAACTGCATTCGCTGCCGCGCAGACATTCGCTCTCTGCAAATGCCTTGGCTGATTATGATGCAACAATACCTATGTGACTCTGGCAGAGCCCGGCTGCCAAATTCGAAACGTCCCGCGATTGCGCCCACACGAAAGCTGCCAGCACTGAAAGCTCTACCTGGTTTTCACTGTCCCTTGGAACTGCATTTGCTGCCGCACAGACATTCGCGCTCTGCAAGAGCTTTGGTTGGTTATGATGCAACAATGCCTATGTGACTCTGGCCGAGCCCGGCTGCCAAATTCGAAACGTCCCGCGATTGCGCCCAGACGAAAGCTGCCAGCACTGAAAGGTCTACCTGGTTTTCACTGTCCCTTGGAACTGCATTCGCTGCCGCACAGACATTCGCCCTCTGCAAGATGCTTGGTTGGTTATGATGCAACAATGCTTATGTGACTGTCGCAGAGCCCGGCTTCCAAATTCGAAACGTCCAGCGATTACGCCCACACGAATGCTGCCAGCATGAAAGGTCTACCTGGTTTTCACTGTCCCTTGGAACTGCATTCGCTGCCGCACAAACATTCGCGCTCTTCAAAAGCCTTGGTTGTTTATGATGCAACAATGCCTATGTGACTCTGGCCGAGCCCAGCTGCCAAATTCGAAACGTCCCGCGATTGCGCCCAGACGAAAGCTGCCAGCACCGAAAGGTCTACCTGGTTTTCACTGTCCCTTGGAAATGCATTCGCTGCCGCACAGACATTCGTGCTCTGCAAGAGCTTTGGTTGGTTATGATGCAACAATGCCTATGTGACTGTCGAAGAGCCCGGCTGCCAAATTCGAAACGTCCAGCGATTGCGCCCACACGAAAGCTGCCAGCACTGAAAGCTCTACCTGGTTTTCACTGTCCCTTGGAACTGCATTCGCTGCCGCACAGACATTCACGCTCTGCAAATGCCTTGGTTGGTTATGATGCAACAATGCCTATGTGACTGTCGCAGAACCCGGCTGCCAAATTCGAAACGTCCAGCGCTTGCGCCCACACGAAAGCTGCCAGCACTGAAAGCTCTACCTGGTTTTCACTGTCCCTTGGAACTGCATTCGCTGCCGCACAGACATTCGCGCTCTGCAAAAGCCTTGGTTGTTTATGATGCAACAATGCCTATGTGACTGTCGCAGAGCCCGGCTGCCAAATTCGAAACGTCCCGCGATTGCGCCCACACGAAAGCTGCCAGTACTGAAAGGTCTACCTGGTTTTCACTGTCCCTTGGAACTGCATTCGCTGCCGCACAGACATTCGCGCTCTGCAAATTCCTTGGTTGGTTATGATGCAACAATGCCTATGTGACACTCGCAGAGTCCGGCTGCCAAATTCGAAACGTCCAGCGATTGCGCCCACACGAAAGCTGCCAGCAGTGAAAGGTCTACCTGGTTTTCACTGTCCCTTGGAACTGCATTCGCTGCCGCACAGACAATCGCGCTCTGCAAATGCCTTGGTTGGTTATGATGCAACAATGCCTATGTGACTGTCGCAGAGCCCAGCTCCCAAATTCGAAACGTCCAGAGATTGCGCCCACACGAAAGCTTCCAGCACTGAAAGCTCTACCTGGTTTTCACTGTCCCTTGGAACTGCATTCGCTGCCGCACAGACATTCACGCTCTGCAAGAGCTTTGGTTGGTTATGATGCAACAATGCCTATGTGACTCTGGCCGAGCCCGGCTGCCAAATTCGAAACGTCCAGCGATTGCGCCCACACGAAAGCTGCCAGCACTGAAAGGTCTACCTGGTTTTCACTGTCCCTTGGAACTGCATTCGCTGCCGCACAGACATTTGCGCTCTGCAAGAACTTTGGTTGGTTATGATGCAACAATGCCTATGTGACTGTCGCAGAGCCCGGCTGCCAAATTCGAAACGTCCAGCGCTTGCGCCCACACGAAAGCTGCCAGCACTGAAAGCTCTACCTGGTTTTCAATGTCCCTTGGAACTGCATTTGCTGCCGCACAGACATTCGCGCTATGCAAAAGCTTTGGTTGGTTATGATGCAACAATGCCTATGTGACTGTCGCAGAGCCCGGCTGCCAAATTCGAAACGTCCAGCGATTGAGTCCACACGAAAGCTGCCAGCACTGAAAGCTCTACCTGGTTTTCACTGTCCCTTGGAACTGCATTCGCTGCCGCACAGACATTCGCCCTCTGCAAGATGTTTGGTTGGGTATGATGCAACAATGCCTATGTGACTGTCGAAGAGCCCGGCTGCCAAATTCGAAACGTCCAGCGATTGCGCCCACACGAAAGCTGCCAGCACTGAAAGCTCTACCTGGTTTTCACTGTCCCTTGGAACTGCATTCGCTGCCGCACAGACATTCGTGCTCTGCAAGAGCTTTGGTTGGTTATGATGCAACAATGCCTATGTGACTGTCGCAGAGCCCGGCTGCCAAATTCGAAACGTCCACCGATTGCGCCCACACGAAAGCTGCCAGCACTGAAAGCTCTACCTGGTTTTCACTGTCCCTTGGAACTGCATTCGCTGCCGCACAGATATTTGCGCTCTGCAAGAGCTTTGGTTGGTTATGATGCAACAATGCCTATGTGACTGTCGCAGAGCCCGGCTGCCAAATTCGAAACATCCCGCGATTGCGCCCACACGAAAGCTGCCAGCACTGAAAGCTCTACCTGGTTTTCACTGTCCCTTGGAACTGCATTCGCTGCCGCACAGACATTCACGCTCTGCAAAAGCCTTGGTTGGTTATGATGCAACAATGCTTATGTGACTGTCGCAGAACCCGGCTGCCAAATTCGAAACGTCCAGCGATTGCGCCCACACGAAAGCTGCCAGCACTGAAAGCTATACCTGGTTTTCACTGTCCCTTGGAACTGCATTCGCTGCCGCACAGACATTTGCGCTCTGCAAGAGCTTTGGTTGGTTATGATGCAACAATGCCTATGTGACTGTCGCAGAGCCCGGCTGCCAAATTCGAAACGTCCAGCGATTGCGCCTAGACGAAAGCTGCCAGCACTGAAAGCTCTACCTGGTTTTCACTGTCCCTTGGAACTGCATTCGCTGCCGCACAGACATTCAAGCTATGCAAAAGCTTTGGTTGGTTATGATGCAACAATGCCTATGTGACTGTCGCAGAGCCGGGCTGCCAAATTCGAAACGTCCAGCGATTGCGCCCACACGAAAGCTGCCAGCACTGAAAGCTCTACCTGGTTTTCACTGTCCCTTGGAACTGCATTCGCTGCCGCACAGACATTCGCCCTCTGCAAGTTGTTTGGTTGGGTATGATGCAACAATGCTTATGTGACTGTCGAAGAGCCCGGCTGCCAAATTCGAAAGGTCCAGCGATTGCGCCCACACGAAAGCTGCCAGCACTGAAAGCTCTACCTGGTTTTCACTGTCCCTTGGAACTGCATTCGCTGCCGCACAGACATTCGTGCTCTGCAAGAGCTTTGGTTGGTTATGATGCAACAATGCCTATGTGACTGTCGCAGAGCCCGGCTGCCAAATTCGAAACGTCCACCGATTGCGCCCACACGAAAGCTGCCAGCACTGAAAGCTCTACCTGGTTTTCACTGTCCCTTGGAACTGCATTCGCTGCCGCACAGATATTTGCGCTCTGCAAGAGCTTTGGTTGGTTATGATGCAACAATGCCTATGTGACTGTCGCAGAGCCCGGCTGCCAAATTCGAAACATCCCGCGATTGCGCCCACACGAAAGCTGCCAGCACTGAAAGCTCTACCTGGTTTTCACTGTCCCTTGGAACTGCATTCGCTGCCGCACAGACATTTGCGCTCTGCAAGAGCTTTGGTTGGTTATGATGCAACAATGCCTATGTGACTGTCGCAGAGCCCGGCTGCCAAATTCGAAACGTCCAGCGATTGCGCCTAGACGAAAGCTGCCAGCACTGAAAGCTCTACCTGGTTTTCACTGTCCCTTGGAACTGCATTCGCTGCCGCACAGACATTCAAGCTATGCAAAAGCTTTGGTTGGTTATGATGCAACAATGCCTATGTGACTGTCGCAGAGCCGGGCTGCCAAATTCGAAACGTCCAGCGATTGCGCCCACACGAAAGCTGCCAGCACTGAAAGCTCTACCTGGTTTTCACTGTCCCTTGGAACTGCATTCGCTGCCGCACAGACATTCGCCCTCTGCAAGATGTTTGGTTGGGTATGACGCAACAATGCTTATGTGACTGTCGCAGAGCCCGGCTGCCAAATTCGAAACGTCCAGCGATTACGCCCACACGAATGCTGCCAGCATGAAAGCTCTAACTGGTTTTCACTGTCCCTTGGAACTGCATTCGCTGCCGCACAGACATTCGCGCTCTTCAAAAGCCTTGATTGTTTATGATGCAACAATGCCTATCTGACTCTGGCCGAGCCCAGCTGCCAAATTCGAAACGTCCCGCGATTGCGCCCACACGAATGCTGCCAGCATGAAAGGTCTACCTGGTTTTCACTGTCCCTTGGAACTGCATTCGCTGCCGCACAGACATTCGCGCTCTGGAAAAGCCTTGGTTAGTTATGATGCAACAATGCCTATGTGACTCTGGCAGAGCCCAGCTGCCAAATTCGAAACGTCCCGCGATTGCGCCCACACGAAAGCTGCCAGCACTGAAAGCTCTACCTGGTTTTCACTGTCCCTTGGAACTGCATTCGCTGCCGCACAGACATTCGCGCTCTGCAAAACCTTTGGTTGGTTATGATGCAACAATGCCTATGTGACTGTCGCAGAGCCCGGCTGCCAAATTCGAAACGTCCAGCGATTGCGCCCACACGAAAGCTGCCAGCACTGAAAGCTCTACCTGGTTTTCACTGTCCCTTGGAACTGCATTCGCTGCCGCACAGACATTTGCGCTCTGCAAGAGCTTTGGTTGGTTATGATGCAACAATGCCTATGTGACTGTCGCAGAGCCCGGCTGCCAAATTCGAAACGTCCCGCGATTGCGCCCACACGAAAGCTGCCAGCACTGAAAGCTCTACCTGGTTTTCATTGTCCCTTGGAACTGCATTTGCTGCCGCACAGATATTTGCGCTCTGCAAGAGCTTTGGTTGGTTATGATGCAACAATGCCTATGTGACTGTCGCAGAGCCCGGCTGCCAAATTCGAAACGTCCCGCGATTGCGCCCACACGAAAGCTGCCAGTACTGAAAGGTCTAACTGGTTTTCACTGTCCCTTGGAACTGCATTCGCTGCCGCACAGACATTCGCGCTCTGCAAAAGCCTTGGTTGGTTATGATGCAACAATGCCTATGTGACTGTCGCAGAACCCGGCTGCCAAATTCGAAACGTCCAGCGATTGCGCCCACACGAAAGCTGCCAGCACTGAAAGCTCTACCTGGTTTTCACTGTCCCTTGGAACTGCATTCGCTGCCGCACAGACATTCGCGCTCTGCAAAAGCCTTGGTTGTTTATGATGCAACAATGCCTATGTGACTGTCGCAGAGCCCGGCTGCCAAATTCGAAACGTCTAGCGATTGCGCCCACACGAAAGCTGCCAGCACTGAAAGCTATACCTGGTTTTCACTGTCCCTTGGAACTGCATTCGCTGCCGCACAGACATTTGCGCTCTGCAAGAGCTTTGGTTGGTTATGATGCAACAATGCCTATGTGACTGTCGCAGAGCCCGGCTGCCAAATTCGAAACGTCCAGCGATTGCGCCCACAGGAAAGCTGCCAGCACTGAAAGCTCTACCTGGTTTTCACTGTCCCTTGGAACTGCATTCGCTGCCGCACAGACATTCACGCTATGCAAAAGCTTTGGTTGGTTATGATGCAACAATGCCTATGTGACTGTCGCAGAGCCCGGCTGCCAAATTCGAAACGTCCAGCGATTGCGCCCACACGAAAGCTGCCAGCACTGAAAGCTCTACCTGGTTTTCACTGTCCCTTGGAACTGCATTCGCTGCCGCACAGACATTCGCCCTCTGCAAGATGTTTGGTTGGGTATGATGCAACAATGCTTATGTGACTGTCGCAGAGCCCGGCTGCCAAATTCGAAACGTCCAGCGATTACGCCCACACGAATGCTGCCAGCATGAAAGCTCTACCTGGTTTTCACTGTCCCTTGGAACTGCATTCGCTGCCGCACAGACATTCGCGCTCTGGAAAAGCCTTGGTTAGTTATGATGCAACAATGCCTATGTGACTCTGGCAGAGCCCAGCTGCCAAATTCGAAACGTCCCGCGATTGCGCCCACACGAAAGCTGCCAGCACTGAAAGCTCTACCTGGTTTTCACTGTCCCTTGGAACTGCATTCGCTGCCGCACAGACATTCGCTCTCTGCAAGATGTTTGGTTGGTTATGATGCAACAATGCCTATGTGACTGTCGCAGAGCCTGGCTGCCAAATTCGAAACGTCCAGCGATTGCGCCCACACGAAAGCTGCCAGCACTGAAAGCTCTACCTGGTTTTCACTGTCCCTTGGAACTGCATTCGCTGCCGCACAGACATTTGTGCTCTGCAAGACCTTTGGTTGGTTATGATGCAGCAATGCCTATGTGACTGTCGAAGAGCCCGGCTGCCAAATTCGAAACGTCCAGCGATTGCGCCCACACGAAAGCTGCCAGCACTGAAAGCTCTACCTGGTTTTCACTGTCCCTTGGAACTGCATTCGCTGCCGCACAGACATTCGCTCTCTGCAAGAGCTTTGGTTGGTTATGATGCAACAATGCCTATGTGACTGTCGCAGAGCCCGGCTGCCAAATTCGAAACGTCCAGCGGTTGCGTCCACACGAAAGCTTCCAGCACTGAAAGCTCTACCTGGTTTTCACTGTCCCTTGGAACTGCAGTCGCTGCCGCACAGACATTCGCGCTCTGCAAATGCCTTGGTTGGTTATGATGCAACAATGCCTATGTGACTGTCGCAGAGCCCGGCTGCCAAATTCGAAACGTCCAGCGATTGCGCCCACACGAAAGCTGCCAGCACTGCAAGCTCTACCTGGTTTTCACTGTCCCTTGGAACTTCATTCGCTGCCGCACAGACATTCGCGCTCTGCAAAACCTTTTGTTGGTTATGATGCAACAATGCCTATGTGACTGTCGCAGAGCCCGGCTGCCAAATTCGAAACGTCCAGCGATAGCGCCCACACGAAAGCTGCCAGCACTGAAAGCTCTACCTGGTTTTCACTGTCCCTTGGAACTGCATTCGCTGCCGCACAGACATTCGCGCTTTGCAAATGCCTTGGTTGGTTATGATGCAACAATTCCTATGTGACTGTCGCAGAGCCCGGCTGCCAAATTCGAAACCTCCAGAGATTGCGCCCACACGAAAGCTGCCAGCACTGAAAGCTCTACCTGGTTTTCACTGTCCCTTGGAACTGCATTCGCTGCCGCACAGACATTCGCGCTCTGCAAATGCCTTGGTTGGTTATGATGCAACAATGCCTATGTGACTGTCGCAGAGCCCGGATGCCAAATTCGAAACGTCCAGCGATTGCGCCCACACGAAAGCTGCCAGCACTGAAAGCTCTACCTGGTTTTCACTGTCCCTTGGAACTGCATACGCTGCCGCACAGACATTCGCGCTCTGCAAATGCCTTGGTTGGCTATGATGCAACAATGCCTATGTGACTCTGGCAGAGCCCGGCTGCCAAATTTGAAACGTCCAGCGATAGCGCCCACACGAAAGCTGCCAGCACTGAAAGCTCTACCTGGTTTTCACTGTCCCTTGGAACTGCATTCGCTGCCGCACAGACATTCGCGCTCTGCAAATGCCTTGGTTGGTTATGATGCAACAATGCTTATGTGACTGTCGCAGAGCCCGGCTGCCAAATTCGAAACGTCCAGCGATTACGCCCACACGAATGCTGCCAGCATGAAAGGTCTACCTGGTTTTCACTGTCCCTTGGAACTGCATTCGCTGCCGCACAGACATTCGCGCTCTTCAAAAGCCTTGGTTGTTTATGATGGAACAATGCCTATGTGACTCTGGCCGAGCCCAGCTGCCAAATTCGAAACGTCCCGCGATTGCGCCCAGACGAAAGCTGCCAGCACCGAAAGGTCTACCTGGTTTTCACTGTCCCTTGGAACTGCATTCGCTGCCGCACAGACATTCACGCTATGCAAAAGCTTTGGTTGGTTATGATGCAACAATGCCTATGTGACTCTGGCCGAGCCCGGCTGCCAAATTCGAAACGTCCAGAGATTGCGTCCACACAAAAGCTGCCAGCACTGAAAGCTCTACCTGGTTTTCACTGTCCCTTGGAACTGCGTTCGCTGCCGCACAGACATTTGTGCTCTGCAAGACCTTTGGGTGGTTATGATGCAACAATGCCTATGTGACTGTCGAAGAGCCCGGCTGCCAAATTCGAAACGTCCAGCGATTGCGCCCACACGAAAGCTGCCAGCACTGAAAGCTCTACCTGGTTTTCACTGTCCCTTGGAACTGTATTCGCTGCCGCACTGATATTTGCGCTCTGCAAGAGCTTTGGTTTGTTATGATGCAACAATGCCTATGTGACTGTCGCAGAGCCCGGCTGCCAAATTCGAAACGTCCAGCGATTGCGCCCACACGAAAGCTGCCAGCACTGAAAGCTCTACCTGGTTTTCACTGTCCCTTGGAACTGCATTCGCTGCCGCACAGACATTCGCGCTCTGCAAAAGCCTTGGTTGTTTATGATGCAACAATGCCTATGTGACTGTCGCAGAGCCCGGCTGCCAAATTCGAAACGTCCAGCGATTGCGCCCACACGAAAGCTGCCAGCACTGAAAGCTCTACCTGGTTTTCACTGTCCCTTGGAACTGCATTCGCTGCCGCACAGACATTCGCTCTCTGCAAGAACTTTGGTTGGTTATGATGCAACAATGCCTATGTGACTGTCGCAGAGCCCGGCTGCCAAATTCGAAACGTCCCGCGATTGCGCCCACACGAAAGCTGCCAGCACTGAAAGGTCTACCCGGTTTTCACTGTCCCTTGGAACTGCATTCGCTGCCGCACAGACATTCGCGCTCTGCAAATGCCTTGGTTGGTTATGATGCAACAATGCCTATGTGACTGTCGCAGAACCCGGCTGCCAAATTCGAAACGTCCAGCGATTGCGCCCACACGAAAGCTGCCAGCACTGAAAGCTCTACCTGGTTTTCACTGTCCCTTGGAACTGCATTCGCTGCCGCACAGACATTCGCCCTCTGCAAGATGTTTGGTTGGGTATGGTGCAACAATGCTTATGTGACTGTCGCAGAGCCCGGCTGCCAAATTCGAAATGTCCAGCGATTACGCCCACACGAAAGCTGCCAGCATGAAAGGTCTACCTGGTTTTCACTGTCCCTTGGAACTGCATTCCCTGCCGCACAGACATTCGCGCTCTGGAAAAGCCTTGGTTAGTTATGATGCAACAACGCCTATGTGACTCTGGCAGAGCCCAGCTGCCAAATTCGAAACGTCCCGCGATTGCGCCCACACGAAAGCTGCCAGCACTGAAAGCTCTACCTGGTTTTCACTGTCCCTTGGAACTGCATTCGCTGCCGCACAGACGTTCGCGCTCTGCAAAACCTTTGGTTGGTTATGATGCAACAATGCCTATGTGACTGTCGCAGAGCCTGGCTGCCAAATTCGAAATGTCCAGCGATTGCGCCCACACGAAAGCTGCCAGCACTGAAAGCTCTACCTGGTTTTCACTGTCCCTTGGAACTGCATTCGCTGCCGCACAGACATTTGTGCTCTGCAAGACCTTTGGTTGGTTATGATGCAACAATGCCTATGTGACTGTCGAAGAGCCCGGCTGCCAAATTCGAAACGTCCCGCGATTGCGCCCACACGAAAGCTGCCAGCACTGAAAGCTCTACCTGGTTTTCACTGTCCCTTGGAACTGCATTCGCTGCCGCACAGACATTCGTGCTCTGCAAGAGCTTTGGTTGGTTATGATGCAACAATGCCTATGGGACTGTCGCAGAGCCCAGCTGCCAAATTCAAAACGTCCAGCGATTGCGCCCACACGAAAGCTGCCAGCACTGAAAGGTCTACCTGGTTTTCACTGTCCCTTGGAACTGCATTCGCTGCCGCACAGACATTCGCTCTCTGCAAGATGTTTGGTTGGTTATGATGCAACAATGCCTATGTGACTGTCGCAGAGCCCGGCTGCCAAATTCGAAACGTCCCGCGATTGCGCCCACACGAAAGCTGCCAGCACTTAAAGGTCTAACTGGTTTTCACTGTCCCTTGGAACTGCATTCGCTGCCGCACAGACATTCGTGCTCTGCAAATGCCTTGGTTGGTTATGATGCAACAATGCCTATGTGACTGTCGCAGAACCCGGCTGCCAAATTCGAAACGTCCAGCGATTGCGCCCACACGAAAGCTGCCAGCACTGAAAGCTCTACCTGGTTTTCACTGTCCCTTGGAACTGCATTCGCTGCCGCACAGACATTCGCCCTCTGCAAGATGTTTGGTTGGGTATGATGCAACAATGCTTATGTGACTGTCGCAGAGCCCGGCTGCCAAATTCGAAACGTCCAGCGATTACGCCCACACGAATGCTGCCAGCATGAAAGGTCTACCTGGTTTTCACTGTCCCTTGGAACTGCATTCGCTGCCGCACAGACATTCGCGCTCTGCAAAAGCCTTGGTTAGTTATGATGCAACAATGCCTATGTGACTCTGGCAGAGCCCAGATGCCAAATTCGAAACGTCCCGCGATTGCGCCCACACGAAAGCTGCCAGCACTGAAAGCTCTACCTGGTTTTCACTGTCCCTTGGAACTGCATTCGCTGCCGCACAGACATTCGCTCTCTGCAAGATGTTTGGTTGGTTATGATGCAACAATGCCTATGTGACTGTCGCAGAGCCTGGCTGCCAAATTCGAAACGTCCAGCGATTGCGCCCACACGAAAGCTGCCAGCACTGAAAGCTCTACCTGGTTTTCACTGTCCCTTGGAACTGCATTCGCTGCCGCACAGACATTTGTGCTCTGCAAGACCTTTGGTTGGTTATGATGCAGCAATGCCTATGTGACTGTCGAAGAGCCCGGCTGCCAAATTCGAAACGTCCAGCGATTGCGCCCACACGAAAGCTGCCAGCACTGAAAGCTCTACCTGGTTTTCACTGTCCCTTGGAACTGCATTCGCTGCCGCACAGACATTCGCTCTCTGCAAGAGCTTTGGTTGGTTATGATGCAACAATGCCTATGTGACTGTCGCAGAGCCCGGCTGCCAAATTCGAAACGTCCAGCGGTTGCGTCCACACGAAAGCTTCCAGCACTGAAAGCTCTACCTGGTTTTCACTGTCCCTTGGAACTGCAGTCGCTGCCGCACAGACATTCGCGCTCTGCAAATGCCTTGGTTGGTTATGATGCAACAATGCCTATGTGACTGTCGCAGAGCCCGGCTGCCAAATTCGAAACGTCCAGCGATTGCGCCCACACGAAAGCTGCCAGCACTGCAAGCTCTACCTGGTTTTCACTGTCCCTTGGAACTTCATTCGCTGCCGCACAGACATTCGCGCTCTGCAAAACCTTTTGTTGGTTATGATGCAACAATGCCTATGTGACTGTCGCAGAGCCCGGCTGCCAAATTCGAAACGTCCAGCGATAGCGCCCACACGAAAGCTGCCAGCACTGAAAGCTCTACCTGGTTTTCACTGTCCCTTGGAACTGCATTCGCTGCCGCACAGACATTCGCGCTTTGCAAATGCCTTGGTTGGTTATGATGCAACAATTCCTATGTGACTGTCGCAGAGCCCGGCTGCCAAATTCGAAACCTCCAGAGATTGCGCCCACACGAAAGCTGCCAGCACTGAAAGCTCTACCTGGTTTTCACTGTCCCTTGGAACTGCATTCGCTGCCGCACAGACATTCGCGCTCTGCAAATGCCTTGGTTGGTTATGATGCAACAATGCCTATGTGACTGTCGCAGAGCCCGGATGCCAAATTCGAAACGTCCAGCGATTGCGCCCACACGAAAGCTGCCAGCACTGAAAGCTCTACCTGGTTTTCACTGTCCCTTGGAACTGCATACGCTGCCGCACAGACATTCGCGCTCTGCAAATGCCTTGGTTGGCTATGATGCAACAATGCCTATGTGACTCTGGCAGAGCCCGGCTGCCAAATTTGAAACGTCCAGCGATAGCGCCCACACGAAAGCTGCCAGCACTGAAAGCTCTACCTGGTTTTCACTGTCCCTTGGAACTGCATTCGCTGCCGCACAGACATTCGCGCTCTGCAAATGCCTTGGTTGGTTATGATGCAACAATGCTTATGTGACTGTCGCAGAGCCCGGCTGCCAAATTCGAAACGTCCAGCGATTACGCCCACACGAATGCTGCCAGCATGAAAGGTCTACCTGGTTTTCACTGTCCCTTGGAACTGCATTCGCTGCCGCACAGACATTCGCGCTCTTCAAAAGCCTTGGTTGTTTATGATGGAACAATGCCTATGTGACTCTGGCCGAGCCCAGCTGCCAAATTCGAAACGTCCCGCGATTGCGCCCAGACGAAAGCTGCCAGCACCGAAAGGTCTACCTGGTTTTCACTGTCCCTTGGAACTGCATTCGCTGCCGCACAGACATTCACGCTATGCAAAAGCTTTGGTTGGTTATGATGCAACAATGCCTATGTGACTCTGGCCGAGCCCGGCTGCCAAATTCGAAACGTCCAGAGATTGCGTCCACACAAAAGCTGCCAGCACTGAAAGCTCTACCTGGTTTTCACTGTCCCTTGGAACTGCGTTCGCTGCCGCACAGACATTTGTGCTCTGCAAGACCTTTGGGTGGTTATGATGCAACAATGCCTATGTGACTGTCGAAGAGCCCGGCTGCCAAATTCGAAACGTCCAGCGATTGCGCCCACACGAAAGCTGCCAGCACTGAAAGCTCTACCTGGTTTTCACTGTCCCTTGGAACTGTATTCGCTGCCGCACTGATATTTGCGCTCTGCAAGAGCTTTGGTTTGTTATGATGCAACAATGCCTATGTGACTGTCGCAGAGCCCGGCTGCCAAATTCGAAACGTCCAGCGATTGCGCCCACACGAAAGCTGCCAGCACTGAAAGCTCTACCTGGTTTTCACTGTCCCTTGGAACTGCATTCGCTGCCGCACAGACATTCGCGCTCTGCAAAAGCCTTGGTTGTTTATGATGCAACAATGCCTATGTGACTGTCGCAGAGCCCGGCTGCCAAATTCGAAACGTCCAGCGATTGCGCCCACACGAAAGCTGCCAGCACTGAAAGCTCTACCTGGTTTTCACTGTCCCTTGGAACTGCATTCGCTGCCGCACAGACATTCGCTCTCTGCAAGAACTTTGGTTGGTTATGATGCAACAATGCCTATGTGACTGTCGCAGAGCCCGGCTGCCAAATTCGAAACGTCCCGCGATTGCGCCCACACGAAAGCTGCCAGCACTGAAAGGTCTACCCGGTTTTCACTGTCCCTTGGAACTGCATTCGCTGCCGCACAGACATTCGCGCTCTGCAAATGCCTTGGTTGGTTATGATGCAACAATGCCTATGTGACTGTCGCAGAACCCGGCTGCCAAATTCGAAACGTCCAGCGATTGCGCCCACACGAAAGCTGCCAGCACTGAAAGCTCTACCTGGTTTTCACTGTCCCTTGGAACTGCATTCGCTGCCGCACAGACATTCGCCCTCTGCAAGATGTTTGGTTGGGTATGGTGCAACAATGCTTATGTGACTGTCGCAGAGCCCGGCTGCCAAATTCGAAATGTCCAGCGATTACGCCCACACGAAAGCTGCCAGCATGAAAGGTCTACCTGGTTTTCACTGTCCCTTGGAACTGCATTCCCTGCCGCACAGACATTCGCGCTCTGGAAAAGCCTTGGTTAGTTATGATGCAACAACGCCTATGTGACTCTGGCAGAGCCCAGCTGCCAAATTCGAAACGTCCCGCGATTGCGCCCACACGAAAGCTGCCAGCACTGAAAGCTCTACCTGGTTTTCACTGTCCCTTGGAACTGCATTCGCTGCCGCACAGACGTTCGCGCTCTGCAAAACCTTTGGTTGGTTATGATGCAACAATGCCTATGTGACTGTCGCAGAGCCTGGCTGCCAAATTCGAAATGTCCAGCGATTGCGCCCACACGAAAGCTGCCAGCACTGAAAGCTCTACCTGGTTTTCACTGTCCCTTGGAACTGCATTCGCTGCCGCACAGACATTTGTGCTCTGCAAGACCTTTGGTTGGTTATGATGCAACAATGCCTATGTGACTGTCGAAGAGCCCGGCTGCCAAATTCGAAACGTCCCGCGATTGCGCCCACACGAAAGCTGCCAGCACTGAAAGCTCTACCTGGTTTTCACTGTCCCTTGGAACTGCATTCGCTGCCGCACAGACATTCGTGCTCTGCAAGAGCTTTGGTTGGTTATGATGCAACAATGCCTATGGGACTGTCGCAGAGCCCAGCTGCCAAATTCAAAACGTCCAGCGATTGCGCCCACACGAAAGCTGCCAGCACTGAAAGGTCTACCTGGTTTTCACTGTCCCTTGGAACTGCATTCGCTGCCGCACAGACATTCGCTCTCTGCAAGATGTTTGGTTGGTTATGATGCAACAATGCCTATGTGACTGTCGCAGAGCCCGGCTGCCAAATTCGAAACGTCCCGCGATTGCGCCCACACGAAAGCTGCCAGCACTTAAAGGTCTAACTGGTTTTCACTGTCCCTTGGAACTGCATTCGCTGCCGCACAGACATTCGTGCTCTGCAAATGCCTTGGTTGGTTATGATGCAACAATGCCTATGTGACTGTCGCAGAACCCGGCTGCCAAATTCGAAACGTCCAGCGATTGCGCCCACACGAAAGCTGCCAGCACTGAAAGCTCTACCTGGTTTTCACTGTCCCTTGGAACTGCATTCGCTGCCGCACAGACATTCGCCCTCTGCAAGATGTTTGGTTGGGTATGATGCAACAATGCTTATGTGACTGTCGCAGAGCCCGGCTGCCAAATTCGAAACGTCCAGCGATTACGCCCACACGAATGCTGCCAGCATGAAAGGTCTACCTGGTTTTCACTGTCCCTTGGAACTGCATTCGCTGCCGCACAGACATTCGCGCTCTGCAAAAGCCTTGGTTAGTTATGATGCAACAATGCCTATGTGACTCTGGCAGAGCCCAGATGCCAAATTCGAAACGTCCCGCGATTGCGCCCACACGAAAGCTGCCAGCACTGAAAGCTCTACCTGGTTTTCACTGTCCCTTGGAACTACATTCGCTGCCGCACAGACATTCGCGCTCTGCAAAACCTTTGGTTGGTTATGATGCAACAATGCCTATGTGACTGTCGCAGAGCCTGGCTGCCAAATTCGAAACGTCCAGAGACTGCGCCCACACGAAAGCTCCCAGTACTGAAAGGTCTACCTGGTTTTTACTGTCCCTTGGAACTGCATTCGCTGCCGCACAGACATTCACGCTCTGCAAAACCTTTTGTTGGTTATGATGCAACAATGCTTATGTGACTGTCGCAGAGCCCGGCTGCCAAATTCGAAACGTCCAGCGATTGCGCCCACACGAAAGCCGCCAGCACTGAAAGCTCTACCTGGTTTTCACTGTCCCTTGGAACTGCATTTGCTGCCGCACAGACATTCGCGCTCTGCAAGACCTTTGGTTGGTTATGATGCAACAATGCCTCTGTGACTCTGGCCGAGCCCGGCTGCCAAATTCGAAACATCCCGCGATTGCGCCCACACGAAAGCTGCCAGCACTGAAAGGTCTACCTGGTTTTCACTGTCCCTTGGAACTGCATTCGCTGCCGCACAGACATTCACTCTCTGCAAAAGCTTTGGTTGGTTATGATGCAACAATGCCTATGTGACTCTGGCAGAGTCCGGCTGCCAAATTTGAAACGTCCAGCGATTGCGCCCATACGAATAATGCAAGCACTGCAAGCTCTACCTGGTTTTCACTGTCCCTTGGAACTGCATTCGCTGCCGCACAGACATTCGTGATCTGCAAGAGCTTTGGTTGGTTATGATGCAACAATGCCTATGTGACTGTCGCAGAGCCGGGCTGCCAAATTCGAAACGTCCAGCGATTGCGCCCACACGAAAGCTGCCAGCACTGAAAGCTCTACCTGGTTTTCACTGTCCCTTGGAACTGCATTCGCTGCCGCACAGACATTTGCTCTCTGCAAGAGCTTTGGTTGGTTATGATGCAACAATGCCTATGTGACTGTCGCAGAGCCCGGCTGCCAAATTCGAAACGTCCAGCGATTGCGTCCACACGAAAGCTTCCAGCACTGAAAGCTCTACCTGGTTTTCACTGTCCCTTGGAACTGCATTCGCTGCCGCACAGACATTCGCGCTCTGCAAATGCCTTGGTTGGTTATGATGCAACAATGCCTATGTGACTGTCGCAGAGCCCGGTTGCCAAATTCGAAACATCCAGAGATTGCGCCCACACGAAAGCTGCCAGCACTGAAAGGTCTACCTGGTTTTCACTGTCCCTTGGAATTGCATTCGCTGCTGCACAGACATTCGCGCTCTGCAAAAGCCTTGGTTGGTTATGATGCAACAATGCCTATGTGACTGTCGCAGAGCCCGGCTGCCAAATTCAAAACGTCCAGCGAATGCGCCCACACAAAGCTCCCAGCACTGAAAGGTCTACCTGGTTTTCACTGTCCCTTGGAACTGCATTCGCTGCCGCGCAGACATTCACGCTCTGCAAGAGCTTTGGTTGGTTATGATGCAACAATGCCTATGTGACTGTCGCAGAGCCCGGCTGCCAAATTCGAAACGTCCCGCGATTGCGCCCACACGAAAGCTGCCAGCACTGAAAGCTCTACCTGGTTTTCACTGTCCCTTGGAACTGCATTTGCTGCCGCACAGACATTCGCGCTCTGCAAGAGCTTTGGTTGGTTATGATGCAACAATGCCTATGTGACTCTGGCCGAGCCCGGCTGCCAAATTCGAAACGTCCCGCGATTGCGCCCAGACGAAAGCTGCCAGCACTGAAAGGTCTACCTGGTTTTCACTGTCCCTTGGAACTGCATTCGCTGCCGCACAGACATTCGCCCTCTGCAAGATGCTTGGTTGGTTATGATGCAACAATGCTTATGTGACTGTCGCAGAGCCCGGCTGCCAAATTCGAAACGTCCAGCGATTACGCCCACACGAATGCTGCCAGCATGAAAGGTCTACCTGGTTTTCACTGTCCCTTGGAACTGCATTCGCTGCCGCACAAACATTCGCGCTCTTCAAAAGCCTTGGTTGTTTATGATGCAACAATGCCTATGTGACTCTGGCCGAGCCCAGCTGCCAAATTCGAAACGTCCCGCGATTGCGCCCAGACGAAAGCTGCCAGCACCGAAAGGTCTACCTGGTTTTCACTGTCCCTTGGAACTGCATTCGCTGCCGCACAGACATTCACGCTATGCAAAAGCTTTGGTTGGTTATGATGCAACAATGCCTATGTGACTCTGGCCGAGCCCGGCTGCCAAATTCGAAACGTCCAGAGATTGCGCCCACACAAAAGTTGCCAGCACTGAAAGCTCTACCTGGTTTTCACTGTCCCTTGGAACTGCATTCGCTGCCGCACAGACATTCGCGCTCTGCAAGACCTTTGGTTGGTTATGATGCAACAATGCCTATGTGACTGTCGCAGAGCCCGGCTGCCAAATTCGAAACGTCCACCGATTGCGCCCACACGAAAGCTGCCAGCACTGAAAGCTCTACCTGGTTTTCACTGTCCCTTGGAACTGCATTCGCTGCCGCACCGATATTTGCGCTCTGCAAGAGCTTTGGTTGGTTATGATGCAACAATGCCTATGTGACTGTCGCAGAGCCCGGCTGCCAAATTCGAAACGTCCCGCGATTGCGCCCACATGAAAGCTGTCAGCACTGAAAGGTCTAACTGGTTTTCACTGTCCCTTGGAACTGCATTCGCTGCCGCACAGACATTCGCGCTCTGCAAAAGCCTTGGTTGGTTATGATGCAACAATGCCTATGTGACTCTGGCAGAGCCCGGCTGCCAAATTCGAAACGTCCAGCGATTGCGCCCACACGAAAGCTGCCAGCACTGAAAGCTCTACCTGGTTTTCACTGTCCCTTGGAACTGCATTCGCTGCCGCACAGACATTCGCGCTCTGCAAAAGCCTTGGTTAGTTATGATGCAACAATGCCTATGTGACTCTGGCAGAGCCCGGCTGCCAAATTCGAAACGTCCAGCGATTGCGCCCACACGAAAGCTGCCAGCACTGAAAGCTATACCTGGTTTTCACTGTCCCTTGGAACTGCATTCGCTGCCGCACAGACATTTGCGCTCTGCAAAAGCCTTGGTTAGTTATGATGCAACAATGCCTATGTGACTGTCGCAGAGCCCGGCTGCCAAATTTGAAACGTCCAGCGATTGCGCCCACACGAAAGCTGCCAGCACTGAAAGCTCTACCTGGTTTTCACTGTCCCTTGGAACTGCATTCGCTGCCGCACAGACATTCATGCTATGCAAAAGCTTTGGTTGGTTATGATGCAACAATGCCTATGTGACTGTCGCAGAACCCGGCTGCCAAATTCGAAACGTCCCGCGATTGCGCCCACACGAAAGCTGCCAGCACTGAAAGCTCTACCTGGTTTTCACTGTCCCTTGGAACTGCATTCGCTGCCGCACAGACATTCGCGCTCTGCAAAACCTTTGGTTGGTTATGATGCAACAATGCCTATGTGACTGTCGCAGAGCCTGGCTGCCAAATTCGAAACGTCCAGCGATTGCGCCCACACGAAAGCTGCCAGCACTGAAAGCTCTACCTGGTTTTCACTGTCCCTTGGAACTGCATTCGCTGCCGCACAGACATTTGTGCTCTGCAAGACCTTTGGTTGGTTATGATGCAACAATGCCTATGTGACTGTCGAAGAGCCCAGCTGCCAAATTCGAAATGTCCAGCGATTGCGCCCACACGAAAGCTGCCAGCACTGAAAGCTCTACCTGGTTTTCACTGTCCCTTGGAACTGCATTCGCTGCCGCACAGACATTCGTGCTCTGCAAGAGCTGTGGTTGGTTATGATGCAACAATGCCTATGTGACTGTCGCAGAGCCCGGCTGCCAAATTCGAAACGTCCAGCGATTGCGCCCACACGAAAGCTGCCAGCACTGAAAGCTCTACCTGGTTTTCACTGTCCCTTGGAACTGCATTCGCTGCCGCACAGACATTCGCTCTCTGCAAGATGTTTGGTTGGTTATGATGCAACAATGCCTATGTGACTGTCGCAGAGCCCGGCTGCCAAATTCGAAACGTCCCGCGATTGCGCCCACACGAAAGCTGCCAGCACTGAAAGCTCTAACTGGTTTTCACTGTCCCTTGGAACTGCATTCGCTGCCGCACAGACATTCGCGCTCTGCAAAAGCCTTGGTTGGTTATGATGCAACAATGCCTATGTGACTGTCGCAGAGCCCGGCTGCCAAATTCGAAACGTCCAGCGAATGCGCCCACACGAAAGCTCCCAGCACTGAAAGGTCTACCTGGTTTTCACTGTCCCTTGGAACTGCATTCACTGCCGCACAGACATTCGCGCTCTGCAAATGCCTTGGTTGGTTATGATGCAACAATGCCTATGTGACTGTCGCAGAGCCCGGCTGCCAAATTCGAAACATCCAGAGATTGCGCCCACACGAAAGCTGCCAGCACTGAAAGGTCTACCTGGTTTTCACTGTCCCTTGGAATTGCATTCGCTGCTGCACAGACATTCGCGCTCTGCAAAAGCCTTGGTTGGTTATGATGCAACAATGCCTATGTGACTGTCGCAGAGCCCGGCTGCCAAATTCGAAACGTCCCGCGAATGCGCCCACACGAAATCTCCCAGCACTGAAAGGTCTACCTGGTTTTCACTGTCCCTTGGAACTGCATTCGCTGCCGCGCAGACATTCACGCTCTGCAAGACCTTTGGTTGGTTATGATGCAACAATGCCTATGTGACTCTGGCCGAGCCCAGCTGCCAAATTCGAAACGTCCAGCGATTGCGCCCATATGAAAGCTGCCAGCACTGAAAGGTCTACCTGGTTTTCACTGTCCCTTGGAACTGCATTCGCTGCCGCACAGACATTCGCGCTCTGCAAATGCCTTGGCTGATTATGATGCAACAATACCTATGTGACTCTGGCAGAGCCCGGCTGCCAAATTCGAAACGTCCCGCGATTGCGCCCACACGAAAGCTGCCAGCACTGAAAGCTCTACCTGGTTTTCACTGTCCCTTGGAACTGCATTTGCTGCCGCACAGACATTCGCGCTCTGCAAGACCTTTGGTTGGTTATGATGCAACAATGCCTATGTGACTCTGGACGAGCCCGGCTGCCAAATTCGAAACGTCCCGCGATTGCGCCCACACGAAAGCTGCCAGCACTGAAAGGTCTACCTGGTTTTCACTGTCCCTTGGAACTGCATTCGCTGCCGCACAGACATTCGCCCTCTGCAAGATGCTTGGTTGGTTATGATGCAACAATGCTTATGTGACTGTCGCAGAGCCCGGCTGCCAAATTCGAAACGTCCAGCGATTACGCCCACACGAATGCTGCCAGCATGAAAGGTCTACCTGGTTTTCACTGTCCCTTGGAACTGCATTCGCTGCCGCACAGACATTCGCGCTCTTCAAAAGCCTTGGTTGTTTATGATGCAACAATGCCTATGTGACTCTGGCCGAGCCCAGCTGCCAAATTCGAAACGTCCCGCGATTGCGCCCAGACGAAAGCTGCCAGCACCGAAAGGTCTACCTGGTTTTCACTGTCCCTTGGAACTGCATTCGCTGCCGCACAGACATTCACGCTATGCAAAAGCTTTGGTTGGTTATGATGCAACAATGCCTATGTGACTCTGGCCGAGCCCGGCTGCCAAATTCGAAACGTCCAGAGATTGCGCCCACACAAAAGCTGCCAGCACTGAAAGCTCTACCTGGTTTTCACTGTCCCTTGGAACTGCATTCGCTGCCGCACAGACATTTGTGCTCTGCAAGACCTTTGGGTGGTTATGATGCAACAATGCCTATGTGACTGTCGAAGAGCCCGGCTGCCAAATTCGAAACGTCCAGCGATTGCGCCCACACGAAAGCTGCCAGCACTGAAAGCTCTACCTGGTTTTCACTGTCCCTTGGAACTGCATTCGCTGCCGCACAGACATTCGTGCTCTGCAAGAGCTTTGGTTGGTTATGATGCAACAATGCCTATGTGACTGTCGCAGAGCCCGGCTGCCAAATTCGAAACGTCCACCGATTGCGCCCACACGAAAGCTGCCAGCACTGAAAGCTCTACCTGGTTTTCACTGTCCCTTGGAACTGCATTCGCTGCCGCACCGATATTTGCTCTCTGCAAGAGCTTTGGTTGGTTATGATGCAACAATGCCTATGTGACTGTCGCAGAGCCCGGCTGCCAAATTCGAAACGTCCCGCGATTGCGCCCACACGAAAGCTGCCAGCACTGAAAGGTCTACCTGGTTTTCACTGTCCCTTGGAACTGCATTCGCTGCCGCACAGACATTCGCGCTCTGGAAAACCTTTTGTTGGTTATGATGCAACAATGCCTATGTGACTGTCGCAGAGCCCGGCTGCCAAATTCGAAACGTCCAGCGATTGCGCCCACACGAAAGCTGCCAGCACTGAAAGCTCTACCTGGTTTTCACTGTCCCTTGGAACTGCATTTGCTGCCGCACAGACATTCGCGCTCTGCAAGGCCTTTGGTTGGTTATGATGCAAACATGCCTATGTGACTCTGGCCGAGCCCGGCTGCCAAATTCGAAACATCCCGCGATTGCGCCCACACGAAAGCTGCCAGCACTGAAAGCTCTACCTGGTTTTCACTGTCCCTTGGAACTGCATTCGCTGCCGCACAGACATTCACGCTCTGCAAAACCTTTTGTTGGTTATGATGCAACAATGCCTATGTGACTCTGGCAGAGTCCGGCTGCCAAATTCGAAACGTCCAGCGATTGCGCCCACACGAAAGCTGCCAGCACTGAAAGCTCTACCTGGTTTTCACTGTCCTTTGGAACTGCATTCGCTGCCGCACAGACATTCGCGCTCTGCAAAAGCCTTGGTTGGTTATGATGCAACAATGCCTATGTGACTCTGGCAGAGCCCGGATGCCAAATTTGAAACGTCCAGCGATTGCGCCCATACGAATAATGCAAGCACTGCAAGCTCTACCTGGTTTTCACTGTCCCTTGGAACTGCATTCGCTGCCGCACAGACATTCGCGCTATGCAAAAGCCTTGGTTGGTTATGATGCAACAATGCCTATGTGAGTCTGGCAGAGCCCAGCTGCCAAATTCGAAACGTCCCGCGATTGCGCCCACACGAAAGCTGCCAGCACTGAAAGGTCTACCTGGTTTTCACTGTCCCTTGGAATTGCATTCGCTGCTGCACAGACATTCGCGCTCTGCAAAAGCCTTGGTTGGTTATGATGCAACAATGCCTATGTGACTGTCGCAGAGCCCGGCTGCCAAATTCGAAACGTCCAGTGATTGCGCCCACACGAAATCTCCCAGCACTGAAAGCTCTACCTGGTTTTCACTGTCCCTTGGAACTGCATTCGCTGCCGCGCAGACATTCACGCTCTGCAAGAGCTTTGGTTGGTTATGATGCAACAATGCCTATGTGACTGTCGCAGAGCCCGGCTGCCAAATTCGAAACGTCCCGCGATTGCGCCCACACGAAAGCTGCCAGCACTGAAAGCTCTACCTGGTTTTCACTGTCCCTTGGAACTGCATTTGCTGCCGCACAGACATTCGCGCTCTGCAAGAGCTTTGGTTGGTTATGATGCAACAATGCCTATGTGACTCTGGCCGAGCCCGGCTGCCAAATTCGAAACGTCCCGCGATTGCGCCCAGACGAAAGCTGCCAGCACTGAAAGGTCTACCTGGTTTTCACTGTCCCTTGGAACTGCATTCGCTGCCGCACAGACATTCGCCCTCTGCAAGATGCTTGGTTGGTTATGATGCAACAATGCTTATGTGACTGTCGCAGAGCCCGGCTGCCAAATTCGAAACGTCCAGCGATTACGCCCACACGAATGCTGCCAGCATGAAAGGTCTACCTGGTTTTCACTGTCCCTTGGAACTGCATTCGCTGCCGCACAAACATTCGCGCTCTTCAAAAGCCTTGGTTGTTTATGATGCAACAATGCCTATGTGACTCTGGCCGAGCCCAGCTGCCAAATTCGAAACGTCCCGCGATTGCGCCCAGACGAAAGCTGCCAGCACCGAAAGGTCTACCTGGTTTTCACTGTCCCTTGGAACTGCATTCGCTGCCGCACAGACATTCACGCTATGCAAAAGCTTTGGTTGGTTATGATGCAACAATGCCTATGTGACTCTGGCCGAGCCCGGCTGCCAAATTCGAAACGTCCAGAGATTGCGCCCACACAAAAGTTGCCAGCACTGAAAGCTCTACCTGGTTTTCACTGTCCCTTGGAACTGCATTCGCTGCCGCACAGACATTCGCGCTCTGCAAGACCTTTGGTTGGTTATGATGCAACAATGCCTATGTGACTGTCGCAGAGCCCGGCTGCCAAATTCGAAACGTCCACCGATTGCGCCCACACGAAAGCTGCCAGCACTGAAAGCTCTACCTGGTTTTCACTGTCCCTTGGAACTGCATTCGCTGCCGCACCGATATTTGCGCTCTGCAAGAGCTTTGGTTGGTTATGATGCAACAATGCCTATGTGACTGTCGCAGAGCCCGGCTGCCAAATTCGAAACGTCCCGCGATTGCGCCCACATGAAAGCTGTCAGCACTGAAAGGTCTAACTGGTTTTCACTGTCCCTTGGAACTGCATTCGCTGCCGCACAGACATTCGCGCTCTGCAAAAGCCTTGGTTGGTTATGATGCAACAATGCCTATGTGACTCTGGCAGAGCCCGGCTGCCAAATTCGAAACGTCCAGCGATTGCGCCCACACGAAAGCTGCCAGCACTGAAAGCTCTACCTGGTTTTCACTGTCCCTTGGAACTGCATTCGCTGCCGCACAGACATTCGCGCTCTGCAAAAGCCTTGGTTAGTTATGATGCAACAATGCCTATGTGACTCTGGCAGAGCCCGGCTGCCAAATTCGAAACGTCCAGCGATTGCGCCCACACGAAAGCTGCCAGCACTGAAAGCTATACCTGGTTTTCACTGTCCCTTGGAACTGCATTCGCTGCCGCACAGACATTTGCGCTCTGCAAAAGCCTTGGTTAGTTATGATGCAACAATGCCTATGTGACTGTCGCAGAGCCCGGCTGCCAAATTTGAAACGTCCAGCGATTGCGCCCACACGAAAGCTGCCAGCACTGAAAGCTCTACCTGGTTTTCACTGTCCCTTGGAACTGCATTCGCTGCCGCACAGACATTCATGCTATGCAAAAGCTTTGGTTGGTTATGATGCAACAATGCCTATGTGACTGTCGCAGAACCCGGCTGCCAAATTCGAAACGTCCCGCGATTGCGCCCACACGAAAGCTGCCAGCACTGAAAGCTCTACCTGGTTTTCACTGTCCCTTGGAACTGCATTCGCTGCCGCACAGACATTCGCGCTCTGCAAAACCTTTGGTTGGTTATGATGCAACAATGCCTATGTGACTGTCGCAGAGCCTGGCTGCCAAATTCGAAACGTCCAGCGATTGCGCCCACACGAAAGCTGCCAGCACTGAAAGCTCTACCTGGTTTTCACTGTCCCTTGGAACTGCATTCGCTGCCGCACAGACATTTGTGCTCTGCAAGACCTTTGGTTGGTTATGATGCAACAATGCCTATGTGACTGTCGAAGAGCCCAGCTGCCAAATTCGAAATGTCCAGCGATTGCGCCCACACGAAAGCTGCCAGCACTGAAAGCTCTACCTGGTTTTCACTGTCCCTTGGAACTGCATTCGCTGCCGCACAGACATTCGTGCTCTGCAAGAGCTGTGGTTGGTTATGATGCAACAATGCCTATGTGACTGTCGCAGAGCCCGGCTGCCAAATTCGAAACGTCCAGCGATTGCGCCCACACGAAAGCTGCCAGCACTGAAAGCTCTACCTGGTTTTCACTGTCCCTTGGAACTGCATTCGCTGCCGCACAGACATTCGCTCTCTGCAAGATGTTTGGTTGGTTATGATGCAACAATGCCTATGTGACTGTCGCAGAGCCCGGCTGCCAAATTCGAAACGTCCCGCGATTGCGCCCACACGAAAGCTGCCAGCACTGAAAGCTCTAACTGGTTTTCACTGTCCCTTGGAACTGCATTCGCTGCCGCACAGACATTCGCGCTCTGCAAAAGCCTTGGTTGGTTATGATGCAACAATGCCTATGTGACTGTCGCAGAGCCCGGCTGCCAAATTCGAAACGTCCAGCGAATGCGCCCACACGAAAGCTCCCAGCACTGAAAGGTCTACCTGGTTTTCACTGTCCCTTGGAACTGCATTCACTGCCGCACAGACATTCGCGCTCTGCAAATGCCTTGGTTGGTTATGATGCAACAATGCCTATGTGACTGTCGCAGAGCCCGGCTGCCAAATTCGAAACATCCAGAGATTGCGCCCACACGAAAGCTGCCAGCACTGAAAGGTCTACCTGGTTTTCACTGTCCCTTGGAATTGCATTCGCTGCTGCACAGACATTCGCGCTCTGCAAAAGCCTTGGTTGGTTATGATGCAACAATGCCTATGTGACTGTCGCAGAGCCCGGCTGCCAAATTCGAAACGTCCCGCGAATGCGCCCACACGAAATCTCCCAGCACTGAAAGGTCTACCTGGTTTTCACTGTCCCTTGGAACTGCATTCGCTGCCGCGCAGACATTCACGCTCTGCAAGACCTTTGGTTGGTTATGATGCAACAATGCCTATGTGACTCTGGCCGAGCCCAGCTGCCAAATTCGAAACGTCCAGCGATTGCGCCCATATGAAAGCTGCCAGCACTGAAAGGTCTACCTGGTTTTCACTGTCCCTTGGAACTGCATTCGCTGCCGCACAGACATTCGCGCTCTGCAAATGCCTTGGCTGATTATGATGCAACAATACCTATGTGACTCTGGCAGAGCCCGGCTGCCAAATTCGAAACGTCCCGCGATTGCGCCCACACGAAAGCTGCCAGCACTGAAAGCTCTACCTGGTTTTCACTGTCCCTTGGAACTGCATTTGCTGCCGCACAGACATTCGCGCTCTGCAAGACCTTTGGTTGGTTATGATGCAACAATGCCTATGTGACTCTGGACGAGCCCGGCTGCCAAATTCGAAACGTCCCGCGATTGCGCCCACACGAAAGCTGCCAGCACTGAAAGGTCTACCTGGTTTTCACTGTCCCTTGGAACTGCATTCGCTGCCGCACAGACATTCGCCCTCTGCAAGATGCTTGGTTGGTTATGATGCAACAATGCTTATGTGACTGTCGCAGAGCCCGGCTGCCAAATTCGAAACGTCCAGCGATTACGCCCACACGAATGCTGCCAGCATGAAAGGTCTACCTGGTTTTCACTGTCCCTTGGAACTGCATTCGCTGCCGCACAGACATTCGCGCTCTTCAAAAGCCTTGGTTGTTTATGATGCAACAATGCCTATGTGACTCTGGCCGAGCCCAGCTGCCAAATTCGAAACGTCCCGCGATTGCGCCCAGACGAAAGCTGCCAGCACCGAAAGGTCTACCTGGTTTTCACTGTCCCTTGGAACTGCATTCGCTGCCGCACAGACATTCACGCTATGCAAAAGCTTTGGTTGGTTATGATGCAACAATGCCTATGTGACTCTGGCCGAGCCCGGCTGCCAAATTCGAAACGTCCAGAGATTGCGCCCACACAAAAGCTGCCAGCACTGAAAGCTCTACCTGGTTTTCACTGTCCCTTGGAACTGCATTCGCTGCCGCACAGACATTTGTGCTCTGCAAGACCTTTGGGTGGTTATGATGCAACAATGCCTATGTGACTGTCGAAGAGCCCGGCTGCCAAATTCGAAACGTCCAGCGATTGCGCCCACACGAAAGCTGCCAGCACTGAAAGCTCTACCTGGTTTTCACTGTCCCTTGGAACTGCATTCGCTGCCGCACAGACATTCGTGCTCTGCAAGAGCTTTGGTTGGTTATGATGCAACAATGCCTATGTGACTGTCGCAGAGCCCGGCTGCCAAATTCGAAACGTCCACCGATTGCGCCCACACGAAAGCTGCCAGCACTGAAAGCTCTACCTGGTTTTCACTGTCCCTTGGAACTGCATTCGCTGCCGCACCGATATTTGCTCTCTGCAAGAGCTTTGGTTGGTTATGATGCAACAATGCCTATGTGACTGTCGCAGAGCCCGGCTGCCAAATTCGAAACGTCCCGCGATTGCGCCCACACGAAAGCTGCCAGCACTGAAAGGTCTACCTGGTTTTCACTGTCCCTTGGAACTGCATTCGCTGCCGCACAGACATTCGCGCTCTGGAAAACCTTTTGTTGGTTATGATGCAACAATGCCTATGTGACTGTCGCAGAGCCCGGCTGCCAAATTCGAAACGTCCAGCGATTGCGCCCACACGAAAGCTGCCAGCACTGAAAGCTCTACCTGGTTTTCACTGTCCCTTGGAACTGCATTTGCTGCCGCACAGACATTCGCGCTCTGCAAGGCCTTTGGTTGGTTATGATGCAAACATGCCTATGTGACTCTGGCCGAGCCCGGCTGCCAAATTCGAAACATCCCGCGATTGCGCCCACACGAAAGCTGCCAGCACTGAAAGCTCTACCTGGTTTTCACTGTCCCTTGGAACTGCATTCGCTGCCGCACAGACATTCACGCTCTGCAAAACCTTTTGTTGGTTATGATGCAACAATGCCTATGTGACTCTGGCAGAGTCCGGCTGCCAAATTCGAAACGTCCAGCGATTGCGCCCACACGAAAGCTGCCAGCACTGAAAGCTCTACCTGGTTTTCACTGTCCTTTGGAACTGCATTCGCTGCCGCACAGACATTCGCGCTCTGCAAAAGCCTTGGTTGGTTATGATGCAACAATGCCTATGTGACTCTGGCAGAGCCCGGATGCCAAATTTGAAACGTCCAGCGATTGCGCCCATACGAATAATGCAAGCACTGCAAGCTCTACCTGGTTTTCACTGTCCCTTGGAACTGCATTCGCTGCCGCACAGACATTCGCGCTATGCAAAAGCCTTGGTTGGTTATGATGCAACAATGCCTATGTGAGTCTGGCAGAGCCCAGCTGCCAAATTCGAAACGTCCCGCGATTGCGCCCACACGAAAGCTGCCAGCACTGAAAGGTCTACCTGGTTTTCACTGTCCCTTGGAATTGCATTCGCTGCTGCACAGACATTCGCGCTCTGCAAAAGCCTTGGTTGGTTATGATGCAACAATGCCTATGTGACTGTCGCAGAGCCCGGCTGCCAAATTCGAAACGTCCAGTGATTGCGCCCACACGAAATCTCCCAGCACTGAAAGCTCTACCTGGTTTTCACTGTCCCTTGGAACTGCATTCGCTGCCGCACAGACATTCACGCTATGCAAGAGCTTTGGTTGGTTATGATGCAACAATACCTATGTGACTGTCGCAGAGCCCGGCTGCCAAATTCGAAACGTCCAGCGATTGCGTCCACACGAAAGCTTCCAGCACTGAAAGCTCTACCTGGTTTTCACTGTCCCTTGGAACTGCATTCGCTGCCGCACAGACATTCGCGCTCTGCAAATGCCTTGGTTGGTTATGATGCAACAATGCCTATGTGACTGTCGCAGAGCCCGGCTGCCAAATTCGAAACATCCAGAGATTGCGCCCACACGAAAGCTGCCAGCACTGAAAGGTCTACCTGGTTTTCACTGTCCCTTGGAATTGCATTCGCTGCTGCACAGACATTCGCGCTCTGCAAAAGCCTTGGTTGGTTATGATGCAACAATGCCTATGTGACTGTCGCAGAGCCCGGCTGCCAAATTCGAAACGTCCCGCGAATGCGCCCACACGAAAGCTCCCAGCACTGAAAGGTCTACCTGGTTTTCACTGTCCCTTGGAACTGCATTCGCTGCCGCGCAGACATTCACTCTCTGCAAGACCTTTGGTTGGTTATGATGCAACAATGCCTATGTGACTCTGGCCGAGCCCGGCTGCCAAATTCGAAACGTCCCGCGATTGCGCCCATATGAAAGCTGCCAGCACTGAAAGGTCTACCTGGTTTTCACTGTCCCTTGGAACTGCATTCGCTGCCGCGCAGACATTCGCGCTCTGCAAATGCCTTGGCTGATTATGATGCAACAATACCTATGTGACTCTGGCAGAGCCCGGCTGCCAAATTCGAAACGTCCCGCGATTGCGCCCACACGAAAGCTGCCAGCACTGAAAGCTCTACCTGGTTTTCACTGTCCCTTGGAACTGCATTTGCTGCCGCACAGACATTCGCGCTCTGCAATACCTTTGGTTGGTTATGATGCAACAATGCCTATGTGACTCTGGCCGAGCCCGGCTGCCAAATTCGAAACGTCCCGCGATTGCGCCCACACGAAAGCTGCCAGCACTGAAAGGTCTACCTGGTTTTCACTGTCCCTTGGAACTGCATTCGCTGCCGCACAGACATTCGCCCTCTGCAAGATGCTTGGTTGGTTATGATGCAACAATGCTTATGTGACTGTCGCAGAGCCCGGCTGCCAAATTCGAAACGTCCAGCGATTACGCCCACACGAATGCTGCCAGCATGAAAGGTCTACCTGGTTTTCACTGTCCCTTGGAACTGCATTCGCTGCCGCACAGACATTCGCGCTCTGCAAAAGCCTTGGTTGTTTATGATGCAACAATGCCTATGTGACTCTGGCCGAGCCCAGCTGCCAAATTCGAAACGTCCCGCGATTGCGCCCAGACGAAAGCTGCCAGCACCGAAAGGTCTACCTGGTTTTCACTGTCCCTTGGAACTGCATTCGCTGCCGCACAGACATTCACGCTATGCAAAAGCTTTGGTTGGTTATGATGCAACAATGCCTATGTGACTCTGGCCGAGCCCGGCTGCCAAATTCGAAACGTCCAGAGATTGCGCCCACACAAAAGCTGCCAGCACTGAAAGCTCTACCTGGTTTTCACTGTCCCTTGGAACTGCATTCACTGCCGCACAGACATTTGTGCTCTGCAAGACCTTTGGGTGGTTATGATGCAACAATGCCTATGTGACTGTCGAAGAGCCCGGCTGCCAAATTCGAAACATCCAGCGATTGCGCCCACACGAAAGCTGCCAGCACTGAAAGCTCTACCTGGTTTTCACTGTCCCTTGGAACTGCATTCGCTGCCGCACAGACATTCGTGCTCTGCAAGAGCTTTGGTTGGTTATGATGCAACAATGCCTATGTGACTGTCGCAGAGCCCGGCTGCCAAATTCGAAACGTCCCGCGATTGCGCCCACACGAAAGCTGCCAGCACTGAAAGCTCTACCTGGTTTTCACTGTCCCTTGGAACTGCATTCGCTGCCGCACCGATATTTGCGCTCTGCAAGAGCTTTGGTTGGTTATGATGCAACAATGCCTATGTGACTGTCGCAGAGCCCGGCTGCCAAATTCGAAACGTCCAGCGATTGCGCCCACACGAAAGCTGCCAGCACTGAAAGCTCTACCTGGTTTTCACTGTCCCGTGGAACTGCATTCGCTGCCGCACAGACATTCGCGCTCTGCAAAAGCCTTGGTTGGTTATGATGCAACAATGCCTATGTGACTGTCGCAGAACCCGGCTGCCAAATTCGAAACGTCCAGCGATTGCGCCCACACGAAATCTGCCAGCACTGAAAGCTCTACCTGGTTTTCACTGTCCCTTGGAACTGCATTCGCTGCCGCACAGACATTCGCGCTCTGCAAAAGCCTTGGTTGGTTATGATGCAACAATGTCTATGTGACTCTGGCAGAGCCCGGCTGCCAAATTCGAAACGTCCAGCGATTGCGCCCATACGAAAGCTGCCAGCACTGAAAGCTATACCTGGTTTTCACTGTCCCTTGGAACTGCATTCGCTGCCGCACAGACATTTGCGCTCTGCAAAAGCCTTGGTTAGTTATGATGCAACAATGCCTATGTGACTGTCGCAGAGCCCGGCTGCCAAATTCGAAACGTCCAGCGATTGCGCCCACACGAAAGCTGCCAGCACTGAAAGCTCTACCTGGTTTTCACTGTCCCTTGGAACTGCATTCGCTGCCGCACAGACATTCATGCTATGCAAAAGCTTTGGTTGGTTATGATGCAACAATGCCTATGTGACTGTCGCAGAACCCGGCTGCCAAATTCGAAACGTCCAGCGATTGCGCCCACACGAAAGCTGCCAGCACTGAAAGCTCTACCTGGTTTTCACTGTCCCTTGGAACTGCATTCGCTGCCGCACAGACATTCGCCCTCTGCAAGATGTTTGGTTGGGTATGATGCAACAATGCTTATGTGACTGTCGCAGAGCCCGGCTGCCAAATTCGAAACGTCCAGCGATTACGCCCACACGAATGCTGCCAGCATGAAAGGTCTACCTGGTTTTCACTGTCCCTTGGAACTGCATTCGCTGCCGCACAGACATTCGCGCTATGCAAAAGCTTTGGTTGGTTATGATGCAACAATGCCTATGTGACTCTGGCAGAGCCCAGCTGCCAAATTCGAAACGTCCCGCGATTGCGCCCACACGAAAGCTGCCAGCACTGAAAGCTCTACCTGGTTTTCACTGTCCCTTGGAACTGCATTCGCTGCCGCACAGACATTCGCGCTCTGCAAAACCTTTGGTTGGTTATGATGCAACAATGCCTATGTGACTGTCGCAGAGCCTGGCTGCCAAATTCGAAACGTCCAGCGATTGCGCCCACACGAAAGCTGCCAGCACTGAAAGCTCTACCTGGTTTTCACTGTCCCTTGGAACTGCATTCGCTGCCGCACAGACATTTGTGCTCTGCAAGACCTTTGGTTGGTTATGATGCAACAATGCCTATGTGACTGTCGAAGAGCCCGGCTGCCAAATTCGAAATGTCCAGCGATTGCGCCCACACGAAAGCTGCCAGCACTGAAAGCTCTACCTGGTTTTCACTATCCCTTGGAACTGCATTCGCTGCCGCACAGACATTCGTGCTCTGCAAGAGCTTTGGTTGGTTATGATGCAACAATGCCTATGTGACTGTCGCAGAGCCCGGCTGCCAAATTCGAAACGTCCAGCGATTGCGCCCACACGAAAGCTGCCAGCACTGAAAGCTCTACCTGGTTTTCACTGTCCCTTGGAACTGCATTCGCTGCCGCACAGACATTCGCTCTCTGCAAGAGCTTTGGTTGGTTATGATGCAACAATGCCTATGTGACTGTCGCAGAGCCCGGCTGCCAAATTCGAAACGTCCCGCGATTGCGCCCACACGAAAGCTGCCAGCACTGAAAGGTCTAACTGGTTTTCACTGTCCCTTGGAACTGCATTTGCTGCCGCACAGACATTCGCGCTCTGCAAGACCTTTGGTTGGTTATGATGCAACAATGCCTATGTGACTCTGGACGAGCCCGGCTGCCAAATTCGAAACGTCCCGCGATTGCGCCCACACGAAAGCTGCCAGTACTGAAAGGTCTACCTGGTTTTCACTGTCCCTTGGAACTGCATTCGCTGCCGCACAGACATTCGCCCTCTGCAAGATGCTTGGTTGGTTATGATGCAACAATGCTTATGTGACTGTCGCAGAGCCCGGCTGCCAAATTCGAAACGTCCAGCGATTACGCCCACACGAATGCTGCCAGCATGAAAGGTCTACCTGGTTTTCACTGTCCCTTGGAACTGCATTCGCTGCCGCACAGACATTCGCGCTCTGCAAAAGCCTTGGTTGTTTATGATGCAACAATGCCTATGTGACTCTGGCCGAGCCCAGCTGCCAAATTCGAAACGTCCCGCGATTGCGCCCAGACGAAAGCTGCCAGCACCGAAAGGTCTACCTGGTTTTCACTGTCCCTTGGAACTGCATTCGCTGCCGCACAGACATTCACGCTATGCAAAAGCTTTGGTTGGTTATGATGCAACAATGCCTATGTGACTCTGGCCGAGCCCGGCTGCCAAATTCGAAACGTCCAGAGATTGCGCCCACACAAAAGCTGCCAGCACTGAAAGCTCTACCTGGTTTTCACTGTCCCTTGGAACTGCATTCGCTGCCGCACAGACATTTGTGCTCTGCAAGACCTTTGGGTGGTTATGATGCAACAATGCCTATGTGACTGTCGAAGAGCCCGGCTGCCAAATTCGAAACGTCCAGCGATTGCGCCCACACGAAAGCTGCCAGCACTGAAAGCTCTACCTGGTTTTCACTGTCCCTTGGAACTGCATTCGCTGCCGCACAGACATTCGTGCTCTGCAAGAGCTTTGGTTGGTTATGATGCAACAATGCCTATGTGACTGTCGCAGAGCCCGGCTGCCAAATTCGAAACGTCCACCGATTGCGCCCACACGAAAGCTGCCAGCACTGAAAGCTCTACCTGGTTTTCACTGTCCCTTGGAACTGCATTCGCTGCCGCACCGATATTTGCGCTCTGCAAGAGCTTTGGTTGGTTATGATGCAACAATGCCTATGTGACTGTCGAAGAGCCCGGCTGCCAAATTCGAAACGTCCCGCGATTGCGCCCACACGAAAGCTGCCAGCACTGAAAGGTCTACCTGGTTTTCACTGTCCCTTGGAACTGCATTCGCTGCCGCACAGACATTCGCGCTCTGCAAAACCTTTGGTTGGTTATGATGCAACAATGCCTATGTGACTGTCGCAGAGCCCGGCTGCCAAATTCGAAACGTCCAGCGATTGCGCCCACACGAAAGCCGCCAGCACTGAAAGCTCTACCTGGTTTTCACTGTCCCTTGGAACTGCCTTTGCTGCCGCACAGACATTCGCGCTCTGCAAGACCTTTGGTTGGTTATGATGCAAACATGCCTATGTGACTCTGGCAGAGCCCGGCTGCCAAATTCGAAACATCCCGCGATTGCGCCCACACGAAAGCTGCCAGCACTGAAAGCTCTACCTGGTTTTCACTGTCCCTTGGAACTGCATTCGCTGCCGCACAGACATTCACGCTCTGCAAAACCTTTTGTTGGTTATGATGCAACAATGCCTATGTGACTCTGGCAGAGTCCGGCTGCCAAATTCGAAACGTCCAGCGATTGCGCCCACACGAAAGCTGCCAGCACTGAAAGCTCTACCTGGTTTTCACTGTCCTTTGGAACTGCATTCGCTGCCGCACAGACATTCGCGCTCTGCAAAAGCCTTGCTTGGTTATGATGCAACAATGCCTATGTGACTCTGGCAGAGCCCGGATGCCAAATTTGAAACGTCCAGCGATTGCGCCCATACGAATAATGCAAGCACTGCAAGCTCTACCTGGTTTTCAGTGTCCCTTGGAACTGCATTCGCTGCCGCACAGACATTCACGCTATGCAAAAGCCTTGGTTGGTTATGATGCAACAATGCCTATGTGAGTCTGGCAGAGCCCAGCTGCCAAATTCGAAACGTCCCGCGATTGCGCCCACACGAAAGCTGTCAGCACTGAAAGGTCTACCTGGTTTTCACTGTCCCTTGGAATTGCATTCGCTGCTGCACAGACATTCGCGCTCTGCAAAAGCCTTGGTTGGTTATGATGCAACAATGCCTATGTGACTGTCGCAGAGCCCGGCTGCCAAATTCGAAACGTCCAGTGATTGCGCCCACACGAAAGCTGCCAGCACTGAAAGCTCTACCTGGTTTTCACTGTCCCTTGGAACTGCATTCGCTGCCGCACAGACATTCACGCTATGCAAGAGCTTTGGTTGGTTATGATGCAACAATACCTATGTGACTGTCGCAGAGCCCGGCTGCCAAATTCGAAACGTCCAGCGATTGCGTCCACACGAAAGCTTCCAGCACTGAAAGCTCTACCTGGTTTTCACTGTCCCTTGGAACTGCATTCGCTGCCGCACAGACATTCGCGCTCTGCAAATGCCTTGGTTGGTTATGATGCAACAATGCCTATGTGACTGTCGCAGAGCCCGGCTGCCAAATTCGAAACATCCAGAGATTGCGCCCACACGAAAGCTGCCAGCACTGAAAGGTCTACCTGGTTTTCACTGTCCCTTGGAATTGCATTCGCTGCTGCACAGACATTCGCGCTCTGCAAAAGCCTTGGTTGGTTATGATGCAACAATGCCTATGTGACTGTCGCAGAGCCCGGCTGCCAAATTCGAAACGTCCCGCGAATGCGCCCACACGAAAGCTGCCAGCACTGAAAGGTCTACCTGGTTTTCACTGTCCCTTGGAACTGCATTCGCTGCCGCGCAGACATTCACTCTCTGCAAGACCTTTGGTTGGTTATGATGCAACAATGCCTATGTGACTCTGGCCGAGCCCGGCTGCCAAATTCGAAACGTCCCGCGATTGCGCCCATATGAAAGCTGCCAGCACTGAAAGCTCTACCTGGTTTTCACTGTCCCTTGGAACTGCATTCGCTGCCGCGCAGACATTCGCGCTCTGCAAATGCCTTGGCTGATTATGATGCAACAATACCTATGTGACTCTGGCAGAGCCCGGCTTCCAAATTCGAAACGTCCCGCGATTGCGCCCACACGAAAGTTGCCAGCACTGAAAGCTCTACCTGGTTTTCACTGTCCCTTGGAACTGCATTCGCTGCCGCACAGACATTCGCGCTCTTCAAAAGCCTTGGTTGTTTATGATGCAACAATGCCTATGTGACTCTGGCCGAGCCCAGCTGCCAAATTCGAAACGTCCCACGATTGCGCCCAGACGAAAGCTGCCAGCACCGAAAGGTCTACCTGGTTTTCACTGTCCCTTGGAACTGCATTCGCTGCCGCACAGACATTCACGCTATGCAAAAGCTTTGGTTGGTTATGATGCAACAATGCCTATGTGACTCTGGCCGAGCCCGGCTGCCAAATTCGAAACGTCCAGAGATTGCGCCCATACAAAAGCTGCCAGCACTGAAAGCTCTACCTGGTTTTCACTGTCCCTTGGAACTGCATTCACTGCCGCACAGACATTTGTGCTCTGCAAGACCTTTGGGTGGTTATGATGCAACAATGCCTATGTGACTGTCGAAGAGCCCGGCTGCCAAATTCGAAACATCCAGCGATTGCGCCCACACGAAAGCTGCCAGCACTGAAAGCTCTACCTGGTTTTCACTGTCCCTTGGAACTGCATTCGCTGCCGCACAGACATTCGTGCTCTGCAAGAGCTTTGGTTGGTTATGATGCAACAATGCCTATGTGACTGTCGCAGAGCCCGGCTGCCAAATTCGAAACGTCCCGCGATTGCGCCCACACGAAAGCTGCCAGCACTGAAAGCTCTACCTGGTTTTCACTGTCCCTTGGAACTGCATTCGCTGCCGCACCGATATTTGCGCTCTGCAAGAGCTTTGGTTGGTTATGATGCAACAATGCCTATGTGACTGTCGCAGAGCCCGGCTGCCAAATTCGAAACGTCCCGCGATTGCGCCCACACGAAAGCTGCCAGCACTGAAAGCTCTACCTGGTTTTCACTGTCCCGTGGAACTGCATTCGCTGCCGCACAGACATTCGCGCTCTGCAAAAGCCTTGGTTGGTTATGATGCAACAATGCCTATGTGACTGTCGCAGAACCCGGCTGCCAAATTCGAAACGTCCCGCGATTGCGCCCACACGAAATCTGCCAGCACTGAAAGCTCTACCTGGTTTTCACTGTCCCTTGGAACTGCATTCGCTGCCGCACAGACATTCGCGCTCTGCAAAAGCCTTGGTTGGTTATGATGCAACAATGCCTATGTGACTCTGGCAGAGCCCGGCTGCCAAATTCGAAACGTCCAGCGATTGCGCCCACACGAAAGCTGCCAGCACTGAAAGCTATACCTGGTTTTCACTGTCCCTTGGAACTGCATTCGCTGCCGCACAGACATTTGCGCTCTGCAAAAGCCTTGGTTAGTTATGATGCAACAATGCCTATGTGACTGTCGCAGAGCCCGGCTGCCAAATTCGAAACGTCCAGCGATTGCGCCCACACGAAAGCTGCCAGCACTGAAAGCTCTACCTGGTTTTCACTGTCCCTTGGAACTGCATTCGCTGCCGCACAGACATTCATGCTATGCAAAAGCTTTGGTTGGTTATGATGCAACAATGCCTATGTGACTGTCGCAGAACCCGGCTGCCAAATTCGAAACGTCCAGCGATTGCGCCCACACGAAAGCTGCCAGCACTGAAAGCTCTACCTGGTTTTCACTGTCCCTTGGAACTGCATTCGCTGCCGCACAGACATTCGCCCTCTGCAAGATGTTTGGTTGGGTATGATGCAACAATGCTTATGTGACTGTCGCAGAGCCCGGCTGCCAAATTCGAAACGTCCAGCGATTACGCCCACACGAATGCTGCCAGCATGAAAGGTCTACCTGGTTTTCACTGTCCCTTGGAACTGCATTCGCTGCCGCACAGACATTCGCGCTATGCAAAAGCTTTGGTTGGTTATGATGCAACAATGCCTATGTGACTCTGGCAGAGCCCAGCTGCCAAATTCGAAACGTCCCGCGATTGCGCCCACACGAAAGCTGCCAGCACTGAAAGCTCTACCTGGTTTTCACTGTCCCTTGGAACTGCATTCGCTGCCGCACAGACATTCGCGCTCTGCAAAACCTTTGGTTGGTTATGATGCAACAATGCCTATGTGACTGTCGCAGAGCCTGGCTGCCAAATTCGAAACGTCCAGCGATTGCGCCCACACGAAAGCTGCCAGCACTGAAAGCTCTACCTGGTTTTCACTGTCCCTTGGAACTGCATTCGCTGCCGCACAGACATTTGTGCTCTGCAAGACCTTTGGTTGGTTATGATGCAACAATGCCTATGTGACTGTCGAAGAGCCCGGCTGCCAAATTCGAAATGTCCAGCGATTGCGCCCACACGAAAGCTGCCAGCACTGAAAGCTCTACCTGGTTTTCACTATCCCTTGGAACTGCATTCGCTGCCGCACAGACATTCGTGCTCTGCAAGAGCTTTGGTTGGTTATGATGCAACAATGCCTATGTGACTGTCGCAGAGCCCGGCTGCCAAATTCGAAACGTCCAGCGATTGCGCCCACACGAAAGCTGCCAGCACTGAAAGCTCTACCTGGTTTTCACTGTCCCTTGGAACTGCATTCGCTGCCGCACAGACATTCGCTCTCTGCAAGAGCTTTGGTTGGTTATGATGCAACAATGCCTATGTGACTGTCGCAGAGCCCGGCTGCCAAATTCGAAACGTCCCGCGATTGCGCCCACACGAAAGCTGCCAGCACTGAAAGGTCTAACTGGTTTTCACTGTCCCTTGGAACTGCATTCGCTGCCGCACAGACATTCGCGCTCTGCAAATGCCTTGGTTGGTTATGATGCAACAATGCCTATGTGACTGTCGCAGAACCCGGCTGCCAAATTCGAAACGTCCAGCGATTGCGCCCACACGAAAGCTGCCAGCACTGAAAGCTCTACCTGGTTTTCACTGTCCCTTGGAACTGCATTCGCTGCCGCACAGACATTCGCCCTCTGCAAGATGTTTGGTTGGGTATGATGCAACAATGCTTATGTGACTGTCGCAGAGCCCGGCTGCCAAATTCGAAACGTCCAGCGATTACGCCCACACGAATGCTGCCAGCATGAAAGGTCTACCTGGTTTTCACTGTCCCTTGGAACTGCATTCGCTGCCGCACAGACATTCGCGCTCTGCAAAAGCCTTGGTTAGTTATGATGCAACAATGCCTATGTGACTCTGGCAGAGCCCAGATGCCAAATTCGAAACGTCCCGCGATTGCGCCCACACGAAAGCTGCCAGCACTGAAAGCTCTACCTGGTTTTCACTGTCCCTTGGAACTACATTCGCTGCCGCACAGACATTCGCGCTCTGCAAAACCTTTGGTTGGTTATGATGCAACAATGCCTATGTGACTGTCGCAGAGCCTGGCTGCCAAATTCGAAACGTCCAGAGACTGCGCCCACACGAAAGCTCCCAGCACTGAAAGGTCTACCTGGTTTTTACTGTCCCTTGGAACTGCATTCGCTGCCGCACAGACATTTGTGCTCTGCAAGACCTTTGGTTGGTTATGATGCAACAATGCCTATGTGACTGTCGCAGAGCCCGGCTGCCAAATTCGAAACGTCCAGCGATTGCGCCCACACGAAAGCCGCCAGCACTGAAAGCTCTACCTGGTTTTCACTGTCCCTTGGAACTGCATTTGCTGCCGCACAGACATTCGCGCTCTGCAAGACCTTTGGTTGGTTATGATGCAACAATGCCTCTGTGACTCTGGCCGAGCCCGGCTGCCAAATTCGAAACATCCCGCGATTGCGCCCACACGAAAGCTGCCAGCACTGAAAGGTCTACCTGGTTTTCACTGTCCCTTGGAACTGCATTCGCTGCCGCACAGACATTCACGCTCTGCAAAAGCTTTGGTTGGTTATGATGCAACAATGCCTATGTGACTCTGGCAGAGTCCGGCTGCCAAATTTGAAACGTCCAGCGATTGCGCCCATACGAATAATGCAAGCACTGCAAGCTCTACCTGGTTTTCACTGTCCCTTGGAACTGCATTCGCTGCCGCACAGACATTCGTGATCTGCAAGAGCTTTGGTTGGTTATGATGCAACAATGCCTATGTGACTGTCGCAGAGCCCAGCTGCCAAATTCGAAACGTCCAGCGATTGCGCCCACACGAAAGCTGCCAGCACTGAAAGCTCTACCTGGTTTTCACTGTCCCTTGGAACTGCATTCGCTGCCGCACAGACATTTGTTCTCTGCAAGAGCTTTGGTTGGTTATGATGCAACAATGCCTATGTGACTGTCGCAGAGCCCGGCTGCCAAATTCGAAACGTCCAGCGATTGCGTCCACACGAAAGCTTCCAGCACTGAAAGCTCTACCTGGTTTTCACTGTCCCTTGGAACTGCATTCGCTGCCGCACAGACATTCGCGCTCTGCAAATGCCTTGGTTGGTTATGATGCAACAATGCCTATGTGACTGTCGCAGAGCCCGGTTGCCAAATTCGAAACATCCAGAGATTGCGCCCACACGAAAGCTGCCAGCACTGAAAGGTCTACCTGGTTTTCACTGTCCCTTGGAATTGCATTCGCTGCTGCACAGACATTCGCGCTCTGCAAAAGCCTTGGTTGGTTATGATGCAACAATGCCTATGTGACTGTCGCAGAGCCCGGCTGCCAAATTCGAAACGTCCAGCGAATGCGCCCACACGAAAGCTCCCAGCACTGAAAGGTCTACCTGGTTTTCACTGTCCCTTGGAACTGCATTCGCTGCCGCGCAGACATTCACGCTCTGCAAGAGCTTTGGTTGGTTATGATGCAACAATGCCTATGTGACTGTCGCAGAGCCCGGCTGCCAAATTCGAAACGTCCAGCGATTGCGCCCATATGAAAGCTGCCAGCACTGAAAGGTCTACCTGGTTTTCACTGTCCCTTGGAACTGCATTCGCTGCCGCGCAGACATTCGCTCTCTGCAAATGCCTTGGCTGATTATGATGCAACAATACCTATGTGACTCTGGCAGAGCCCGGCTGCCAAATTCGAAACGTCCCGCGATTGCGCCCACACGAAAGCTGCCAGCACTGAAAGCTCTACCTGGTTTTCACTGTCCCTTGGAACTGCATTTGCTGCCGCACAGACATTCGCGCTCTGCAAGAGCTTTGGTTGGTTATGATGCAACAATGCCTATGTGACTCTGGCCGAGCCCGGCTGCCAAATTCGAAACGTCCCGCGATTGCGCCCAGACGAAAGCTGCCAGCACTGAAAGGTCTACCTGGTTTTCACTGTCCCTTGGAACTGCATTCGCTGCCGCACAGACATTCGCCCTCTGCAAGATGCTTGGTTGGTTATGATGCAACAATGCTTATGTGACTGTCGCAGAGCCCGGCTGCCAAATTCGAAACGTCCAGCGATTACGCCCACACGAATGCTGCCAGCATGAAAGGTCTACCTGGTTTTCACTGTCCCTTGGAACTGCATTCGCTGCCGCACAAACATTCGCGCTCTTCAAAAGCCTTGGTTGTTTATGATGCAACAATGCCTATGTGACTCTGGCCGAGCCCAGCTGCCAAATTCGAAACGTCCCGCGATTGCGCCCAGACGAAAGCTGCCAGCACCGAAAGGTCTACCTGGTTTTCACTGTCCCTTGGAACTGCATTCGCTGCCGCACAGACATTCACGCTATGCAAAAGCTTTGGTTGGTTATGATGCAACAATGCCTATGTGACTCTGGCCGAGCCCGGCTGCCAAATTCGAAACGTCCAGAGATTGCGCCCACACAAAAGTTGCCAGCACTGAAAGCTCTACCTGGTTTTCACTGTCCCTTGGAACTGCATTCGCTGCCGCACAGACATTTGTGCTCTGCAAGACCTTTGGGTGGTTATGATGCAACAATGCCTATGTGACTGTCGAAGAGCCCGGCTGCCAAATTCGAAACGTCCAGCGATTGCGCCCACACGAAAGCTGCCAGCACTGAAAGCTCTACCTGGTTTTCACTGTCCCTTGGAACTGCATTCGCTGCCGCACAGACATTCGCGCTCTGCAAAACCTTTGGTTGGTTATGATGCAACAATGCCTATGTGACTGTCGCAGAGCCTGGCTGCCAAATTCGAAACGTCCAGCGATTGCGCCCACACGAAAGCTGCCAGCACTGAAAGCTCTACCTGGTTTTCACTGTCCCTTGGAACTGCATTCGCTGCCGCACAGACATTTGTGCTCTGCAAGACCTTTGGTTGGTTATGATGCAACAATGCCTATGTGACTGTCGAAGAGCCCGGCTGCCAAATTCGAAATGTCCAGCGATTGCGCCCACACGAAAGCTGCCAGCACTGAAAGCTCTACCTGGTTTTCACTATCCCTTGGAACTGCATTCGCTGCCGCACAGACATTCGTGCTCTGCAAGAGCTTTGGTTGGTTATGATGCAACAATGCCTATGTGACTGTCGCAGAGCCCGGCTGCCAAATTCGAAACGTCCAGCGATTGCGCCCACACGAAAGCTGCCAGCACTGAAAGCTCTACCTGGTTTTCACTGTCCCTTGGAACTGCATTCGCTGCCGCACAGACATTCGCTCTCTGCAAGAGCTTTGGTTGGTTATGATGCAACAATGCCTATGTGACTGTCGCAGAGCCCGGCTGCCAAATTCGAAACGTCCCGCGATTGCGCCCACACGAAAGCTGCCAGCACTGAAAGGTCTAACTGGTTTTCACTGTCCCTTGGAACTGCATTCGCTGCCGCACAGACATTCGCGCTCTGCAAATGCCTTGGTTGGTTATGATGCAACAATGCCTATGTGACTGTCGCAGAACCCGGCTGCCAAATTCGAAACGTCCAGCGATTGCGCCCACACGAAAGCTGCCAGCACTGAAAGCTCTACCTGGTTTTCACTGTCCCTTGGAACTGCATTCGCTGCCGCACAGACATTCGCCCTCTGCAAGATGTTTGGTTGGGTATGATGCAACAATGCTTATGTGACTGTCGCAGAGCCCGGCTGCCAAATTCGAAACGTCCAGCGATTACGCCCACACGAATGCTGCCAGCATGAAAGGTCTACCTGGTTTTCACTGTCCCTTGGAACTGCATTCGCTGCCGCACAGACATTCGCGCTCTGCAAAAGCCTTGGTTAGTTATGATGCAACAATGCCTATGTGACTCTGGCAGAGCCCAGATGCCAAATTCGAAACGTCCCGCGATTGCGCCCACACGAAAGCTGCCAGCACTGAAAGCTCTACCTGGTTTTCACTGTCCCTTGGAACTACATTCGCTGCCGCACAGACATTCGCGCTCTGCAAAACCTTTGGTTGGTTATGATGCAACAATGCCTATGTGACTGTCGCAGAGCCTGGCTGCCAAATTCGAAACGTCCAGAGACTGCGCCCACACGAAAGCTCCCAGCACTGAAAGGTCTACCTGGTTTTTACTGTCCCTTGGAACTGCATTCGCTGCCGCACAGACATTTGTGCTCTGCAAGACCTTTTGTTGGTTATGATGCAACAATGCCTATGTGACTGTCGCAGAGCCCGGCTGCCAAATTCGAAACGTCCAGCGATTGCGCCCACACGAAAGCCGCCAGCACTGAAAGCTCTACCTGGTTTTCACTGTCCCTTGGAACTGCATTTGCTGCCGCACAGACATTCGCGCTCTGCAAGACCTTTGGTTGGTTATGATGCAACAATGCCTCTGTGACTCTGGCCGAGCCCGGCTGCCAAATTCGAAACATCCCGCGATTGCGCCCACACGAAAGCTGCCAGCACTGAAAGGTCTACCTGGTTTTCACTGTCCCTTGGAACTGCATTCGCTGCCGCACAGACATTCACGCTCTGCAAAAGCTTTGGTTGGTTATGATGCAACAATGCCTATGTGACTCTGGCAGAGTCCGGCTGCCAAATTTGAAACGTCCAGCGATTGCGCCCATACGAATAATGCAAGCACTGCAAGCTCTACCTGGTTTTCACTGTCCCTTGGAACTGCATTCGCTGCCGCACAGACATTCGTGATCTGCAAGAGCTTTGGTTGGTTATGATGCAACAATGCCTATGTGACTGTCGCAGAGCCGGGCTGCCAAATTCGAAACGTCCAGCGATTGCGCCCACACGAAAGCTGCCAGCACTGAAAGCTCTACCTGGTTTTCACTGTCCCTTGGAACTGCATTCGCTGCCGCACAGACATTTGCTCTCTGCAAGAGCTTTGGTTGGTTATGATGCAACAATGCCTATGTGACTGTCGCAGAGCCCGGCTGCCAAATTCGAAACGTCCAGCGATTGCGTCCACACGAAAGCTTCCAGCACTGAAAGCTCTACCTGGTTTTCACTGTCCCTTGGAATTGCATTCGCTGCTGCACAGACATTCGCGCTCTGCAAAAGCCTTGGTTGGTTATGATGCAACAATGCCTATGTGACTGTCGCAGAGCCCGGCTGCCAAATTCGAAACGTCCAGCGAATGCGCCCACACGAAAGCTCCCAGCACTGAAAGGTCTACCTGGTTTTCACTGTCCCTTGGAACTGCATTCGCTGCCGCGCAGACATTCACGCTCTGCAAGAGCTTTGGTTGGTTATGATGCAACAATGCCTATGTGACTGTCGCAGAGCCCGGCTGCCAAATTCGAAACGTCCAGCGATTGCGCCCATATGAAAGCTGCCAGCACTGAAAGGTCTACCTGGTTTTCACTGTCCCTTGGAACTGCATTCGCTGCCGCGCAGACATTCGCTCTCTGCAAATGCCTTGGCTGATTATGATGCAACAATACCTATGTGACTCTGGCAGAGCCCGGCTGCCAAATTCGAAACGTCCCGCGATTGCGCCCACACGAAAGCTGCCAGCACTGAAAGCTCTACCTGGTTTTCACTGTCCCTTGGAACTGCATTTGCTGCCGCACAGACATTCGCGCTCTGCAAGAGCTTTGGTTGGTTATGATGCAACAATGCCTATGTGACTCTGGCCGAGCCCGGCTGCCAAATTCGAAACGTCCCGCGATTGCGCCCAGACGAAAGCTGCCAGCACTGAAAGGTCTACCTGGTTTTCACTGTCCCTTGGAACTGCATTCGCTGCCGCACAGACATTCGCCCTCTGCAAGATGCTTGGTTGGTTATGATGCAACAATGCTTATGTGACTGTCGCAGAGCCCGGCTTCCAAATTCGAAACGTCCAGCGATTACGCCCACACGAATGCTGCCAGCATGAAAGGTCTACCTGGTTTTCACTGTCCCTTGGAACTGCATTCGCTGCCGCACAAACATTCGCGCTCTTCAAAAGCCTTGGTTGTTTATGATGCAACAATGCCTATGTGACTCTGGCCGAGCCCAGCTGCCAAATTCGAAACGTCCCGCGATTGCGCCCAGACGAAAGCTGCCAGCACCGAAAGGTCTACCTGGTTTTCACTGTCCCTTGGAACTGCATTCGCTGCCGCACAGACATTCACGCTATGCAAAAGCTTTGGTTGGTTATGATGCAACAATGCCTATGTGACTCTGGCCGAGCCCGGCTGCCAAATTCGAAACGTCCAGAGATTGCGCCCACACAAAAGTTGCCAGCACTGAAAGCTCTACCTGGTTTTCACTGTCCCTTGGAACTGCATTCGCTGCCGCACAGACATTTGTGCTCTGCAAGACCTTTGGGTGGTTATGATGCAACAATGCCTATGTGACTGTCGAAGAGCCCGGCTGCCAAATTCGAAACGTCCAGCGATTGCGCCCACACGAAAGCTGCCAGCACTGAAAGCTCTACCTGGTTTTCACTGTCCCTTGGAACTGCATTCGCTGCCGCACAGACATTCGTGCTCTGCAAGAGCTTTGGTTGGTTATGATGCAACAATGCCTATGTGACTGTCGCAGAGCCCGGCTGCCAAATTCGAAACGTCCACCGATTGCGCCCACACGAAAGCTGCCAGCACTGAAAGCTCTACCTGGTTTTCACTGTCCCTTGGAACTGCATTCGCTGCCGCACCGATATTTGCGCTCTGCAAGAGCTTTGGTTGGTTATGATGCAACAATGCCTATGTGACTGTCGCAGAGCCCGGCTGCCAAATTCGAAACGTCCCGCGATTGCGCCCACACGAAAGCTGTCAGCACTGAAAGGTCTAACTGGTTTTCACTGTCCCTTGGAACTGCATTCGCTGCCGCACAGACATTCGCGCTCTGCAAAAGCCTTGGTTGGTTATGATGCAACAATGCGTATGTGACTGTCGCAGAACCCGGCTGCCAAATTCGAAACGTCCAGCGATTGCGCCCACACGAAAGCTGCCAGCACTGAAAGCTCTACCTGGTTTTCACTGTCCCTTGGAACTGCATTCGCTGCCGCACAGACATTCGCGCTCTGCAAAAGCCTTGGTTAGTTATGATGCAACAATGCCTATGTGACTCTGGCAGAGCCCGGCTGCCAAATTCGAAACGTCCAGCGATTGCGCCCACACGAAAGCTGCCAGCACTGAAAGCTCTACCTGGTTTTCACTGTCCCTTGGAACTGCATTCGCTGCCGCACAGACATTCATGCTATGCAAAAGCTTTGGTTGGTTATGATGCAACAATGCCTATGTGACTGTCGCAGAACCCGGCTGCCAAATTCGAAACGTCCCGCGATTGCGCCCACACGAAAGCTGCCAGCACTGAAAGCTCTACCTGGTTTTCACTGTCCCTTGGAACTGCATTCGCTGCCGCACAGACATTCGCGCTCTGCAAAACCTTTGGTTGGTTATGATGCAACAATGCCTATGTGACTGTCGCAGAGCCTGGCTGCCAAATTCGAAACGTCCAGCGATTGCGCCCACACGAAAGCTGCCAGCACTGAAAGCTCTACCTGGTTTTCACTGTCCCTTGGAACTGCATTCGCTGCCGCACAGACATTTGTGCTCTGCAAGACCTTTGGTTGGTTATGATGCAACAATACCTATGTGACTGTCGAAGAGCCCGGCTGCCAAATTCGAAATGTCCAGCGATTGCGCCCACACGAAAGCTGCCAGCACTGAAAGCTCTACCCGGTTTTCACTGTCCCTTGGAACTGCATTCGCTGCCGCACAGACATTCGTGCTCTGCAAGAGCTTTGGTTGGTTGTGATGCAACAATGCCTATGTGACTGTCGCAGAGCCCGGCTGCCAAATTCGAAACGTCCAGCGATTGCGCCCACACGAAAGCTGCCAGCACTGAAAGCTCTACCCGGTTTTCACTGTCCCTTGGAACTGCATTCGCTGCCGCACAGACATTCGCTCTCTGCAAGATGTTTGGTTGGTTATGATGCAACAATGCCTATGTGACTGTCGCAGAGCCCGGCTGCCAAATTCGAAACGTCCCGCGATTGCGCCCACACGAAAGCTGCCAGCACTGAAAGGTCTAACTGGTTTTCACTGTCCCTTGGAATTGCATTCGCTGCTGCACAGACATTCGCGCTCTGCAAAAGCCTTGGTTGGTTATGATGCAACAATGCCTATGTGACTGTCGCAGAGCCCGGCTGCCAAATTCGAAACGTCCAGCGAATGCGCCCACACGAAAGCTCCCAGCACTGAAAGGTCTACCTGGTTTTCACTGTCCCTTGGAACTGCATTCACTGCCGCACAGACATTCGCGCTCTGCAAATGCCTTGGTTGGTTATGATGCAACAATGCCTATGTGACTGTCGCAGAGCCCGGCTGCCAAATTCGAAACATCCAGAGATTGCGCCCACACGAAAGCTGCCAGCACTGAAAGGTCTACCTGGTTTTCACTGTCCCTTGGAATTGCATTCGCTGCTGCACAGACATTCGCGCTCTGCAAAAGCCTTGGTTGGTTATGATGCAACAATGCCTATGTGACTGTCGCAGAGCCCGGCTGCCAAATTCGAAACGTCCCGCGAATGCGCCCACACGAAATCTCCCAGCACTGAAAGGTCTACCTGGTTTTCACTGTCCCTTGGAACTGCATTCGCTGCCGCGCAGACATTCACGCTCTGCAAGAGCTTTGGTTGGTTATGATGCAACAATGCCTATGTGACTCTGGCCGAGCCCGGCTGCCAAATTCGAAACGTCCAGCGATTGCGCCCATATGAAAGCTGCCAGCACTGAAAGGTCTACCTGGTTTTCACTGTCCCTTGGAACTGCATTCGCTGCCGCACAGACATTCGCGCTCTGCAAATGCCTTGGCTGATTATGATGCAACAATACCTATGTGACTCTGGCAGAGCCCGGCTGCCAAATTCGAAACGTCCCGCGATTGCGCCCACACGAAAGCTGCCAGCACTGAAAGCTCTACCTGGTTTTCACTGTCCCTTGGAACTGCATTTGCTGCCGCACAGACATTCGCGCTCTGCAAGACCTTTGGTTGGTTATGATGCAACAATGCCTATGTGACTCTGGACGAGCCCGGCTGCCAAATTCGAAACGTCCCGCGATTGCGCCCACACGAAAGCTGCCAGCACTGAAAGGTCTACCTGGTTTTCACTGTCCCTTGGAACTGCATTCGCTGCCGCACAGACATTCGCCCTCTGCAAGATGCTTGGTTGGTTATGATGCAACAATGCTTATGTGACTGTCGCAGAGCCCGGCTGCCAAATTCGAAACGTCCAGCGATTACGCCCACACGAATGCTGCCAGCATGAAAGGTCTACCTGGTTTTCACTGTCCCTTGGAACTGCATTCGCTGCCGCACAGACATTCGCGCTCTTCAAAAGCTTTGGTTGGTTATGATGCAACAATGCCTATGTGACTCTGGCCGAGCCCGGCTGCCAAATTCGAAACGTCCAGAGATTGCGCCCACACAAAAGCTGCCAGCACTGAAAGCTCTACCTGGTTTTCACTGTCCCTTGGAACTGCATTCGCTGCCGCACAGACATTTGTGCTCTGCAAGACCTTTGGGTGGTTATGATGCAACAATGCCTATGTGACTGTCGAAGAGCCCGGCTGCCAAATTCGAAACGTCCAGCGATTGCGCCCACACGAAAGCTGCCAGCACTGAAAGCTCTACCTGGTTTTCACTGTCCCTTGGAACTGCATTCGCTGCCGCACAGACATTCGTGCTCTGCAAGAGCTTTGGTTGGTTATGATGCAACAATGCCTATGTGACTGTCGCAGAGCCCGGCTGCCAAATTCGAAACGTCCAGCGATTGCGCCCACACGAAAGCTGCCAGCACTGAAAGCTCTACCTGGTTTTCACTGTCCCTTGGAACTGCATTCGCTGCCGCACCGATATTTGCGCTCTGCAAGAGCTTTGGTTGGTTATGATGCAACAATGCCTATGTGACTGTCGCAGAGCCCGGCTGCCAAATTCGAAAAGTCCCGCGATTGCGCCCACACGAAAGCTGCCAGCACTGAAAGGTCTACCTGGTTTTCACTGTCCCTTGGAACTGCATTCGCTGCCGCACAGACATTCGCGCTCTGGAAAACCTTTTGTTGGTTATGATGCAACAATGCCTATGTGACTGTCGCAGAGCCCGGCTGCCAAATTCGAAACGTCCAGCGATTGCGCCCACACGAAAGCCGCCAGCACTGAAAGCTCTACCTGGTTTTCACTGTCCCTTGGAACTGCATTTGCTGCCGCACAGACATTCGCGCTCTGCAAGAGCTTTGGTTGGTTATGATGCAACAATGCCTATGTGACTGTCGCAGAGCCCGGCTGCCAAATTCGAAACGTCCCGCGATTGCGCCCACACAAAAGCTGCCAGCACTGAAAGCTCTACCTGGTTTTCACTGTCCCTTGGAACTGCATTCGCTGCCGCACAGACATTCGCCCTCTGCAAGATGTTTGGTTGGGTATGATGCAACAATGCTTATGTGACTGTCGCAGAGCCCGGCTGCCAAATTCGAAACGTCCCGCGATTGCGCCCACACGAAAGCTGCCAGCACTGAAAGGTCTAACTGGTTTTCACTGTCCCTTGGAACTGCATTCGCTGCCGCACAGACATTCGCGCTCTGCAAATGCCTTGGTTGGTTATGATGCAACAATGCCTATGTGACTGTCGCAGAACCCGGCTGCCAAATTCGAAACGTCCAGCGATTGCGCCCACACGAAAGCTGCCAGTACTGAAAGCTCTACCTGGTTTTCACTGTCCCTTGGAACTGCATTCGCTGCCGCACAGACATTCGCCCTCTGCAAGATGTTTGGTTGGGTATGATGCAACAATGCTTATGTGACTGTCGCAGAGCCCGGCTGCCAAATTCGAAACGTCCAGCGATTACGCCCACACGAATGCTGCCAGCATGAAAGGTCTACCTGGTTTTCACTGTCCCTTGGAACTGCATTCGCTGCCGCACAGACATTCGCGCTCTGCAAAAGCCTTGGTTAGTTATGATGCAACAATGCCTATGTGACTCTGGCAGAGCCCAGATGCCAAATTCGAAACGTCCCGCGATTGCGCCCACACGAAAGCTGCCAGCACTGAAAGCTCTACCTGGTTTTCACTGTCCCTTGGAACTACATTCGCTGCCGCACAGACATTCGCGCTCTGCAAAACCTTTGGTTGGTTATGATGCAACAATGCCTATGTGACTGTCGCAGAGCCTGGCTGCCAAATTCGAAACGTCCAGAGACTGCGCCCACACGAAAGCTCCCAGCACTGAAAGGTCTACCTGGTTTTTACTGTCCCTTGGAACTGCATTCGCTGCCGCACAGACATTTGTGCTCTGCAAGACCTTTGGTTGGTTATGATGCAACAATGCCTATGTGACTGTCGCAGAGCCCGGCTGCCAAATTCGAAACGTCCAGCGATTGCGCCCACACGAAAGCCGCCAGCACTGAAAGCTCTACCTGGTTTTCACTGTCCCTTGGAACTGCATTTGCTGCCGCACAGACATTCGCGCTCTGCAAGACCTTTGGTTGGTTATGATGCAACAATGCCTCTGTGACTCTGGCCGAGCCCGGCTGCCAAATTCGAAACATCCCGCGATTGCGCCCACACGAAAGCTGCCAGCACTGAAAGGTCTACCTGGTTTTCACTGTCCCTTGGAACTGCATTCGCTGCCGCACAGACATTCACGCTCTGCAAAAGCTTTGGTTGGTTATGATGCAACAATGCCTATGTGACTCTGGCAGAGTCCGGCTGCCAAATTTGAAACGTCCAGCGATTGCGCCCATACGAATAATGCAAGCACTGCAAGCTCTACCTGGTTTTCACTGTCCCTTGGAACTGCATTCGCTGCCGCACAGACATTCGTGATCTGCAAGAGCTTTGGTTGGTTATGATGCAACAATGCCTATGTGACTGTCGCAGAGCCGGGCTGCCAAATTCGAAACGTCCAGCGATTGCGCCCACACGAAAGCTGCCAGCACTGAAAGCTCTACCTGGTTTTCACTGTCCCTTGGAACTGCATTCGCTGCCGCACAGACATTTGCTCTCTGCAAGAGCTTTGGTTGGTTATGATGCAACAATGCCTATGTGACTGTCGCAGAGCCCGGCTGCCAAATTCGAAACGTCCAGCGATTGCGTCCACACGAAAGCTTCCAGCACTGAAAGCTCTACCTGGTTTTCACTGTCCCTTGGAACTGCATTCGCTGCCGCACAGACATTCGCGCTCTGCAAATGCCTTGGTTGGTTATGATGCAACAATGCCTATGTGACTGTCGCAGAGCCCGGTTGCCAAATTCGAAACATCCAGAGATTGCGCCCACACGAAAGCTGCCAGCACTGAAAGGTCTACCTGGTTTTCACTGTCCCTTGGAATTGCATTCGCTGCTGCACAGACATTCGCGCTCTGCAAAAGCCTTGGTTGGTTATGATGCAACAATGCCTATGTGACTGTCGCAGAGCCCGGCTGCCAAATTCGAAACGTCCAGCGAATGCGCCCACACGAAAGCTGCCAGCACTGAAAGGTCTACCTGGTTTTCACTGTCCCTTGGAACTGCATTCGCTGCCGCGCAGACATTCACGCTCTGCAAGAGCTTTGGTTGGTTATGATGCAACAATGCCTATGTGACTGTCGCAGAGCCCGGCTGCCAAATTCGAAACGTCCAGCGATTGCGCCCATATGAAAGCTGCCAGCACTGAAAGGTCTACCTGGTTTTCACTGTCCCTTGGAACTGCATTCGCTGCCGCGCAGACATTCGCGCTCTGCAAATGCCTTGGCTGATTATGATGCAACAATACCTATGTGACTCTGGCAGAGCCCGGCTGCCAAATTCGAAACGTCCCGCGATTGCGCCCACACGAAAGCTGCCAGCACTGAAAGCTCTACCTGGTTTTCACTGTCCCTTGGAACTGCATTTGCTGCCGCACAGACATTCGCGCTCTGCAAGAGCTTTGGTTGGTTATGATGCAACAATGCCTATGTGACTCTGGCCGAGCCCGGCTGCCAAATTCGAAACGTCCCGCGATTGCGCCCAGACGAAAGCTGCCAGCACTGAAAGGTCTACCTGGTTTTCACTGTCCCTTGGAACTGCATTCGCTGCCGCACAGACATTCGCCCTCTGCAAGATGCTTGGTTGGTTATGATGCAACAATGCTTATGTGACTGTCGCAGAGCCCGGCTGCCAAATTCGAAACGTCCAGCGATTACGCCCACACGAATGCTGCCAGCATGAAAGGTCTACCTGGTTTTCACTGTCCCTTGGAACTGCATTCGCTGCCGCACAAACATTCGCGCTCTTCAAAAGCCTTGGTTGTTTATGATGCAACAATGCCTATGTGACTCTGGCCGAGCCCAGCTGCCAAATTCGAAACGTCCCGCGATTGCGCCCAGACGAAAGCTGCCAGCACCGAAAGGTCTACCTGGTTTTCACTGTCCCTTGGAACTGCATTCGCTGCCGCACAGACATTCACGCTATGCAAAAGCTTTGGTTGGTTATGATGCAACAATGCCTATGTGACTCTGGCCGAGCCCGGCTGCCAAATTCGAAACGTCCAGAGATTGCGCCCACACAAAAGTTGCCAGCACTGAAAGCTCTACCTGGTTTTCACTGTCCCTTGGAACTGCATTCGCTGCCGCACAGACATTTGTGCTCTGCAAGACCTTTGGGTGGTTATGATGCAACAATGCCTATGTGACTGTCGAAGAGCCCGGCTGCCAAATTCGAAACGTCCAGCGATTGCGCCCACACGAAAGCTGCCAGCACTGAAAGCTCTACCTGGTTTTCACTGTCCCTTGGAACTGCATTCGCTGCCGCACAGACATTCGTGCTCTGCAAGAGCTTTGGTTGGTTATGATGCAACAATGCCTATGTGACTGTCGCAGAGCCCGGCTGCCAAATTCGAAACGTCCACCGATTGCGCCCACACGAAAGCTGCCAGCACTGAAAGGTCTACCTGGTTTTCACTGTCCCTTGGAACTGCATTCGCTGCCGCGCAGACATTCACGCTCTGCAAGACCTTTGGTTGGTTATGATGCAACAATGCCTATGTGACTCTGGCCGAGCCCGGCTGCCAAATTCGAAACGTCCAGCGATTGCGCCCATATGAAAGCTGCCAGCACTGAAAGGTCTACCTGGTTTTCACTGTCCCTTGGAACTGCATTCGCTGCCGCACAGACATTCGCGCTCTGCAAATGCCTTGGCTGATTATGATGCAACAATACCTATGTGACTCTGGCAGAGCCCGGCTGCCAAATTCGAAACGTCCCGCGATTGCGCCCACACGAAAGCCGCCAGCACTGAAAGCTCTACCTGGTTTTCACTGTCCCTTGGAACTGCATTTGCTGCCGCACAGACATTCGCGCTCTGCAAGACCTTTGGTTGGTTATGATGCAACAATGCCTATGTGACTCTGGACGAGCCCGGCTGCCAAATTCGAAACGTCCCGCGATTGCGCCCACACGAAAGCTGCCAGCACTGAAAGGTCTACCTGGTTTTCACTGTCCCTTGGAACTGCATTCGCTGCCGCACAGACATTCGCCCTCTGCAACATGCTTGGTTGGTTATGATGCAACAATGCCTATGTGACTGTCGCAGAGCCCGGCTGCCAAATTCGAAACGTCCAGCGATTACGCCCACACGAATGCTGCCAGCATGAAAGGTCTACCTGGTTTTCACTGTCCCTTGGAACTGCATTCGCTGCCGCACAGACATTCGCGCTCTTCAAAAGCTTTGGTTGGTTATGATGCAACAATGCCTATGTGACTCTGGCCGAGCCCGGCTGCCAAATTCGAAACGTCCAGAGATTGCGCCCACACAAAAGCTGCCAGCACTGAAAGCTCTACCTGGTTTTCACTGTCCCTTGGAACTGCATTCGCTGCCGCACAGACATTTGTGCTCTGCAAGACCTTTGGGTGGTTATGATGCAACAATGCCTATGTGACTGTCGAAGAGCCCGGCTGCCAAATTCGAAACGTCCAGCGATTGCGCCCACACGAAAGCTGCCAGCACTGAAAGCTCTACCTGGTTTTCACTGTCCCTTGGAACTGCATTCGCTGCCGCACAGACATTCGTGCTCTGCAAGAGCTTTGGTTGGTTATGATGCAACAATGCCTATGTGACTGTCGCAGAGCCCGGCTGCCAAATTCGAAACGTCCACCGATTGCGCCCACACGAAAGCTGCCAGCACTGAAAGCTCTACCTGGTTTTCACTGTCCCTTGGAACTGCATTCGCTGCCGCACCGATATTTGCGCTCTGCAAGAGCTTTGGTTGGTTATGATGCAACAATGCCTATGTGACTGTCGCAGAGCCCGGCTGCCAAATTCGAAACGTCCCGCGATTGCGCCCACACGAAAGCTGCCAGCACTGAAAGGTCTACCTGGTTTTCACTGTCCCTTGGAACTGCATTCGCTGCCGCACAGACATTCGCGCTCTGGAAAACCTTTTGTTGGTTATGATGCAACAATGCCTATGTGACTGTCGCAGAGCCCGGCTGCCAAATTCGAAACGTCCAGCGATTGCGCCCACACGAAAGCCGCCAGCACTGAAAGCTCTACCTGGTTTTCACTGTCCCTTGGAACTGCATTTGCTGCCGCACAGACATTCGCGCTCTGCAAGACCTTTGGTTGGTTATGATGCAAACATGCCTATGTGACTCTGGCCGAGCCCGGCTGCCAAATTCGAAACATCCCGCGATTGCGCCCACACGAAAGCTGCCAGCACTGAAAGCTCTACCTGGTTTTCACTGTCCCTTGGAACTGCATTCGCTGCCGCACAGACATTCGTGCTCTGCAAGAGCTTTGGTTGGTTATGATGCAACAATGCCTATGTGACTCTGGCCGAGCCCGGCTGCCAAATTCGAAACGTCCAGAGATTGCGCCCACACAAAAGCTGCCAGCACTGAAAGCTCTACCTGGTTTTCACTGTCCCTTGGAACTGCATTCGCTGCCGCACAGACATTTGTGCTCTGCAAGACCTTTGGGTGGTTATGATGCAACAATGCCTATGTGACTGTCGAAGAGCCCGGCTGCCAAATTCGAAACGTCCAGCGATTGCGCCCACACGAAAGCTGCCAGCACTGAAAGCTCTACCTGGTTTTCACTGTCCCTTGGAACTGCATTCGCTGCCGCACAGACATTCGTGCTCTGCAAGAGCTTTGGTTGGTTATGATGCAACAATGCCTATGTGACTGTCGCAGAGCCCGGCTGCCAAATTCGAAACGTCCACCGATTGCGCCCACACGAAAGCTGCCAGCACTGAAAGCTCTACCTGGTTTTCACTGTCCCTTGGAACTGCATTCGCTGCCGCACCGATATTTGCGCTCTGCAAGAGCTTTGGTTGGTTATGATGCAACAATGCCTATGTGACTGTCGCAGAGCCCGGCTGCCAAATTCGAAACGTCCCGCGATTGCGCCCACACGAAAGCTGCCAGCACTGAAAGGTCTACCTGGTTTTCACTGTCCCTTGGAACTGCATTCGCTGCCGCACAGACATTCGCGCTCTGGAAAACCTTTTGTTGGTTATGATGCAACAATGCCTATGTGACTGTCGCAGAGCCCGGCTGCCAAATTCGAAACGTCCAGCGATTGCGCCCACACGAAAGCCGCCAGCACTGAAAGCTCTACCTGGTTTTCACTGTCCCTTGGAACTGCATTTGCTGCCGCACAGACATTCGCGCTCTGCAAGACCTTTGGTTGGTTATGATGCAAACATGCCTATGTGACTCTGGCCGAGCCCGGCTGCCAAATTCGAAACATCCCGCGATTGCGCCCACACGAAAGCTGCCAGCACTGAAAGCTCTACCTGGTTTTCACTGTCCCTTGGAACTGCATTCGCTGCCGCACAGACATTCACGCTCTGCAAAACCTTTTGTTGGTTATGATGCAACAATGCCTATGTGACTCTGGCAGAGTCCGGCTGCCAAATTCGAAACGTCCAGCGATTGCGCCCACACGAAAGCTGCCAGCACTGAAAGCTCTACCTGGTTTTCACTGTCCTTTGGAACTGCATTCGCTGCCGCACAGACATTCGCGCTCTGCAAAAGCCTTGGTTGGTTATGATGCAACAATGCCTATGTGACTCTGGCAGAGCCCGGCTGCCAAATTTGAAACGTCCAGCGATTGCGCCCATACGAATAATGCAAGCACTGCAAGCTCTACCTGGTTTTCACTGTCCCTTGGAACTGCATTCGCTGCCGCACAGACATTCGCGCTATGCAAAAGCCTTGGTTGGTTATGATGCAACAATGCCTATGTGAGTCTGGCAGAGCCCAGCTGCCAAATTCGAAACGTCCCGCGATTGCGCCCACACGAAAGCTGCCAGCACTGAAAGGTCTACCTGGTTTTCACTGTCCCTTGGAATTGCATTCGCTGCTGCACAGACATTCGCGCTCTGCAAAAGCCTTGGTTGGTTATGATGCAACAATGCCTATGTGACTGTCGCAGAGCCCGGCTGCCAAATTCGAAACGTCCAGTGATTGCGCCCACACGAAAGCTCCCAGCACTGAAAGCTCTACCTGGTTTTCACTGTCCCTTGGAACTGCATTCGCTGCCGCACAGACATTCACGCTATGCAAGAGCTTTGGTTGGTTATGATGCAACAATACCTATGTGACTGTCGCAGAGCCCGGCTGCCAAATTCGAAACGTCCAGCGATTGCGTCCACACGAAAGCTTCCAGCACTGAAAGCTCTACCTGGTTTTCACTGTCCCTTGGAACTGCATTCGCTGCCGCACAGACATTCGCGCTCTGCAAATGCCTTGGTTGGTTATGATGCAACAATGCCTATGTGACTGTCGCAGAGCCCGGCTGCCAAATTCGAAACATCCAGAGATTGCGCCCACACGAAAGCTGCCAGCACTGAAAGGTCTACCTGGTTTTCACTGTCCCTTGGAATTGCATTCGCTGCTGCACAGACATTCGCGCTCTGCAAAAGCCTTGGTTGGTTATGATGCAACAATGCCTATGTGACTGTCGCAGAGCCCGGCTGCCAAATTCGAAACGTCCCGCGAATGCGCCCACACGAAAGCTCCCAGCACTGAAAGGTCTACCTGGTTTTCACTGTCCCTTGGAACTGCATTCGCTGCCGCGCAGACATTCACTCTCTGCAAGACCTTTGGTTGGTTATGATGCAACAATGCCTATGTGACTCTGGCCGAGCCCGGCTGCCAAATTCGAAACGTCCCGCGATTGCGCCCATATGAAAGCTGCCAGCACTGAAAGGTCTACCTGGTTTTCACTGTCCCTTGGAACTGCATTCGCTGCCGCGCAGACATTCGCGCTCTGCAAATGCCTTGGCTGATTATGATGCAACAATACCTATGTGACTCTGGCAGAGCCCGGCTGCCAAATTCGAAACGTCCCGCGATTGCGCCCACACGAAAGCTGCCAGCACTGAAAGCTCTACCTGGTTTTCACTGTCCCTTGGAACTGCATTTGCTGCCGCACAGACATTCGCGCTCTGCAATACCTTTGGTTGGTTATGATGCAACAATGCCTATGTGACTCTGGCCGAGCCCGGCTGCCAAATTCGAAACGTCCCGCGATTGCGCCCACACGAAAGCTGCCAGCACTGAAAGGTCTACCTGGTTTTCACTGTCCCTTGGAACTGCATTCGCTGCCGCACAGACATTCGCCCTCTGCAAGATGCTTGGTTGGTTATGATGCAACAATGCTTATGTGACTGTCGCAGAGCCCGGCTGCCAAATTCGAAACGTCCAGCGATTACGCCCACACGAATGCTGCCAGCATGAAAGGTCTACCTGGTTTTCACTGTCCCTTGGAACTGCATTCGCTGCCGCACAGACATTCGCGCTCTTCAAAAGCCTTGGTTGTTTATGATGCAACAATGCCTATGTGACTCTGGCCGAGCCCAGCTGCCAAATTCGAAACGTCCCGCGATTGCGCCCAGACGAAAGCTGCCAGCACCGAAAGGTCTACCTGGTTTTCACTGTCCCTTGGAACTGCATTCGCTGCCGCACAGACATTCACGCTATGCAAAAGCTTTGGTTGGTTATGATGCAACAATGCCTATGTGACTGTCGCAGAGCCCGGCTGCCAAATTCGAAACGTCCCGCGATTGCGCCCACACGAAAGCTGCCAGCACTGAAAGCTCTACCTGGTTTTCACTGTCCCTTGGAACTGCATTCGCTGCCGCACCGATATTTGCGCTCTGCAAGAGCTTTGGTTGGTTATGATGCAACAATGCCTATGTGACTGTCGCAGAGCCCGGCTGCCAAATTCGAAACGTCCCGCGATTGCGCCCACACGAAAGCTGCCAGCACTGAAAGCTCTACCTGGTTTTCACTGTCCCTTGGAACTGCATTCGCTGCCGCACAGACATTCGCGCTCTGCAAAAGCCTTGGTTGGTTATGATGCAACAATGCCTATGTGACTCTGGCAGAGCCCGGCTGCCAAATTCGAAACGTCCAGCGATTGCGCCCACACGAAAGCTGCCAGCACTGAAAGGTCTACCTGGTTTTCACTGTCCCTTGGAACTGCATTCGCTGCCGCACAGACATTTGCGCTCTGCAAAAGCCTTGGTTAGTTATGATGCAACAATGCCTATGTGACTGTCGCAGAGCCCGGCTGCCAAATTCGAAACGTCCAGCGATTGCGCCCACACGAAAGCTGCCAGCACTGAAAGCTCTACCTGGTTTTCACTGTCCCTTGGAACTGCATTCGCTGCCGCACAGACATTCATGCTATGCAAAAGCTTTGGTTGGTTATGATGCAACAATGCCTATGTGACTGTCGCAGAACCCGGCTGCCAAATTCGAAACGTCCAGCGATTGCGCCCACACGAAAGCTGCCAGCACTGAAAGCTCTACCTGGTTTTCACTGTCCCTTGGAACTGCATTCGCTGCCGCACAGACATTCGCCCTCTGCAAGATGTTTGGTTGGGTATGATGCAACAATGCTTATCTGACTGTCGCAGAGCCCGGCTGCCAAATTCGAAACGTCCAGCGATTACGCCCACACGAATGCTGCCAGCATGAAAGGTCTACCTGGTTTTCACTGTCCCTTGGAACTGCATTCGCTGCCGCACAGACATTCGCGCTATGCAAAAGCTTTGGTTGGTTATGATGCAACAATGCCTATGTGACTCTGGCAGAGCCCAGCTGCCAAATTCGAAACGTCCCGTGATTGCGCCCACACGAAAGCTGCCAGCACTGAAAGCTCTACCTGGTTTTCACTGTCCCTTGGAACTGCATTCGCTGCCGCACAGACATTCGCGCTCTGCAAAACCTTTGGTTGGTTATGATGCAACAATGCCTATGTGACTGTCGCAGAGCCTGGCTGCCAAATTCGAAACGTCCAGCGATTGCGCCCACACGAAAGCTGCCAGCACTGAAAGCTCTACCTGGTTTTCACTGTCCCTTGGAACTGCATTCGCTGCCGCACAGACATTTGTGCTCTGCAAGACCTTTGGTTGGTTATGATGCAACAATGCCTATGTGACTGTCGAAGAGCCCGGCTGCCAAATTCGAAACGTCCAGCGATTGCGCCCACACGAAAGCTGCCAGCACTGAAAGCTCTACCTGGTTTTCACTGTCCCTTGGAACTGCATTCGCTGCCGCACAGACATTCGCTCTCTGCAAGAGCTTTGGTTGGTTATGATGCAACAATGCCTATGTGACTGTCGCAGAGCCCGGCTGCCAAATTCGAAACGTCCCGCGATTGCGCCCACACGAAAGCTGCCAGCACTGAAAGGTCTAACTGGTTTTCACTGTCCCTTGGAACTGCATTCGCTGCCGCACAGACATTCGCGCTCTGCAAATGCCTTGGTTGGTTATGATGCAACAATGCCTATGTGACTGTCGCAGAACCCGGCTGCCAAATTCGAAACGTCCAGCGATTGCGCCCACACGAAAGCTGCCAGCACTGAAAGCTCTACCTGGTTTTCACTGTCCCTTGGAACTGCATTCGCTGCCGCACAGACATTCGCCCTCTGCAAGATGTTTGGTTGGGTATGGTGCAACAATGCTTATGTGACTGTCGCAGAGCCCGGCTGCCAAATTCGAAACGTCCAGCGATTACGCCCACACGAATGCTGCCAGCATGAAAGGTCTACCTGGTTTTCACTGTCCCTTGGAACTGCATTCGCTGCCGCACAGACATTCGCGCTCTGGAAAAGCCTTGGTTAGTTATGATGCAACAATGCCTATGTGACTCTGGCAGAGCCCAGCTGCCAAATTCGAAACGTCCCGCGATTGCGCCCACACGAAAGCTGCCAGCACTGAAAGCTCTACCTGGTTTTCACTGTCCCTTGGAACTGCATTCGCTGCCGCACAGACATTCGCGCTCTGCAAAACCTTTGGTTGGTTATGATGCAACAATGCCTATGTGACTGTCGCAGAGCCTGGCTGCCAAATTCGAAACGTCCAGCGATTGCGCCCACACGAAAGCTGCCAGCACTGAAAGCTCTACCTGGTTTTCACTGTCCCTTGGAACTGCATTCGCTGCCGCACAGACATTTGTGCTCTGCAAGACCTTTGATTGGTTATGATGCAACAATGCCTATGTGACTGTCGAAGAGCCCGGCTGCCAAATTCGAAACGTCCAGCGATTGCGCCCACACGAAAGCTGCCAGCACTGAAAGGTCTACCTGGTTTTCACTGTCCCTTGGAACTGCATTCGCTGCCGCACAGACATTCGTGCTCTGCAAGACCTTTGGTTGGTTATGATGCAAACATGCCTATGTGACTCTGGCCGAGCCCGGCTGCCAAATTCGAAACATCCCGCGATTGCGCCCACACGAAAGCTGCCAGCACTGAAAGCTCTACCTGGTTTTCACTGTCCCTTGGAACTGCATTCGCTGCCGCACAGACATTCACGCTCTGCAAAACCTTTTGTTGGTTATGATGCAACAATGCCTATGTGACTCTGGCAGAGTCCGGCTGCCAAATTCGAAACGTCCAGCGATTGCGCCCACACGAAAGCTGCCAGCACTGAAAGCTCTACCTGGTTTTCACTGTCCTTTGGAACTGCATTCGCTGCCGCACAGACATTCGCGCTCTGCAAAAGCCTTGGTTGGTTATGATGCAACAATGCCTATGTGACTCTGGCAGAGCCCGGCTGCCAAATTTGAAACGTCCAGCGATTGCGCCCATACGAATAATGCAAGCACTGCAAGCTCTACCTGGTTTTCACTGTCCCTTGGAACTGCATTCGCTGCCGCACAGACATTCGCGCTATGCAAAAGCCTTGGTTGGTTATGATGCAACAATGCCTATGTGAGTCTGGCAGAGCCCAGCTGCCAAATTCGAAACGTCCCGCGATTGCGCCCACACGAAAGCTGCCAGCACTGAAAGGTCTACCTGGTTTTCACTGTCCCTTGGAATTGCATTCGCTGCTGCACAGACATTCGCGCTCTGCAAAAGCCTTGGTTGGTTATGATGCAACAATGCCTATGTGACTGTCGCAGAGCCCGGCTGCCAAATTCGAAACGTCCCGCGAATGCGCCCACACGAAAGCTCCCAGCACTGAAAGGTCTACCTGGTTTTCACTGTCCCTTGGAACTGCATTCGCTGCCGCGCAGACATTCACTCTCTGCAAGACCTTTGGTTGGTTATGATGCAACAATGCCTATGTGACTCTGGCCGAGCCCGGCTGCCAAATTCGAAACGTCCCGCGATTGCGCCCATATGAAAGCTGCCAGCACTGAAAGGTCTACCTGGTTTTCACTGTCCCTTGGAACTGCATTCGCTGCCGCGCAGACATTCGCGCTCTGCAAATGCCTTGGCTGATTATGATGCAACAATACCTATGTGACTCTGGCAGAGCCCGGCTGCCAAATTCGAAACGTCCCGCGATTGCGCCCACACGAAAGCTGCCAGCACTGAAAGCTCTACCTGGTTTTCACTGTCCCTTGGAACTGCATTTGCTGCCGCACAGACATTCGCGCTCTGCAATACCTTTGGTTGGTTATGATGCAACAATGCCTATGTGACTCTGGCCGAGCCCGGCTGCCAAATTCGAAACGTCCCGCGATTGCGCCCACACGAAAGCTGCCAGCACTGAAAGGTCTACCTGGTTTTCACTGTCCCTTGGAACTGCATTCGCTGCCGCACAGACATTCGCCCTCTGCAAGATGCTTGGTTGGTTATGATGCAACAATGCTTATGTGACTGTCGCAGAGCCCGGCTGCCAAATTCGAAACGTCCAGCGATTACGCCCACACGAATGCTGCCAGCATGAAAGGTCTACCTGGTTTTCACTGTCCCTTGGAACTGCATTCGCTGCCGCACAGACATTCGCGCTCTTCAAAAGCCTTGGTTGTTTATGATGCAACAATGCCTATGTGACTCTGGCCGAGCCCAGCTGCCAAATTCGAAACGTCCCGCGATTGCGCCCAGACGAAAGCTGCCAGCACCGAAAGGTCTACCTGGTTTTCACTGTCCCTTGGAACTGCATTCGCTGCCGCACAGACATTCACGCTATGCAAAAGCTTTGGTTGGTTATGATGCAACAATGCCTATGTGACTGTCGCAGAGCCCGGCTGCCAAATTCGAAACGTCCCGCGATTGCGCCCACACGAAAGCTGCCAGCACTGAAAGCTCTACCTGGTTTTCACTGTCCCTTGGAACTGCATTCGCTGCCGCACCGATATTTGCGCTCTGCAAGAGCTTTGGTTGGTTATGATGCAACAATGCCTATGTGACTGTCGCAGAGCCCGGCTGCCAAATTCGAAACGTCCCGCGATTGCGCCCACACGAAAGCTGCCAGCACTGAAAGCTCTACCTGGTTTTCACTGTCCCTTGGAACTGCATTCGCTGCCGCACAGACATTCGCGCTCTGCAAAAGCCTTGGTTGGTTATGATGCAACAATGCCTATGTGACTCTGGCAGAGCCCGGCTGCCAAATTCGAAACGTCCAGCGATTGCGCCCACACGAAAGCTGCCAGCACTGAAAGGTCTACCTGGTTTTCACTGTCCCTTGGAACTGCATTCGCTGCCGCACAGACATTTGCGCTCTGCAAAAGCCTTGGTTAGTTATGATGCAACAATGCCTATGTGACTGTCGCAGAGCCCGGCTGCCAAATTCGAAACGTCCAGCGATTGCGCCCACACGAAAGCTGCCAGCACTGAAAGCTCTACCTGGTTTTCACTGTCCCTTGGAACTGCATTCGCTGCCGCACAGACATTCATGCTATGCAAAAGCTTTGGTTGGTTATGATGCAACAATGCCTATGTGACTGTCGCAGAACCCGGCTGCCAAATTCGAAACGTCCAGCGATTGCGCCCACACGAAAGCTGCCAGCACTGAAAGCTCTACCTGGTTTTCACTGTCCCTTGGAACTGCATTCGCTGCCGCACAGACATTCGCCCTCTGCAAGATGTTTGGTTGGGTATGATGCAACAATGCTTATCTGACTGTCGCAGAGCCCGGCTGCCAAATTCGAAACGTCCAGCGATTACGCCCACACGAATGCTGCCAGCATGAAAGGTCTACCTGGTTTTCACTGTCCCTTGGAACTGCATTCGCTGCCGCACAGACATTCGCGCTATGCAAAAGCTTTGGTTGGTTATGATGCAACAATGCCTATGTGACTCTGGCAGAGCCCAGCTGCCAAATTCGAAACGTCCCGTGATTGCGCCCACACGAAAGCTGCCAGCACTGAAAGCTCTACCTGGTTTTCACTGTCCCTTGGAACTGCATTCGCTGCCGCACAGACATTCGCGCTCTGCAAAACCTTTGGTTGGTTATGATGCAACAATGCCTATGTGACTGTCGCAGAGCCTGGCTGCCAAATTCGAAACGTCCAGCGATTGCGCCCACACGAAAGCTGCCAGCACTGAAAGCTCTACCTGGTTTTCACTGTCCCTTGGAACTGCATTCGCTGCCGCACAGACATTTGTGCTCTGCAAGACCTTTGGTTGGTTATGATGCAACAATGCCTATGTGACTGTCGAAGAGCCCGGCTGCCAAATTCGAAATGTCCAGCGATTGCGCCCACACGAAAGCTGCCAGCACTGAAAGCTCTACCTGGTTTTCACTATCCCTTGGAACTGCATTCGCTGCCGCACAGACATTCGTGCTCTGCAAGAGCTTTGGTTGGTTATGATGCAACAATGCCTATGTGACTGTCGCAGAGCCCGGCTGCCAAATTCGAAACGTCCAGCGATTGCGCCCACACGAAAGCTGCCAGCACTGAAAGCTCTACCTGGTTTTCACTGTCCCTTGGAACTGCATTCGCTGCCGCACAGACATTCGCTCTCTGCAAGAGCTTTGGTTGGTTATGATGCAACAATGCCTATGTGACTGTCGCAGAGCCCGGCTGCCAAATTCGAAACGTCCCGCGATTGCGCCCACACGAAAGCTGCCAGCACTGAAAGGTCTAACTGGTTTTCACTGTCCCTTGGAACTGCATTCGCTGCCGCACAGACATTCGCGCTCTGCAAATGCCTTGGTTGGTTATGATGCAACAATGCCTATGTGACTGTCGCAGAACCCGGCTGCCAAATTCGAAACGTCCAGCGATTGCGCCCACACGAAAGCTGCCAGCACTGAAAGCTCTACCTGGTTTTCACTGTCCCTTGGAACTGCATTCGCTGCCGCACAGACATTCGCCCTCTGCAAGATGTTTGGTTGGGTATGGTGCAACAATGCTTATGTGACTGTCGCAGAGCCCGGCTGCCAAATTCGAAACGTCCAGCGATTACGCCCACACGAATGCTGCCAGCATGAAAGGTCTACCTGGTTTTCACTGTCCCTTGGAACTGCATTCGCTGCCGCACAGACATTCGCGCTCTGGAAAAGCCTTGGTTAGTTATGATGCAACAATGCCTATGTGACTCTGGCAGAGCCCAGCTGCCAAATTCGAAACGTCCCGCGATTGCGCCCACACGAAAGCTGCCAGCACTGAAAGCTCTACCTGGTTTTCACTGTCCCTTGGAACTGCATTCGCTGCCGCACAGACATTCGCGCTCTGCAAAACCTTTGGTTGGTTATGATGCAACAATGCCTATGTGACTGTCGCAGAGCCTGGCTGCCAAATTCGAAACGTCCAGCGATTGCGCCCACACGAAAGCTGCCAGCACTGAAAGCTCTACCTGGTTTTCACTGTCCCTTGGAACTGCATTCGCTGCCGCACAGACATTTGTGCTCTGCAAGACCTTTGATTGGTTATGATGCAACAATGCCTATGTGACTGTCGCAGAGCCCGGCTGCCAAATTCGAAACGTCCACCGATTGCGCCCACACGAAAGCTGCCAGCACTGAAAGCTCTACCTGGTTTTCACTGTCCCTTGGAACTGCATTCGCTGCCGCACCGATATTTGCGCTCTGCAAGAGCTTTGGTTGGTTATGATGCAACAATGCCTATGTGACTGTCGCAGAGCCCGGCTGCCAAATTCGAAACGTCCAGCGATTGCGCCCACACGAAAGCCGCCAGCACTGAAAGCTCTACCTGGTTTTCACTGTCCCTTGGAACTGCATTTGCTGCCGCACAGACATTCGCGCTCTGCAAGACCTTTGGTTGGTTATGATGCAAACATGCCTATGTGACTCTGGCCGAGCCCGGCTGCCAAATTCGAAACATCCCGCGATTGCACCCACACGAAAGCTGCCAGCACTGAAAGCTCTACCTGGTTTTCACTGTCCCTTGGAACTGCATTCGCTGCCGCACAGACATTCACGCTCTGCAAAACCTTTTGTTGGTTATGATGCAACAATGCCTATGTGACTCTGGCAGAGTCCGGCTGCCAAATTCGAAACGTCCAGCGATTGCGCCCACACGAAAGCTGCCAGCACTGAAAGCTCTACCTGGTTTTCACTGTCCTTTGGAACTGCATTCGCTGCCGCACAGACATTCGCGCTCTGCAAAAGCCTTGGTTGGTTATGATGCAACAATGCCTATGTGACTCTGGCAGAGCCCGGCTGCCAAATTTGAAACGTCCAGCGATTGCGCCCATACGAATAATGCAAGCACTGCAAGCTCTACCTGGTTTTCACTGTCCCTTGGAACTGCATTCGCTGCCGCACAGACATTCGCGCTATGCAAAAGCCTTGGTTGGTTATGATGCAACAATGCCTATGTGAGTCTGGCAGAGCCCAGCTGCCAAATTCGAAACGTCCCGCGATTGCGCCCACACGAAAGCTGCCAGCACTGAAAGGTCTACCTGGTTTTCACTGTCCCTTGGAATTGCATTCGCTGCTGCACAGACATTCGCGCTCTGCAAAAGCCTTGGTTGGTTATGATGCAACAATGCCTATGTGACTGTCGCAGAGCCCGGCTGCCAAATTCGAAACGTCCAGTGATTGCGCCCACACGAAAGCTCCCAGCACTGAAAGCTCTACCTGGTTTTCACTGTCCCTTGGAACTGCATTCGCTGCCGCACAGACATTCACGCTATGCAAGAGCTTTGGTTGGTTATGATGCAACAATACCTATGTGACTGTCGCAGAGCCCGGCTGCCAAATTCGAAACCTCCAGAGATTGCGTCCACACGAAAGCTTCCAGCACTGAAAGCTCTACCTGGTTTTCACTGTCCCTTGGAACTGCATTCGCTGCCGCACAGACATTCGCGCTCTGCAAATGCCTTGGTTGGTTATGATGCAACAATGCCTATGTGACTGTCGCAGAGCCCGGCTGCCAAATTCGAAACATCCAGAGATTGCGCCCACACGAAAGCTGCCAGCACTGAAAGGTCTACCTGGTTTTCACTGTCCCTTGGAATTGCATTCGCTGCTGCACAGACATTCGCGCTCTGCAAAAGCCTTGGTTGGTTATGATGCAACAATGCCTATGTGACTGTCGCAGAGCCCGGCTGCCAAATTCGAAACGTCCCGCGAATGCGCCCACACGAAAGCTCCCAGCACTGAAAGGTCTACCTGGTTTTCACTGTCCCTTGGAACTGCATTCGCTGCCGCGCAGACATTCACTCTCTGCAAGACCTTTGGTTGGTTATGATGCAACAATGCCTATGTGACTCTGGCCGAGCCCGGCTGCCAAATTCGAAACGTCCCGCGATTGCGCCCATATGAAAGCTGCCAGCACTGAAAGGTCTACCTGGTTTTCACTGTCCCTTGGAACTGCATTCGCTGCCGCGCAGACATTCGCGCTCTGCAAATGCCTTGGCTGATTATGATGCAACAATACCTATGTGACTCTGGCAGAGCCCGGCTGCCAAATTCGAAACGTCCCGCGATTGCGCCCACACGAAAGCTGCCAGCACTGAAAGCTCTACCTGGTTTTCACTGTCCCTTGGAACTGCATTTGCTGCCGCACAGACATTCGCGCTCTGCAATACCTTTGGTTGGTTATGATGCAACAATGCCTATGTGACTCTGGCCGAGCCCGGCTGCCAAATTCGAAACGTCCCGCGATTGCGCCCACACGAAAGCTGCCAGCACTGAAAGGTCTACCTGGTTTTCACTGTCCCTTGGAACTGCATTCGCTGCCGCACAGACATTCGCCCTCTGCAAGATGCTTGGTTGGTTATGATGCAACAATGCTTATGTGACTGTCGCAGAGCCCGGCTGCCAAATTCGAAACGTCCAGCGATTACGCCCACACGAATGCTGCCAGCATGAAAGGTCTACCTGGTTTTCACTGTCCCTTGGAACTGCATTCGCTGCCGCACAGACATTCGCGCTCTTCAAAAGCCTTGGTTGTTTATGATGCAACAATGCCTATGTGACTCTGGCCGAGCCCAGCTGCCAAATTCGAAACGTCCCGCGATTGCGCCCAGACGAAAGCTGCCAGCACCGAAAGGTCTACCTGGTTTTCACTGTCCCTTGGAACTGCATTCGCTGCCGCACAGACATTCACGCTATGCAAAAGCTTTGGTTGGTTATGATGCAACAATGCCTATGTGACTGTCGCAGAGCCCGGCTGCCAAATTCGAAACGTCCCGCGATTGCGCCCACACGAAAGCTGCCAGCACTGAAAGCTCTACCTGGTTTTCACTGTCCCTTGGAACTGCATTCGCTGCCGCACCGATATTTGCGCTCTGCAAGAGCTTTGGTTGGTTATGATGCAACAATGCCTATGTGACTGTCGCAGAGCCCGGCTGCCAAATTCGAAACGTCCCGCGATTGCGCCCACACGAAAGCTGCCAGCACTGAAAGCTCTACCTGGTTTTCACTGTCCCTTGGAACTGCATTCGCTGCCGCACAGACATTCGCGCTCTGCAAAAGCCTTGGTTGGTTATGATGCAACAATGCCTATGTGACTCTGGCAGAGCCCGGCTGCCAAATTCGAAACGTCCAGCGATTGCGCCCACACGAAAGCTGCCAGCACTGAAAGGTCTACCTGGTTTTCACTGTCCCTTGGAACTGCATTCGCTGCCGCACAGACATTTGCGCTCTGCAAAAGCCTTGGTTAGTTATGATGCAACAATGCCTATGTGACTGTCGCAGAGCCCGGCTGCCAAATTCGAAACGTCCAGCGATTGCGCCCACACGAAAGCTGCCAGCACTGAAAGCTCTACCTGGTTTTCACTGTCCCTTGGAACTGCATTCGCTGCCGCACAGACATTCATGCTATGCAAAAGCTTTGGTTGGTTATGATGCAACAATGCCTATGTGACTGTCGCAGAACCCGGCTGCCAAATTCGAAACGTCCAGCGATTGCGCCCACACGAAAGCTGCCAGCACTGAAAGCTCTACCTGGTTTTCACTGTCCCTTGGAACTGCATTCGCTGCCGCACAGACATTCGCGCTCTGCAAAACCTTTGGTTGGTTATGATGCAACAATGCCTATGTGACTGTCGCAGAGCCTGGCTGCCAAATTCGAAACGTCCAGCGATTGCGCCCACACGAAAGCTGCCAGCACTGAAAGCTCTACCTGGTTTTCACTGTCCCTTGGAACTGCATTCGCTGCCGCACAGACATTTGTGCTCTGCAAGACCTTTGGTTGGTTATGATGCAACAATGCCTATGTGACTGTCGAAGAGCCCGGCTGCCAAATTCGAAATGTCCAGCGATTGCGCCCACACGAAAGCTGCCAGCACTGAAAGCTCTACCTGGTTTTCACTATCCCTTGGAACTGCATTCGCTGCCGCACAGACATTCGTGCTCTGCAAGAGCTTTGGTTGGTTATGATGCAACAATGCCTATGTGACTGTCGCAGAGCCCGGCTGCCAAATTCGAAACGTCCAGCGATTGCGCCCACACGAAAGCTGCCAGCACTGAAAGCTCTACCTGGTTTTCACTGTCCCTTGGAACTGCATTCGCTGCCGCACAGACATTCGCTCTCTGCAAGAGCTTTGGTTGGTTATGATGCAACAATGCCTATGTGACTGTCGCAGAGCCCGGCTGCCAAATTCGAAACGTCCCGCGATTGCGCCCACACGAAAGCTGCCAGCACTGAAAGGTCTAACTGGTTTTCACTGTCCCTTGGAACTGCATTCGCTGCCGCACAGACATTCGCGCTCTGCAAATGCCTTGGTTGGTTATGATGCAACAATGCCTATGTGACTGTCGCAGAACCCGGCTGCCAAATTCGAAACGTCCAGCGATTGCGCCCACACGAAAGCTGCCAGCACTGAAAGCTCTACCTGGTTTTCACTGTCCCTTGGAACTGCATTCGCTGCCGCACAGACATTCGCCCTCTGCAAGATGTTTGGTTGGGTATGGTGCAACAATGCTTATGTGACTGTCGCAGAGCCCGGCTGCCAAATTCGAAACGTCCAGCGATTACGCCCACACGAATGCTGCCAGCATGAAAGGTCTACCTGGTTTTCACTGTCCCTTGGAACTGCATTCGCTGCCGCACAGACATTCGCGCTCTGGAAAAGCCTTGGTTAGTTATGATGCAACAATGCCTATGTGACTCTGGCAGAGCCCAGCTGCCAAATTCGAAACGTCCCGCGATTGCGCCCACACGAAAGCTGCCAGCACTGAAAGCTCTACCTGGTTTTCACTGTCCCTTGGAACTGCATTCGCTGCCGCACAGACATTCGCGCTCTGCAAAACCTTTGGTTGGTTATGATGCAACAATGCCTATGTGACTGTCGCAGAGCCTGGCTGCCAAATTCGAAACGTCCAGCGATTGCGCCCACACGAAAGCTGCCAGCACTGAAAGCTCTACCTGGTTTTCACTGTCCCTTGGAACTGCATTCGCTGACGCACAGACATTTGTGCTCTGCAAGACCTTTGATTGGTTATGATGCAACAATGCCTATGTGACTGTCGAAGAGCCCGGCTGCCAAATTCGAAACGTCCAGCGATTGCGCCCACACGAAAGCTGCCAGCACTGAAAGGTCTACCTGGTTTTCACTGTCCCTTGGAACTGCATTCGCTGCCGCACAGACATTCGTGCTCTGCAAGACCTTTGGTTGGTTATGATGCAAACATGCCTATGTGACTCTGGCCGAGCCCGGCTGCCAAATTCGAAACATCCCGCGATTGCGCCCACACGAAAGCTGCCAGCACTGAAAGCTCTACCTGGTTTTCACTGTCCCTTGGAACTGCATTCGCTGCCGCACAGACATTCACGCTCTGCAAAACCTTTTGTTGGTTATGATGCAGCAATGCCTATGTGACTCTGGCAGAGTCCGGCTGCCAAATTCGAAACGTCCAGCGATTGCGCCCACACGAATGCTGCCAGCACTGAAAGCTCTACCTGGTTTTCACTGTCCTTTGGAACTGCATTCGCTGCCGCACAGACATTCGCGCTCTGCAAAAGCCTTGGTTGGTTATGATGCAACAATGCCTATGTGACTCTGGCAGAGCCCGGCTGCCAAATTTGAAACGTCCAGCGATTGCGCCCATACGAATAATGCAAGCACTGCAAGCTCTACCTGGTTTTCACTGTCCCTTGGAACTGCATTCGCTGCCGCACAGACATTCGCGCTATGCAAAAGCCTTGGTTGGTTATGATGCAACAATGCCTATGTGAGTCTGGCAGAGCCCAGCTGCCAAATTCGAAACGTCCCGCGATTGCGCCCACACGAAAGCTGCCAGCACTGAAAGGTCTACCTGGTTTTCACTGTCCCTTGGAATTGCATTCGCTGCTGCACAGACATTCGCGCTCTGCAAAAGCCTTGGTTGGTTATGATGCAACAATGCCTATGTGACTGTCGCAGAGCCCGGCTGCCAAATTCGAAACGTCCAGTGATTGCGCCCACACGAAAGCTCCCAGCACTGAAAGCTCTACCTGGTTTTCACTGTCCCTTGGAACTGCATTCGCTGCCGCACAGACATTCACGCTATGCAAGAGCTTTGGTTGGTTATGATGCAACAATACCTATGTGACTGTCGCAGAGCCCGGCTGCCAAATTCGAAACGTCCAGCGATTGCGTCCACACGAAAGCTTCCAGCACTGAAAGCTCTACCTGGTTTTCACTGTCCCTTGGAACTGCATTCGCTGCCGCACAGACATTCGCGCTCTGCAAATGCCTTGGTTGGTTATGATGCAACAATGCCTATGTGACTGTCGCAGAGCCCGGCTGCCAAATTCGAAACATCCAGAGATTGCGCCCACACGAAAGCTGCCAGCACTGAAAGGTCTACCTGGTTTTCACTGTCCCTTGGAATTGCATTCGCTGCTGCACAGACATTCGCGCTCTGCAAAAGCCTTGGTTGGTTATGATGCAACAATGCCTATGTGACTGTCGCAGAGCCCGGCTGCCAAATTCGAAACGTCCCGCGAATGCGCCCACACGAAAGCTCCCAGCACTGAAAGGTCTACCTGGTTTTCACTGTCCCTTGGAACTGCATTCGCTGCCGCGCAGACATTCACTCTCTGCAAGACCTTTGGTTGGTTATGATGCAACAATGCCTATGTGACTCTGGCCGAGCCCGGCTGCCAAATTCGAAACGTCCCGCGATTGCGCCCATATGAAAGCTGCCAGCACTGAAAGGTCTACCTGGTTTTCACTGTCCCTTGGAACTGCATTCGCTGCCGCGCAGACATTCGCGCTCTGCAAATGCCTTGGCTGATTATGATGCAACAATACCTATGTGAATCTGGCAGAGCCCGGCTGCCAAATTCGAAACGTCCCGCGATTGCGCCCACACGAAAGCTGCCAGCACTGAAAGCTCTACCTGGTTTTCACTGTCCCTTGGAACTGCATTTGCTGCCGCACAGACATTCGCGCTCTGCAATACCTTTGGTTGGTTATGATGCAACAATGCCTATGTGACTCTGGCCGAGCCCGGCTGCCAAATTCGAAACGTCCCGCGATTGCGCCCACACGAAAGCTGCCAGCACTGAAAGGTCTACCTGGTTTTCACTGTCCCTTGGAACTGCATTCGCTGCCGCACAGACATTCGCCCTCTGCAAGATGCTTGGTTGGTTATGATGCAACAATGCTTATGTGACTGTCGCAGAGCCCGGCTGCCAAATTCGAAACGTCCAGCGATTACGCCCACACGAATGCTGCCAGCATGAAAGGTCTACCTGGTTTTCACTGTCCCTTGGAACTGCATTCGCTGCCGCACAGACATTCGCGCTCTTCAAAAGCCTTGGTTGTTTATGATGCAACAATGCCTATGTGACTCTGGCCGAGCCCAGCTGCCAAATTCGAAACGTCCCGCGATTGCGCCCAGACGAAAGCTGCCAGCACCGAAAGGTCTACCTGGTTTTCACTGTCCCTTGGAACTGCATTCGCTGCCGCACAGACATTCACGCTATGCAAAAGCTTTGGTTGGTTATGATGCAACAATGCCTATGTGACTGTCGCAGAGCCCGGCTGCCAAATTCGAAACGTCCCGCGATTGCGCCCACACGAAAGCTGCCAGCACTGAAAGCTCTACCTGGTTTTCACTGTCCCTTGGAACTGCATTCGCTGCCGCACCGATATTTGCGCTCTGCAAGAGCTTTGGTTGGTTATGATGCAACAATGCCTATGTGACTGTCGCAGAGCCCGGCTGCCAAATTCGAAACGTCCCGCGATTGCGCCCACACGAAAGCTGCCAGCACTGAAAGCTCTACCTGGTTTTCACTGTCCCTTGGAACTGCATTCGCTGCCGCACAGACATTCGCGCTCTGCAAAAGCCTTGGTTGGTTATGATGCAACAATGCCTATGTGACTCTGGCAGAGCCCGGCTGCCAAATTCGAAACGTCCAGCGATTGCGCCCACACGAAAGCTGCCAGCACTGAAAGGTCTACCTGGTTTTCACTGTCCCTTGGAACTGCATTCGCTGCCGCACAGACATTTGCGCTCTGCAAAAGCCTTGGTTAGTTATGATGCAACAATGCCTATGTGACTGTCGCAGAGCCCGGCTGCCAAATTCGAAACGTCCAGCGATTGCGCCCACACGAAAGCTGCCAGCACTGAAAGCTCTACCTGGTTTTCACTGTCCCTTGGAACTGCATTCGCTGCCGCACAGACATTCATGCTATGCAAAAGCTTTGGTTGGTTATGATGCAACAATGCCTATGTGACTGTCGCAGAACCCGGCTGCCAAATTCGAAACGTCCAGCGATTGCGCCCACACGAAAGCTGCCAGCACTGAAAGCTCTACCTGGTTTTCACTGTCCCTTGGAACTGCATTCGCTGCCGCACAGACATTCGCCCTCTGCAAGATGTTTGGTTGGGTATGATGCAACAATGCTTATCTGACTGTCGCAGAGCCCGGCTGCCAAATTCGAAACGTCCAGCGATTACGCCCACACGAATGCTGCCAGCATGAAAGGTCTACCTGGTTTTCACTGTCCCTTGGAACTGCATTCGCTGCCGCACAGACATTCGCGCTATGCAAAAGCTTTGGTTGGTTATGATGCAACAATGCCTATGTGACTCTGGCAGAGCCCAGCTGCCAAATTCGAAACGTCCCGTGATTGCGCCCACACGAAAGCTGCCAGCACTGAAAGCTCTACCTGGTTTTCACTGTCCCTTGGAACTGCATTCGCTGCCGCACAGACATTCGCGCCCTGCAAAACCTTTGGTTGGTTATGATGCAACAATGCCTATGTGACTGTCGCAGAGCCTGGCTGCCAAATTCGAAACGTCCAGCGATTGCGCCCACACGAAAGCTGCCAGCACTGAAAGCTCTACCTGGTTTTCACTGTCCCTTGGAACTGCATTCGCTGCCGCACAGACATTTGTGCTCTGCAAGACCTTTGGTTGGTTATGATGCAACAATGCCTATGTGACTGTCGAAGAGCCCGGCTGCCAAATTCGAAATGTCCAGCGATTGCGCCCACACGAAAGCTGCCAGCACTGAAAGCTCTACCTGGTTTTCACTATCCCTTGGAACTGCATTCGCTGCCGCACAGACATTCGTGCTCTGCAAGAGCTTTGGTTGGTTATGATGCAACAATGCCTATGTGACTGTCGCAGAGCCCGGCTGCCAAATTCGAAACGTCCAGCGATTGCGCCCACACGAAAGCTGCCAGCACTGAAAGCTCTACCTGGTTTTCACTGTCCCTTGGAACTGCATTCGCTGCCGCACAGACATTCGCTCTCTGCAAGAGCTTTGGTTGGTTATGATGCAACAATGCCTATGTGACTGTCGCAGAGCCCGGCTGCCAAATTCGAAACGTCCCGCGATTGCGCCCACACGAAAGCTGCCAGCACTGAAAGGTCTAACTGGTTTTCACTGTCCCTTGGAACTGCATTCGCTGCCGCACAGACATTCGCGCTCTGCAAATGCCTTGGTTGGTTATGATGCAACAATGCCTATGTGACTGTCGCAGAACCCGGCTGCCAAATTCGAAACGTCCAGCGATTGCGCCCACACGAAAGCTGCCAGCACTGAAAGCTCTACCTGGTTTTCACTGTCCCTTGGAACTGCATTCGCTGCCGCACAGACATTCGCCCTCTGCAAGATGTTTGGTTGGGTATGGTGCAACAATGCTTATGTGACTGTCGCAGAGCCCGGCTGCCAAATTCGAAACGTCCAGCGATTACGCCCACACGAATGCTGCCAGCATGAAAGGTCTACCTGGTTTTCACTGTCCCTTGGAACTGCATTCGCTGCCGCACAGACATTCGCGCTCTGGAAAAGCCTTGGTTAGTTATGATGCAACAATGCCTATGTGACTCTGGCAGAGCCCAGCTGCCAAATTCGAAACGTCCCGCGATTGCGCCCACACGAAAGCTGCCAGCACTGAAAGCTCTACCTGGTTTTCACTGTCCCTTGGAACTGCATTCGCTGCCGCACAGACATTCGCGCTCTGCAAAACCTTTGGTTGGTTATGATGCAACAATGCCTATGTGACTGTCGCAGAGCCTGGCTGCCAAATTCGAAACGTCCAGCGATTGCGCCCACACGAAAGCTGCCAGCACTGAAAGCTCTACCTGGTTTTCACTGTCCCTTGGAACTGCATTCGCTGCCGCACAGACATTTGTGCTCTGCAAGACCTTTGATTGGTTATGATGCAACAATGCCTATGTGACTGTCGAAGAGCCCGGCTGCCAAATTCGAAACGTCCAGCGATTGCGCCCACACGAAAGCTGCCAGCACTGAAAGCTCTACCTGGTTTTCACTGTCCCTTGGAACTGCATTCGCTGCCGCACAGACATTCGTGCTCTGCAAGAGCTTTGGTTGGTTATGATGCAACAATGCCTATGTGACTGTCGCAGAGCCCGGCTGCCAAATTCGAAACGTCCAGCGATTGCGCCCACACGAAAGCTGCCAGCACTGAAAGCTCTACCTGGTTTTCACTGTCCCTTGGAACTGCATTCGCTGCCGCACAGACATTCGCTCTCTGCAAGATGTTTGGTTGGTTATGATGCAACAATGCCTATGTGACTGTCGCAGAGCCCGGCTGCCAAATTCGAAACGTCCCGCGATTGTGCCCACACGAAAGCTGCCAGCATGAAAGGTCTACCTGGTTTTCACTGTCCCTTGGAACTGCATTCGCTGCCGCACAGACATTCGCGCTCTGCAAAAGCCTTGGTTATTTATGATGCAACAATGCCTATGTGACTCTGGCAGAGCCCAGATGCCAAATTCGAAACATCCCGCGATTGCGCCCACACGAAAGCTGCCAGCACTGAAAGCTCTACCTGGTTTTCACTGTCCCTTGGAACTGCATTCGCTGCCGCACAGACATTCGCGCTCTGCAAAACCTTTGGTTGGTTATGATGCAACAATGCCTATGTGACTGTCGCAGAGCCTGGCTGCCAAATTCGAAACGTCCAGCGATTGCGCCCACACGAAAGCTGCCAGCACTGAAAGCTCTACCTGGTTTTCACTGTCCCTTGGAACTGCATTCGCTGCCGCACAGACATTCGCGCTCTGCAAGAGCTTTGGTTGGTTATGATGCAACAATGCCTATGTGACTCTGGCAGAGCCCGGCTGCCAGATTCGAAACGTCCAGCGATTGCGCCCACACGAAAGCTGCCAGCACTGAAAGCTCTACCTGGTTTTCACTGTCCCTTGGAACTGCATTCGCTGCCGCACAGACATTCGCGCTCTGCAAATGCCTTGGTTGGTTATGATGCAACAATGCCTATGTGACTCTGGCAGAGCCCGGCTGCCAAATTCGAAACGTCCAGCGATTGCGCCCACACGAAAGCTGCCAGCACTGCAAGCTCTGCCTGGTTTTCACTGTCCCTTGGAACTGCATTCGCTGCCGCACAGACATTCGCGCTCTGCAAATGCCTTGGTTGGCTATGATGCAACAATGCCTATGTGACTCTGGCAGAGCCCGGCTGCCAAATTTGAAACGTCCAGCGATTGCGCCCACACGAAAGCTGCCAGCACTGCAAGCTCTACCTGGTTTTCACTGTCCCTTGGAACTGCATTCGCTGCCGCACAGACATTCGCGCTATGCAAAAGCCTTGGTTGGTTATGATGCAACAATGCCTATGTGACTCTGGCAGAGCCCAGCTGCCAAATTCGAAACGTCCCGCGATTGCGCCCACACGAAAGCTGCCAGCATTGAAAGGTCTACCTGGTTTTCACTGTCCCTTGGAATTGCATTCGCTGCTGCACAGACATTCGCGCTCTGCAAAAGCCTTGGTTGGTTATGATGCAACAATGCCTATGTGACTGTCGCAGAGCCCGGCTGCCAAATTCGAAACGTCCAGTGATTGCGCCCACACGAAAGCTCCCAGCACTGAAAGCTCTACCTGGTTTTCACTGTCCCTTGGAACTGCATTCGCTGCCGCACAGACATTCACGCTATGCAAGAGCTTTGGTTGGTTATGATGCAACAATACCTATGTGACTGTCACAGAGCCCGGCTGCCAAATTCGAAACGTCCAGCGATTGCGTCCACACGAAAGCTTCCAGCACTGAAAGCTCTACCTGGTTTTCACTGTCCATTGGAACTGCATTCGCTGCCGCACAGACATTCGCGCTCTGCAAATGCCTTGGTTGGTTATGATGCAACAATGCCTATGTGACTGTCGCAGAGCCCGGCTGCCAAATTCGAAACATCCAGAGATTGCGCCCACACGAAAGCTGCCAGCACTGAAAGGTCTACCTGGTTTTCACTGTCCCTTGGAACTGCATTCGCTGCCGCGCAGACATTCACGCTCTGCAAGACCTTTGGTTGGTTATGATGCAACAATGCCTATGTGACTCTGGCCGAGCCCGGCTGCCAAATTCGAAACGTCCAGCGATTGCGCCCATATGAAAGCTGCCAGCACTGAAAGGTCTACCTGGTTTTCACTGTCCCTTGGAACTGCATTCGCTGCCGCGCAGACATTCGCGCTCTGCAAATGCCTTGGCTGATTATGATGCAACAATACCTATGTGACTCTGGCAGAGCCCGGCTGCCAAATTCGAAACGTCCCGCGATTGCGCCCACACGAAAGCTGCCAGCACTGAAAGCTCTACCTGGTTTTCACTGTCCCTTGGAACTGCATTTGCTGCCGCACAGACATTCGCGCTCTGCAAGACCTTTGGTTGGTTATGATGCAACAATGCCTATGTGACTCTGGCCGAGCCCGGCTGCCAAATTCGAAACGTCCCGCGATTGCGCCCACACGAAAGCTGCCAGCACTGAAAGCTCTACCTGGTTTTCACTGTCCTTTGGAACTGCATTCGCTGCCGCACAGACATTCGCGCTCTGCAAAAGCCTTGGTTGGTTATGATGCAACAATGCCTATGTGACTCTGGCAGAGCCCGGCTGCCAAATTTGAAACGTCCAGCGATTGCGCCCACACGAAAGCTGCCAGCACTGAAAGCTCTACCTGGTTTTCACTGTCCCTTGGAACTGCATTCGCTGCCGCACAGACATTCGCGCTCTGCAAAACCTTTGGTTGGTTATGATGCAACAATGCCTATGTGACTGTCGCAGAGCCTGGCTGCCAAATTCGAAACGTCCAGCGATTGCGCCCACACGAAAGCTGCCAGCACTGAAAGCTCTACCTGGTTTTCACTGTCCCTTGGAACTGCATTCGCTGCCGCACAGACATTTGTGCTCTGCAAGACCTTTGGGTGGTTATGATGCAACAATGCCTATGTGACTGTCGAAGAGCCCGGCTGCCAAATTCGAAATGTCCAGCGATTGCGCCCACACGAAAGCTGCCAGCACTGAAAGCTCTACCTGGTTTTCACTATCCCTTGGAACTGCATTCGCTGCCGCACAGACATTCGTGCTCTGCAAGAGCTTTGGTTGGTTATGATGCAACAATGCCTATGTGACTGTCGCAGAGCCCGGCTGCCAAATTCGAAACGTCCAGCGATTGCGCCCACACGAAAGCTGCCAGCACTGAAAGCTCTACCTGGTTTTCACTGTCCCTTGGAACTGCATTCGCTGCCGCACAGACATTCGCTCTCTGCAAGAGCTTTGGTTGGTTATGATGCAACAATGCCTATGTGACTGTCGCAGAGCCCGGCTGCCAAATTCGAAACGTCCCGCGATTGCGCCCACACGAAAGCTGCCAGCACTGAAAGGTCTAACTGGTTTTCACTGTCCCTTGGAACTGCATTCGCTGCCGCACAGACATTCGCGCTCTGCAAATGCCTTGGTTGGTTATGATGCAACAATGCCTATGTGACTGTCGCAGAACCCGGCTGCCAAATTTGAAACGTCCAGCGATTGCGCCCATACGAATAATGCAAGCACTGCAAGCTCTACCTGGTTTTCACTGTCCCTTGGAACTGCATTCGCTGCCGCACAGACATTCGCGCTCTGCAAATGCCTTGGTTGGTTATGATGCAACAATGCCTATGTGACTGTCGCAGAACCCGGCTGCCAAATTCGAAACGTCCAGCGATTGCGCCCACACGAAAGCTGCCAGCACTGAAAGTTCTACCTGGTTTTCACTGTCCCTTGGAACTGCATTCGCTGCCGCACAGACATTCGCCCTCTGCAAGATGTTTGGTTGGGTATGGTGCAACAATGCTTATGTGACTGTCGCAGAGCCCGGCTGCCAAATTCGAAACGTCCAGCGATTACGCCCACACGAATGCTGCCAGCATGAAAGGTCTACCTGGTTTTCACTGTCCCTTGGAACTGCATTCGCTGCCGCACAGACATTCGCGCTCTGGAAAAGCCTTGGTTAGTTATGATGCAACAATGCCTATGTGACTCTGGCAGAGCCCAGCTGCCAAATTCGAAACGTCCCGCGATTGCGCCCACACGAAAGCTGCCAGCACTGAAAGCTCTACCTGGTTTTCACTGTCCCTTGGAACTGCATTCGCTGCCGCACAGACATTCGCGCTCTGCAAAACCTTTGGTTGGTTATGATGCAACAATGCCTATGTGACTGTCGCAGAGCCTGGCTGCCAAATTCGAAACGTCCAGCGATTGCGCCCACACGAAAGCTGCCAGCACTGAAAGCTCTACCTGGTTTTCACTGTCCCTTGGAACTGCATTCGCTGCCGCACAGACATTTGTGCTCTGCAAGACCTTTGATTGGTTATGATGCAACAATGCCTATGTGACTGTCGAAGAGCCCGGCTGCCAAATTCGAAACGTCCAGCGATTGCGCCCACACGAAAGCTGCCAGCACTGAAAGCTCTACCTGGTTTTCACTGTCCCTTGGAACTGCATTCGCTGCCGCACAGACATTCGTGCTCTGCAAGAGCTTTGGTTGGTTATGATGCAACAATGCCTATGTGACTGTCGCAGAGCCCGGCTGCCAAATTCGAAACGTCCAGCGATTGCGCCCACACGAAAGCTGCCAGCACTGAAAGCTCTACCTGGTTTTCACTGTCCCTTGGAACTGCATTCGCTGCCGCACAGACATTCGCTCTCTGCAAGATGTTTGGTTGGTTATGATGCAACAATGCCTATGTGACTGTCGCAGAGCCCGGCTGCCAAATTCGAAACGTCCCGCGATTGCGCCCACACGAAAGCTGCCAGCATGAAAGGTCTACCTGGTTTTCACTGTCCCTTGGAACTGCATTCGCTGCCGCACAGACATTCGCGCTCTGCAAAAGCCTTGGTTATTTATGATGCAACAATGCCTATGTGACTCTGGCAGAGCCCAGATGCCAAATTCGAAACATCCCGCGATTGCGCCCACACGAAAGCTGCCAGCACTGAAAGCTCTACGTGGTTTTCACTGTCCCTTGGAACTGCATTCGCTGCCGCACAGACATTCGCGCTCTGCAAATGCCTTGGTTGGTTATGATGCAACAATGCCTATGTGACTGTCGCAGAGCCTGGCTGCCAAATTCGAAACGTCCAGCGATTGCGCCCACACGAAAGCTGCCAGCACTGAAAGCTCTACCTGGTTTTCACTGTCCCTTGGAACTGCATTCGCTGCCGCACAGACATTCGCGCTCTGCAAGAGCTTTGGTTGGTTATGATGCAACAATGCCTATGTGACTCTGGCAGAGCCCGGCTGCCAGATTCGAAACGTCCAGCGATTGCGCCCACACGAAAGCTGCCAGCACTGAAAGCTCTACCTGGTTTTCACTGTCCCTTGGAACTGCATTCGCTGCCGCACAGACATTCGCGCTCTGCAAATGCCTTGGTTGGTTATGATGCAACAATGCCTATGTGACTCTGGCAGAGCCCGGCTGCCAAATTCGAAACGTCCAGCGATTGCGCCCACACGAAAGCTGCCAGCACTGCAAGCTCTACCTGGTTTTCACTGTCCCTTGGAACTGCATTCGCTGCCGCACAGACATTCGCGCTCTGCAAATGCCTTGGTTGGCTATGATGGAACAATGCCTATGTGACTCTGGCAGAGCCCGGCTGCCAAATTTGAAACGTCCAGCGATTGCGCCCACACGAAAGCTGCCAGCACTGCAAGCTCTACCTGGTTTTCACTGTCCCTTGGAACTGCATTCGCTGCCGCACAGACATTCGCGCTATGCAAAAGCCTTGGTTGGTTATGATGCAACAATGCCTATGTGACTCTGGCAGAGCCCAGCTGCCAAATTCGAAACGTCCCGCGATTGCGCCCACACGAAAGCTGCCAGCACTGAAAGGTCTACCTGGTTTTCACTGTCCCTTGGAATTGCATTCGCTGCTGCACAGACATTCGCGCTCTGCAAAAGCCTTGGTTGGTTATGATGCAACAATGCCTATGTGACTGTCGCAGAGCCCGGCTGCCAAATTCGAAACGTCCAGTGATTGCGCCCACACGAAAGCTCCCAGCACTGAAAGCTCTACCTGGTTTTCACTGTCCCTTGGAACTGCATTCGCTGCCGCACAGACATTCACGCTATGCAAGAGCTTTGGTTGGTTATGATGCAACAATACCTATGTGACTGTCACAGAGCCCGGCTGCCAAATTCGAAACGTCCAGCGATTGCGTCCACACGAAAGCTTCCAGCACTGAAAGCTCTACCTGGTTTTCACTGTCCATTGGAACTGCATTCGCTGCCGCACAGACATTCGCGCTCTGCAAATGCCTTGGTTGGTTATGATGCAACAATGCCTATGTGACTGTCGCAGAGCCCGGCTGCCAAATTCGAAACATCCAGAGATTGCGCCCACACGAAAGCTGCCAGCACTGAAAGGTCTACCTGGTTTTCACTGTCCCTTGGAACTGCATTCGCTGCCGCGCAGACATTCACGCTCTGCAAGACCTTTGGTTGGTTATGATGCAACAATGCCTATGTGACTCTGGCCGAGCCCGGCTGCCAAATTCGAAACGTCCAGCGATTGCGCCCATATGAAAGCTGCCAGCACTGAAAGGTCTACCTGGTTTTCACTGTCCCTTGGAACTGCATTCGCTGCCGCGCAGACATTCGCGCTCTGCAAATGCCTTGGCTGATTATGATGCAACAATACCTATGTGACTCTGGCAGAGCCCGGCTGCCAAATTCGAAACGTCCCGCGATTGCGCCCACACGAAAGCTGCCAGCACTGAAAGCTCTACCTGGTTTTCACTGTCCCTTGGAACTGCATTTGCTGCCGCACAGACATTCGCGCTCTGCAAGACCTTTGGTTGGTTATGATGCAACAATGCCTATGTGACTCTGGCCGAGCCCGGCTGCCAAATTCGAAACGTCCCGCGATTGCGCCCACACGAAAGCTGCCAGCACTGAAAGCTCTACCTGGTTTTCACTGTCCCTTGGAACTGCATTCGCTGCCGCACAGACATTCACGCTCTGCAAAACCTTTTGTTGGGTATGATGCAACAATGCCTATGTGACTCTGGCAGAGTCCGGCTGCCAAATTCGAAACGTCCAGCGATTGCGCCCACACGAAAGCTGCCAGCACTGAAAGCTCTACCTGGTTTTCACTGTCCTTTGGAACTGCATTCGCTGCCGCACAGACATTCGCGCTCTGCAAAAGCCTTGGTTGGTTATGATGCAACAATGCCTATGTGACTCTGGCAGAGCCCGGCTGCCAAATTTGAAACGTCCAGCGATTGCGCCCACACGAAAGCTGCCAGCACTGAAAGGTCTACCTGGTTTTCACTGTCCCTTGGAACTGCATTCGCTGCCGCACAGACATTTGCGCTCTGCAAGAGCTTTGGTTGGTTATGATGCAACAATGCCTATGTGACTGTCGCAGAGCCCGGCTGCCAAATTCGAAACGTCCCGCGATTGCGCCCACACGAAAGCTGCCAGCACTGAAAGCTCTACCTGGTTTTCACTGTCCCTTGGAACTGCATTCGCTGCCGCACAGACATTCGTGCTCTGCAAGAGCTTTGGTTGGTTATGATGCAACAATGCCTATGTGACTGTCGCAGAGCCCGGCTGCCAAATTCGAAACGTTCAGCGATTGCGCCCACACGAAAGCTGCCAGCACTGAAAGCTCTACCTGGTTTTCACTGTCCCTTGGAACTGCATTCGCTGCCGCACAGACATTTGTGCTCTGCAAGACCTTTGGTTGGTTATGATGCAACAATGCCTATGTGACTGTCGAAGAGCCCGGCTGCCAAATTCGAAACGTCCAGCGATTGCGCCCACACGAAAGCTGCCAGCACTGAAAGCTCTACCTGGTTTTCACTGTCCCTTGGAACTGCATTCGCTGCCGCACAGACATTCGTGATCTGCAAGAGCTTTGGTTGGTTATGATGCAACAATGCCTATGTGACTGTCGCAGAGCCTGGCTGCCAAATTCGAAACGTCCAGCGATTGCGCCCACACGAAAGCTGCCAGCACTGAAAGCTCTACCTGGTTTTCACTGTCCCTTGGAACTGCATTCGCTGCCGCACAGACATTCGCGCTCTGCAAATGCCTTGGTTGGTTATGATGCAACAATGCCTATGTGACTGTCGCAGAGCCCGGCTGCCAAATTCGAAACGTCCAGCGATTGCGCCCACACGAAAGCTGCCAGCACTGAAAGGTCTACCTGGTTTTCACTGTCCCTTGGAACTGCATTCGCTGCCGCACAGACATTCGCGCTCTGCAAAACCTTTTGTTGGTTATGATGCAACAATGCCTATGTGACTGTCGCAGAGCTCGGCTGCCAAATTCGAAACGTCCAGCGATTGCGCCCACACGAAAGCTGCCAGCACTGAAAGCTCTACCTGGTTTTCACTGTCCCTTGGAACTGCATACGCTGCCGCACAGACATTCGCGCTCTGCAAATGCCTTGGTTGGCTATGATGCAACAATGCCTATGTGACTCTGGCAGAGCCCGGCTGCCAAATTTGAAACGTCCAGCGATAGCGCCCACACGAAAGCTGCCAGCACTGAAAGCTCTACCTGGTTTTCACTGTCCCTTGGAACTGCATTCGCTGCCGCACAGACATTCGCGCTCTGCAAATGCCTTGGTTGGTTATGATGCAACAATTCCTATGTGACTGTCGCAGAGCCCGGCTGCCAAATTCGAAACCTCCAGAGATTGCGCCCACACGAAAGCTGCCAGCACTGAAAGGTCTACCTGGTTTTCACTGTCCCTTGGAACTGCATTCGCTGCCGCACAGACATTCGCGCTCTTCAAAAGCCTTGGTTGTTTATGATGCAACAATGCCTATGTGACTCTGGCCGAGCCCAGCTGCCAAATTCGAAACGTCCCGCGATTGCGCCCAGACGAAAGCTGCCAGCACCGAAAGGTCTACCTGGTTTTCACTGTCCCTTGGAACTGCATTCACTGCCGCACAGACATTCACGCTATGCAAAAGCTTTGGTTGGTTATGATGCAACAATGCCTATGTGACTCTGGCCGAGCCCGGCTGCCAAATTCGAAACGTCCAGAGATTGCGCCCACACAAAAGCTGCCAGCACTGAAAGCTCTACCTGGTTTTCACTGTCCCTTGGAACTGCATTCGCTGCCGCACAGACATTTGTGCTCTGCAAGACCTTTGGGTGGTTATGATGCAACAATGCCTATGTGACTGTCGAAGAGCCCGGCTGCCAAATTCGAAACGTCCAGCGATTGCGCCCACACGAAAGCTGCCAGCACTGAAAGCTCTACCTGGTTTTCACTGTCCCTTGGAACTGCATTCGCTGCCGCACAGACATTCGTGCTCTGCAAGAGCTTTGGTTGGTTATGATGCAACAATGCCTATGTGACTGTCGCAGAGCCCGGCTGCCAAATTCGAAACGTCCAGCGATTGCGCCCACACGAAAGCTGCCAGCACTGAAAGCTCTACCTGGTTTTCACTGTCCCTTGGAACTGCATTCGCTGCCGCACAGACATTCGCGCTATGCAAAAGCCTTGGTTGTTTATGATGCAACAATGCCTATGTGACTCTGGCCGAGCCCGGCTGCCAAATTCGAAACGTCCCGCGATTGCGCCCACACGAAAGCTGCCAGCACTGAAAGCTCTACCTGGTTTTCACTGTCCCTTGGAACTGCATTCGCTGCCGCACAGACATTCACGCTATGCAAAAGCTTTGGTTGGTTATGATGCAACAATGCCTATGTGACTGTCGCAGAGCCCGGCTGCCAAATTCGAAACGTCCCGCGATTGCGCCCACACGAAAGCTGCCAGCATTGAAAGGTCTAACTGGTTTTCACTGTCCCTTGGAACTGCATTCGCTGCCGCACAGACATTCGCGCTCTGCAAAAGCCTTGGTTGGTTATGATGCAACAATGCCTATGTGACTGTCGCAGAACCCGGCTGCCAAATTCGAAACGTCCAGCGATTGCGCCCACACGAAAGCTGCCAGCACTGAAAGCTCTACCTGGTTTTCACTGTCCCTTGGAACTGCATTTGCTGCCGCACAGACATTCGCGCTATGCAAAAGCCTTGGTTGTTTATGATGCAACAATGCCTATGTGACTCTGGCCGAGCCCGGCTGCCAAATTCGAAACGTCCAGCGATTGCGCCCACACGAAAGCTGCCAGCACTGAAAGCTATACCTGGTTTTCACTGTCCCTTGGAACTGCATTCGCTGCCGCACAGACATTTGTGCTCTGCAAGAGCTTTGGTTGGTTATGATGCAACAATGCCTATGTGACTGTCGCAGAGCCCGGCTGCCAAATTCGAAACGTCCAGCGATTGCGCCCACACGAAAGCTGCCAGCACTGAAAGCTCTACCTGGTTTTCACTGTCCCTTGGAACTGCATTCGCTGCCGCACAGACATTAGCCCTCTGCAAGATGTTTGGTTGGGTATGATGCAACAATGCTTATGTGACTGTCGCAGAGCCCGGCTGCCAAATTCGAAACGTCCAGCGATTACGCCCACACGAATGCTGCCAGCATGAAAGGTCTACCTGGTTTTCACTGTCCCTTGGAACTGCATTCGCTGCCGCACAGACATTCGCGCTCTGGAAAAGCCTTGGTTAGTTATGATGCAACAATGCCTATGTGACTCTGGCAGAGCCCAGCTGCCAAATTCGAAACGTCCCGCGATTGCGCCCACACGAAAGCTGCCAGCACTGAAAGGTCTACCTGGTTTTCACTGTCCCTTGGAACTGCATTCGCTGCCGCACAGACATTCGTGATCTGCAAGAGCTTTGGTTGGTTATGATGCAACAATGCCTATGTGACTGTCGCAGAGCCCGGCTGCCAAATTCGAAACGTCCAGCGATTGCGCCCACACGAAAGCTGCCAGCACTGAAAGCTCTACCTGGTTTTCACTGTCCCTTGGAACTGCATTCGCTGCCGCACAGACATTCGCGCTCTGCAAATGCCTTGGTTGGTTATGATGCAACAATGCCTATGTGACTGTCGCAGAGCCCGGCTGCCAAATTCGAAACGTCCAGCGATTGCGCCCACACGAAAGCTGCCAGCACTGCAAGCTCTACCTGGTTTTCACTGTCCCTTGGAACTGCATTCGCTGCCGCACAGACATTCGCGCTCTGCAAAACCTTTTGTTGGTTATGATGCAACAATGCCTATGTGACTGTCGCAGAGCCCGGCTGCCAAATTCGAAACGTACTGCGATTGCGCCCACACGAAAGCTGCCAGCACTGAAAGCTCTACCTGGTTTTCACTGTCCCTTGGAACTGCATACGCTGCCGCACAGACATTCGCGCTCTGCAAATGCTTTGGTTGGCTATGATGCAACAATGCCTATGTGACTGTCGCAGAGCCCGGCTGCCAAATTCGAAACCTCCAGAGATTGCGCCCACACGAAAGCTGCCAGCACTGAAAGGTCTACCTGGTTTTCACTGTCCCTTGGAACTGCATTCGCTGCCGCACAGACATTCGCGCTCTGCAAATGCCTTGGTTGGTTATGATGCAACAATGCCTATGTGACTGTCGCAGAGCCCGGATGCCAAATTCGAAACGTCCAGCGATTGCGCCCACACGAAAGCTGCCAGCACTGAAAGGTCTACCTGGTTTTCACTGTCCCTTGGAACTGCATTCGCTGCCGCACAGACATTCGCGCTCTGCAAATGCCTTGGTTGGTTATGATGCAACAATGCTTATGTGACTGTCGCAGAGCCCGGCTGCCAAATTCGAAACGTCCAGCGATTACGCCCACACGAATGCTGCCAGCATGAAAGGTCTACCTGGTTTTCACTGTCCCTTGGAACTGCATTCGCTGCCGCACAGACATTCGCGCTCTTCAAAAGCCTTGGTTGTTTATGATGGAACAATGCCTATGTGATTCTGGCCGAGCCCAGCTGCCAAATTCGAAACGTCCCGCGATTGCGCCCAGACGAAAGCTGCCAGCACCGAAAGGTCTACCTGGTTTTCACTGTCCCTTGGAACTGCATTCGCTGCCGCACAGACATTCACGCTATGCAAAAGCTTTGGTTGGTTATGATGCAACAATGCCTATGTGACTCTGGCCGAGCCCGCCTGCCAAATTCGAAACGTCCAGAGATTGCGCCCACACAAAAGCTGCCAGCACTGAAAGCTCTACCTGGTTTTCACTGTCCCTTGGAACTGCATTCGCTGCCGCACAGACATTTGTGCTCTGCGAGACCTTTGGGTGGTTATGATGCAACAATGCCTATGTGACTGTCGAAGAGCCCGGCTGCCAAATTCGAAACGTCCAGCGATTGCGCCCACACGAAAGCTGCCAGCACTGAAAGCTCTACCTGGTTTTCACTGTCCCTTGGAACTGCATTCGTTGCCGCACAGACATTCGTGCTCTGCAAGAGCTTTGGTTGGTTATGATGCAACAATGCCTATGTGACTGTCGCAGAGCCCGGCTGCCAAATTCGAAACGTCCAGCGATTGCGCCCACACGAAAGCTGCCAGCACTGAAAGCTCTACCTGGTTTTCACTGTCCCTTGGAACTGCATTCGCTGCCGCACAGACATTCGCGCTCTGCAAATGCCTTGGTTGGTTATGATGCAACAATGCCTATGTGACTGTCGCAGAGCCCGGCTGCCAAATTCGAAACGTCCAGCGATTGCGCCCACACGAAAGCTGCCAGCACTGCAAGCTCTACCTGGTTTTCACTGTCCCTTGGAACTGCATTCGCTGCCGCACAGACATTCGCGCTCTGCAAAACCTTTTGTTGGTTATGATGCAACAATGCCTATGTGACTGTCGCAGAGCCCGGCTGCCAAATTCGAAACGTCCAGCGATTGCGCCCACACGAAAGCTGCCAGCACTGAAAGCTCTACCTGGTTTTCACTGTCCCTTGGAACTGCATACGCTGCCGCACAGACATTCGCGCTCTGCAAATGCCTTGGTTGGCTATGATGCAACAATGCCTATGTGACTCTGGCCGAGCCCGGCTGCCAAATTTGAAACGTCCAGCGATAGCGCCCACACGAAAGCTGCCAGCACTGAAAGGTCTACCTGGTTTTCACTGTCCCTTGGAACTGCATTCGCTGCCGCACAGACATTCGCGCTCTGCAAATGCCTTGGTTGGTTATGATGCAACAATTCCTATATGACTGTCGCAGAGCCCGGCTGCCAAATTCGAAACCTCCAGAGATTGCGCCCACACGAAAGCTGCCAGCACTGAAAGCTCTACCTGGTTTTCACTGTCCCTTGGAACTGCATTCGCTGCCGCACAGACATTCGCGCTCTGCAAATGCCTTGGTTGGTTATGATGCAACAATGCCTATGTGACTGTCGCAGAGCCCGGATGCCAAATTCGAAACGTCCAGCGATTGCGCCCACACGAAAGCTGCCAGCACTGAAAGCTCTACCTGGTTTTCACTGTCCCTTGGAACTGCATACGCTGCCGCACAGACATTCGCGCTCTGCAAATGCCTTGGTTGGCTATGATGCAACAATGCCTATGTGACTCTGGCAGAGCCCGGCTGCCAAATTTGAAACGTCCAGCGATTGCGCCCACACGAAAGCTGCCAGCACTGAAAGGTCTACCTGGTTTTCACTGTCCCTTGGAACTGCATTCGCTGCCGCACAGACATTCGCGCTCTGCAAATGCCTTGGTTGGTTATGATGCAACAATGCTTATGTGACTGTCGCAGAGCCCGGCTGCCAAATTCGAAACGTCCAGCGATTACGCCCACACGAATGCTGCCAGCATGAAAGGTCTACCTGGTTTTCACTGTCCCTTGGAACTGCATTCGCTGCCGCACAAACATTCGCGCTCTTCAAAAGCCTTGGTTGTTTATGATGCAACAATGCCTATGTGACTCTGGCCGAGCCCAGCTGCCAAATTCGAAACGTCCCGCGATTGCGCCCAGACGAAAGCTGCCAGCACCGAAAGGTCTACCTGGTTTTCACTGTCCCTTGGAACTGCATTCGCTGCCGCACAGACATTCACGCTATGCAAAAGCTTTGGTTGGTTATGATGCAACAATGCCTATGTGACTCTGGCCGAGCCCGGCTGCCAAATTCGAAACGTCCAGAGATTGCGCCCACACAAAAGTTGCCAGCACTGAAAGCTCTACCTGGTTTTCACTGTCCCTTGGAACTGCATTCGCTGCCGCACAGACATTTGTGCTCTGCAAGACCTTTGGGTGGTTATGATGCAACAATGCCTATGTGACTGTCGAAGAGCCCGGCTGCCAAATTCGAAACGTCCAGCGATTGCGCCCACACGAAAGCTGCCAGCACTGAAAGCTCTACCTGGTTTTCACTGTCCCTTGGAACTGCATTCGCTGCCGCACAGACATTCGTGCTCTGCAAGAGCTTTGGTTGGTTATGATGCAACAATGCCTATGTGACTGTCGCAGAGCCCGGCTGCCAAATTCGAAACGTCCAGCGATTGCGCCCACACGAAAGCTGCCAGCACTGAAAGCTCTACCTGGTTTTCACTGTCCCTTGGAACTGCATTCGCTGCCGCTCCGATATTTGCGCTCTGCAAGAGCTTTGGTTGGTTATGATGCAACAATGCCTATGTGACTGTCGCAGAGCCCGGCTGCCAAATTCGAAACGTCCCGCGATTGCGCCCACACGAAAGCTGCCAGCACTGAAAGGTCTAACTGGTTTTCACTGTCCCTTGGAACTGCATTCGCTGCCGCACAGACATTCGCGCTCTGCAAAAGCCTTGGTTGGTTATGATGCAACAATGCCTGTGTGACTGTCGCAGAACCCGGCTGCCAAATTCGAAACGTCCAGCGATTGCGCCCACACGAAAGCTGCCAGCACTGAAAGCTCTACCTAGTTTTCACTGTCCCTTGGAACTGCATTCGCTGCCGCACAGACATTCGCGCTCTGCAAAAGCCTTGGTTAGTTATGATGCAACAATGCCTATGTGACTCTGGCAGAGCCCGGCTGCCAAATTCGAAACGTCCAGCGATTGCGCCCACACGAAAGCTGCCAGCACTGAAAGCTATACCTGGTTTTCACTGTCCCTTGGAACTGCATTCGCTGCCGCACAGACATTCACGCTATGCAAAAGCTTTGGTTGGTTATGATGCAACAATGCCTATGTGACTCTGGCCGAGCCCGGCTGCCAAATTCGAAACGTCCAGCGATTGCGCCCACACGAAAGCTGCCAGCACTGAAAGCTCTACCTGGTTTTCACTGTCCCTTGGAACTGCATTCGCTGCCGCACAGACATTCGTGCTCTGCAAGAGCTTTGGTTGGTTATGATGCAACAATGCCTATGTGACTGTCGCAGAGCCCGGCTGCCAAATTCGAAACGTCCACCGATTGCGCCCACACGAAAGCTGCCAGCACTGAAAGCTCTACCTGGTTTTCACTGTCCCTTGGAACTGCATTCGCTGCCGCACCGATATTTGCGCTCTGCAAGAGCTTTGGTTGGTTATGATGCAACAATGCCTATGTGACTGTCGCAGAGCCCGGCTGCCAAATTCGAAACGTCCAGCGATTGCACCCACACGAAAGCTGCCAGCACTGAAAGCTCTACCTGGTTTTCACTGTCCCTTGGAACTGCATTCGCTGCCGCACAGACATTCGCGCTCTGCAAAAGCCTTGGTTAGTTATGATGCAACAATGCCTATGTGACTCTGGCAGAGCCCGGCTGCCAAATTCGAAACGTCCAGCGATTGCGCCCACACGAAAGCTGCCAGCACTGAAAGCTATACCTGGTTTTCACTGTCCCTTGGAACTGCATTCGCTGCCGCACAGACATTTGCGCTCTGCAAAAGCCTTGGTTAGTTATGATGCAACAATGCCTATGTGACTGTCGCAGAGCCCGGCTGCCAAATTCGAAACGTCCAGCGATTGCGCCCACACGAAAGCTGCCAGCACTGAAAGCTATACCTGGTTTTCACTGTCCCTTGGAACTGCATTCGCTGCCGCACAGACATTTGCGCTCTGCAAAAGCCTTGGTTAGTTATGATGCAACAATGCCTATGTGACTGTCGCAGAGCCCGGCTGCCAAATTCGAAACGTCCAGCGATTGCGCCCACACGAAAGCTGCCAGCACTGAAAGCTCTACCTGGTTTTCACTGTCCCTTGGAACTGCATTCGCTGCCGCACAGACATTCATGCTATGCAAAAGCTTTGGTTGGTTATGATGCAACAATGCCTATGTGACTGTCGCAGAACCCGGCTGCCAAATTCGAAACGTCCTGCGATTGCGCCCACACGAAAGCTGCCAGCACTGAAAGCTCTACCTGGTTTTCACTGTCCCTTGGAACTGCATTCGCTGCCGCACAGACATTCGCTCTCTGCAAGATGTTTGGTTGGTTATGATGCAACAATGCCTATATGACTGTCGCAGAGCCCGGCTGCCAAATTCGAAACGTCCCGCGTTTGCGCCCACACGAAAGCTGCCAGCACTGAAAGGTCTAACTGGTTTTCACTGTCCCTTGGAACTGCATTCGCTGCCGCACAGACATTCGCGCTCTGCAAATGCCTTGGTTGGTTATGATGCAACAATGCTTATGTGACTGTCGCAGAACCCGGCTGCCAAATTCGAAACGTCCAGCGATTGCGCCCACACGAAAGCTGCCAGCACTGAAAGCTCTACCTGGTTTTCACTGTCCCTTGGAACTGCATTCGCTGCCGCACAGACATTCACGCTCTGGAAAAGCTTTGATTATTTATGATGCAACAATGCCTACGTGACTCTGGCAGAGCCCAGCTGCCAAATTCGAAACGTCCCGCGATTGCGCCCAGACGAAAGGTGCCAGCACTGAAAGCTCTACCTGGTTTTCACTGTCCCTTGGAACTGCATTCGCTGCCGCACAGACATTCGCGCTCTGCAAGAGCTTTGGTTGGTTATGATGCAACAATGCCTATGTGACTGTCGCAGAGCCCGGCTGCCAAATTCGAAAAGTCCAGCGATTGCGCCCACACGAAAGCTGCCAGCACTGCAAGCTCTACCTGGTTTTCACTGTCCCTTGGAACTGCATTCGCTGCCGCACAGACATTCGCGCTCTGCAAATGCCTTGGTTGGCTATGATGCAACAATGCCTATGTGACTCTGGCCGAGCCCGGCTGCCAAATTCGTAACGTGCAGCGATTGCGCCCACACGAAAGCTGCCAGCATGAAAGGTCTAACTGGTTTTCACTGTCCCTTGGAACTGCATTCGCTGCCGCACAGACATTCACGCTATGCAAAAGCTTTGGTTGGTTATGATGCAACAATGCCTATGTGACTCTGGCCGAGCCCGGCTGCCAAATTCGAAACGTCCAGAGATTGCGCCCACACAAAAGCTGCCAGCAATGAAAGCTCTACCTGGTTTTCACTGTCCCTTGGAACTGCATTCGCTGCCGCACAGACATTCGCGCTCTGCAAATGCCTTGGTTAGTTATGATGCAACAATGCCTATGTGACTGTCGAAGAGCCCGGCTGCCAAATTCGAAACGTCCAGCGATTGCGCCCACACGAAAGCTGCCAGCACTGAAACCTCTACCTGGTTTTCACTGTCCCTTGGAAATGCATTCGCTGCCGCACAGACATTCGTGCTCTCCAAGATGTTTGGTTGGTTATGATGCAACAATGCCTATGTGACTGTCGCAGAGCCCGGTTGCCAAATTCGAAACGTCCACCGATTGCGCCCACACGAAAGCTGCTAGCACTGAAAGCTCTACCTGGTTTTCACTGTCCCTTGGAACTGCATTCGCTGCCGCACAGACATTCGCGCTCTGCAAATGCCTTGGTTGGTTATGATGCAACAATGCCTATGTGACTGTCGCAGAACCCGGCTGCCAAATTCGAAACGTCCAGCGATTGCGCCCACACGAAAGCTTCCAGCACTGAAAGCTCTACCTGGTTTTCACTGTCCCTTGGAACTGCATTCGCTGCCGCACAGACATTCGCGCTCTGCAAAAGCCTTGGTTGTTTATGATGCAACAATGCCTATGTGACTCTGGCCGAGCCCAGCTGCCAAATTCGAAACGTCCAGCGATTGCGCTCACACGAAAGCTGCCAGCACTGAAAGCTCTACCTGGTTTTCACTGTCCCTTGGAACTCCATTCGCTGCCGCACAGACATTCACGCTATGCAAAAGCTTTGGTTGGTTATGATGCAACAATGCCTATGTGACTCTGGCCGAGCCCGGCTGCCAAATTCGAAACGTCCAGAGATTGCGCCCACACGAAAGCTGCCAGCACTGAAAGGTCTACCTTGTTTTCACTGTCCCTTGGAACTGCATTCGCTGCCGCACAGACATTTGCGCTCTGCAAAAGCCTTGGTTGGTTATGATGCAACAATGCCTATGTGACTGTCGCAGAACCCGGCTGCCAAATTCGAAACGTCCAGCGATTGCGTCCACACGGAAGCTTCCAGCACTGAAAGCTCTACCTGGTTTTCACTGTCCCTTGGAACTGCATTCGCTGCCGCACAGACATTCGCGCTCTGCAAATGCCTTGGTTAGTTATGATGCAACAATGCCTATGTGACTGTCGAAGAGCCCGGCTGCCAAATTCGAAACGTCCAGCGATTGCGCCCACACGAAAGCTGCCAGCACTGAAAGCTCTACCTGGTTTTCACTGTCCCTTGGAAATGCATTCGCTGCCGCACAGACATTCGTGCTCTCCAAGATGTTTGGTTGGTTATGATGCAACAATGCCTATGTGACTGTCGCAGAGCCCGGCTGCCAAATTCGAAACGTCCACCGATTGCGCCCACACGAAAGCTGCCAGCACTGAAAGCTCTACCTGGTTTTCACTGTCCCTTGGAACTGCATTCGCTGCCGCACAGACATTCGCGCTCTGCAAATGCCTTGGTTGGTTATGATGCAACAATGCCTATGTGACTGTCGCAGAACCCGGCTGCCAAATTCGAAACGTCCAGCGATTGCGCCCACACGAAAGCTTCCAGCACTGAAAGCTCTACCTGGTTTTCACTGTCCCTTGGAACTGCATTCGCTGCCGCACAGACATTCGCGCTCTGCAAAAGCCTTGGTTGTTTATGATGCAACAATGCCTATGTGACTCTGGCCGAGCCCAGCTGCCAAATTCGAAACGTCCAGCGATTGCGCCCACACGAAAGCTGCCAGCACTGAAAGCTCTACCTGGTTTTCACTGTCCCTTGGAACTCCATTCGCTGCCGCACAGACATTCACGCTATGCAAAAGCTTTGGTTGGTTATGATGCAACAATGCCTATGTGACTCTGGCCGAGCCCGGCTGCCAAATTCGAAACGTCCAGAGATTGCGCCCACACGAAAGCTGCCAGCACTGAAAGGTCTACCTTGTTTTCACTGTCCCTTGGAACTGCATTCGCTGCCGCACAGACATTTGCGCTCTGCAAAAGCCTTGGTTGGTTATGATGCAACAATGCCTATGTGACTGTCGCAGAACCCGGCTGCCAAATTCGAAACGTCCAGCGATTGCGTCCACACGAAAGCTTCCAGCACTGAAAGCTCTACCTGGTTTTCACTGTCCCTTGGAACTGCATTCGCTGCCGCACAGACATTCGTGCTCTGCAAGAGCTTTGGTTGGTTATGATGCAACAATGCCTATGTGACTGTCGCAGAGCCCGGCTGCCAAATTCGAAACGTCCAGCGATTGCGCCCACACGAAAGCTGCCAGCACTGAAAGCTCTACCTGGTTTTCACTGTCCCTTGGAACTGCATTCGCTGCCGCACAGACATTCGCTCTCTGCAAGATGTTTGGTTGGTTATGATGCAACAATGCCTATGTGACTGTCGCAGAGCCCGGCTGCCAAATTCGAAACGTCCCGCGATTGCGCCCACACGAAAGCTGCCAGCATGAAAGGTCTACCTGGTTTTCACTGTCCCTTGGAACTGCATTCGCTGCCGCACAGACATTCACTCTCTGCAAGATGTTTGGTTGGTTATGATGCAACAATGCCTATGTGACTCTGGCAGAGCCCAGATGCCAAATTCGAAACGTCCCGCGATTGCGCCCAGACGAAAGCTGCCAGCACTGAAAGCTCTACCTGGTTTTCACTGTCCCTTGGAACTGCATTCGCTGCCGCACAGACATTCGCGCTCTGCAAGAGCTTTGGTTGGTTATGATGCAACAATGCCTATGTGACTGTCGCAGAGCCTGGCTGCCAAATTCGAAACGTCCAGCGATTGCGCCCACACGAAAGCTGCCAGCACTGAAAGCTCTACCTGGTTTTCACTGTCCCTTGGAACTGCATTCGCTGCCGCACAGACATTCGCGCTCTGCAAGAGCTTTGGTTGGTTATGATGCAACAATGCCTATGTGACTGTCGCAGAGCCCGGCTGCCAAATTCGAAACGTCCAGCGATTGCGCCCACACGAAAGCTGCCAGCACTGAAAGCTCTACCTGGTTTTCACTGTCCCTTGGAACTGCATTCGCTGCCGCACAGACATTCGCGCTCTGCAAATGCCTTGGTTGGTTATGATGCAACAATGCCTATGTGACTCTGGCAGAGCCCGGCTGCCAAATTCGAAACGTCCAGCGATTGCGCCCACACGAAAGCTGCCAGCACTGCAAGCTCTACCTGGTTTTCACTGTCCCTTGGAACTGCATTCGCTGCCGCACAGACATTCGCGCTCTGCAAATGCCTTGGTTGGCTATGATGCAACAATGCCTATGTGACTGTGGCAGAGCCCGGTTGCCAAATTCGAAACGTCCCGCGATTGCGCCCACACGAAAGCTGCCAGCATGAAAGGTCTACCTGGTTTTCACTGTCCCTTGGAACTGCATTCGCTGCCGCACAGACATTCACTCTCTGCAAGATGTTTGGTTGGTTATGATGCAACAATGCCTTTGTGACTCTGGCAGAGCCCAGATGCCAAATTCGAAACGTCCCGCGATTGCGCCCACACGAAAGCTGCCAGCACTGAAAGCTCTACCTGGTTTTCACTGTCCCTTGGAACTGCATTCGCTGCCGCACAGACATTCGCGCTCTGCAAAACCTTTGGTTGGTTATGATGCAACAATGCCTATGTGACTGTCGCAGAGCCTGGCTGCCAAATTCGAAACGTCCAGCGATTGCGCCCACACGAAAGCTGCCAGCACTGAAAGCTCTACCTGGTTTTCACTGTCCCTTGGAACTGCATTCGCTGCCGCACAGACATTCGCGCTCTGCAAGAGCTTTGGTTGGTTATGATGCAACAATGCCTATGTGACTCTGGCAGAGCCCGGCTGCCAAATTCGAAACGTCCAGCGATTGCGCCCACACGAAAGCTGCCAGCACTGAAAGCTCTACCTGGTTTTCACTGTCCCTTGGAACTGCATTCGCTGCCGCACAGACATTCGCGCTCTGCAAATGCCTTGGTTGGTTATGATGCAACAATGCCTATGTGACTCTGGCAGAGCCCGGCTGCCAAATTCGAAACGTCCAGCGATTGCGCCCACACGAAAGCTGCCAGCACTGCAAGCTCTACCTGGTTTTCACTGTCCCTTGGAACTGCATTCGCTGCCGCACAGACATTCGCGCTCTGCAAATGCCTTGGTTGGCTATGATGCAACAATGCCTATGTGACTGTGGCAGAGCCCGGTTGCCAAATTCGAAACGTCCAGCGATAGCGCCCACACGAAAGCTGCCAGCACTGAAAGGTCTACCTGGTTTTCACTGTCCCTTGGAACTGCATTCGCTGCCGCACAGACATTCGCGCTCTGCAAAACCTTTTGTTGGTTATGATGCAACAATGCCTATGTGACTGTCGCAGAGCCCGGCTGCCAAATTCGAAACTTCTAGCGATTGCGCCCACACGAAAGCCGCCAGCACTGAAAGCTCTACCTGGTTTTCACTGTCCCTTGGAACTGCATTCGCTGCCGCACAGACATTCGCGCTCTGCAAGACCTTTGGTTGGTTATGATGCAACAATGCCTATGTGACTCTGGCCGAGCCCGGCTGCCAAATTTGAAACATCCCGCGATTGCGCCCACACGAAAGCTGCCAGCACTGAAAGCTCTACCTGGTTTTCACTGTCCCTTGGAACTGCATTCGCTGCCGCACAGACATTCACGCTCTGCAAAACCTTTTGTTGGTTATGATGCAACAATGCCTATGTGACTCTGGCAGAGTCCGGCTGCCAAATTCGAAACCTCCAGCGATTGCGCCCACACGAAAGCTGCCAGCACTGAAAGCTCTACCTGGTTTTCACTGTCCTTTGGAACTGCATTCGCTGCTGCACAGACATTCGCGCTATGCAAAAGCCTTGGTTGGTTATGATGCAACAATGCCTATGTGACTCTGGCAGAGCCCGGCTGCCAAATTTGAAACGTCCAGCGATTGCGCCCATACGAATAATGCAAGCACTGCAAGCTCTACCTGGTTTTCACTGTCCCTTGGAACTGCATTCGCTGCCGCACAGACATTCGCGCTATGCAAAAGCCTTGGTTGGTTATGATGCAACAATGCCTATGTGAGTCTGGCAGAGCCCAGCTGCCAAATTCGAAACGTCCCGCGATTGCGCCCACACGAAAGCTGCCAGCACTGAAAGGTCTACCTGGTTTTCACTGTCCCTTGGAATTGCATTCGCTGCTGCACAGACATTCGCGCTCTGCAAAAGCCTTGGTTGGTTATGATGCAAAAATGCCTATGTGACTGTCGCAGAGCCCGGCTGCCAAATTCGAAACGTCCAGTGATTGCGCCCACACGAAAGCTCCCAGCACTGAAAGCTCTACCTGGTTTTCACTGTCCCTTGGAACTGCATTCGCTGCCGCACAGACATTCACGCTATGCAAGAGCTTTGGTTGGTTATGATGCAACAATACCTATGTGACTGTCGCAGAGCCCGGCTGCCAAATTCGAAACGTCCAGCGATTGCGTCCACACGAAAGCTTCCAGCACTGAAAGCTCTACCTGGTTTTCACTGTCCCTTGGAACTGCATTCACTGCCGCACAGACATTCGCGCTCTGCAAATGCCTTGGTTGGTTATGATGCAACAATGCCTATGTGACTGTCGCAGAGCCCGGCTGCCAAATTCGAAACATCCAGAGATTGCGCCCACACGAAAGCTGCCAGCACTGAAAGGTCTACCTGGTTTTCACTGTCCCTTGGAATTGCATTCGCTGCTGCACAGACATTCGCGCTCTGCAAAAGCCTTGGTTGGTTATGATGCAACAATGCCTATGTGACTGTCGCAGAGCCCGGCTGCCAAATTCGAAACGTCCCGCGAATGCGCCCACACGAAAGCTCCCAGCACTGAAAGGTCTACCTGGTTTTCACTGTCCCTTGGAACTGCATTCGCTGCCACGCAGACATTCGCGCTCTGCAAGACCTTTGGTTGGTTATGATGCAACAATGCCTATGTGACTCTGGCCGAGCCCGGCTGCCAAATTCGAAACGTCCAGCGATTGCGCCCATATGAAAGCTGCCAGCACTGAAAGGTCTACCTGGTTTTCACTGTCCCTTGGAACTGCATTCGCTGCCGCGCAGACATTCGCGCTCTGCAAATGCCTTGGCTGATTATGATGCAACAATACCTATGTGACTCTGGCAGAGCCCGGCTGCCAAATTCGAAACGTCCCGCGATTGCGCCCACACGAAAGCTGCCAGCACTGAAAGCTCTACCTGGTTTTCACTGTCCCTTGGAACTGCATTTGCTGCCGCACAGACATTCGCGCTCTGCAAGACCTTTGGTTGGTTATGATGCAACAATGCCTATGTGACTCTGGCCGAGCCCGGCTGCCAAATTCGAAACGTCCCGCGATTGCGCCCTCACGAAAGCTGCCAGCACTGAAAGCTCTACCTGGTTTTCACTGTCCCTTGGAACTGCATTCGCTGCCGCACAGACATTCGCCCTCTGCAAGATGCTTGGTTGGTTATGATGCAACAATGCTTATGTGACTGTCGCAGAGCCCGGCTGCCAAATTCGAAACGTCCAGCGATTACGCCCACACGAATGCTGCCAGCATGAAAGGTCTACCTGGTTTTCACTGTCCCTTGGAACTGCATTCGCTGCCGCACAGACATTCGCGCTCTTCAAAAGCCTTGGTTGTTTATGATGCAACAATGCCTATGTGACTCTGGCCGAGCCCAGCTGCCAAATTCGAAACGTCCCGCGATTGCGCCCAGACGAAAGCTGCCAGCACCGAAAGGTCTACCTGGTTTTCACTGTCCCTTGGAACTGCATTCGCTGCCGCACAGACATTCACGCTATGCAAAAGCTTTGGTTGGTTATGATGCAACAATGCCTATGTGACTCTGGCCGAGCCCGGCTGCCAAATTCGAAACGTCCAGCGATTGCGCCCACACGAAAGCTGCCAGCACTGAAAGCTCTACCTGGTTTTCACTGTCCCTTGGAACTGCATTCGCTGCCGCACAGACATTCGTGCTCTGCAAGAGCTTTGGTTGGTTATGATGCAACAATGCCTATGTGACTGTCGCAGAGCCCGGCTGCCAAATTCGAAACGTCCACCGATTGCGCCCACACGAAAGCTGCCAGCACTGAAAGCTCTACCTGGTTTTCACTGTCCCTTGGAACTGCATTCGCTGCCGCACCGATATTTGCGCTCTGCAAGAGCTTTGGTTGGTTATGATGCAACAATGCCTATGTGACTGTCGCAGAGCCCGGCTGCCAAATTCGAAACGTCCCGATATTGCGCCCACACGAAAGCTGCCAGCACTGAAAGGTCTAACTGGTTTTCACTGTCCCTTGGAACTGCATTCGCTGCCGCACAGACATTCGCGCTCTGCAAAAGCCTTGGTTGGTTATGATGCAACAATGCCTATGTGACTGTCGCAGAACCCGGCTGCCAAATTCGAAACGTCCAGCGATTGCGCCCACACGAAAGCTGCCAGCACTGAAAGCTCTACCTGGTTTTCACTGTCCCTTGGAACTGCATTCGCTGCCGCACAGACATTCGCGCTCTGCAAAAGCCTTGGTTAGTTATGATGCAACAATGCCTATGTGACTGTCGCAGAGCCCGGCTGCCAAATTCGAAACGTCCAGCGATTGCGCCCACACGAAAGCTGCCAGCACTGAAAGCTATACCTGGTTTTCACTGTCCCTTGGAACTGCATTCGCTGCCGCACAGACATTTGCGCTCTGCAAAAGCCTTGGTTAGTTATGATGCAACAATGCCTATGTGACTGTCGCAGAGCCCGGCTGCCAAATTCGAAACGTCCAGCGATTGCGCCCACACGAAAGCTGCCAGCACTGAAAGCTCTACCTGGTTTTCACTGTCCCTTGGAACTGCATTCGCTGCCGCACAGACATTCATGCTATGCAAAAGCTTTGGTTGGTTATGATGCAACAATGCCTATGTGACTGTCGCAGAACCCGGCTGCCAAATTCGAAACGTCCCGCGATTGCGCCCACACGAAAGCTGCCAGCACTGAAAGCTCTACCTGGTTTTCACTGTCCCTTGGAACTGCATTCGCTGCCGCACAGACATTCGCGCTCTGCAAAACCTTTGGTTGGTTATGATGCAACAATGCCTATGTGACTGTCGCAGAGCCTGGCTGCCAAATTCGAAACGTCCAGCGATTGCGCCCACACGAAAGCTGCCAGCACTGAAAGCTCTACCTGGTTTTCACTGTCCCTTGGAACTGCATTCGCTGACGCACAGACATTTGTGCTCTGCAAGACCTTTGGTTGGTTATGATGCAACAATGCCTATGTGACTGTCGAAGAGCCCGGCTGCCAAATTCGAAATGTCCAGCGATTGCGCCCACACGAAAGCTGCCAGCACTGAAAGGTCTACCTGGTTTTCACTGTCCCTTGGAACTGCATTCGCTGCCGCACAGACATTCGTGCTCTGCAAGAGCTTTGGTTGGTTATGATGCAACAATGCCTATGTGACTGTCGCAGAGCCCGGCTGCCAAATTCGAAACATCCAGCGATTGCGCCCACACGAAAGCTGCCAGCACTGAAAGCTCTACCTGGTTTTCACTGTCCCTTGGAACTGCATTCGCTGCCGCACAGACATTCGCTCTCTGCAAGATGTTTGGTTGGTTATGATGCAACAATGCCTATGTGACTGTCGCAGAGCCCGGCTGCCAAATTCGAAACGTCCCGCGATTGCGCCCACACGAAAGCTGCCAGCACTGAAAGGTCTAACTGGTTTTCACTGTCCCTTGGAACTGCATTCGCTGCCGCACAGACATTCGCGCTCTGCAAATGCCTTGGTTGGTTATGATGCAACAATGCCTATGTGACTGTCGCAGAACCCGGCTGCCAAATTCGAAACGTCCAGCGATTGCGCCCACACGAAAGCTGCCAGCACTGAAAGCTCTACCTGGTTTTCACTGTCCCTTGGAACTGCATTCGCTGCCACACAGACATTCGCCCTCTGCAAGATGTTTGGTTGGGTATGGTGCAACAATGCTTATGTGACTGTCGCAGAGCCCGGCTGCCAAATTCGAAACGTCCAGCGATTACGCCCACACGAATGCTGCCAGCACTGAAAGGTCTACCTGGTTTTCACTGTCCCTTGGAACTGCATTCGCTGCCGCACAGACATTCGCGCTCTGGAAAAGCTTTGATTATTTATGATGCAACAATGCCTACGTGACTCTGGCAGAGCCCGGCTGCCAAATTCGAAACGTCCCACGATTGCGCCCAGACGAAAGGTGCCAGCACTGAAAGCTCTACCTGGTTTTCACTGTCCCTTGGAACTGCATTCGCTGCCGCACAGACATTCGCGCTCTGCAAGAGCTTTGGTTGGTTATGATGCAACAATGCCTATGTGACTGTCGCAGAGCCCGGCTGCCAAATTCGAAACGTCCCGCGATTGCGCCCACACGAAAGCTGCCAGCACTGAAAGCTCTACCTGGTTTTCACTGTCCCTTGGAACTGCATTCGCTGCCGCACAGACATTCGCGCTCTGCAAAAGCCTTGGTTAGTTATGATGCAACAATGCCTATGTGACTCTGGCAGAGCCCGGCTGCCAAATTCGAAACGTCCAGCGATTGCGCCCACACGAAAGCTGCCAGCACTGAAAGCTATACCTGGTTTTCACTGTCCCTTGGAACTGCATTCGCTGCCGCACAGACATTTGCGCTCTGCAAAAGCCTTGGTTAGTTATGATGCAACAATGCCTATGTGACTGTCGCAGAGCCCGGCTGCCAAATTCGAAACGTCCAGCGATTGCGCCCACACGAAAGCTGCCAGCACTGAAAGCTCTACCTGGTTTTCACTGTCCCTTGGAACTGCATTCGCTGCCGCACAGACATTCATGCTATGCAAAAGCTTTGGTTGGTTATGATGCAACAATGCCTATGTGACTGTCGCAGAACCCGGCTGCCAAATTCGAAACGTCCCGCGATTGCGCCCACACGAAAGCTGCCAGCACTGAAAGCTCTACCTGGTTTTCACTGTCCCTTGGAACTGCATTCGCTGCCGCACAGACATTCGCGCTCTGCAAAACCTTTGGTTGGTTATGATGCAACAATGCCTATGTGACTGTCGCAGAGCCTGGCTGCCAAATTCGAAACGTCCAGCGATTGCGCCCACACGAAAGCTGCCAGCACTGAAAGCTCTACCTGGTTTTCACTGTCCCTTGGAACTGCATTCGCTGCCGCACAGACATTTGTGCTCTGCAAGACCTTTGGTTGGTTATGATGCAACAATGCCTATGTGACTGTCGAAGAGCCCGGCTGCCAAATTCGAAATGTCCAGCGATTGCGCCCACACGAAAGCTGCCAGCACTGAAAGGTCTACCTGGTTTTCACTGTCCCTTGGAACTGCATTCGCTGCCGCACAGACATTCGTGCTCTGCAAGAGCTTTGGTTGGTTATGATGCAACAATGCCTATGTGACTGTCGCAGAGCCCGGCTGCCAAATTCGAAACATCCAGCGATTGCGCCCACACGAAAGCTGCCAGCACTGAAAGCTCTACCTGGTTTTCACTGTCCCTTGGAACTGCATTCGCTGCCGCACAGACATTCGCTCTCTGCAAGAGCTTTGGTTGGTTATGATGCAACAATGCCTATGTGACTGTCGCAGAGCCCGGCTGCCAAATTCGAAACGTCCCGCGATTGCGCCCACACGAAAGCTGCCAGCACTGAAAGGTCTAACTGGTTTTCACTGTCCCTTGGAACTGCATTCGCTGCCGCACAGACATTCGCGCTCTGCAAATGCCTTGGTTGGTTATGATGCAACAATGCCTATGTGACTGTCGCAGAACCCGGCTGCCAAATTCGAAACGTCCAGCGATTGCGCCCACACGAAAGCTGCCAGCACTGAAAGCTCTACCTGGTTTTCACTGTCCCTTGGAACTGCATTCGCTGCCGCACAGACATTCGCGCTCTGCAAGAGCTTTGGTTGGTTATGATGCAACAATGCCTATGTGACTGTCGCAGAGCCCGGCTGCCAAATTCGAAAAGTCCAGCGATTGCGCCCACACGAAAGCTGCCAGCACTGAAAGCTCTACCTGGTTTTCACTGTCCCTTGGAACTGCATTCGCTGCCGCACAGACATTCGCGCTCTGCAAATGCCTTGGTTGGCTATGATGCAACAATGCCTATGTGAGTCTGGCCGAGCCCGGCTGCCAAATTCGTAACGTGCAGCGATTGCGCCCACACGAAAGCTGCCAGCATGAAAGCTCTACCTGGTTTTCACTGTCCCTTGGAACTGCATTCGCTGCCGCACAGACATTCACGCTATGCAAAAGCTTTGGTTGGTTATGATGCAACAATGCCTATGTGACTCTGGCCGAGCCCGGCTGCCAAATTCGAAACGTCCAGAGATTGCGCCCACACAAAAGCTGCCAGCAATGAAAGCTCTACCTGGTTTTCACTGTCCCTTGGAACTGCATTCGCTGCCGCACAGACATTCGCGCTCTGCAAATGCCTTGGTTAGTTATGATGCAACAATGCCTATGTGACTGTCGAAGAGCCCGGCTGCCAAATTCGAAACGTCCATCGATTGCGCCCACACGAAAGCTGCCAGCACTGAAACCTCTACCTGGTTTTCACTGTCCCTTGGAAATGCATTCGCTGCCGCACAGACATTCGTGCTCTCCAAGATGTTTGGTTGGTTATGATGCAACAATGCCTATGTGACTGTCGCAGAGCCCGGCTGCCAAATTCGAAACGTCCACCGATTGCGCCCACACGAAAGCTGCCAGCACTGAAAGCTCTACCTGGTTTTCACTGTCCCTTGGAACTGCATTCGCTGCCGCACAGACATTCGCGCTCTGCAAATGCCTTGGTTGGTTATGATGCAACAATGCCTATGTGACTGTCGCAGAACCCGGCTGCCAAATTCGAAACGTCCAGCGATTGCGCCCACACGAAAGCTGCCAGCACTGAAAGCTCTACCTGGTTTTCACTGTCCCTTGGAACTCCATTCGCTGCCGCACAGACATTCACGCTATGCAAAAGCTTTGGTTGGTTATGATGCAACAATGCCTATGTGACTCTGGCCGAGCCCGGCTGCCAAATTCGAAACGTCCCGCGATTGCGCCCACACGAAAGCTGCCAGCACTGAAAGGTCTAACTGGTTTTCACTGTCCCTTGGAACTGCATTCGCTGCCGCACAGACATTCACGCTATGCAAAAGCTTTGGTTGGTTATGATGCAACAATGCCTATGTGACTGTCGCAGAGCCCGGCTGCCAAATTCGAAACGTCCAGAGATTGCGCCCACACGAAAGTTCCCAGCACTGAAATCTCTACCTGGTTTTCACTGTCCCTTGGAACTGCATTCGCTGCCGCACAGACATTTGTGCTCTGCAAGAGCTTTGGTTGGTTATGATGCAACAATGCCTATGTGACTGTCGCAGAGCCCGGCTGCCAAATTCGAAACGTCCAGCGATTGCGTCCACACGAAAGCTGCCAGCACTGAAAGCTCTACCTGGTTTTCACTGTCCCTTGGAACTGCATTCGCTGCCGCACAGACATTCGCGCTCTGCAAGAGCTTTGGTTGGTTATGATGCAACAATGCCTATGTGACTGTCGAAGAGCCCGGCTGCCAAATTCGAAACGTCCAGCGATTGCGCCCACACGAAAGCTGCCAGCACTGAAACCTCTACCTGGTTTTCACTGTCCCTTGGAACTGCATTCGCTGCCGCACAGACATTCGTGCTCTGCAAGATGTTTGGTTGGTTATGATGCAACAATGCCTATGTGACTGTCGCAGAGCCCGGCTGCCAAATTCGAAACGTCCACCGATTGCGCCCACACGAAAGCTGCCAGCACTGAAAGCTCTACCTGGTTTTCACTGTCCCTTGGAACTGCATTCGCTGCCGCACAGACATTCACTCTCTGCAAGATGTTTGGTTGGTTATGATGCAACAATGCCTATGTGACTGTCGCAGAGCCCGGCTGCCAAATTCGAAACGTCCCGCGATTGCGCCCACACGAAAGCTGCCAGCACTGAAAGGTCTAACTGGTTTTCACTGTCCCTTGGAACTGCATTCGCTGCCGCACAGACATTCACGCTATGCAAAAGCTTTGGTTGGTTATGATGCAACAATGCTTATGTGACTCTGGCCGAGCCCGGCTGCCAAATTCGAAACGTCCCGCGATTGCGCCCAGACGAAAGCTTCCAGCACTGAAAGGTCTACCTGGTTTTCACTGTCCCTTGGAACTGCATTCGCTGCCGCACAGACATTCACGCTATGCAAAAGCTTTGGTTGGTTATAATGCAACAATGCCTATGTGACTCTGGCCGAGCCCGGCTGCCAAATTCGAAACGTCCAGCGATTGCGCCCACATGAAAGCTTCCAGCACTGAAAGCTCTACCTGGTTTTCACTGTCCCTTGGAACTGCATTCGCTGCCGCACAGACATTCGCGCTCTGCAAATGCCTTGGTTGGTTATGATGCAACAATGCCTATGTGACTGTCGAAGAGCCTGGCTGCCAAATTCGAAACGTCCAGCGATTGCGCCCACACGAAAGCTGCCAGCACTGAAACCTCTACCTGGTTTTCACTGTCCCTTGGAACTGCATTCGCTGCCGCACAGACATTCGTGCTCTGCAAGAGCTTTGGTTGGTTATGATGCAACAATGCCTATGTGACTCTCGCAGAGCCCGTCTGCCAAATTCGAAACGTCCCGCGATTGCGCCCACACGAAAGCTGCCAGCACTGAAAGCTCTACCTGGTTTTCACTGTCCCTTGGAACTGCATTCGCTGCCGCACAGACATTCACTATCTGCAAGATGTTTGGTTGGTTATGATGCAACAATGCCTATGTGACTCTGGCCGAGCCCAGTTGCCAAATTCGAAACGTCCAGCGATTGCGCCCACACAAAAGCTGCCAGCACTGAAAGCTCTACCTGGTTTTCACTGTCCCTTGGAACTCCATTCGCTGCCGCACAGACATTCGTGCTCTGCAAGATGTTTGGTTGGTTATGATGCAACAATGCCTATGTGACTGTCGCAGAGCCCGGCTGCCAAATTCGAAACGTCCAGAGATTGCGCCCACACGAAAGCTGCCAGCACTGAAAGGTCTACCTGGTTTTCACTGTCCCTTGGAACTGCATTCGCTGCCGCACAGACATTTGCGCTCTGCAAGACATTTTGTTGGTTATGATGCAACAATGCCTATGTGACTGTCGAATAGCCCGGCTGCCAAATTCGAAACGTCCAGCGATTGTGCCCACACGAAACCTGCCAGCACTGAAAGGTCTACCTGGTTTTCACTGTCCCTTGGAACTGCATTCGCTGCCGCACAGACATTCGTGCTCTGCAAGAGCTTTGGTTGGTTATGATGCAACAATGCCTATGTGACTGTCGCAGAGCCCGGCTGCCAAATTCGAAACGTCCAGCGATTGCGTCCACACGAAAGCTTCCAGCACTGAAAGCTCTACCTGGTTTTCACTGTCCCTTGGAACTGCATTCGCTGTCGCACAGACATTCGCGCTCTGCAAATGCCTTGGTTGGTTATGATGCAACAATGCCTATGTGACTGTCGAAGAGCCCGGCTGCCAAATTCGAAACGTCCAGCGATTGCGCCCACACGAAAGCTGCCAGCACTGAAAGCTCTACCTGGTTTTCACTGTCCCTTGGAACTGCATTCGCTGCCGCACAGACATTCGTGCTCTGCAAGATGTTTGGTTGGTTATGATGCAACAATGCCTATGTGACTGTCGCAGAGCCCGGCTGCCAAATTCGAAACGTCCCGCGATTGCGCCCACACGAAAGCTGCCAGCACTGAAAGCTCTACCTGGTTTTCACTGTCCCTTGGAACTGCATTCGCTGCCGCACAGACATTCACGCTATGCAAAAGCTTTGGTTGGTTATGATGCAACAATGCCTATGTGACTGTCGCAGAGCCCGGCTGCCAAATTCGAAACGTCCAGAGATTGCGCCCACACGAAAGCTCCCAGCACTGAAAGCTCTACCTGGTTTTCACTGTCCCTTGGAACTGCATTCGCTGCCACACAGACATTTGCGCTCTGCAAGAGCTTTGGTTGGTTATGATGCAACAATGCCTATGTGACTGTCGCAGAGCCCGGCTGCCAAATTCGAAACGTCCAGCGATTGCGTCCACACGAAAGCTGCCAGCACTGAAAGCTCTACCTGGTTTTCACTGTCCCTTGGAACTGCATTCGCTGCCGCACAGACATTCGCGCTCTGCAAGAGCTTTGGTTGGTTATGATGCAACAATGCCTATGTGACTGTCGAAGAGCCCGGCTGCCAAATTCGAAACGTCCAGCGATTGCGCCCACACGAAAGCTGCCAGCACTGAAACCTCTACCTGGTTTTCACTGTCCCTTGGAACTGCATTCGCTGCCGCACAGACATTCGTGCTCTGCAAGATGTTTGGTTGGTTATGATACAACAATGCCTATGTGACTGTCGCAGAGCCCGGCTGCCAAATTCGAAACGTCCCGCGATTGCGCCCAGACGAAAGCTGCCAGCACTGAAAGGTCTACCTGGTTTTCACTGTCCCTTGGAACTGCATTCGCTGCCGCACAGACATTCACTCTCTGCAAGATGTTTGGTTGGTTATGATGCAACAATGCCTATGTGACTGTCGCAGAGCCCGGCTGCCAAATTCGAAACGTCCCGCGATTGCTCCCACACGAAAGCTGCCAGCACTGAAAGGTCTAACTGGTTTTCACTGTCCCTTGGAACTGCATTCGCTGCCGCACAGACATTCACGCTCTGCAAGAGCTTTGGTTGGTTATGATGCAACAATGCTTATGTGACTCTGGCCGAGCCCGGCTGCCAAATTCGAAACGTCCCGCGATTGCGCCCAGACGAAAGCTGCCAGCACTGAAAGGTCTACCTGGTTTTCACTGTCCCTTGGAACTGCATTCGCTGCTGCACAGACATTCACGCTATGCAAAAGCTTTGGTTGGTTATAATGCAACAATGCCTATGTGACTCTGGCCGAGCCCGGCTGCCAAATTCGAAACGTCCAGCGATTGCGCCCACACGAAAGCTTCCAGCACTGAAAGCTCTACCTGGTTTTCACTGTCCCTTGGAACTGCATTCGCTGCCGCACAGACATTCGTGCTCTGCAAGAGCTTTGGTTGGTTATGATGCAACAATGCCTATGTGACTGTCGCAGAGCCCGTCTGCCAAATTCGAAACGTCCCGCGATTGCGCCCACACGAAAGCTGCCAGCACTGAAAGGTCTACCTGGTTTTCACTGTCCCTTGGAACTGCATTCACTGCCGCACAGACATTCGCGCTCTGCAAAAGCCTTGTTTGTTTATGATGCAACAATGCCTACGTGACTCTGGCAGAGCCCAGCTGCCAAATTCGAAACGTCCCGCGATTGCGCCCACACGAAAGCTGCCAGTACTGAAAGGTCTACCTGGTTTTCACTGTCCCTTGGAACTGCATTCGCTGCCACACAGACATTCGCGCTCTGCAAAAGCCTGGGTTAGTTATGATGCAACAATGCCTATGTGACACTCACAGAGTCCGGCTGCCAAATTCGAAACGTCCAGCGATAGCGCCCACACGAAAGCTGCCAGCACTGCAAGCTCTACCTGGTTTTCACTGTCCCTTGGAACTGCATTCGCTGCCGCACAGACATTCGCGCTCTGCAAATTCCTTGGTTGGTTATGATGCAACAATTCCTATGTGACTCTGGCAGAGCCCGGCTGCCAAATTCGAAACGTCCAGCGATAGCGCCCACACGAAAGCTGCCAGCACTGCAAGCTCTACCTGGTTTTCACTGTCCCTTGGAACTGCATTCGCTGCCGCACAGACATTCGCGCTCTGCAAATGCCTTGGTTGGTTATGATGCAACAATGCCTATGTGACTGTCGCAGAGCCCGGCTGCCAAATTCGAAACGTCCAGAGATTGCGCATACACGAAAGCTCCCAGCACTGAAAGGTCTACCTGTTTTTCACTGTCCCTTGGAACTGCATTCGCTGCCGCACAGACATTCACGCTATGCAAAAGCTTTGGTTGGTTATGATGCAACAATGCCTATGTGACTCTGGCAGAGTCCGGCTGCCAAATTCGAAACGTCCCGCGATTGCGCCCACACGAAAGCTGCCAGCACTGAAAGCTCTACCTGGTTTTCACTGTCCCTTGGAACTGCATTCGCTGCCGCACAGACATTCGCGCTCTGCAAAACCTTTGGTTGGTTATGATGCAACAATGCCTATGTGACTGTCGCAGAGCCTGGCTGCCAAATTCGAAACGTCCAGCGATTGCGCCCACACGAAAGCTGCCAGCACTGAAAGCTCTACCTGGTTTTCACTGTCCCTTGGAACTGCATTCGCTGCCGCACAGACATTTGTGCTCTGCAAGACCTTTGGTTGGTTATGATGCAACAATGCCTATGTGACTGTCGAAGAGCCCGGCTGCCAAATTCGAAATGTCCAGCGATTGCGCCCACACGAAAGCTGCCAGCACTGAAAGGTCTACCTGGTTTTCACTGTCCCTTGGAACTGCATTCGCTGCCGCACAGACATTCGTGCTCTGCAAGAGCTTTGGTTGGTTATGATGCAACAATGCCTATGTGACTGTCGCAGAGCCCGGCTGCCAAATTCGAAACATCCAGCGATTGCGCCCACACGAAAGCTGCCAGCACTGAAAGCTCTACCTGGTTTTCACTGTCCCTTGGAACTGCATTCGCTGCCGCACAGACATTCGCTCTCTGCAAGATGTTTGGTTGGTTATGATGCAACAATGCCTATGTGACTGTCGCAGAGCCCGGCTGCCAAATTCGAAACGTCCCGCGATTGCGCCCACACGAAAGCTGCCAGCACTGAAAGGTCTAACTGGTTTTCACTGTCCCTTGGAACTGCATTCGCTGCCGCACAGACATTCGCGCTCTGCAAATGCCTTGGTTGGTTATGATGCAACAATGCCTATGTGACTGTCGCAGAACCCGGCTGCCAAATTCGAAACGTCCAGCGATTGCGCCCACACGAAAGCTGCCAGCACTGAAAGCTCTACCTGGTTTTCACTGTCCCTTGGAACTGCATTCGCTGCCACACAGACATTCGCCCTCTGCAAGATGTTTGGTTGGGTATGGTGCAACAATGCTTATGTGACTGTCGCAGAGCCCGGCTGCCAAATTCGAAACGTCCAGCGATTACGCCCACACGAATGCTGCCAGCACTGAAAGGTCTACCTGGTTTTCACTGTCCCTTGGAACTGCATTCGCTGCCGCACAGACATTCGCGCTCTGGAAAAGCTTTGATTATTTATGATGCAACAATGCCTACGTGACTCTGGCAGAGCCCGGCTGCCAAATTCGAAACGTCCCACGATTGCGCCCAGACGAAAGGTGCCAGCACTGAAAGCTCTACCTGGTTTTCACTGTCCCTTGGAACTGCATTCGCTGCCGCACAGACATTCGCGCTCTGCAAGAGCTTTGGTTGGTTATGATGCAACAATGCCTATGTGACTGTCGAAGAGCCCGGCTGCCAAATTCGAAACGTCCCGCGATTGCGCCCACACGAAAGCTGCCAGCACTGAAAGCTCTACCTGGTTTTCACTGTCCCTTGGAACTGCATTCGCTGCCGCACAGACATTCGCGCTCTGCAAAAGCCTTGGTTAGTTATGATGCAACAATGCCTATGTGACTCTGGCAGAGCCCGGCTGCCAAATTCGAAACGTCCAGCGATTGCGCCCACACGAAAGCTGCCAGCACTGAAAGCTATACCTGGTTTTCACTGTCCCTTGGAACTGCATTCGCTGCCGCACAGACATTTGCGCTCTGCAAAAGCCTTGGTTAGTTATGATGCAACAATGCCTATGTGACTGTCGCAGAGCCCGGCTGCCAAATTCGAAACGTCCAGCGATTGCGCCCACACGAAAGCTGCCAGCACTGAAAGCTCTACCTGGTTTTCACTGTCCCTTGGAACTGCATTCGCTGCCGCACAGACATTCATGCTATGCAAAAGCTTTGGTTGGTTATGATGCAACAATGCCTATGTGACTGTCGCAGAACCCGGCTGCCAAATTCGAAACGTCCCGCCATTGCGCCCACACGAAAGCTGCCAGCACTGAAAGCTCTACCTGGTTTTCACTGTCCCTTGGAACTGCATTCGCTGCCGCACAGACATTCGCGCTCTGCAAAACCTTTGGTTGGTTATGATGCAACAATGCCTATGTGACTGTCGCAGAGCCTGGCTGCCAAATTCGAAACGTCCAGCGATTGCGCCCACACGAAAGCTGCCAGCACTGAAAGCTCTACCTGGTTTTCACTGTCCCTTGGAACTGCATTCGCTGCCGCACAGACATTTGTGCTCTGTAAGACCTTTGGTTGGTTATGATGCAACAATGCCTATGTGACTGTCGAAGAGCCCGGCTGCCAAATTCGAAATGTCCAGCGATTGCGCCCACACGAAAGCTGCCAGCACTGAAAGGTCTACCTGGTTTTCACTGTCCCTTGGAACTGCATTCGCTGCCGCACAGACATTCGTGCTCTGCAAGAGCTTTGGTTGGTTATGATGCAACAATGCCTATGTGACTGTCGCAGAGCCCGGCTGCCAAATTCGAAACATCCAGCGATTGCGCCCACACGAAAGCTGCCAGCACTGAAAGCTCTACCTGGTTTTCACTGTCCCTTGGAACTGCATTCGCTGCCGCACAGACATTCGCTCTCTGCAAGAGCTTTGGTTGGTTATGATGCAACAATGCCTATGTGACTGTCGCAGAGCCCGGCTGCCAAATTCGAAACGTCCCGCGATTGCGCCCACACGAAAGCTGCCAGCACTGAAAGGTCTAACTGGTTTTCACTGTCCCTTGGAACTGCATTCGCTGCCGCACAGACATTCGCGCTCTGCAAATGCCTTGGTTGGTTATGATGCAACAATGCCTATGTGACTGTCGCAGAACCCGGCTGCCAAATTCGAAACGTCCAGCGATTGCGCCCACACGAAAGCTGCCAGCACTGAAAGCTCTACCTGGTTTTCACTGTCCCTTGGAACTGCATTCGCTGCCACACAGACATTCGCCCTCTGCAAGATGTTTGGTTGGGTATGGTGCAACAATGCTTATGTGACTGTCGCAGAGCCCGGCTGCCGAATTCGAAACGTCCAGCGATTACGCCCACACGAATGCTGCCAGCATGAAAGGTCTACCTGGTTTTCACTGTCCCTTGGAACTGCATTCGCTGCCGCACAGACATTCGCGCTCTGGAAAAGCTTTGATTATTTATGATGCAACAATGCCTACGTGACTCTGGCAGAGCCCGGCTGCCAAATTCGAAACGTCCCACGATTGCGCCCAGACGAAAGGTGCCAGCACTGAAAGCTCTACCTGGTTTTCACTGTCCCTTGGAACTGCATTCGCTGCCGCACAGACATTCGCGCTCTGCAAGAGCTTTGGTTGGTTATGATGCAACAATGCCTATGTGACTGTCGCAGAGCCCGGCTGCCAAATTCGAAAAGTCCAGCGATTGCGCCCACACGAAAGCTGCCAGCACTGCAAGCTCTACCTGGTTTTCACTGTCCCTTGGAACTGCATTCGCTGCCGCACAGACATTCGCGCTCTGCAAATGCCTTGGTTGGCTATGATGCAACAATGCCTATGTGAGTCTGGCCGAGCCCGGCTGCCAAATTCGTAACGTGCAGCGATTGCGCCCACACGAAAGCTGCCAGCATGAAAGCTCTACCTGGTTTTCACTGTCCCTTGGAACTGCATTCGCTGCCGCACAGACATTCACGCTATGCAAAAGCTTTGGTTGGTTATGATGCAACAATGCCTATGTGACTCTGGCCGAGCCCGGCTGCCAAATTCGAAACGTCCAGAGATTGCGCCCACACAAAAGCTGCCAGCAATGAAAGCTCTACCTGGTTTTCACTGTCCCTTGGAACTGCATTCGCTGCCGCACAGACATTCGCGCTCTGCAAATGCCTTGGTTAGTTATGATGCAACAATGCCTATGTGACTGTCGAAGAGCCCGGCTGCCAAATTCGAAACGTCCATCGATTGCGCCCACACGAAAGCTGCCAGCACTGAAACCTCTACCTGGTTTTCACTGTCCCTTGGAAATGCATTCGCTGCCGCACAGACATTCGTGCTCTCCAAGATGTTTGGTTGGTTATGATGCAACAATGCCTATGTGACTGTCGCAGAGCCCGGCTGCCAAATTCGAAACGTCCACCGATTGCGCCCACACGAAAGCTGCCAGCACTGAAAGCTCTACCTGGTTTTCACTGTCCCTTGGAACTGCATTCGCTGCCGCACAGACATTCGCGCTCTGCAAATGCCTTGGTTGGTTATGATGCAACAATGCCTATGTGACTGTCGCAGAACCCGGCTGCCAAATTCGAAACGTCCAGCGATTGCGCCCACACGAAAGCTGCCAGCACTGAAAGCTCTACCTGGTTTTCACTGTCCCTTGGAACTCCATTCGCTGCCGCACAGACATTCACGCTATGCAAAAGCTTTGGTTGGTTATGATGCAACAATGCCTATGTGACTCTGGCCGAGCCCGGCTGCCAAATTCGAAACGTCCAGAGATTGCGCCCACACGAAAGCTGCCAGCACTGAAAGGTCTACCTTGTTTTCACTGTCCCTTGGAACTGCATTCGCTGCCGCACAGACATTTGCGCTCTGCAAAAGCCTTGGTTGGTTATGATGCAACAATGCCTATGTGACTGTCGCAGAACCCGGCTGCCAAATTCGAAACGTCCAGCGATTGCGTCCACACGAAAGCTTCCAGCACTGAAAGCTCTACCTGGTTTTCACTGTCCCTTGGAACTGCATTCGCTGTTGCACAGACATTCGCGCTCTGCAAATGCCTTGGTTGGTTATGATGCAACAATGCCTATGTGACTGTCGAAGAGCCCGGCTGCCAAATTCGAAACGTCCAGCGATTGCGCCCACACGAAAGCTGCCAGCACTGAAAGCTCTACCTGGTTTTCACTGTCCCTTGGAACTGCATTCGCTGCCGCACAGACATTCGTGCTCTGCAAGATGTTTGGTTGGTTATGATGCAACAATGCCTATGTGACTGTCGCAGAGCCCGGCTGCCAAATTCGAAACGTCCCGCGATTGCGCCCACACGAAAGCTGCCAGCACTGAAAGGTCTAACTGGTTTTCACTGTCCCTTGGAACTGCATTCGCTGCCGCACAGACATTCACGCTATGCAAAAGCTTTGGTTGGTTATGATGCAACAATGCCTATGTGACTGTCGCAGAGCCCGGCTGCCAAATTCGAAACGTCCAGAGATTGCGCCCACACGAAAGTTCCCAGCACTGAAATCTCTACCTGGTTTTCACTGTCCCTTGGAACTGCATTCGCTGCCGCACAGACATTTGTGCTCTGCAAGAGCTTTGGTTGGTTATGATGCAACAATGCCTATGTGACTGTCGCAGAGCCCGGCTGCCAAATTCGAAACGTCCAGCGATTGCGTCCACACGAAAGCTGCCAGCACTGAAAGCTCTACCTGGTTTTCACTGTCCCTTGGAACTGCATTCGCTGCCGCACAGACATTCGCGCTCTGCAAGAGCTTTGGTTGGTTATGATGCAACAATGCCTATGTGACTGTCGAAGAGCCCGGCTGCCAAATTCGAAACGTCCCGCGATTGTGCCCACACGAAAGCTGCCAGCACTGAAACCTCTACCTGGTTTTCACTGTCCCTTGGAACTGCATTCGCTGCCGCACAGACATTCGTGCTCTGCAAGATGTTTGGTTGGTTATGATGCAACAATGCCTATGTGACTGTCGCAGAGCCCGGCTGCCAAATTCGAAACGTCCAGCGATTGCGCCCACACGAAAGCTGCCAGCACTGAAAGCTCTACCTGGTTTTCACTGTCCCTTGGAACTGCATTCGCTGCCGCACAGACATTCACTCTCTGCAAGATGTTTGGTTGGTTATGATGCAACAATGCCTATGTGACTGTCGCAGAGCCCGGCTGCCAAATTCGAAACGTCCCGCGATTGCGCCCACACGAAAGCTGCCAGCACTGAAAGGTCTAACTGGTTTTCACTGTCCCTTGGAACTGCATTCGCTGCCGCACAGACATTCACGCTATGCAAAAGCTTTGGTTGGTTATGATGCAACAATGCTTATGTGACTCTGGCCGAGCCCGGCTGCCAAATTCGAAACGTCCCGCGATTGCGCCCAGACGAAAGCTTCCAGCACTGAAAGGTCTACCTGGTTTTCACTGTCCCTTGGAACTGCATTCGCTGCCGCACAGACATTCACGCTATGCAAAAGCTTTGGTTGGTTATAATGCAACAATGCCTATGTGACTCTGGCCGAGCCCGGCTGCCAAATTCGAAACGTCCAGCGATTGCGCCCACATGAAAGCTTCCAGCACTGAAAGCTCTACCTGGTTTTCACTGTCCCTTGGAACTGCATTCGCTGCCGCACAGACATTCGCGCTCTGCAAATGCCTTGGTTGGTTATGATGCAACAATGCCTATGTGACTGTCGAAGAGCCTGGCTGCCAAATTCGAAACGTCCAGCGATTGCGCCCACACGAAAGCTGCCAGCACTGAAACCTCTACCTGGTTTTCACTGTCCCTTGGAACTGCATTCGCTGCCGCACAGACATTCGTGCTCTGCAAGAGCTTTGGTTGGTTATGATGCAACAATGCCTATGTGACTGTCGCAGAGCCCGTCTGCCAAATTCGAAACGTCCCGCGATTGCGCCCACACGAAAGCTGCCAGCACTGAAAGCTCTACCTGGTTTTCACTGTCCCTTGGAACTGCATTCGCTGCCGCACAGACATTCACTATCTGCAAGATGTTTGGTTGGTTATGATGCAACAATGCCTATGTGACTCTGGCCGAGCCCAGTTGCCAAATTCGAAACGTCCAGCGATTGCGCCCACACGAAAGCTGCCAGCACTGAAAGCTCTACCTGGTTTTCACTGTCCCTTGGAACTCCATTCGCTGCCGCACAGACATTCGTGCTCTGCAAGATGTTTGGTTGGTTATGATGCAACAATGCCTATGTGACTGTCGCAGAGCCCGGCTGCCAAATTCGAAACGTCCAGAGATTGCGCCCACACGAAAGCTGCCAGCACTGAAAGGTCTACCTTGTTTTCACTGTCCCTTGGAACTGCATTCGCTGCCGCACAGACATTTGCGCTCTGCAAGACATTTTGTTGGTTATGATGCAACAATGCCTATGTGACTGTCGAATAGCCCGGCTGCCAAATTCGAAACGTCCAGCGATTGTGCCCACACGAAACCTGCCAGCACTGAAAGGTCTACCTGGTTTTCACTGTCCCTTGGAACTGCATTCGCTGCCGCACAGACATTCGTGCTCTGCAAGAGCTTTGGTTGGTTATGATGCAACAATGCCTATGTGACTGTCGCAGAGCCCGGCTGCCAAATTCGAAACGTCCAGCGATTGCGTCCACACGAAAGCTTCCAGCACTGAAAGCTCTACCTGGTTTTCACTGTCCCTTGGAACTGCATTCGCTGTCGCACAGACATTCGCGCTCTGCAAATGCCTTGGTTGGTTATGATGCAACAATGCCTATGTGACTGTCGAAGAGCCCGGCTGCCAAATTCGAAACGTCCAGCGATTGCGCCCACACGAAAGCTGCCAGCACTGAAAGCTCTACCTGGTTTTCACTGTCCCTTGGAACTGCATTCGCTGCCGCACAGACATTCGTGCTCTGCAAGATGTTTGGTTGGTTATGATGCAACAATGCCTATGTGACTGTCGCAGAGCCCGGCTGCCAAATTCGAAACGTCCCGCGATTGCGCCCACACGAAAGCTGCCAGCACTGAAAGCTCTACCTGGTTTTCACTGTCCCTTGGAACTGCATTCGCTGCCGCACAGACATTCACGCTATGCAAAAGCTTTGGTTGGTTATGATGCAACAATGCCTATGTGACTGTCGCAGAGCCCGGCTGCCAAATTCGAAACGTCCAGAGATTGCGCCCACACGAAAGCTCCCAGCACTGAAAGCTCTACCTGGTTTTCACTGTCCCTTGGAACTGCATTCGCTGCCACACAGACATTTGCGCTCTGCAAGAGCTTTGGTTGGTTATGATGCAACAATGCCTATGTGACTGTCGCAGAGCCCGGCTGCCAAATTCGAAACGTCCAGCGATTGCGTCCACACGAAAGCTGCCAGCACTGAAAGCTCTACCTGGTTTTCACTGTCCCTTGGAACTGCATTCGCTGCCGCACAGACATTCGCGCTCTGCAAGAGCTTTGGTTGGTTATGATGCAACAATGCCTATGTGACTGTCGAAGAGCCCGGCTGCCAAATTCGAAACGTCCAGCGATTGCGCCCACACGAAAGCTGCCAGCACTGAAACCTCTACCTGGTTTTCACTGTCCCTTGGAACTGCATTCGCTGCCGCACAGACATTCGTGCTCTGCAAGATGTTTGGTTGGTTATGATACAACAATGCCTATGTGACTGTCGCAGAGCCCGGCTGCCAAATTCGAAACGTCCCGCGATTGCGCCCAGACGAAAGCTGCCAGCACTGAAAGGTCTACCTGGTTTTCACTGTCCCTTGGAACTGCATTCGCTGCCGCACAGACATTCACTCTCTGCAAGATGTTTGGTTGGTTATGATGCAACAATGCCTATGTGACTGTCGCAGAGCCCGGCTGCCAAATTCGAAACGTCCCGCGATTGCTCCCACACGAAAGCTGCCAGCACTGAAAGGTCTAACTGGTTTTCACTGTCCCTTGGAACTGCATTCGCTGCCGCACAGACATTCACGCTATGCAAAAGCTTTGGTTGGTTATGATGCAACAATGCTTATGTGACTCTGGCCGAGCCCGGCTGCCAAATTCGAAACGTCCCGCGATTGCGCCCAGACGAAAGCTGCCAGCACTGAAAGGTCTACCTGGTTTTCACTGTCCCTTGGAACTGCATTCGCTGCTGCACAGACATTCACGCTATGCAAAAGCTTTGGTTGGTTATAATGCAACAATGCCTATGTGACTCTGGCCGAGCCCGGCTGCCAAATTCGAAACGTCCAGCGATTGCGCCCACACGAAAGCTTCCAGCACTGAAAGCTCTACCTGGTTTTCACTGTCCCTTGGAACTGCATTCGCTGCCGCACAGACATTCGTGCTCTGCAAGAGCTTTGGTTGGTTATGATGCAACAATGCCTATGTGACTGTCGCAGAGCCCGTCTGCCAAATTCGAAACGTCCCGCGATTGCGCCCACACGAAAGCTGCCAGCACTGAAAGGTCTACCTGGTTTTCACTGTCCCTTGGAACTGCATTCACTGCCGCACAGACATTCGCGCTCTGCAAAAGCCTTGTTTGTTTATGATGCAACAATGCCTACGTGACTCTGGCAGAGCCCAGCTGCCAAATTCGAAACGTCCCGCGATTGCGCCCACACGAAAGCTGCCAGTACTGAAAGGTCTACCTGGTTTTCACTGTCCCTTGGAACTGCATTCGCTGCCACACAGACATTCGCGCTCTGCAAAAGCCTGGGTTAGTTATGATGCAACAATGCCTATGTGACACTCACAGAGTCCGGCTGCCAAATTCGAAACGTCCAGCGATAGCGCCCACACGAAAGCTGCCAGCACTGCAAGCTCTACCTGGTTTTCACTGTCCCTTGGAACTGCATTCGCTGCCGCACAGACATTCGCGCTCTGCAAATTCCTTGGTTGGTTATGATGCAACAATTCCTATGTGACTCTGGCAGAGCCCGGCTGCCAAATTCGAAACGTCCAGCGATAGCGCCCACACGAAAGCTGCCAGCACTGCAAGCTCTACCTGGTTTTCACTGTCCCTTGGAACTGCATTCGCTGCCGCACAGACATTCGCGCTCTGCAAATGCCTTGGTTGGTTATGATGCAACAATGCCTATGTGACTGTCGCAGAGCCCGGCTGCCAAATTCGAAACGTCCAGAGATTGCGCATACACGAAAGCTCCCAGCACTGAAAGGTCTACCTGTTTTTCACTGTCCCTTGGAACTGCATTCGCTGCCGCACAGACATTCACGCTATGCAAAAGCTTTGGTTGGTTATGATGCAACAATGCCTATGTGACTCTGGCAGAGCCCGGATGCCAAATTCGAAACGTCCAGCGATTGCGCCCACACGAAAGCTGCCAGCACTGAAAGCTCTACCTGGTTTTCACTGTCCCTTGGAACTGCATTCGCTGCCGCACAGACATTTGCGCTCTGCAAGAGCTTTGGTTTGTTATGATGCAACAATGCCTATGTGACTGTCGCAGAGCCCGGCTGCCAAATTCGAAACGTCCAGCGATTGCGCCCATACGAAAGCTGCCAGCACTGAAAGGTCTACCTGGTTTTCACTGTCCCTTGGAACTGCATTCGCTGCCGCACAGACATTCGCGCTCTGCAAATGCTTTGTTTGGTTATGATGCAACAATGCCTATGTGACTGTCGCAGAGCCCGGCTGCCAAATTCGAAACGTCCAGAGATTGCGCCCACACGAAAGCTCCCAGCACTGAAAGGTCTAACTGGTTTTCACTGTCCCTTGGAACTGCATTCGCTGCCGCACAGACATTCACGCTATGCAAAAGCTTTGGTTGGTTATGATGCAACAATGCCTATGTGACTCTGGCCGAGCCCGGCTGCCAAATTCGACACGTCCAGCGATAGCGCCCACACGAAAGCTGCCAGCACTGAAAGGTCTACCTGGTTTTCACTGTCCCTTGGAACTGCATTCGCTGCCGCACAGACATTCACGCTATGCAAAAGCTTTGGTTGGTTATGATGCAACAATGCCTATGTGACTCTGGCCGAGCCCGGCTGCCAAATTCGAAACGTCCCGCGATTGCGCCCAGACGAAAGCTGCCAGCACTGAAAGGTCTACCTTGTTTTCACTGTCCCTTGGAACTGCATTCGCTGCCGCACAGACATTTGCGCTCTGCAAAAGCCTTGGTTGGTTATGATGCAACAATGCCTATGTGACTGTCGCAGAACCCGGCTGCCAAATTCGAAACGTCCAGCGATTGCGTCCACACGAAAGCTTCCAGCACTGAAAGCTCTACCTGGTTTTCACTGTCCCTTGGAACTGCATTCGCTGTTGCACAGACATTCGCGCTCTGCAAATGCCTTGGTTGGTTATGATGCAACAATGCCTATGTGACTGTCGAAGAGCCCGGCTGCCAAATTCGAAACGTCCAGCGATTGCGCCCACACGAAAGCTGCCAGCACTGAAAGCTCTACCTGGTTTTCACTGTCCCTTGGAACTGCATTCGCTGCCGCACAGACATTCGTGCTCTGCAAGATGTTTGGTTGGTTATGATGCAACAATGCCTATGTGACTGTCGCAGAGCCCGGCTGCCAAATTCGAAACGTCCCGCGATTGCGCCCACACGAAAGCTGCCAGCACTGAAAGGTCTAACTGGTTTTCACTGTCCCTTGGAACTGCATTCGCTGCCGCACAGACATTCACGCTATGCAAAAGCTTTGGTTGGTTATGATGCAACAATGCCTATGTGACTGTCGCAGAGCCCGGCTGCCAAATTCGAAACGTCCAGAGATTGCGCCCACACGAAAGTTCCCAGCACTGAAATCTCTACCTGGTTTTCACTGTCCCTTGGAACTGCATTCGCTGCCGCACAGACATTTGTGCTCTGCAAGAGCTTTGGTTGGTTATGATGCAACAATGCCTATGTGACTGTCGCAGAGCCCGGCTGCCAAATTCGAAACGTCCAGCGATTGCGTCCACACGAAAGCTGCCAGCACTGAAAGCTCTACCTGGTTTTCACTGTCCCTTGGAACTGCATTCGCTGCCGCACAGACATTCGCGCTCTGCAAGAGCTTTGGTTGGTTATGATGCAACAATGCCTATGTGACTGTCGAAGAGCCCGGCTGCCAAATTCGAAACGTCCAGCGATTGCGCCCACACGAAAGCTGCCAGCACTGAAACCTCTACCTGGTTTTCACTGTCCCTTGGAACTGCATTCGCTGCCGCACAGACATTCGTGCTCTGCAAGATGTTTGGTTGGTTATGATGCAACAATGCCTATGTGACTGTCGCAGAGCCCGGCTGCCAAATTCGAAACGTCCACCGATTGCGCCCACACGAAAGCTGCCAGCACTGAAAGCTCTACCTGGTTTTCACTGTCCCTTGGAACTGCATTCGCTGCCGCACAGACATTCACTCTCTGCAAGATGTTTGGTTGGTTATGATGCAACAATGCCTATGTGACTGTCGCAGAGCCCGGCTGCCAAATTCGAAACGTCCCGCGATTGCGCCCACACGAAAGCTGCCAGCACTGAAAGGTCTAACTGGTTTTCACTGTCCCTTGGAACTGCATTCGCTGCCGCACAGACATTCACGCTATGCAAAAGCTTTGGTTGGTTATGATGCAACAATGCTTATGTGACTCTGGCCGAGCCCGGCTGCCAAATTCGAAACGTCCCGCGATTGCGCCCAGACGAAAGCTGCCAGCACTGAAAGGTCTAACTGGTTTTCACTGTCCCTTGGAACTGCATTCGCTGCCGCACAGACATTCACGCTATGCAAAAGCTTTGGTTGGTTATAATGCAACAATGCCTATGTGACTCTGGCCGAGCCCGGCTGCCAAATTCGAAACGTCCAGCGATTGCGCCCACATGAAAGCTTCCAGCACTGAAAGCTCTACCTGGTTTTCACTGTCCCTTGGAACTGCATTCGCTGCCGCACAGACATTCGTGCTCTGCAAGATGTTTGGTTGGTTATGATGCAACAATGCCTATGTGACTGTCGCAGAGCCCGGCTGCCAAATTCGAAACGTCCAGCGATTGCGCCCACACGAAAGCTGCCAGCACTGAAAGCTCTACCTGGTTTTCACTGTCCCTTGGAACTGCATTCGCTGCCGCACAGACATTCACTCTCTGCAAGATGTTTGGTTGGTTATGATGCAACAATGCCTATGTGACTGTCGCAGAGCCCGGCTGCCAAATTCGAAACGTCCCGCGATTGCGCCCACACGAAAGCTGCCAGCACTGAAAGGTCTAACTGGTTTTCACTGTCCCTTGGAACTGCATTCGCTGCCGCACAGACATTCACGCTATGCAAAAGCTTTGGTTGGTTATGATGCAACAATGCTTATGTGACTCTGGCCGAGCCCGGCTGCCAAATTCGAAACGTCCCGCGATTGCGCCCAGACGAAAGCTGCCAGCACTGAAAGCTCTACCTGGTTTTCACTGTCCCTTGGAACTGCATTCGCTGCCGCACAGACATTCGCGCTCTGCAAATGCCTTGGTTGGTTATGATGCAACAATGCCTATGTGACTGTCGAAGAGCCTGGCTGCCAAATTCGAAACGTCCAGCGATTGCGCCCACACGAAAGCTGCCAGCACTGAAACCTCTACCTGGTTTTCACTGTCCCTTGGAACTGCATTTGCTGCCGCACAGACATTCGTGCTCTGCAAGAGCTTTGGTTGGTTATGATGCAACAATGCCTATGTGACTGTCGCAGAGCCCGTCTGCCAAATTCGAAACGTCCCGCGATTGCGCCCACACGAAAGCTGCCAGCACTGAAAGCTCTACCTGGTTTTCACTGTCCCTTGGAACTGCATTCGCTGCCGCACAGACATTCACTATCTGCAAGATGTTTGGTTGGTTATGATGCAACAATGCCTATGTGACTCTGGCCGAGCCCAGTTGCCAAATTCGAAACGTCCAGCGATTGCGCCCACACGAAAGCTGCCAGCACTGAAAGCTCTACCTGGTTTTCACTGTCCCTTGGAACTCCATTCGCTGCCGCACAGACATTCGTGCTCTGCAAGATGTTTGGTTGGTTATGATGCAACAATGCCTATGTGACTGTCGCAGAGCCCGGCTGCCAAATTCGAAACGTCCAGAGATTGCGCCCACACGAAAGCTGCCAGCACTGAAAGGTCTACCTGGTTTTCACTGTCCCTTGGAACTGCATTCGCTGCCGCACAGACATTTGCGCTCTGCAAGACATTTTGTTGGTTATGATGCAACAATGCCTATGTGACTGTCGAATAGCCCGGCTGCCAAATTCGAAACGTCCAGCGATTGTGCCCACACGAAACCTGCCAGCACTGAAAGGTCTACCTGGTTTTCACTGTCCCTTGGAACTGCATTCGCTGCCGCACAGACATTCGTGCTCTGCAAGAGCTTTGGTTGGTTATGATGCAACAATGCCTATGTGACTGTCGCAGAGCCCGGCTGCCAAATTCGAAACGTCCAGCGATTGCGTCCACACGAAAGCTTCCAGCACTGAAAGCTCTACCTGGTTTTCACTGTCCCTTGGAACTGCATTCGCTGTCGCACAGACATTCGCGCTCTGCAAATGCCTTGGTTGGTTATGATGCAACAATGCCTATGTGACTGTCGAAGAGCCCGGCTGCCAAATTCGAAACGTCCAGCGATTGCGCCCACACGAAAGCTGCCAGCACTGAAAGCTCTACCTGGTTTTCACTGTCCCTTGGAACTGCATTCGCTGCCGCACAGACATTCGTGCTCTGCAAGATGTTTGGTTGGTTATGATGCAACAATGCCTATGTGACTGTCGCAGAGCCCGGCTGCCAAATTCGAAACGTCCCGCGATTGCGCCCACACGAAAGCTGCCAGCACTGAAAGCTCTACCTGGTTTTCACTGTCCCTTGGAACTGCATTCGCTGCCGCACAGACATTCACGCTATGCAAAAGCTTTGGTTGGTTATGATGCAACAATGCCTATGTGACTGTCGCAGAGCCCGGCTGCCAAATTCGAAACGTCCAGAGATTGCGCCCACACGAAAGCTCCCAGCACTGAAAGCTCTACCTGGTTTTCACTGTCCCTTGGAACTGCATTCGCTGCCACACAGACATTTGCGCTCTGCAAGAGCTTTGGTTGGTTATGATGCAACAATGCCTATGTGACTGTCGCAGAGCCCGGCTGCCAAATTCGAAACGTCCAGCGATTGCGTCCACACGAAAGCTGCCAGCACTGAAAGCTCTACCTGGTTTTCACTGTCCCTTGGAACTGCATTCGCTGCCGCACAGACATTCGCGCTCTGCAAGAGCTTTGGTTGGTTATGATGCAACAATGCCTATGTGACTGTCGAAGAGCCCGGCTGCCAAATTCGAAACGTCCAGCGATTGCGCCCACACGAAAGCTGCCAGCACTGAAACCTCTACCTGGTTTTCACTGTCCCTTGGAACTGCATTCGCTGCCGCACAGACATTCGTGCTCTGCAAGATGTTTGGTTGGTTATGATACAACAATGCCTATGTGACTGTCGCAGAGCCCGGCTGCCAAATTCGAAACGTCCCGCGATTGCGCCCAGACGAAAGCTGCCAGCACTGAAAGGTCTACCTGGTTTTCACTGTCCCTTGGAACTGCATTCGCTGCCGCACAGACATTCACTCTCTGCAAGATGTTTGGTTGGTTATGATGCAACAATGCCTATGTGACTGTCGCAGAGCCCGGCTGCCAAATTCGAAACGTCCCGCGATTGCTCCCACACGAAAGCTGCCAGCACTGAAAGGTCTAACTGGTTTTCACTGTCCCTTGGAACTGCATTCGCTGCCGCACAGACATTCACGCTATGCAAAAGCTTTGGTTGGTTATGATGCAACAATGCTTATGTGACTCTGGCCGAGCCCGGCTGCCAAATTCGAAACGTCCCGCGATTGCGCCCAGACGAAAGCTGCCAGCACTGAAAGGTCTACCTGGTTTTCACTGTCCCTTGGAACTGCATTCGCTGCTGCACAGACATTCACGCTATGCAAAAGCTTTGGTTGGTTATAATGCAACAATGCCTATGTGACTCTGGCCGAGCCCGGCTGCCAAATTCGAAACGTCCAGCGATTGCGCCCACACGAAAGCTTCCAGCACTGAAAGCTCTACCTGGTTTTCACTGTCCCTTGGAACTGCATTCGCTGCCGCACAGACATTCGTGCTCTGCAAGAGCTTTGGTTGGTTATGATGCAACAATGCCTATGTGACTGTCGCAGAGCCCGTCTGCCAAATTCGAAACGTCCCGCGATTGCGCCCACACGAAAGCTGCCAGCACTGAAAGGTCTACCTGGTTTTCACTGTCCCTTGGAACTGCATTCACTGCCGCACAGACATTCGCGCTCTGCAAAAGCCTTGTTTGTTTATGATGCAACAATGCCTACGTGACTCTGGCAGAGCCCAGCTGCCAAATTCGAAACGTCCCGCGATTGCGCCCACACGAAAGCTGCCAGTACTGAAAGGTCTACCTGGTTTTCACTGTCCCTTGGAACTGCATTCGCTGCCACACAGACATTCGCGCTCTGCAAAAGCCTGGGTTAGTTATGATGCAACAATGCCTATGTGACACTCACAGAGTCCGGCTGCCAAATTCGAAACGTCCAGCGATAGCGCCCACACGAAAGCTGCCAGCACTGCAAGCTCTACCTGGTTTTCACTGTCCCTTGGAACTGCATTCGCTGCCGCACAGACATTCGCGCTCTGCAAATTCCTTGGTTGGTTATGATGCAACAATTCCTATGTGACTCTGGCAGAGCCCGGCTGCCAAATTCGAAACGTCCAGCGATAGCGCCCACACGAAAGCTGCCAGCACTGCAAGCTCTACCTGGTTTTCACTGTCCCTTGGAACTGCATTCGCTGCCGCACAGACATTCGCGCTCTGCAAATGCCTTGGTTGGTTATGATGCAACAATGCCTATGTGACTGTCGCAGAGCCCGGCTGCCAAATTCGAAACGTCCAGAGATTGCGCATACACGAAAGCTCCCAGCACTGAAAGGTCTACCTGTTTTTCACTGTCCCTTGGAACTGCATTCGCTGCCGCACAGACATTCACGCTATGCAAAAGCTTTGGTTGGTTATGATGCAACAATGCCTATGTGACTCTGGCAGAGCCCGGATGCCAAATTCGAAACGTCCAGCGATTGCGCCCACACGAAAGCTGCCAGCACTGAAAGCTCTACCTGGTTTTCACTGTCCCTTGGAACTGCATTCGCTGCCGCACAGACATTTGCGCTCTGCAAGAGCTTTGGTTTGTTATGATGCAACAATGCCTATGTGACTGTCGCAGAGCCCGGCTGCCAAATTCGAAACGTCCAGCGATTGCGCCCATACGAAAGCTGCCAGCACTGAAAGGTCTACCTGGTTTTCACTGTCCCTTGGAACTGCATTCGCTGCCGCACAGACATTCGCGCTCTGCAAATGCTTTGTTTGGTTATGATGCAACAATGCCTATGTGACTGTCGCAGAGCCCGGCTGCCAAATTCGAAACGTCCAGAGATTGCGCCCACACGAAAGCTCCCAGCACTGAAAGGTCTAACTGGTTTTCACTGTCCCTTGGAACTGCATTCGCTGCCGCACAGACATTCACGCTATGCAAAAGCTTTGGTTGGTTATGATGCAACAATGCCTATGTGACTCTGGCCGAGCCCGGCTGCCAAATTCGACACGTCCAGCGATAGCGCCCACACGAAAGCTGCCAGCACTGAAAGCTCTACCTGGTTTTCACTGTCCCTTGGAACTGCATTCGCTGCCGCACAGACATTCGCGCTCTGCAAAAGCCTTGGTTGTTTATGATGCAACAATGCCTATGTGACTCTGGCCGAGCCCAGCTGCCAAATTCGAAACGTCCCGCGATTGCGCCCAGACGAAAGCTGCCAGCACTGAAAGGTCTACCTGGTTTTCACTGTCCCTTGGAACTGCATTCGCTGCCGCACAGACATTCGCGCTCTGCAAAAGCTTTGGTTGGTTATGATGCAACAATGCCTATGTGACTCTGGCCGAGCCCAGCTGCCAAATTCGAAACGTCCCGCGATTGCGCGCAGACGAAAGCTGCCAGCACTGAAAGGTCTACCTGGTTTTCACTGTCCCTTGGAACTGCATTCGCTGCCGCACAGACATTCGCGCTCTGCAAATGCCTTGGTTGGTTATGATGCAACAATTCCTATGTGACTGTTGCAGAGCCCGGCTGCCAAATTCGAAACGTCCAGCGATTGCGCCCACACGAAAGCTGCCAGCACTGAAAGGTCTACCTTGTTTTCACTGTCCCTTGGAACTGCATTCACTGCCGCACAGACATTCGCGCTCTGCAAAAGCCTGGGTTAGTTATGATGCAACAATGCCTATGTGACTCTGGCCGAGCCCGGCTGCCAAATTCGAAACGTCCAGAGACTGCGCCCACACAAAAGCTGCCAGCACTGAAAGCTCTACCTGGTTTTCACTGTCCCTTGGAACTGCATTCGCTGCCACACAGACATTTGTGCTCTGCAAGACCTTTGGGTGGTTATGATGCAACAATGCCTATGTGACTGTCGAAGAGCCCGGCTGCCAAATTCGAAACGTCCACCGATTGCGCCCAGACGAAAGCTGCCAGCACTGAAAGGTCTACCTGGTTTTCACTGTCCCTTGGAACTGCATTCGCTGCCGCACAGACATTCACGCTATGCAAAAGCTTTGGTTGGTTATAATGCAACAATGCCTATGTGACTCTGGCCGAGCCCGGCTGCCAAATTCGAAACGTCCAGCGATTGCGCCCACACGAAAGCTGCCAGCACTGAAAGCTCTACCTGGTTTTCACTGTCCCTTGGAACTGCATTCGCTGCCGCACAGACATTCGCGCTCTGCAAATGCCTTGGTTGGTTATGATGCAACAATGCCTATGTGACTGTCGAAGAGCCCGGCTGCCAAATTCGAAACGTCCCGCGATTGCGCCCACACGAAAGCTGCCAGCACTGAAAGCTCTACCTGGTTTTCACTGTCCCTTGGAACTGCATTCGCTGCCGCACAGACATTCGTGCTCTGCAAGAGCTTTGGTTGGTTATGATGCAACAATGCCTATGTGACTGTCGCAGAGCCCGTCTGCCAAATTCGAAACGTCCACCGATTGCGCCCACACGAAAGCTGCCAGCACTGAAAGGTCTACCTGGTTTTCACTGTCCCTTGGAACTGCATTCGCTGCCGCACAGACATTCGCGCTCTGCAAAAGCCTTGGTTGTTTATGATGCAACAATGCCTACGTGACTCTGGCAGAGCCCAGCTGCCAAATTCGAAACGTCCCGCGATTGCGCCCACACGAAAGCTGCCAGTACTGAAAGGTCTACCTGGTTTTCACTGTCCCTTGGAACTGCATTCGCTGCCACACAGACATTCGCGCTCTGCAAAAGCCTGGGTTAGTTATAATGCAACAATGCCTATGTGACACTCGCAGAGTCCGGCTGCCAAATTCGAAACGTCCAGCGATAGCGCCCACACGAAAGCTGCCAGCACTGCAAGCTCTACCTGGTTTTCACTGTCCCTTGGAACTGCATTCGCTGCCGCACAGACATTCGCGCTCTGCAAATTCCTTGGTTGGTTATGATGCAACAATTCCTATGTGACTCTGGCAGAGCCCGGCTGCCAAATTCGAAACGTCCAGCGATAGCGCCCACACGAAAGCTGCCAGCACTGCAAGTTCTACCTGGTTTTCACTGTCCCTTGGAACTGCATTCGCTGCCGCACAGACATTCGCGCTCTGCAAATGCCTTGGTTGGTTATGATGCAACAATGCCTATGTGACTGTCGCAGAGCCCGGCTGCCAAATTCGAAACGTCCAGCGATTGCGCCCATACGAAAGCTGCCAGCACTGAAAGGTCTACCTGGTTTTCACTGTCCCTTGGAACTGCATTCGCTGCCGCACAGACATTCGCGCTCTGCAAATGCCTTGTTTGGTTATGATGCAACAATGCCTATGTGACTGTCGCAGAGCCCGGCTGCCAAATTCGAAACGTCCAGAGATTGCGCCCACACGAAAGCTCCCAGCACTGAAAGGTCTACCTGGTTTTCACTGTCCCTTGGAACTGCATTCGCAGCCGCACAGACATTCACGCTATGCAAAAGCTTTGGTTGGTTATGATGCAACAATGCCTATGTGACTCTGGCCGAACCCGGCTGCCAAATTCGAAACGTCCAGCGATAGCGCCCACACGAAAGCTGCCAGCACTGAAAGCTCTACCTGGTTTTCACTGTCCCTTGGAACTGCATTCGCTGCCGCACAGACATTCGCGCTCTGCAAAAGCCTTGGTTGTTTATGATGCAACAATGCCTATGTGACTCTGGCCGAGCCCAGCTGCCAAATTCGAAACGTCCCGCGATTGCGCCCAGACGAAAGGTGCCAGCACTGAAAGGTCTACCTGGTTTTCACTGTCCCTTGGAACTGCATTCGCTGCCGCACAGACATTCGCGCTCTGCAAGAGCTTTGGTTGGTTATGATGCAACAATGCCTATGTGACTGTCGAAGAGCCCGGCTGCCAAATTCGAAACGTCCAGAGATTGCGCCCACACGAAAGCTGCCAGCACTGAAACCTCTACCTGGTTTTCACTGTCCCTTGGAACTGCATTCGCTGCCGCACAGACATTCGTGCTCTGCAAGATGTTTGGTTGGTTATGATGCAACAATGCCTATGTGACTGTCGCAGAGCCCGGCTGCCAAATTCGAAACGTCCACCGATTGCGCCCACACGAAAGCTGCCAGCACTGAAAGCTCTACCTGGTTTTCACTGTCCCTTGGAACTGCATTCGCTGCCGCACAGACATTCACTCTCTGCAAGATGTTTGGTTGGTTATGATGCAACAATGCCTATGTGACTGTCGCAGAGCCCGGCTGCCAAATTCGAAACGTCCCGCGATTGCGCCCACACGAAAGCTGCCAGCACTGAAAGGTCTAACTGGTTTTCACTGTCCCTTGGAACTGCATTCGCTGCCGCACAGACATTCACGCTATGCAAAAGCTTTGGTTGGTTATGATGCAACAATGCTTATGTGACTCTGGCCGAGCCCGGCTGCCAAATTCGAAACGTCCCGCGATTGCGCCCAGACGAAAGCTTCCAGCACTGAAAGGTCTACCTGGTTTTCACTGTCCCTTGGAACTGCATTCGCTGCCGCACAGACATTCACGCTATGCAAAAGCTTTGGTTGGTTATAATGCAACAATGCCTATGTGACTCTGGCCGAGCCCGGCTGCCAAATTCGAAACGTCCAGCGATTGCGCCCACATGAAAGCTTCCAGCACTGAAAGCTCTACCTGGTTTTCACTGTCCCTTGGAACTGCATTCGCTGCCGCACAGACATTCGCGCTCTGCAAATGCCTTGGTTGGTTATGATGCAACAATGCCTATGTGACTCTGGCCGAGCCCGGCTGCCAAATTCGAAACGTCCAGCGATTGCGCCCACACGAAAGCTGCCAGCACTGAAACCTCTACCTGGTTTTCACTGTCCCTTGGAACTGCATTCGCTGCCGCACAGACATTCGTGCTCTGCAAGAGCTTTGGTTGGTTATGATGCAACAATGCCTATGTGACTGTCGCAGAGCCCGTCTGCCAAATTCGAAACGTCCCGCGATTGCGCCCACACGAAAGCTGCCAGCACTGAAAGCTCTACCTGGTTTTCACTGTCCCTTGGAACTGCATTCGCTGCCGCACAGACATTCACTATCTGCAAGATGTTTGGTTGGTTATGATGCAACAATGCCTATGTGACTCTGGCCGAGCCCAGTTGCCAAATTCGAAACGTCCAGCGATTGCGCCCACACGAAAGCTGCCAGCACTGAAAGCTCTACCTGGTTTTCACTGTCCCTTGGAACTCCATTCGCTGCCGCACAGACATTCGTGCTCTGCAAGATGTTTGGTTGGTTATGATGCAACAATGCCTATGTGACTGTCGCAGAGCCCGGCTGCCAAATTCGAAACGTCCAGAGATTGCGCCCACACGAAAGCTGCCAGCACTGAAAGGTCTACCTGGTTTTCACTGTCCCTTGGAACTGCATTCGCTGCCGCACAGACATTTGCGCTCTGCAAGACATTTTGTTGGTTATGATGCAACAATGCCTATGTGACTGTCGAATAGCCCGGCTGCCAAATTCGAAACGTCCAGCGATTGTGCCCACACGAAACCTGCCAGCACTGAAAGGTCTACCTGGTTTTCACTGTCCCTTGGAACTGCATTCGCTGCCGCACAGACATTCGTGCTCTGCAAGAGCTTTGGTTGGTTATGATGCAACAATGCCTATGTGACTGTCGCAGAGCCCGGCTGCCAAATTCGAAACGTCCAGCGATTGCGTCCACACGAAAGCTTCCAGCACTGAAAGCTCTACCTGGATTTCACTGTCCCTTGGAACTGCATTCGCTGTCGCACAGACATTCGCGCTCTGCAAATGCCTTGGTTGGTTATGATGCAACAATGCCTATGTGACTGTCGAAGAGCCCGGCTGCCAAATTCGAAACGTCCAGCGATTGCGCCCACACGAAAGCTGCCAGCACTGAAAGCTCTACCTGGTTTTCACTGTCCCTTGGAACTGCATTCGCTGCCGCACAGACATTCGTGCTCTGCAAGATGTTTGGTTGGTTATGATGCAACAATGCCTATGTGACTGTCGCAGAGCCCGGCTGCCAAATTCGAAACGTCCCGCGATTGCGCCCACACGAAAGCTGCCAGCACTGAAAGCTCTACCTGGTTTTCACTGTCCCTTGGAACTGCATTCGCTGCCGCACAGACATTCACGCTATGCAAAAGCTTTGGTTGGTTATGATGCAACAATGCCTATGTGACTGTCGCAGAGCCCGGCTGCCAAATTCGAAACGTCCAGAGATTGCGCCCACACGAAAGCTCCCAGCACTGAAAGCTCTACCTGGTTTTCACTGTCCCTTGGAACTGCATTCGCTGCCACACAGACATTTGCGCTCTGCAAGAGCTTTGGTTGGTTATGATGCAACAATGCCTATGTGACTGTCGCAGAGCCCGGCTGCCAAATTCGAAACGTCCAGCGATTGCGTCCACACGAAAGCTGCCAGCACTGAAAGCTCTACCTGGTTTTCACTGTCCCTTGGAACTGCATTCGCTGCCGCACAGACATTCGCGCTCTGCAAGAGCTTTGGTTGGTTATGATGCAACAATGCCTATGTGACTGTCGAAGAGCCCGGCTGCCAAATTCGAAACGTCCAGCGATTGCGCCCACACGAAAGCTGCCAGCACTGAAACCTCTACCTGGTTTTCACTGTCCCTTGGAACTGCATTCGCTGCCGCACAGACATTCGTGCTCTGCAAGATGTTTGGTTGGTTATGATACAACAATGCCTATGTGACTGTCGCAGAGCCCGGCTGCCAAATTCGAAACGTCCCGCGATTGCGCCCAGACGAAAGCTGCCAGCACTGAAAGGTCTACCTGGTTTTCACTGTCCCTTGGAACTGCATTCGCTGCCGCACAGACATTCACTCTCTGCAAGATGTTTGGTTGGTTATGATGCAACAATGCCTATGTGACTGTCGCAGAGCCCGGCTGCCAAATTCGAAACGTCCCGCGATTGCTCCCACACGAAAGCTGCCAGCACTGAAAGGTCTAACTGGTTTTCACTGTCCCTTGGAACTGCATTCGCTGCCGCACAGACATTCACGCTATGCAAAAGCTTTGGTTGGTTATGATGCAACAATGCTTATGTGACTCTGGCCGAGCCCGGCTGCCAAATTCGAAACGTCCCGCGATTGCGCCCAGACGAAAGCTGCCAGCACTGAAAGGTCTACCTGGTTTTCACTGTCCCTTGGAACTGCATTCGCTGCTGCACAGACATTCACGCTATGCAAAAGCTTTGGTTGGTTATAATGCAACAATGCCTATGTGACTCTGGCCGAGCCCGGCTGCCAAATTCGAAACGTCCAGCGATTGCGCCCACACGAAAGCTTCCAGCACTGAAAGCTCTACCTGGTTTTCACTGTCCCTTGGAACTGCATTCGCTGCCGCACAGACATTCGTGCTCTGCAAGAGCTTTGGTTGGTTATGATGCAACAATGCCTATGTGACTGTCGCAGAGCCCGTCTGCCAAATTCGAAACGTCCCGCGATTGCGCCCACACGAAAGCTGCCAGCACTGAAAGGTCTACCTGGTTTTCACTGTCCCTTGGAACTGCATTCACTGCCGCACAGACATTCGTGCTCTGCAAAAGCCTTGTTTGTTTATGATGCAACAATGCCTACGTGACTCTGGCAGAGCCCAGCTGCCAAATTCGAAACGTCCCGCGATTGCGCCCACACGAAAGCTGCCAGTACTGAAAGGTCTACCTGGTTTTCACTGTCCCTTGGAACTGCATTCGCTGCCACACAGACATTCGCGCTCTGCAAAAGCCTGGGTTAGTTATGATGCAACAATGCCTATGTGACACTCACAGAGTCCGGCTGCCAAATTCGAAACGTCCAGCGATAGCGCCCACACGAAAGCTGCCAGCACTGCAAGCTCTACCTGGTTTTCACTGTCCCTTGGAACTGCATTCGCTGCCGCACAGACATTCGCGCTCTGCAAATTCCTTGGTTGGTTATGATGCAACAATTCCTATGTGACTCTGGCAGAGCCCGGCTGCCAAATTCGAAACGTCCAGCGATAGCGCCCACACGAAAGCTGCCAGCACTGCAAGCTCTACCTGGTTTTCACTGTCCCTTGGAACTGCATTCGCTGCCGCACAGACATTCGCGCTCTGCAAATGCCTTGGTTGGTTATGATGCAACAATGCCTATGTGACTGTCGCAGAGCCCGGCTGCCAAATTCGAAACGTCCAGAGATTGCGCATACACGAAAGCTCCCAGCACTGAAAGGTCTACCTGTTTTTCACTGTCCCTTGGAACTGCATTCGCTGCCGCACAGACATTCACGCTATGCAAAAGCTTTGGTTGGTTATGATGCAACAATGCCTATGTGACTCTGGCAGAGCCCGGATGCCAAATTCGAAACGTCCAGCGATTGCGCCCACACGAAAGCTGCCAGCACTGAAAGCTCTACCTGGTTTTCACTGTCCCTTGGAACTGCATTCGCTGCCGCACAGACATTTGCGCTCTGCAAGAGCTTTGGTTTGTTATGATGCAACAATGCCTATGTGACTGTCGCAGAGCCCGGCTGCCAAATTCGAAACGTCCAGCGATTGCGCCCATACGAAAGCTGCCAGCACTGAAAGGTCTACCTGGTTTTCACTGTCCCTTGGAACTGCATTCGCTGCCACACAGACATTCGCGCTCTGCAAATGCCTTGTTTGGTTATGATGCAACAATGCCTATGTGACTGTCGCAGAGCCCGGCTGCCAAATTCGAAACGTCCAGAGATTGCGCCCACACGAAAGCTCCCAGCACTGAAAGGTCTAACTGGTTTTCACTGTCCCTTGGAACTGCATTCGCTGCCGCACAGACATTCACGCTATGCAAAAGCTTTGGTTGGTTATGATGCAACAATGCCTATGTGACTCTGGCCGAGCCCGGCTGCCAAATTCGACACGTCCAGCGATAGCGCCCACACGAAAGCTGCCAGCACTGAAAGCTCTACCTGGTTTTCACTGTCCCTTGGAACTGCATTCGCTGCCGCACAGACATTCGCGCTCTGCAAAAGCCTTGGTTGTTTATGATGCAACAATGCCTATGTGACTCTGGCCGAGCCCAGCTGCCAAATTCGAAACGTCCCGCGATTGCGCCCAGACGAAAGCTGCCAGCACTGAAAGGTCTACCTGGTTTTCACTGTCCCTTGGAACTGCATTCGCTGCCGCACAGACATTCGCGCTCTGCAAAAGCTTTGGTTGGTTATGATGCAACAATGCCTATGTGACTCTGGCCGAGCCCAGCTGCCAAATTCGAAACGTCCCGCGATTGCGCGCAGACGAAAGCTGCCAGCACTGAAAGGTCTACCTGGTTTTCACTGTCCCTTGGAACTGCATTCGCTGCCGCACAGACATTCGCGCTCTGCAAATGCCTTGGTTGGTTATGATGCAACAATTCCTATGTGACTGTTGCAGAGCCCGGCTGCCAAATTCGAAACGTCCAGCGATTGCGCCCACACGAAAGCTGCCAGCACTGAAAGGTCTACCTTGTTTTCACTGTCCCTTGGAACTGCATTCACTGCCGCACAGACATTCGCGCTCTGCAAAAGCCTGGGTTAGTTATGATGCAACAATGCCTATGTGACTCTGGCCGAGCCCGGCTGCCAAATTCGAAACGTCCAGAGACTGCGCCCACACAAAAGCTGCCAGCACTGAAAGCTCTACCTGGTTTTCACTGTCCCTTGGAACTGCATTCGCTGCCACACAGACATTTGTGCTCTGCAAGACCTTTGGGTGGTTATGATGCAACAATGCCTATGTGACTGTCGAAGAGCCCGGCTGCCAAATTCGAAACGTCCAGCGATTGCGCCCACACGAAAGCTGCCAGCACTGAAAGCTCTACCTGGTTTTCACTGTCCCTTGGAACTGCATTTGCTGCCGCACAGACATTCATGCTCTGCAAGAGCTTTGGTTGGTTATGATGCAACAATGCCTATGTGACTGTCGCAGAGCCCGGCTGCCAAATTCGAAACGTCCACCGATTGCGCCCACACGAAAGCTGCCAGCACTGAAAGCTCTACCTGGTTTTCACTGTCCCTTGGAACTGCATTCGCTGCCGCACAGATATTTGCGCTCTGCAAGAGCTTTGGTTGGTTATGATGCAACAATGCCTATGTGACTGTCGCAGAGCCCGGCTGCCAAATTCGAAACATCCCGCGATTGCGCCCACACGAAAGCTGCCAGCACTGAAAGGTCTAACTGGTTTTCACTGTCCCTTGGAACTGCATTCGCTGCCGCACAGACATTCGCGCTCTGCAAAAGCCTTGGTTGGTTATGATGCAACAATGCTTATGTGACTGTCGCAGAACCCGGCTGCCAAATTCGAAACGTCCAGCGATTGCGCCCACACGAAAGCTGCCAGCACTGAAAGCTCTACCTGGTTTTCACTGTCCCTTGGAACTGCATTCGCTGCCGCACAGACATTCGCGCTCTGCAAATGCCTTGGTTGTTTATGATGCAACAATGCCTATGTGACTCTGGCCGAGCCCGGCTGCCAAATTCGAAACGTCCAGCGATTGCGCCCACACGAAAGCTGCCAGCACTGAAAGCTATACCTGGTTTTCACTGTCCCTTGGAACTGCATTCGCTGCCGCACAGACATTTGCGCTCTGCAAGAGCTTTGGTTGGTTATGATGCAACAATGCCTATGTGACTGTCGCAGAGCCCGGCTGCCAAATTCGAAACGTCCAGCGATTGCGCCCAGACGAAAGCTGCCAGCACTGAAAGCTCTACCTGGTTTTCACTGTCCCTTGGAACTGCATTCGCTGCCGCACAGACATTCAAGCTATGCAAAAGCTTTGGTTGGTTATGATGCAACAATGCCTATGTGACTGTCGCAGAGCCCGGCTGCCAAATTCGAAACGTCCAGCGATTGCGCCCACACGAAAGCTGCCAGCACTGAAACCTCTACCTGGTTTTCACTGTCCCTTGGAAATGCATTCGCTGCCGCACAGACATTCGTGCTCTCCAAGAGCTTTGGTTGGTTATGATGCAACAATGCCTATGTGACTGTCGCAGAGCCCGGCTGCCAAATTCGAAACGTCCACCGATTGCGCCCACACGAAAGCTGCCAGCACTGAAAGCTCTACCTGGTTTTCACTGTCCCTTGGAACTGCATTCGCTGCCGCACAGACATTCGCGCTCTGCAAATGCCTTGGTTGGTTATGATGCAACAATGCCTATGTGACTGTCGCAGAACCCGGCTGCCAAATTCGAAACGTCCAGCGATTGCGCCCACACGAAAGCTGCCAGCACTGAAAGCTCTACCTGGTTTTCACTGTCCCTTGGAACTGCATTCGCTGCCGCACAGACATTCGCGCTCTGCAAATGCCTTGGTTGGTTATGATGCAACAATGCCTATGTGACTGTCGCAGAGCCCGGCTGCCAAATTCGAAACGTCCACCGATTGCGCCCACACGAAAGCTGCCAGCACTGAAAGCTCTACCTGGTTTTCACTGTCCCTTGGAACTCCATTCGCTGCCGCACAGACATTCACGCTATGCAAAAGCTTTGGTTGGTTATGATGCAACAATGCCTATGTGACTCTGGCCGAGCCCGGCTGCCAAATTCGAAACGTCCAGAGATTGCGCCCACACGAAAGCTGCCAGCACTGAAAGGTCTACCTTGTTTTCACTGTCCCTTGGAACTGCATTCGCTGCCGCACAGACATTTGCGCTCTGCAAAAGCCTTGGTTGGTTATGATGCAACAATGCCTATGTGACTGTCGCAGAACCCGGCTGCCAAATTCGAAACGTCCAGCGATTGCGTCCACACGAAAGCTTCCAGCACTGAAAGCTCTACCTGGTTTTCACTGTCCCTTGGAACTGCATTCGCTGTTGCACAGACATTCGCGCTCTGCAAATGCCTTGGTTGGTTATGATGCAACAATGCCTATGTGACTGTCGAAGAGCCCGGCTGCCAAATTCGAAACGTCCAGCGATTGCGCCCACACGAAAGCTGCCAGCACTGAAAGCTCTACCTGGTTTTCACTGTCCCTTGGAACTGCATTCGCTGCCGCACAGACATTCGTGCTCTGCAAGATGTTTGGTTGGTTATGATGCAACAATGCCTATGTGACTGTCGCAGAGCCCGGCTGCCAAATTCGAAACGTCCCGCGATTGCGCCCACACGAAAGCTGCCAGCACTGAAAGGTCTAACTGGTTTTCACTGTCCCTTGGAACTGCATTCGCTGCCGCACAGACATTCACGCTATGCAAAAGCTTTGGTTGGTTATGATGCAACAATGCTTATGTGACTCTGGCCGAGCCCGGCTGCCAAATTCGAAACGTCCCGCGATTGCGCCCAGACGAAAGCTGCCAGCACTGAAAGGTCTACCTGGTTTTCACTGTCCCTTGGAACTGCATTCGCTGCTGCACAGACATTCACGCTATGCAAAAGCTTTGGTTGGTTATAATGCAACAATGCCTATGTGACTCTGGCCGAGCCCGGCTGCCAAATTCGAAACGTCCAGCGATTGCGCCCACACGAAAGCTTCCAGCACTGAAAGCTCTACCTGGTTTTCACTGTCCCTTGGAACTGCATTCGCTGCCGCACAGACATTCGTGCTCTGCAAGAGCTTTGGTTGGTTATGATGCAACAATGCCTATGTGACTGTCGCAGAGCCCGTCTGCCAAATTCGAAACGTCCCGCGATTGCGCCCACACGAAAGCTGCCAGCACTGAAAGGTCTACCTGGTTTTCACTGTCCCTTGGAACTGCATTCACTGCCGCACAGACATTCGCGCTCTGCAAAAGCCTTGTTTGTTTATGATGCAACAATGCCTACGTGACTCTGGCAGAGCCCAGCTGCCAAATTCGAAACGTCCCGCGATTGCGCCCACACGAAAGCTGCCAGTACTGAAAGGTCTACCTGGTTTTCACTGTCCCTTGGAACTGCATTCGCTGCCACACAGACATTCGCGCTCTGCAAAAGCCTGGGTTAGTTATGATGCAACAATGCCTATGTGACACTCACAGAGTCCGGCTGCCAAATTCGAAACGTCCAGCGATAGCGCCCACACGAAAGCTGCCAGCACTGAAAGCTCTACCTGGTTTTCACTGTCCCTTGGAACTGCATTCGCTGCCGCACAGACATTCGCGCTCTGCAAATTCCTTGGTTGGTTATGATGCAACAATTCCTATGTGACTCTGGCAGAGCCCGGCTGCCAAATTCGAAACGTCCAGCGATAGCGCCCACACGAAAGCTGCCAGCACTGCAAGCTCTACCTGGTTTTCACTGTCCCTTGGAACTGCATTCGCTGCCGCACAGACATTCGCGCTCTGCAAATGCCTTGGTTGGTTATGATGCAACAATGCCTATGTGACTGTCGCAGAGCCCGGCTGCCAAATTCGAAACGTCCAGAGATTGCGCATACACGAAAGCTCCCAGCACTGAAAGGTCTACCTGTTTTTCACTGTCCCTTGGAACTGCATTCGCTGCCGCACAGACATTCACGCTATGCAAAAGCTTTAGTTGGTTATGATGCAACAATGCCTATGTGACTCTGGCAGAGCCCGGATGCCAAATTCGAAACGTCCAGCGATTGCGCCCACACGAAAGCTGCCAGCACTGCAAGCTCTACCTGGTTTTCACTGTCCCTTGGAACTGCATTCGCTGCCGCACAGACATTCGCGCTCTGCAAATGCCTTGGTTGGTTATGATGCAACAATGCCTATGTGACTGTCGCAGAGCCCGGCTGCCAAATTCGAAACGTCCAGAGATTGCGCATACACGAAAGCTCCCAGCACTGAAAGGTCTACCTGTTTTTCACTGTCCCTTGGAACTGCATTCGCTGCCGCACAGACATTTGCGCTCTGCAAAAGCCTTGGTTGGTTATGATGCAACAATGCCTATGTGACTGTCGCAGAACCCGGCTGCCAAATTCGAAACGTCCAGCGATTGCGTCCACACGAAAGCTTCCAGCACTGAAAGCTCTACCTGGTTTTCACTGTTCCTTGGAACTGCATTCGCTGTTGCACAGACATTCGCGCTCTGCAAATGCCTTGGTTGGTTATGATGCAACAATGCCTATGTGACTGTCGAAGAGCCCGGCTGCCAAATTCGAAACGTCCAGCGATTGCGCCCACACGAAAGCTGCCAGCACTGAAAGCTCTACCTGGTTTTCACTGTCCCTTGGAACTGCATTCGCTGCCGCACAGACATTCGTGCTCTGCAAGATGTTTGGTTGGTTATGATGCAACAATGCCTATGTGACTGTCGCAGAGCCCGGCTGCCAAATTCGAAACGTCCCGCGATTGCGCCCACACGAAAGCTGCCAGCACTGAAAGGTCTAACTGGTTTTCACTGTCCCTTGGAACTGCATTCGCTGCCGCACAGACATTCACGCTATGCAAAAGCTTTGGTTGGTTATGATGCAACAATTCTTATGTGACTCTGGCCGAGCCCGGCTGCCAAATTCGAAACGTCCCGCGATTGCGCCCAGACGAAAGCTGCCAGCACTGAAAGGTCTACCTGGTTTTCACTGTCCCTTGGAACTGCATTCGCTGCTGCACAGACATTCACGCTATGCAAAAGCTTTGGTTGGTTATAATGCAACAATGCCTATGTGACTCTGGCCGAGCCCGGCTGCCAAATTCGAAACGTCCAGCGATTGCGCCCACACGAAAGCTTCCAGCACTGAAAGCTCTACCTGGTTTTCACTGTCCCTTGGAACTGCATTCGCTGCCGCACAGACATTCGTGCTCTGCAAGAGCTTTGGTTGGTTATGATGCAACAATGCCTATGTGACTGTCGCAGAGCCCGTCTGCCAAATTCGAAACGTCCCGCGATTGCGCCCACACGAAAGCTGCCAGCACTGAAAGGTCTACCTGGTTTTCACTGTCCCTTGGAACTGCATTCACTGCCGCACAGACATTCGCGCTCTGCAAAAGCCTTGTTTGTTTATGATGCAACAATGCCTACGTGACTCTGGCAGAGCCCAGCTGCCAAATTCGAAACGTCCCGCGATTGCGCCCACACGAAAGCTGCCAGTACTGAAAGGTCTACCTGGTTTTCACTGTCCCTTGGAACTGCATTCGCTGCCACACAGACATTCGCGCTCTGCAAAAGCCTGGGTTAGTTATGATGCAACAATGCCTATGTGACACTCACAGAGTCCGCCTGCCAAATTCGAAACGTCCAGCGATAGCGCCCACACGAAAGCTGCCAGCACTGAAAGCTCTACCTGGTTTTCACTGTCCCTTGGAACTGCATTCGCTGCCGCACAGACATTCGCGCTCTGCAAATTCCTTGGTTGGTTATGATGCAACAATTCCTATGTGACTCTGGCAGAGCCCGGCTGCCAAATTCGAAACGTCCAGCGATAGCGCCCACACGAAAGCTGCCAGCACTGCAAGCTCTACCTGGTTTTCACTGTCCCTTGGAACTGCATTCGCTGCCGCACAGACATTCGCGCTCTGCAAATGCCTTGGTTGGTTATGATGCAACAATGCCTATGTGACTGTCGCAGAGCCCGGCTGCCAAATTCGAAACGTCCAGAGATTGCGCATACACGAAAGCTCCCAGCACTGAAAGGTCTACCTGTTTTTCACTGTCCCTTGGAACTGCATTCGCTGCCGCACAGACATTCACGCTATGCAAAAGCTTTGGTTGGTTATGATGCAACAATGCCTATGTGACTCTGGCAGAGCCCGGATGCCAAATTCGAAACGTCCAGCGATTGCGCCCACACGAAAGCTGCCAGCACTGCAAGCTCTACCTGGTTTTCACTGTCCCTTGGAACTGCATTCGCTGCCGCACAGACATTCGCGCTCTGCAAATGCCTTGGTTGGTTATGATGCAACAATGCCTATGTGACTGTCGCAGAGCCCGGCTGCCAAATTCGAAACGTCCAGAGATTGCGCATACACGAAAGCTCCCAGCACTGAAAGGTCTACCTGTTTTTCACTGTCCCTTGGAACTGCATTCGCTGCCGCACAGACATTCACGCTATGCAAAAGCTTTGGTTGGTTATGATGCAACAATGCCTATGTGACTCTGGCAGAGCCCGGATGCCAAATTCGAAACGTCCAGCGATTGCGCCCACACGAAAGCTGCCAGCACTGAAAGCTCTACCTGGTTTTCACTGTCCCTTGGAACTGCATTCGCTGCCGCACAGACATTTGCGCTCTGCAAGAGCTTTGGTTTGTTATGATGCAACAATGCCTATGTGACTGTCGCAGAGCCCGGCTGCCAAATTCGAAACGTCCAGCGATTGCGCCCATACGAAAGCTGCCAGCACTGAAAGGTCTACCTGGTTTTCACTGTCCCTTGGAACTGCATTCGCTTCTGCACAGACATTCGCGCTCTGCAAATGCCTTGTTTGGTTATGATGCAACAATGCCTATGTGACTGTCGCAGAGCCCGGCTGCCAAATTCGAAACGTCCAGAGATTGCGCCCACACGAAAGCTCCCAGCACTGAAACGTCTAACTGGTTTTCACTGTCCCTTGGAACTGCATTCGCTGCCGCACAGACATTCACGCTATGCAAAAGCTTTGGTTGGTTATGATGCAACAATGCCTATGTGACTCTGGCCGAGCCCGGCTGCCAAATTCGACACGTCCAGCGATAGCGCCCACACGAAAGCTGCCAGCACTGAAAGGTCTACCTGGTTTTCACTGTCCCTTGGAACTGCATTCGCTGCCGCACAGACATTCGCGCTCTGCAAAAGCCTTGGTTGTTTATGATGCAACAATGCCTATGTGACTCTGGCCGAGCCCAGCTGCCAAATTCGAAACGTCCCGCGATTGCGCCCATACGAAAGCTGCCAGCACTGAAAGGTCTACCTGGTTTTCACTGTCCCTTGGAACTGCATTCGCTGCCGCACAGACATTCGCACTCTGCAAAAGCTTTGGTTGGTTATGATGCAACAATGCCTATGTGACTCTGGCCGAGCCCAGCTGCCAAATTCGAAACGTCCCGCGATTGCGCGCAGACGAAAGCTGCCAGCACTGAAAGGTCTACCTGGTTTTCACTGTCCCTTGGAACTGCATTCGCTGCCGCACAGACATTCGCGCTCTGCAAATGCCTTGGTTGGTTATGATGCAACAATTCCTATGTGACTGTTGCAGAGCCCGGCTGCCAAATTCGAAACGTCCAGCGATTGCGCCCACACGAAAGCTGCCAGCACTGAAAGGTCTACCTTGTTTTCACTGTCCCTTGGAACTGCATTCACTGCCGCACAGACATTCGCGCTCTGCAAAAGCCTGGGTTAGTTATGATGCAACAATGCCTATGTGACTCTGGCCGAGCCCGGCTGCCAAATTCGAAACGTCCAGAGACTGCGCCCACACAAAAGCTGCCAGCACTGAAAGCTCTACCTGGTTTTCACTGTCCCTTGGAACTGCATTCGCTGCCACACAGACATTTGTGCTCTGCAAGACCTTTGGGTGGTTATGATGCAACAATGCCTATGTGACTGTCGAAGAGCCCGGCTGCCAAATTCGAAACGTCCAGCGATTGCGCCCACACGAAAGCTGCCAGCACTGAAAGCTCTACCTGGTTTTCACTGTCCCTTGGAACTGCATTCGCTGCCGCACAGACATTCATGCTCTGCAAGAGCTTTGGTTGGTTATGATGCAACAATGCCTATGTGACTGTCGCAGAGCCCGGCTGCCAAATTCGAAACGTCCCGCGATTGCGCCCACACGAAAGCTGCCAGCACTGAAAGCTCTACCTGGTTTTCACTGTCCCTTGGAACTGCATTCGCTGCCGCACAGATATTTGCGCTCTGCAAGAGCTTTGGTTGGTTATGATGCAACAATGCCTATGTGACTGTCGCAGAGCCCGGCTGCCAAATTCGAAACATCCCGCGATTGCGCCCACACGAAAGCTGCCAGCACTGAAAGGTCTAACTGGTTTTCACTGTCCCTTGGAACTGCATTCGCTGCCGCACAGACATTCGCGCTCTGCAAAAGCCTTGGTTGGTTATGATGCAACAATGCTTATGTGACTGTCGCAGAACCCGGCTGCCAAATTCGAAACGTCCCGCGATTGCGCCCACACGAAAGCTGCCAGCACTGAAAGCTCTACCTGGTTTTCACTGTCCCTTGGAACTGCATTCGCTGCCGCACAGACATTCGCGCTCTGCAAAAGCCTTGGTTGTTTATGATGCAACAATGCCTATGTGACTCTGGCCGAGCCCGGCTGCCAAATTCGAAACGTCCAGCGATTGCGCCCACACGAAAGCTGCCAGCACTGAAAGCTATACCTGGTTTTCACTGTCCCTTGGAACTGCATTCGCTGCCGCACAGACATTTGCGCTCTGCAAGAGCTTTGGTTGGTTATGATGCAACAATGCCTATGTGACTGTCGCAGAGCCCGGCTGCCAAATTCGAAACGTCCAGCGATTGCGCCCAGACGAAAGCTGCCAGCACTGAAAGCTCTACCTGGTTTTCACTGTCCCTTGGAACTGCATTCGCTGCCGCACATACATTCAAGCTATGCAAAAGCTTTGGTTGGTTATGATGCAACAATGCCTATGTGACTGTCGCAGAGCCCGGCTGCCAAATTCGAAACGTCCAGCGATTGCGCCCACACGAAAGCTGCCAGCACTGAAACCTCTACCTGGTTTTCACTGTCCCTTGGAAATGCATTCGCTGCCGCACAGACATTCGTGCTCTCCAAGATGTTTGGTTGGTTATGATGCAACAATGCCTATGTGACTGTCGCAGAGCCCGGCTGCCAAATTCGAAACGTCCACCGATTGCGCCCACACGAAAGCTGCCAGCACTGAAAGCTCTACCTGGTTTTCACTGTCCCTTGGAACTGCATTCGCTGCCGCACAGACATTCGCGCTCTGCAAATGCCTTGGTTGGTTATGATGCAACAATGCCTATGTGACTGTCGCAGAACCCGGCTGCCAAATTCGAAACGTCCAGCGATTGCGCCCACACGAAAGCTGCCAGCACTGAAAGCTCTACCTGGTTTTCACTGTCCCTTGGAACTCCATTCGCTGCCGCACAGACATTCACGCTATGCAAAAGCTTTGGTTGGTTATGATGCAACAATGCCTATGTGACTCTGGCCGAGCCCGGCTGCCAAATTCGAAACGTCCAGAGATTGCGCCCACACGAAAGCTGCCAGCACTGAAAGGTCTACCTTGTTTTCACTGTCCCTTGGAACTGCATTCGCTGCCGCACAGACATTTGCGCTCTGCAAAAGCCTTGGTTGGTTATGATGCAACAATGCCTATGTGACTGTCGCAGAACCCGGCTGCCAAATTCGAAACGTCCAGCGATTGCGTCCACACGAAAGCTTCCAGCACTGAAAGCTATACCTGGTTTTCACTGTCCCTTGGAACTGCATTCGCTGTTGCACAGACATTCGCGCTCTGCAAATGCCTTGGTTGGTTATGATGCAACAATGCCTATGTGACTGTCGAAGAGCCCGGCTGCCAAATTCGAAACGTCCAGCGATTGCGCCCACACGAAAGCTGCCAGCACTGAAAGCTCTACCTGGTTTTCACTGTCCCTTGGAACTGCATTCGCTGCCGCACAGACATTCGTGCTCTGCAAGATGTTTGGTTGGTTATGATGCAACAATGCCTATGTGACTGTCGCAGAGCCCGGCTGCCAAATTCGAAACGTCCAGCGATTGCGCCCACACGAAAGCTGCCAGCACTGAAAGGTCTAACTGGTTTTCACTGTCCCTTGGAACTGCATTCGCTGCCGCACAGACATTCACGCTATGCAAAAGCTTTGGTTGGTTATGATGCAACAATGCCTATGTGACTGTCGCAGAGCCCGGCTGCCAAATTCGAAACGTCCAGAGATTGCGCCCACACGAAAGTTCCCAGCACTGAAAGCTCTACCTGGTTTTCACTGTCCCTTGGAACTGCATTCGCTGCCGCACAGACATTTGTGCTCTGCAAGAGCTTTGGTTGGTTATGATGCAACAATGCCTATGTGACTGTCGCAGAGCCCGGCTGCCAAATTCGAAACGTCCAGCGATTGCGTCCACACGAAAGCTGCCAGCACTGAAAGGTCTACCTGGTTTTCACTGTCCCTTGGAACTGCATTCGCTGCCGCACAGACATTCGCGCTCTGCAAGAGCTTTGGTTGGTTATGATGCAACAATGCCTATGTGACTGTCGAAGAGCCCGGCTGCCAAATTCGAAACGTCCAGCGATTGCGCCCACACGAAAGCTGCCAGCACTGAAAGCTCTACCTGGTTTTCACTGTCCCTTGGAACTGCATTCGCTGCCGCACAGACATTCGTGCTCTGCAAGATGTTTGGTTGGTTATGATGCAACAATGCCTATGTGACTGTCGCAGAGCCCGGCTGCCAAATTCGAAACGTCCACCGATTGCGCCCACACGAAAGCTGCCAGCACTGAAAGCTCTACCTGGTTTTCACTGTCCCTTGGAACTGCATTCGCTGCCGCACAGACATTCACTCTCTGCAAGATGTTTGGTTGGTTATGATGCAACAATGCCTATGTGACTGTCGCAGAGCCCGGCTGCCAAATTCGAAACGTCCCGCGATTGCGCCCACACGAAAGCTGCCAGCACTGAAAGGTCTAACTGGTTTTCACTGTCCCTTGGAACTGCATTCGCTGCCGCACAGACATTCACGCTATGCAAAAGCTTTGGTTGGTTATGATGCAACAATGCTTATGTGACTCTGGCCGAGCCCGGCTGCCAAATTCGAAACGTCCCGCGATTGCGCCCAGACGAAAGCTGCCAGCACTGAAAGGTCTACCTGGTTTTCACTGTCCCTTGGAACTGCATTCGCTGCCGCACAGACATTCACGCTATGCAAAAGCTTTGGTTGGTTATAATGCAACAATGCCTATGTGACTCTGGCAGAGCCCGGCTGCCAAATTCGAAACGTCCAGCGATTGCGCCCACACGAAAGCTGCCAGCACTGAAAGCTCTACCTGGTTTTCACTGTCCCTTGGAACTGCATTCGCTGCCGCACAGACATTCGCGCTCTGCAAATGCCTTGGTTGGTTATGATGCAACAATGCCTATGTGACTGTCGAAGAGCCCGGCTGCCAAATTCGAAACGTCCAGCGATTGCGCCCACACGAAACCTGCCAGCACTGAAACCTCTACCTGGTTTTCACTGTCCCTTGGAACTGCATTCGCTGCCGCACAGACATTCGTGCTCTGCAAGAGCTTTGGTTGGTTATGATGCAACAATGCCTATGTGACTGTCGCAGAGCCCGTCTGCCAAATTCGAAACGTCCACCGATTGCGCCCACACGAAAGCTGCCAGCACTGAAAGCTCTACCTGGTTTTCACTGTCCCTTGGAACTGCATTCGCTGCCGCACAGACATTCACTATCTGCAAGATGTTTGGTTGGTTATGATGCAACAATGCCTATGTGACTGTCGCAGAGCCCGGCTGCCAAATTCGAAACGTCCCGCGATTGCGCCCACACGAAAGCTGCCAGCACTGAAAGGTCTAACTGGTTTTCACTGTCCCTTGGAACTGCATTCGCTGCCGCACAGACATTCGCGCTCTGCAAATGCCTTGGTTGGTTATGATGCAACAATGCCTATGTGACTGTCGCAGAACCCGGCTGCCAAATTCGAAACGTCCAGCGATTGCGCCCACACGAAAGCTTCCAGCACTGAAAGCTCTACCTGGTTTTCACTGTCCCTTGGAACTGCATTCGCTGCCGCACAGACATTCGCGCTCTGCAAAAGCCTTGGTTGTTTATGATGCAACAATGCCTATGTGACTCTGGCCGAGCCCAGTTGCCAAATTCGAAACGTCCAGCGATTGCGCCCACACGAAAGCTGCCAGCACTGCAAGCTCTACCTGGTTTTCACTGTCCCTTGGAACTCCATTCGCTGCCGCACAGACATTCGTGCTCTGCAAGATGTTTGGTTGGTTATGATGCAACAATGCCTATGTGACTGTCGCAGAGCCCGGCTGCCAAATTCGAAACGTCCAGAGATTGCGCCCACACGAAAGCTGCCAGCACTGAAAGGTCTACCTGGTTTTCACTGTCCCTTGGAACTGCATTCGCTGCCGCACAGACATTTGCGCTCTGCAAGACATTTTGTTGGTTATGATGCAACAATGCCTATGTGACTGTCGAAGAGCCCGGCTGCCAAATTCGAAACGTCCAGCGATTGCGCCCACACGAAAGCTGCCAGCACTGAAACCTCTACCTGGTTTTCACTGTCCCTTGGAACTGCATTCGCTGCCGCACAGACATTCGTGCTCTGCAAGATGTTTGGTTGGTTATGATACAACAATGCCTATGTGACTGTCGCAGAGCCCGGCTGCCAAATTCGAAACGTCCACCGATTGCGCCCACACGAAAGCTGCCAGCACTGAAAGCTCTACCTGGTTTTCACTGTCCCTTGGAACTGCATTCGCTGCCGCACAGACATTCACTCTCTGCAAGATGTTTGGTTGGTTATGAAGCAACAATGCCTATGTGACTGTCGCAGAGCCCGGCTGCCAAATTCGAAACGTCCCGCGATTGCGCCCACACGAAAGCTGCCAGCACTGAAAGGTCTAACTGGTTTTCACTGTCCCTTGGAACTGCATTCGCTGCCGCACAGACATTCACGCTATGCAAAAGCTTTGGTTGGTTATGATGCAACAATGCTTATGTGACTCTGGCCGAGCCCGGCTGCCAAATTCGAAACGTCCCGCGATTGCGCCCAGACGAAAGCTGCCAGCACTGAAAGGTCTACCTGGTTTTCACTGTCCCTTGGAACTGCATTCGCTGCTGCACAGACATTCACGCTATGCAAAAGCTTTGGTTGGTTATAATGCAACAATGCCTATGTGACTCTGGCCGAGCCCGTCTGCCAAATTCGAAACGTCCCGCGATTGCGCCCACACGAAAGCTGCCAGCACTGAAAGGTCTACCTGGTTTTCACTGTCCCTTGGAACTGCATTCACTGCCGCACAGACATTCGCGCTCTGCAAAAGCCTTGGTTGTTTATGATGCAACAATGCCTACGTGACTCTGGCAGAGCCCAGCTGCCAAATTCGAAACGTCCCGCGATTGCGCCCACACGAAAGCTGCCAGTACTGAAAGGTCTACCTGGTTTTCACTGTCCCTTGGAACTGCATTCGCTGCCACACAGACATTCGCGCTCTGCAAAAGCCTGGGTTAGTTATGATGCAACAATGCCTATGTGACACTCACAGAGTCCGGCTGCCAAATTCGAAACGTCCAGCGATAGCGCCCACACGAAAGCTGCCAGCACTGCAAGCTCTACCTGGTTTTCACTGTCCCTTGGAACTGCATTCGCTGCCGCACAGACATTCGCGCTCTGCAAATTCCTTGGTTGGTTATGATGCAACAATTCCTATGTGACTCTGGCAGAGCCCGGCTGCCAAATTCGAAACGTCCAGCGATAGCGCCCACACGAAAGCTGCCAGCACTGCAAGCTCTACCTGGTTTTCACTGTCCCTTGGAACTGCATTCGCTGCCGCACAGACATTCGCGCTCTGCAAATGCCTTGGTTGGTTATGATGCAACAATGCCTATGTGACTGTCGCAGAGCCCGGCTGCCAAATTCGAAACGTCCAGAGATTGCGCATACACGAAAGCTCCCAGCACTGAAAGGTCTACCTGTTTTTCACTGTCCCTTGGAACTGCATTCGCTGCCGCACAGACATTCACGCTATGCAAAAGCTTTGGTTGGTTATGATGCAACAATGCCTATGTGACTCTGGCCGAGCCCGGCTGCCAAATTCGAAACGTCCCGCGATTGCGCCCAGACGAAAGCTGCCAGCACTGAAAGGTCTACCTGGTTTTCACTGTCCCTTGGAACTGCATTCGCTGCCGCACAGACATTCACGCTATGCAAAAGCTTTGGTTGGTTATAATGCAACAATGCCTATGTGACTCTGGCCGAGCCCGGCTGCCAAATTCGAAACGTCCAGCGATTGCGCCCACACGAAAGCTGCCAGCACTGAAAGCTCTACCTGGTTTTCACTGTCCCTTGGAACTGCATTCGCTGCCGCACAGACATTCGCGCTCTGCAAATGCCTTGGTTGGTTATGATGCAACAATGCCTATGTGACTGTCGAAGAGCCCGGCTGCCAAATTCGAAACGTCCAGCGATTGCGCCCACACGAAACCTGCCAGCACTGAAACCTCTACCTGGTTTTCACTGTCCCTTGGAACTGCATTCGCTGCCGCACAGACATTCGTGCTCTGCAAGAGCTTTGGTTGGTTATGATGCAACAATGCCTATGTGACTGTCGCAGAGCCCGTCTGCCAAATTCGAAACGTCCACCGATTGCGCCCACACGAAAGCTGCCAGCACTGAAAGCTCTACCTGGTTTTCACTGTCCCTTGGAACTGCATTCGCTGCCGCACAGACATTCACTATCTGCAAGATGTTTGGTTGGTTATGATGCAACAATGCCTATGTGACTGTCGCAGAGCCCGGCTGCCAAATTCGAAACGTCCCGCGATTGCGCCCACACGAAAGCTGCCAGCACTGAAAGGTCTAACTGGTTTTCACTGTCCCTTGGAACTGCATTCGCTGCCGCACAGACATTCGCGCTCTGCAAATGCCTTGGTTGGTTATGATGCAACAATGCCTATGTGACTGTCGCAGAACCCGGCTGCCAAATTCGAAACGTCCAGCGATTGCGCCCACACGAAAGCTTCCAGCACTGAAAGCTCTACCTGGTTTTCACTGTCCCTTGGAACTGCATTCGCTGCCGCACAGACATTCGCGCTCTGCAAAAGCCTTGGTTGTTTATGATGCAACAATGCCTATGTGACTCTGGCCGAGCCCAGTTGCCAAATTCGAAACGTCCAGCGATTGCGCCCACACGAAAGCTGCCAGCACTGCAAGCTCTACCTGGTTTTCACTGTCCCTTGGAACTCCATTCGCTGCCGCACAGACATTCGTGCTCTGCAAGATGTTTGGTTGGTTATGATGCAACAATGCCTATGTGACTGTCGCAGAGCCCGGCTGCCAAATTCGAAACGTCCAGAGATTGCGCCCACACGAAAGCTGCCAGCACTGAAAGGTCTACCTGGTTTTCACTGTCCCTTGGAACTGCATTCGCTGCCGCACAGACATTTGCGCTCTGCAAGACATTTTGTTGGTTATGATGCAACAATGCCTATGTGACTGTCGAAGAGCCCGGCTGCCAAATTCGAAACGTCCAGCGATTGCGCCCACACGAAAGCTGCCAGCACTGAAACCTCTACCTGGTTTTCACTGTCCCTTGGAACTGCATTCGCTGCCGCACAGACATTCGTGCTCTGCAAGATGTTTGGTTGGTTATGATACAACAATGCCTATGTGACTGTCGCAGAGCCCGGCTGCCAAATTCGAAACGTCCACCGATTGCGCCCACACGAAAGCTGCCAGCACTGAAAGCTCTACCTGGTTTTCACTGTCCCTTGGAACTGCATTCGCTGCCGCACAGACATTCACTCTCTGCAAGATGTTTGGTTGGTTATGATGCAACAATGCCTATGTGACTGTCGCAGAGCCCGGCTGCCAAATTCGAAACGTCCCGCGATTGCGCCCACACGAAAGCTGCCAGCACTGAAAGGTCTAACTGGTTTTCACTGTCCCTTGGAACTGCATTCGCTGCCGCACAGACATTCACGCTATGCAAAAGCTTTGGTTGGTTATGATGCAACAATGCTTATGTGACTCTGGCCGAGCCCGGCTGCCAAATTCGCAACGTCCCGCGATTGCGCCCAGACGAAAGCTGCCAGCACTGAAAGGTCTACCTGGTTTTCACTGTCCCTTGGAACTGCATTCGCTGCTGCACAGACATTCACGCTATGCAAAAGCATTGGTTGGTTATAATGCAACAATGCCTATGTGACTCTGGCCGAGCCCGTCTGCCAAATTCGAAACGTCCCGCGATTGCGCCCACACGAAAGCTGCCAGCACTGAAAGGTCTACCTGGTTTTCACTGTCCCTTGGAACTGCATTCACTGCCGCACAGACATTCGCGCTCTGCAAAAGCCTTGGTTGTTTATGATGCAACAATGCCTACGTGACTCTGGCAGAGCCCAGCTGCCAAATTCGAAACGTCCCGCGATTGCGCCCACACGAAAGCTGCCAGTACTGAAAGGTCTACCTGGTTTTCACTGTCCCTTGGAACTGCATTCGCTGCCACACAGACATTCGCGCTCTGCAAAAGCCTGGGTTAGTTATGATGCAACAATGCCTATGTGACACTCACAGAGTCCGGCTGCCAAATTCGAAACGTCCAGCGATAGCGCCCACACGAAAGCTGCCAGCACTGCAAGCTCTACCTGGTTTTCACTGTCCCTTGGAACTGCATTCGCTGCCGCACAGACATTCGCGCTCTGCAAATTCCTTGGTTGGTTATGATGCAACAATTCCTATGTGACTCTGGCAGAGCCCGGCTGCCAAATTCGAAACGTCCAGCGATAGCGCCCACACGAAAGCTGCCAGCACTGCAAGCTCTACCTGGTTTTCACTGTCCCTTGGAACTGCATTCGCTGCCGCACAGACATTCGCGCTCTGCAAATGCCTTGGTTGGTTATGATGCAACAATGCCTATGTGACTGTCGCAGAGCCCGGCTGCCAAATTCGAAACGTCCAGAGATTGCGCATACACGAAAGCTCCCAGCACTGAAAGGTCTACCTGTTTTTCACTGTCCCTTGGAACTGCATTCGCTGCCGCACAGACATTCACGCTATGCAAAAGCTTTGGTTGGTTATGATGCAACAATGCCTATGTGACTCTGGCAGAGCCCGGATGCCAAATTCGAAACGTCCCGCGATTGCGCCCAGACGAAAGCTGCCAGCACTGAAAGGTCTACCTGGTTTTCACTGTCCCTTGGAACTGCATTCGCTGCCGCACAGACATTCACGCTATGCAAAAGCTTTGGTTGGTTATAATGCAACAATGCCTATGTGACTCTGGCCGAGCCCGGCTGCCAAATTCGAAACGTCCAGCGATTGCGCCCACACGAAAGCTGCCAGCACTGAAAGCTCTACCTGGTTTTCACTGTCCCTTGGAACTGCATTCGCTGCCGCACAGACATTCGCGCTCTGCAAATGCCTTGGTTGGTTATGATGCAACAATGCCTATGTGACTGTCGAAGAACCCGGCTGCCAAATTCGAAACGTCCAGCGATTGCGCCCACACGAAACCTGCCAGCACTGAAACCTCTACCTGGTTTTCACTGTCCCTTGGAACTGCATTCGCTGCCGCACAGACATTCGTGCTCTGCAAGAGCTTTGGTTGGTTATGATGCAACAATGCCTATGTGACTGTCGCAGAGCCCGTCTGCCAAATTCGAAACGTCCACCGATTGCGCCCACACGAAAGCTGCCAGCACTGAAAGCTCTACCTGGTTTTCACTGTCCCTTGGAACTGCATTCGCTGCCGCACAGACATTCACTATCTGCAAGATGTTTGGTTGGTTATGATGCAACAATGCCTATGTGACTGTCGCAGAGCCCGGCTGCCAAATTCGAAACGTCCCGCGATTGCGCCCACACGAAAGCTGCCAGCACTGAAAGGTCTAACTGGTTTTCACTGTCCCTTGGAACTGCATTCGCTGCCGCACAGACATTCGCGCTCTGCAAATGCCTTGGTTGGTTATGATGCAACAATGCCTATGTGACTGTCGCAGAACCCGGCTGCCAAATTCGAAACGTCCAGCGATTGCGCCCACACGAAAGCTTCCAGCACTGAAAGCTCTACCTGGTTTTCACTGTCCCTTGGAACTGCATTCGCTGCCGCACAGACATTCGCGCTCTGCAAAAGCCTTGGTTGTTTATGATGCAACAATGCCTATGTGACTCTGGCCGAGCCCAGTTGCCAAATTCGAAACGTTTAGCGATTGCGCCCACACGAAAGCTGCCAGCACTGCAAGCTCTACCTGGTTTTCACTGTCCCTTGGAACTCCATTCGCTGCCGCACAGACATTCGTGCTCTGCAAGATGTTTGGTTGGTTATGATGCAACAATGCCTATGTGACTGTCGCAGAGCCCGGCTGCCAAATTCGAAACGTCCAGAGATTGCGCCCACACGAAAGCTGCCAGCACTGAAAGGTCTACCTGGTTTTCACTGTCCCTTGGAACTGCATTCGCTGCCGCACAGACATTTGCGCTCTGCAAGACATTTTGTTGGTTATGATGCAACAATGCCTATGTGACTGTCGAAGAGCCCGGCTGCCAAATTCGAAACGTCCAGCGATTGTGCCCACACGAAACCTGCCAGCACTGAAAGGTCTACCTGGTTTTCACTGTCCCTTGGAACTGCATTCGCTGCCGCACAGACATTCGTGCTCTGCAAGAGCTTTGGTTGGTTATGATGCAACAATGCCTATGTGACTGTCGCAGAGCCCGGCTGCCAAATTCGAAACGTCCAGCGATTGCGTCCACACGAAAGCTTCCAGCACTGAAAGCTCTACCTGGTTTTCACTGTCCCTTGGAACTGCATTCGCTGTCGCACAGACATTCGCGCTCTGCAAATGCCTTGGTTGGTTATGATGCAACAATGCCTATGTGACTGTCGAAGAGCCCGGCTGCCAAATTCGAAACGTCCAGCGATTGCGCCCACACGAAAGCTGCCAGCACTGAAAGCTCTACCTGGTTTTCACTGTCCCTTGGAACTGCATTCGCTGCCGCACAGACATTCGTGCTCTGCAAGATGTTTGGTTGGTTATGATGCAACAATGCCTATGTGACTGTCGCAGAGCCCGGCTGCCAAATTCGAAACGTCCCGCGATTGCGCCCACACGAAAGCTGCCAGCACTGAAAGCTCTACCTGGTTTTCACTGTCCCTTGGAACTGCATTCGCTGCCGCACAGACATTCACGCTATGCAAAAGCTTTGGTTGGTTATGATGCAACAATGCCTATGTGACTGTCGCAGAGCCCGGCTGCCAAATTCGAAACGTCCAGAGATTGCGCCCACACGAAAGCTCCCAGCACTGAAAGCTCTACCTGGTTTTCACTGTCCCTTGGAACTGCATTCGCTGCCACACAGACATTTGCGCTCTGCAAGAGCTTTGGTTGGTTATGATGCAACAATGCCTATGTGACTGTCGCAGAGCCCAGCTGCCAAATTCGAAACGTCCAGCGATTGCGTCCACACGAAAGCTGCCAGCACTGAAAGCTCTACCTGGTTTTCACTGTCCCTTGGAACTGCATTCGCTGCCGCACAGACATTCGCGCTCTGCAAGAGCTTTGGTTGGTTATGATGCAACAATGCCTATGTGACTGTCGAAGAGCCCGGCTGCCAAATTCGAAACGTCCAGCGATTGCGCCCACACGAAAGCTGCCAGCACTGAAACCTCTACCTGGTTTTCACTGTCCCTTGGAACTGCATTCGCTGCCGCACAGACATTCGTGCTCTGCAAGATGTTTGGTTGGTTATGATACAACAATGCCTATGTGACTGTCGCAGAGCCCGGCTGCCAAATTCGAAACGTCCACCGATTGCGCCCACACGAAAGCTGCCAGCACTGAAAGCTCTACCTGGTTTTCACTGTCCCTTGGAACTGCATTCGCTGCCGCACAGACATTCACTCTCTGCAAGATGTTTGGTTGGTTATGATGCAACAATGCCTATGTGACTGTCGCAGAGCCCGGCTGCCAAATTCGAAACGTCCCGCGATTGCGCCCACACGAAAGCTGCCAGCACTGAAAGGTCTAACTGGTTTTCACTGTCCCTTGGAACTGCATTCGCTGCCGCACAGACATTCACGCTATGCAAAAGCTTTGGTTGGTTATGATGCAACAATGCTTATGTGACTCTGGCCGAGCCCGGCTGCCAAATTCGAAACGTCCCGCGATTGCGCCCAGACGAAAGCTGCCAGCACTGAAAGGTCTACCTGGTTTTCACTGTCCCTTGGAACTGCATTCGCTGCTGCACAGACATTCACGCTATGCAAAAGCTTTGGTTGGTTATAATGCAACAATGCCTATGTGACTCTGGCCGAGCCCGTCTGCCAAATTCGAAACGTCCCGCGATTGCGCCCACACGAAAGCTGCCAGCACTGAAAGGTCTACCTGGTTTTCACTGTCCCTTGGAACTGCATTCACTGCCGCACAGACATTCGCGCTCTGCAAAAGCCTTGGTTGTTTATGATGCAACAATGCCTACGTGACTCTGGCAGAGCCCAGCTGCCAAATTCGAAACGTCCCGCGATTGCGCCCACACGAAAGCTGCCAGTACTGAAAGGTCTACCTGGTTTTCACTGTCCCTTGGAACTGCATTCGCTGCCACACAGACATTTGCGCTCTGCAAAAGCCTGGGTTAGTTATGATGCAACAATGCCTATGTGACACTCACAGAGTCCGGCTGCCAAATTCGAAACGTCCAGCGATAGCGCCCACACGAAAGCTGCCAGCACTGCAAGCTCTACCTGGTTTTCACTGTCCCTTGGAACTGCATTCGCTGCCGCACAGACATTCGCGCTCTGCAAATTCCTTGGTTGGTTATGATGCAACAATTCCTATGTGACTCTGGCAGAGCCCGGCTGCCAAATTCGAAACGTCCAGCGATAGCGCCCACACGAAAGCTGCCAGCACTGCAAGCTCTACCTGGTTTTCACTGTCCCTTGGAACTGCATTCGCTGCCGCACAGACATTCGCGCTCTGCAAATGCCTTGGTTGGTTATGATGCAACAATGCCTATGTGACTGTCGCAGAGCCCGGCTGCCAAATTCGAAACGTCCAGAGATTGCGCATACACGAAAGCTCCCAGCACTGAAAGGTCTACCTGTTTTTCACTGTCCCTTGGAACTGCATTCGCTGCCGCACAGACATTCACGCTATGCAAAAGCTTTGGTTGGTTATGATGCAACAATGCCTATGTGACTCTGGCAGAGCCCGGATGCCAAATTCGAAACGTCCAGCGATTGCGCCCACACGAAAGCTGCCAGCACTGAAAGCTCTACCTGGTTTTCACTGTCCCTTGGAACTGCATTCGCTGCCGCACAGACATTCGCGCTCTGCAAATGCCTTGGTTGGTTATGATGCAACAATGCCTATGTGACTGTCGCAGAGCCCGGCTGCCAAATTCGAAACGTCCAGAGATTGCGCATACACGAAACCTCCCAGCACTGAAAGGTCTACCTGTTTTTCACTGTCCCTTGGAACTGCATTCGCTGCCGCACAGACATTCACGCTATGCAAAAGCTTTGGTTGGTTATGATGCAACAATGCCTATGTGACTCTGGCAGAGCCCGGATGCCAAATTCGAAACGTCCAGCGATTGCGCCCACACGAAAGCTGCCAGCACTGAAAGCTCTACCTGGTTTTCACTGTCCCTTGGAACTGCATTCGCTGCCGCACAGACATTTGCGCTCTGCAAGAGCTTTGGTTTGTTATGATGCAACAATGCCTATGTGACTGTCGCAGAGCCCGGCTGCCAAATTCGAAACGTCCAGCGATTGCGCCCATACGAAAGCTGCCAGCACTGAAAGGTCTACCTGGTTTTCACTGTCCCTTGGAACTGCATTCGCTGCCGCACAGACATTCGCGCTCTGCAAATGCCTTGTTTGGTTATGATGCAACAATGCCTATGTGACTGTCGCAGAGCCCGGCTGCCAAATTCGAAACGTCCAGAGATTGCGCCCACACGAAAGCTCCCAGCACTGAAAGGTCTAACTGGTTTTCACTGTCCCTTGGAACTGCATTCGCTGCCGCACAGACATTCACGCTATGCAAAAGCTTTGGTTGGTTATGATGCAACAATGCCTATGTGACTCTGGCCGAGCCCGGCTGCCAAATTCGACACGTCCAGCGATAGCGCCCACACGAAAGCTGCCAGCACTGAAAGCTCTACCTGGTTTTCACTGTCCCTTGGAACTGCATTCGCTGCTGCACAGACATTCACGCTATGCAAAAGCTTTGGTTGGTTATAATGCAACAATGCCTATGTGACTCTGGCCGAGCCCGTCTGCCAAATTCGAAACGTCCCGCGATTGCGCCCACACGAAAGCTGCCAGCACTGAAAGGTCTACCTGGTTTTCACTGTCCCTTGGAACTGCATTCACTGCCGCACAGACATTCGCGCTCTGCAAAAGCCTTGGTTGTTTATGATGCAACAATGCCTACGTGACTCTGGCAGAGCCCAGCTGCCAAATTCGAAACGTCCCGCGATTGCGCCCACACGAAAGCTGCCAGTACTGAAAGGTCTACCTGGTTTTCACTGTCCCTTGGAACTGCATTCGCTGCCACACAGACATTCGCGCTCTGCAAAAGCCTGGGTTAGTTATGATGCAACAATGCCTATGTGACACTCACAGAGTCCGGCTGCCAAATTCGAAACGTCCAGCGATAGCGCCCACACGAAAGCTGCCAGCACTGCAAGCTCTACCTGGTTTTCACTGTCCCTTGGAACTGCATTCGCTGCCGCACAGACATTCGCGCTCTGCAAATTCCTTGGTTGGTTATGATGCAACAATTCCTATGTGACTCTGGCAGAGCCCGGCTGCCAAATTCGAAACGTCCAGCGATAGCGCCCACACGAAAGCTGCCAGCACTGCAAGCTCTACCTGGTTTTCACTGTCCCTTGGAACTGCATTCGCTGCCGCACAGACATTCGCGCTCTGCAAATGCCTTGGTTGGTTATGATGCAACAATGCCTATGTGACTGTCGCAGAGCCCGGCTGCCAAATTCGAAACGTCCAGAGATTGCGCATACACGAAAGCTCCCAGCACTGAAAGGTCTACCTGTTTTTCACTGTCCCTTGGAACTGCATTCGCTGCCGCACAGACATTCACGCTATGCAAAAGCTTTGGTTGGTTATGATGCAACAATGCCTATGTGACTCTGGCAGAGCCCGGATGCCAAATTCGAAACGTCCAGCGATTGCGCCCACACGAAAGCTGCCAGCACTGAAAGCTCTACCTGGTTTTCACTGTCCCTTGGAACTGCATTCGCTGCCGCACAGACATTCGCGCTCTGCAAATGCCTTGGTTGGTTATGATGCAACAATGCCTATGTGACTGTCGCAGAGCCCGGCTGCCAAATTCGAAACGTCCAGAGATTGCGCATACACGAAACCTCCCAGCACTGAAAGGTCTACCTGTTTTTCACTGTCCCTTGGAACTGCATTCGCTGCCGCACAGACATTCACGCTATGCAAAAGCTTTGGTTGGTTATGATGCAACAATGCCTATGTGACTCTGGCAGAGCCCGGATGCCAAATTCGAAACGTCCAGCGATTGCGCCCACACGAAAGCTGCCAGCACTGAAAGCTCTACCTGGTTTTCACTGTCCCTTGGAACTGCATTCGCTGCCGCACAGACATTTGCGCTCTGCAAGAGCTTTGGTTTGTTATGATGCAACAATGCCTATGTGACTGTCGCAGAGCCCGGCTGCCAAATTCGAAACGTCCAGCGATTGCGCCCATACGAAAGCTGCCAGCACTGAAAGGTCTACCTGGTTTTCACTGTCCCTTGGAACTGCATTCGCTGCCGCACAGACATTCGCGCTCTGCAAATGCCTTGTTTGGTTATGATGCAACAATGCCTATGTGACTGTCGCAGAGCCCGGCTGCCAAATTCGAAACGTCCAGAGATTGCGCCCACACGAAAGCTCCCAGCACTGAAAGGTCTAACTGGTTTTCACTGTCCCTTGGAACTGCATTCGCTGCCGCACAGACATTCACGCTATGCAAAAGCTTTGGTTGGTTATGATGCAACAATGCCTATGTGACTCTGGCCGAGCCCGGCTGCCAAATTCGACACGTCCAGCGATAGCGCCCACACGAAAGCTGCCAGCACTGAAAGCTCTACCTGGTTTTCACTGTCCCTTGGAACTGCATTCGCTGCCGCACAGACATTCGCGCTCTGCAAAAGCCTTGGTTGTTTATGATGCAACAATGCCTATGTGACTCTGGCCGAGCCCAGCTGCCAAATTCGAAACGTCCCGCGATTGCGCCCAGACGAAAGCTGCCAGCACTGAAAGGTCTACCTGGTTTTCACTGTCCCTTGGAACTGCATTCGCTGCCGCACAGACATTCGCGCTCTGCAAAAGCTTTGGTTGGTTATGATGCAACAATGCCTATGTGACTCTGGCCGAGCCCAGCTGCCAAATTCGAAACGTCCCGCGATTGCGCGCAGACGAAAGCTGCCAGCACTGAAAGGTCTGCCTGGTTTTCACTGTCCCTTGGAACTGCATTCGCTGCCGCACAGACATTCGCGCTCTGCAAATGCCTTGGTTGGTTATGATGCAACAATTCCTATGTGACTGTTGCAGAGCCCGGCTGCCAAATTCGAAACGTCCAGCGATTGCGCCCACACGAAAGCTGCCAGCACTGAAAGGTCTACCTTGTTTTCACTGTCCCTTGGAACTGCATTCACTGCCGCACAGACATTCGCGCTCTGCAAAAGCCTGGGTTAGTTATGATGCAACAATGCCTATGTGACTCTGGCCGAGCCCGGCTGCCAAATTCGAAACGTCCAGAGACTGCGCCCACACAAAAGCTGCCAGCACTGAAAGCTCTACCTGGTTTTCACTGTCCCTTGGAACTGCATTCGCTGCCACACAGACATTTGTGCTCTGCAAGACCTTTGGGTGGTTATGATGCAACAATGCCTATGTGACTGTCGAAGAGCCCGGCTGCCAAATTCGAAACGTCCAGCGATTGCGCCCACACGAAAGCTGCCAGCACTGAAAGCTCTACCTGGTTTTCACTGTCCCTTGGAACTGCATTCGCTGCCGCACAGACATTCGTGCTCTGCAAGAGCTTTGGTTGGTTATGATGCAACAATGCCTATGTGACTGTCGCAGAGCCCGGCTGCCAAATTCGAAACGTCCACCGATTGCGCCCACACGAAAGCTGCCAGCACTGAAAGCTCTACCTGGTTTTCACTGTCCCTTGGAACTGCATTCGCTGCCGCACAGACATTCGCGCTCTGCAAAAGCCTTGGTTGTTTATGATGCAACAATGCCTATGTGACTCTGGCCGAGCCCAGTTGCCAAATTCGAAACGTCCAGCGATTGCGCCCACACGAAAGCTGCCAGCACTGCAAGCTCTACCTGGTTTTCACTGTCCCTTGGAACTCCATTCGCTGCCGCAGAGACATTCGTGCTCTGCAAGATGTTTGGTTGGTTATGATGCAACAATGCCTATGTGACTGTCGCAGAGCCCGGCTGCCAAATTCGAAACGTCCAGAGATTGCGCCCACACGAAAGCTCCCAGCACTGAAAGGTCTAACTGGTTTTCACTGTCCCTTGGAACTGCATTCGCTGCCGCACAGACATTCACGCTATGCAAAAGCTTTGGTTGGTTATGATGCAACAATGCCTATGTGACTCTGGCCGAGCCCGGCTGCCAAATTCGACACGTCCAGCGATAGCGCCCACACGAAAGCTGCCAGCACTGAAAGCTCTACCTGGTTTTCACTGTCCCTTGGAACTGCATTCGCTGCCGCACAGACATTCGCGCTCTGCAAAAGCCTTGGTTGTTTATGATGCAACAATGCCTATGTGACTCTGGCCGAGCCCAGCTGCCAAATTCGAAACGTCCCGCGATTGCGCCCAGACGAAAGCTGCCAGCACTGAAAGCTCTACCTGGTTTTCACTGTCCCTTGGAACTGCATTCGCTGCCGCACAGACATTTGCGCTCTGCAAGAGCTTTGGTTGGTTATGATGCAACAATGCCTATGTGACTGTCGCAGAGCCCGGCTGCCAAATTCGAAACGTCCAGCGATTGCGCCCAGACGAAAGCTGCCAGCACTGAAAGCTCTACCTGGTTTTCACTGTCCCTTGGAACTGCATTCGCTGCCGCACAGACATTCAAGCTATGCAAAAGCTTTGGTTGGTTATGATGCAACAATGCCTATGTGACTGTCGCAGAGCCCGGCTGCCAAATTCGAAACGTCCAGCGATTGCGCCCACACGAAAGCTGCCAGCACTGAAACCTCTACCTGGTTTTCACTGTCCCTTGGAAATGCATTCGCTGCCGCACAGACATTCGTGCTCTCCAAGATGTTTGGTTGGTTATGATGCAACAATGCCTATGTGACTGTCGCAGAGCCCGGCTGCCAAATTCGAAACGTCCACCGATTGCGCCCACACGAAAGCTGCCAGCACTGAAAGCTCTACCTGGTTTTCACTGTCCCTTGGAACTGCATTCGCTGCCGCACAGACATTCGCGCTCTGCAAATGCCTTGGTTGGTTATGATGCAACAATGCCTATGTGACTGTCGCAGAACCCGGCTGCCAAATTCGAAACGTCCAGCGATTGCGCCCACACGAAAGCTGCCAGCACTGAAAGCTCTACCTGGTTTTCACTGTCCCTTGGAACTCCATTCGCTGCCGCACAGACATTCACGCTATGCAAAAGCTTTGGTTGGTTATGATGCAACAATGCCTATGTGACTCTGGCCGAGCCCGGCTGCCAAATTCGAAACGTCCAGAGATTGCGCCCACACGAAAGCTGCCAGCACTGAAAGGTCTACCTTGTTTTCACTGTCCCTTGGAACTGCATTCGCTGCCGCACAGACATTTGCGCTCTGCAAAAGCCTTGGTTGGTTATGATGCAACAATGCCTATGTGACTGTCGAAGAGCCCGGCTGCCAAATTCGAAACGTCCAGCGATTGCGCCCACACGAAAGCTGCCAGCACTGAAAGCTCTACCTGGTTTTCACTATCCCTTGGAACTGCATTCGCTGCCGCACAGACACTCGCGCTCTGCAAAAGCCTTGGTTGTTTATGATGCAACAATGCCTATGTGACTCTGGCCGAGCCCGGCTGCCAAATTCGAAACGTCCAGCGATTGCGCCCACACGAAAGCTGCCAGCACTGAAAGCTATACCTGGTTTTCACTGTCCCTTGGAACTGCATTCGCTGCCGCACAGACATTTGCGCTCTGCAAGAGCTTTGGTTGGTTATGATGCAACAATGCCTATGTGACTGTCGCAGAGCCCGGCTGCCAAATTCGAAACGTCCAGCGATTGCGCCCAGACGAAAGCTGCCAGCACTGAAAGCTCTACCTGGTTTTCACTGTCCCTTGGAACTGCATTCGCTGCCGCACAGACATTCAAGCTATGCAAAAGCTTTGGTTGGTTATGATGCAACAATGCCTATGTGACTGTCGCAGAGCCCGGCTGCCAAATTCGAAACGTCCAGCGATTGCGCCCACACGAAAGCTGCCAGCACTGAAACCTCTACCTGGTTTTCACTGTCCCTTGGAAATGCATTCGCTGCCGCACAGACATTCGTGCTCTCCAAGATGTTTGGTTGGTTATGATGCAACAATGCCTATGTGACTGTCGCAGAGCCCGGCTGCCAAATTCGAAACGTCCACCGATTGCGCCCACACGAAAGCTGCCAGCACTGAAAGGTCTACCTGGTTTTCACTGTCCCTTGGAACTGCATTCGCTGCCGCACAGACATTCGCGCTCTGCAAATGCCTTGGTTGGTTATGATGCAACAATGCCTATGTGACTGTCGCAGAACCCGGCTGCCAAATTCGAAACGTCCAGCGATTGCGCCCACACGAAAGCTGCCAGCACTGAAAGCTCTACCTGGTTTTCACTGTCCCTTGGAACTGCATTCGCTGCCGCACAGACATTCACGCTATGCAAAAGCTTTGGTTGGTTATGATGTAACAATGCCTATGTGACTCTGGCCGAGCCCGGCTGCCAAATTCGAAACGTCCCGCGATTGCGCCCACACGAAAGCTGCCAGCACTGAAAGCTCTACCTGGTTTTCACTGTCCCTTGGAACTGCATTCGCTGCCGCACAGACATTCGTGCTCTGCAAGAGCTTTGGTTGGTTATGATGCAACAATGCCTATGTGACTGTCGCAGAGCCCGGCTGCCAAATTCGAAACGTCCAGCGATTGCGCCCACACGAAAGCTGCCAGCACTGAAAGCTCTACCTGGTTTTCACTGTCCCTTGGAACTGCATTCGCTGCCGCACAGACATTCGCTCTCTGCAAGATGTTTGGTTGGTTATGATGCAACAATGCCTATGTGACTGTCGCAGAGCCCGGCTGCCAAATTCGAAACGTCCCGCGATTGCGCCCACACGAAAGCTGCCAGCATGAAAGGTCTACCTGGTTTTCACTGTCCCTTGGAACTGCATTCGCTGCCGCACAGACATTCGCGCTCTGCAAAAGCCTTGGTTAGTTATGATGCAACAATGCCTATGTGACTCTGGCAGAGCCCAGATGCCAAATTCGAAACGTCCCGCGATTGCGCCCACACGAAAGCTGCCAGCACTGAAAGCTCTACCTGGTTTTCACTGTCCCTTGGAACTGCATTCGCTGCCGCACAGACATTCGCGCTCTGCAAAACCTTTGGTTGGTTATGATGCATCAATGCCTATGTGACTGTCGCAGAGCCTGGCTGCCAAATTCGAAACGTCCAGCGATTGCGCCCACACGAAAGCTGCCAGCACTGAAAGCTCTACCTGGTTTTCACTGTCCCTTGGAACTGCATTCGCTGCCGCACAGACATTCGCGCTCTGCAAGAGCTTTGGTTGGTTATGATGCAACAATGCCTATGTGACTCTGGCAGAGCCCGGCTGCCAGATTCGAAACGTCCAGCGATTGCGCCCACACGAAAGCTGCCAGCACTGAAAGCTCTACCTGGTTTTCACTGTCCCTTGGAACTGCATTCGCTGCCGCACAGACATTCGCGCTCTGCAAATGCCTTGGTTGGTTATGATGCAACAATGCCTATGTGACTCTGGCAGAGCCCGGCTGCCAAATTCGAAACGTCCAGCGATTGCGCCCACACGAAAGCTGCCAGCACTGCAAGCTCTACCTGGTTTTCACTGTCCCTTGGAACTGCATTCGCTGCCGCACAGACATTCGCGCTCTGCAAATGCCTTGGTTGGCTATGATGCAACAATGTCTATGTGACTCTGGCAGAGCCCGGCTGCCAAATTTGAAACGTCCAGCGATTGCGCCCATACGAATAATGCAAGCACTGCAAGCTCTACCTGGTTTTCACTGTCCCTTGGAACTGCATTCGCTGCCGCACAGACATTCGCGCTATGCAAAAGCCTTGGTTGGTTATGATGCAACAATGCCTATGTGACTCTGGCAGAGCCCAGCTGCCAAATTCGAAACGTCCCGCGATTGCGCCCACACGAAAGCTGCCAGCACTGAAAGGTCTACCTGGTTTTCACTGTCCCTTGGAATTGCATTCGCTGCTGCACAGACATTCGCGCTCTGCAAAAGCCTTGGTTGGTTATGATGCAACAATGCCTATGTGACTGTCGCAGAGCCCGGCTGCCAAATTCGAAACGTCCAGTGATTGCGCCCACACGAAAGCTCCCAGCACTGAAAGCTCTACCTGGTTTTCACTGTCCCTTGGAACTGCATTCGCTGCCGCACAGACATTCACGCTATCCGGAGCTTTGGTTGGTTATGATGCAACAATACCTACGTGACTGTCACAGAGCCCGGCTGCCAAATTCGAAACGTCCAGCGATTGCGTCCACACGAAAGCTTCCAGCACTGAAAGCTCTACCTGGTTTTCACTGTCCATTGGAACTGCATTCGCTGCCGCACAGACATTCGCGCTCTGCAAATGCCTTGGTTGGTTATGATGCAACAATGCCTATGTGACTGTCGCAGAGCCCGGCTGCCAAATTCGAAACATCCAGAGATTGCGCCCACACGAAAGCTGCCAGCACTGAAAGGTCTAACTGGTTTTCACTGTCCCTTGGAACTGCATTCGCTGCCGCGCAGACATTCACGCTCTGCAAGACCTTTGGTTGGTTATGATGCAACAATGCCTATGTGACTCTGGCCGAGCCCGGCTGCCAAATTCGAAACGTCCAGCGATTGCGCCCATATGAAAGCTGCCAGCACTGAAAGCTCTACCTGGTTTTCACTGTCCCTTGGAACTGCATTCGCTGCCGCGCAGACATTCGCGCTCTGCAAATGCCTTGGCTGATTATGATGCAACAATACCTATGTGACTCTGGCAGAGCCCGGCTGCCAAATTCGAAACGTCCCGCGATTGCGCCCACACGAAAGCTGCCAGCACTGAAAGCTCTACCTGGTTTTCACTGTCCCTTGGAACTGCATTTGCTGCCGCACAGACATTCGCGCTCTGCAAGACCTTTGGTTGGTTATGATGCAACAATGCCTATGTGACTCTGGCCGAGCCCGGCTGCCAAATTCGAAACGTCCCGCGATTGCGCCCACACGAAAGCTGCCAGCACTGAAAGCTCTACCTGGTTTTCACTGTCCCTTGGAACTGCATTCGCTGCCGCACAGACATTCACGCTCTGCAAAACCTTTTGTTGGGTATGATGCAACAATGCCTATGTGACTCTGGCAGAGTCCGGCTGCCAAATTCGAAACGTCCCGCGATTGCGCCCACACGAAAGCTGCCAGCACTGAAAGCTCTACCTGGTTTTCACTGTCCTTTGGAACTGCATTCGCTGCCGCACAGACAGTCGCGCTCTGCAAAACCTTTGGTTGGTTATGATGCAACAATGCCTATGTGACTGTCGCAGAGCCTGGCTGCCAAATTCGAAACGTCCAGCGATTGCGCCCACACGAAAGCTGCCAGCACTGAAAGCTCTACCTGGTTTTCACTGTCCCTTGGAACTGCATTCGCTGCCGCACAGACATTTGTGCTCTGCAAGACCTTTGGTTGGTTATGATGCAACAATGCCTATGTGACTGTCGAAGAGCCCGGCTGCCAAATTCGAAACGTCCAGCGATTGCGCCCACACGAAAGCTGCCAGCACTGAAAGCTCTACCTGGTTTTCACTGTCCCTTGGAACTGCATTCGCTGCCGCACAGACATTCGTGATCTGCAAGAGCTTTGGTTGGTTATGATGCAACAATGCCTATGTGACTGTCGCAGAGCCTGGCTGCCAAATTCGAAACGTCCAGCGATTGCGCCCACACGAAAGCTGCCAGCACTGAAAGCTCTACCTGGTTTTCACTGTCCCTTGGAACTGCATTCGCTGCCGCACAGACATTCGCTCTCTGCAAGAGCTTTGGTTGGTTATGATGCAACAATGCCTATGTGACTGTCGAAGAGCCCGGCTGCCAAATTCGAAACGTCCAGCGATTGCGTCCACACGAAAGCTGCCAGCACTGAAAGCTCTACCTGGTTTTCACTGTCCCTTGGAACTGCATTCGCTGCCGCACAGACATTCACGCTCTGCAAATGCCTTGGTTGGTTATGATGCAACAATGCCTATGTGACTGTCGCAGAGCCCGGCTGCCAAATTCGAAACGTCCAGCGATTGCGCCCACACGAAAGCTGCCAGCACTGAAAGGTCTACCTGGTTTTCACTGTCCCTTGGAACTGCATTCGCTGCCGCACAGACATTCGCTCTCTGCAAGAGCTTTGGTTGGTTATGATGCAACAATGCCTATGTGACTGTCGCAGAGCCCGGCTGCCAAATTCGAAACGTCCAGCGATTGCGCCCACACAAAAGCTGCCAGCACTGAAAGCTCTACCTGGTTTTCACTGTCCCTTGGAACTGCATTCGCTGCCGCACAGACATTCGCGCTATGCAAAAGCCTTGGTTGTTTATGATGCAACAATGCCTATGTGACTCTGGCCGAGCCCGGCTGCCAAATTCGAAACGTCCCGCGATTGCGCCCACACGAAAGCTGCCAGCACTGAAAGCTCTACCTGGTTTTCACTGTCCCTTGGAACTGCATTCGCTGCCGCACAGACATTCACGCTATGCAAAAGCTTTGGTTGGTTATGATGCAACAATGCCTATGTGACTGTCGCAGAGCCCGGCTGCCAAATTCGAAACGTCCCGCGATTGCGCCCACACGAAAGCTGCCAGCACTGAAAGGTCTAACTGGTTTTCACTGTCCCTTGGAACTGCATTCGCTGCCGCACAGACATTCGCGCTCTGCAAAAGCCTTGGTTGGTTATGATGCAACAATGCCTATGTGACTGTCGCAGAACCCGGCTGCCAAATTCGAAACGTCCAGCGATTGCGCCCACACGAAAGCTGCCAGCACTGAAAGCTCTACCTGGTTTTCACTGTCCCTTGGAACTGCATTTGCTGCCGCACAGACATTCGCGCTATGCAAAAGCCTTGGTTGTTTATGATGCAACAATGCCTATGTGACTCTGGCCGAGCCCGGCTGCCAAATTCGAAACGTCCAGAGATTGCGCCCACACGAAAGCTGCCAGCACTGAAAGCTATACCTGGTTTTCACTGTCCCTTGGAACTGCATTCGCTGCCGCACAGACATTTGCGCTCTGCAAGAGCTTTGGTTGGTTATGATGCAACAATGCCTATGTGACTGTCGCAGAGCCCGGCTGCCAAATTCGAAACGTCCAGCGATTGCGCCCACACGAAAGCTGCCAGCACTGAAAGGTCTACCTGGTTTTCACTGTCCCTTGGAACTGCATTCGCTGCCGCACAGACATTCACGCTATGCAAAAGCTTTGGTTGGTTATGATGCAGCAATGCCTATGTGACTGTCGCAGAGCCCGGCTGCCAAATTCGAAACGTCCAGCGATTGCGCCCACACGAAAGCTGCCAGCACTGAAAGCTCTACCTGGTTTTCACTGTCCCTTGGAACTGCATTCGCTGCCGCACAGACATTAGCCCTCTGCAAGATGTTTGGTTGGGTATGATGCAACAATGCTTATGTGACTGTCGCAGAGCCCGGCTGCCAAATTCGAAACGTCCAGCGATTACGCCCACACGAATGCTGCCAGCATGAAAGGTCTACCTGGTTTTCACTGTCCCTTGGAACTGCATTCGCTGCCGCACAGACATTCGCGCTCTGGAAAAGCCTTGGTTAGTTATGATGCAACAATGCCTATGTGACTCTGGCAGAGCCCAGCTGCCAAATTCGAAACGTCCCGCGATTGCGCCCACACGAAAGCTGCCAGCACTGAAAGCTCTACCTGGTTTTCACTGTCCCTTGGAACTGCATTCGCTGCCGCACAGACATTCGTGATCTGCAAGAGCTTTGGTTGGTTATGATGCAACAATGCCTATGTGACTGTCGCAGAGCCCGGCTGCCAAATTCGAAACGTCCAGCGATTGCGCCCACACGAAAGCTGCCAGCACTGAAAGCTCTACCTGGTTTTCACTGTCCCTTGGAACTGCATTCGCTGCCGACAGACATTCGCGCTCTGCAAATGCCTTGGTTGGTTATGATGCAACAATGCCTATGTGACTGTCGCAGAGCCCGGCTGCCAAATTCGAAACGTCCAGCGATTGCGCCCACACGAAAGCTGCCAGCACTGCAAGCTCTACCTGGTTTTCACTGTCCCTTGGAACTGCATTCGCTGCCGCACAGACATTCGCGCTCTGCAAAACCTTTTGTTGGTTATGATGCAACAATGCCTATGTGACTGTCGCAGAGCCCGGCTGCCAAATTCGAAACGTACTGCGATTGCGCCCACACGAAAGCTGCCAGCACTGAAAGCTCTACCTGGTTTTCACTGTCCCTTGGAACTGCATACGCTGCCGCACAGACATTCGCGCTCTGCAAATGCCTTGGTTGGCTATGATGCAACAATGCCTATGTGACTCTGGCAGAGCCCGGCTGCCAAATTTGAAACGTCCAGCGATAGCGCCCACACGAAAGCTGCCAGCACTGAAAGGTCTACCTGGTTTTCACTGTCCCTTGGAACTGCATTCGCTGCCGCACAGACATTCGCGCTCTGCAAATGCCTTGGTTGGTTATGATGCAACAATTCCTATGTGACTGTCGCAGAGCCCGGCTGCCAAATTCGAAACCTCCAGAGATTGCGCCCACACGAAAGCTGCCAGCACTGAAAGGTCTACCTGGTTTTCACTGTCCCTTGGAACTGCATTCGCTGCCGCACAGACATTCGCGCTCTGCAAATGCCTTGGTTGGTTATGATGCAACAATGCCTATGTGACTGTTGCAGAGCCCGGCTGCCAAATTCGAAACGTCCAGCGATTGCGCCCACACGAAAGCTGCCAGCACTGAAAGGTCTACCTTGTTTTCACTGTCCCTTGGAACTGCATTCACTGCCGCACAGACATTCGCGCTCTGCAAAAGCCTGGGTTAGTTATGATGCAACAATGCCTATGTGACTCTGGCCGAGCCCGGCTGCCAAATTCGAAACGTCCAGAGACTGCGCCCACACAAAAGCTGCCAGCACTGAAAGCTCTACCTGGTTTTCACTGTCCCTTGGAACTGCATTCGCTGCCACACAGACATTTGTGCTCTGCAAGACCTTTGGGTGGTTATGATGCAACAATGCCTATGTGACTGTCGAAGAGCCCGGCTGCCAAATTCGAAACGTCCAGCGATTGCGCCCACACGAAAGCTGCCAGCACTGAAAGCTCTACCTGGTTTTCACTGTCCCTTGGAACTGCATTCGCTGCCGCACAGACATTCGTGCTCTGCAAGAGCTTTGGTTGGTTATGATGCAACAATGCCTATGTGACTGTCGCAGAGCCCGGCTGCCAAATTCGAAACGTCCACCGATTGCGCCCACACGAAAGCTGCCAGCACTGAAAGCTCTACCTGGTTTTCACTGTCCCTTGGAACTGCATTCGCTGCCGCACAGACATTCGCGCTCTGCAAAAGCCTTGGTTGTTTATGATGCAACAATGCCTATGTGACTCTGGCCGAGCCCAGTTGCCAAATTCGAAACGTCCAGCGATTGCGCCCACACGAAAGCTGCCAGCACTGCAAGCTCTACCTGGTTTTCACTGTCCCTTGGAACTCCATTCGCTGCCGCAGAGACATTCGTGCTCTGCAAGATGTTTGGTTGGTTATGATGCAACAATGCCTATGTGACTGTCGCAGAGCCCGGCTGCCAAATTCGAAACGTCCAGAGATTGCGCCCACACGAAAGCTCCCAGCACTGAAAGGTCTAACTGGTTTTCACTGTCCCTTGGAACTGCATTCGCTGCCGCACAGACATTCACGCTATGCAAAAGCTTTGGTTGGTTATGATGCAACAATGCCTATGTGACTCTGGCCGAGCCCGGCTGCCAAATTCGACACGTCCAGCGATAGCGCCCACACGAAAGCTGCCAGCACTGAAAGCTCTACCTGGTTTTCACTGTCCCTTGGAACTGCATTCGCTGCCGCACAGACATTCGCGCTCTGCAAAAGCCTTGGTTGTTTATGATGCAACAATGCCTATGTGACTCTGGCCGAGCCCAGCTGCCAAATTCGAAACGTCCCGCGATTGCGCCCAGACGAAAGCTGCCAGCACTGAAAGCTCTACCTGGTTTTCACTGTCCCTTGGAACTGCATTCGCTGCCGCACAGACATTTGCGCTCTGCAAGAGCTTTGGTTGGTTATGATGCAACAATGCCTATGTGACTGTCGCAGAGCCCGGCTGCCAAATTCGAAACGTCCAGCGATTGCGCCCAGACGAAAGCTGCCAGCACTGAAAGCTCTACCTGGTTTTCACTGTCCCTTGGAACTGCATTCGCTGCCGCACAGACATTCAAGCTATGCAAAAGCTTTGGTTGGTTATGATGCAACAATGCCTATGTGACTGTCGCAGAGCCCGGCTGCCAAATTCGAAACGTCCAGCGATTGCGCCCACACGAAAGCTGCCAGCACTGAAACCTCTACCTGGTTTTCACTGTCCCTTGGAAATGCATTCGCTGCCGCACAGACATTCGTGCTCTCCAAGATGTTTGGTTGGTTATGATGCAACAATGCCTATGTGACTGTCGCAGAGCCCGGCTGCCAAATTCGAAACGTCCACCGATTGCGCCCACACGAAAGCTGCCAGCACTGAAAGCTCTACCTGGTTTTCACTGTCCCTTGGAACTGCATTCGCTGCCGCACAGACATTCGCGCTCTGCAAATGCCTTGGTTGGTTATGATGCAACAATGCCTATGTGACTGTCGCAGAACCCGGCTGCCAAATTCGAAACGTCCAGCGATTGCGCCCACACGAAAGCTGCCAGCACTGAAAGCTCTACCTGGTTTTCACTGTCCCTTGGAACTCCATTCGCTGCCGCACAGACATTCACGCTATGCAAAAGCTTTGGTTGGTTATGATGCAACAATGCCTATGTGACTCTGGCCGAGCCCGGCTGCCAAATTCGAAACGTCCAGAGATTGCGCCCACACGAAAGCTGCCAGCACTGAAAGGTCTACCTTGTTTTCACTGTCCCTTGGAACTGCATTCGCTGCCGCACAGACATTTGCGCTCTGCAAAAGCCTTGGTTGGTTATGATGCAACAATGCCTATGTGACTGTCGAAGAGCCCGGCTGCCAAATTCGAAACGTCCAGCGATTGCGCCCACACGAAAGCTGCCAGCACTGAAAGCTCTACCTGGTTTTCACTATCCCTTGGAACTGCATTCGCTGCCGCACAGACATTCGCGCTCTGCAAAAGCCTTGGTTGTTTATGATGCAACAATGCCTATGTGACTCTGGCCGAGCCCGGCTGCCAAATTCGAAACGTCCAGCGATTGCGCCCACACGAAAGCTGCCAGCACTGAAAGCTATACCTGGTTTTCACTGTCCCTTGGAACTGCATTCGCTGCCGCACAGACATTTGCGCTCTGCAAGAGCTTTGGTTGGTTATGATGCAACAATGCCTATGTGACTGTCGCAGAGCCCGGCTGCCAAATTCGAAACGTCCAGCGATTGCGCCCAGACGAAAGCTGCCAGCACTGAAAGCTCTACCTGGTTTTCACTGTCCCTTGGAACTGCATTCGCTGCCGCACAGACATTCAAGCTATGCAAAAGCTTTGGTTGGTTATGATGCAACAATGCCTATGTGACTGTCGCAGAGCCCGGCTGCCAAATTCGAAACGTCCAGCGATTGCGCCCACACGAAAGCTGCCAGCACTGAAACCTCTACCTGGTTTTCACTGTCCCTTGGAAATGCATTCGCTGCCGCACAGACATTCGTGCTCTCCAAGATGTTTGGTTGGTTATGATGCAACAATGCCTATGTGACTGTCGCAGAGCCCGGCTGCCAAATTCGAAACGTCCACCGATTGCGCCCACACGAAAGCTGCCAGCACTGAAAGGTCTACCTGGTTTTCACTGTCCCTTGGAACTGCATTCGCTGCCGCACAGACATTCGCGCTCTGCAAATGCCTTGGTTGGTTATGATGCAACAATGCCTATGTGACTGTCGCAGAACCCGGCTGCCAAATTCGAAACGTCCAGCGATTGCGCCCACACGAAAGCTGCCAGCACTGAAAGCTCTACCTGGTTTTCACTGTCCCTTGGAACTGCATTCGCTGCCGCACAGACATTCACGCTATGCAAAAGCTTTGGTTGGTTATGATGTAACAATGCCTATGTGACTCTGGCCGAGCCCGGCTGCCAAATTCGAAACGTCCCGCGATTGCGCCCACACGAAAGCTGCCAGCACTGAAAGCTCTACCTGGTTTTCACTGTCCCTTGGAACTGCATTCGCTGCCGCACAGACATTCGTGCTCTGCAAGAGCTTTGGTTGGTTATGATGCAACAATGCCTATGTGACTGTCGCAGAGCCCGGCTGCCAAATTCGAAACGTCCAGCGATTGCGCCCACACGAAAGCTGCCAGCACTGAAAGCTCTACCTGGTTTTCACTGTCCCTTGGAACTGCATTCGCTGCCGCACAGACATTCGCTCTCTGCAAGATGTTTGGTTGGTTATGATGCAACAATGCCTATGTGACTGTCGCAGAGCCCGGCTGCCAAATTCGAAACGTCCCGCGATTGCGCCCACACGAAAGCTGCCAGCATGAAAGGTCTACCTGGTTTTCACTGTCCCTTGGAACTGCATTCGCTGCCGCACAGACATTCGCGCTCTGCAAAAGCCTTGGTTAGTTATGATGCAACAATGCCTATGTGACTCTGGCAGAGCCCAGATGCCAAATTCGAAACGTCCCGCGATTGCGCCCACACGAAAGCTGCCAGCACTGAAAGCTCTACCTGGTTTTCACTGTCCCTTGGAACTGCATTCGCTGCCGCACAGACATTCGCGCTCTGCAAAACCTTTGGTTGGTTATGATGCATCAATGCCTATGTGACTGTCGCAGAGCCTGGCTGCCAAATTCGAAACGTCCAGCGATTGCGCCCACACGAAAGCTGCCAGCACTGAAAGCTCTACCTGGTTTTCACTGTCCCTTGGAACTGCATTCGCTGCCGCACAGACATTCGCGCTCTGCAAGAGCTTTGGTTGGTTATGATGCAACAATGCCTATGTGACTCTGGCAGAGCCCGGCTGCCAGATTCGAAACGTCCAGCGATTGCGCCCACACGAAAGCTGCCAGCACTGAAAGCTCTACCTGGTTTTCACTGTCCCTTGGAACTGCATTCGCTGCCGCACAGACATTCGCGCTCTGCAAATGCCTTGGTTGGTTATGATGCAACAATGCCTATGTGACTCTGGCAGAGCCCGGCTGCCAAATTCGAAACGTCCAGCGATTGCGCCCACACGAAAGCTGCCAGCACTGCAAGCTCTACCTGGTTTTCACTGTCCCTTGGAACTGCATTCGCTGCCGCACAGACATTCGCGCTCTGCAAATGCCTTGGTTGGCTATGATGCAACAATGTCTATGTGACTCTGGCAGAGCCCGGCTGCCAAATTTGAAACGTCCAGCGATTGCGCCCATACGAATAATGCAAGCACTGCAAGCTCTACCTGGTTTTCACTGTCCCTTGGAACTGCATTCGCTGCCGCACAGACATTCGCGCTATGCAAAAGCCTTGGTTGGTTATGATGCAACAATGCCTATGTGACTCTGGCAGAGCCCAGCTGCCAAATTCGAAACGTCCCGCGATTGCGCCCACACGAAAGCTGCCAGCACTGAAAGGTCTACCTGGTTTTCACTGTCCCTTGGAATTGCATTCGCTGCTGCACAGACATTCGCGCTCTGCAAAAGCCTTGGTTGGTTATGATGCAACAATGCCTATGTGACTGTCGCAGAGCCCGGCTGCCAAATTCGAAACGTCCAGTGATTGCGCCCACACGAAAGCTCCCAGCACTGAAAGCTCTACCTGGTTTTCACTGTCCCTTGGAACTGCATTCGCTGCCGCACAGACATTCACGCTATCCGGAGCTTTGGTTGGTTATGATGCAACAATACCTACGTGACTGTCACAGAGCCCGGCTGCCAAATTCGAAACGTCCAGCGATTGCGTCCACACGAAAGCTTCCAGCACTGAAAGCTCTACCTGGTTTTCACTGTCCATTGGAACTGCATTCGCTGCCGCACAGACATTCGCGCTCTGCAAATGCCTTGGTTGGTTATGATGCAACAATGCCTATGTGACTGTCGCAGAGCCCGGCTGCCAAATTCGAAACATCCAGAGATTGCGCCCACACGAAAGCTGCCAGCACTGAAAGGTCTAACTGGTTTTCACTGTCCCTTGGAACTGCATTCGCTGCCGCGCAGACATTCACGCTCTGCAAGACCTTTGGTTGGTTATGATGCAACAATGCCTATGTGACTCTGGCCGAGCCCGGCTGCCAAATTCGAAACGTCCAGCGATTGCGCCCATATGAAAGCTGCCAGCACTGAAAGCTCTACCTGGTTTTCACTGTCCCTTGGAACTGCATTCGCTGCCGCGCAGACATTCGCGCTCTGCAAATGCCTTGGCTGATTATGATGCAACAATACCTATGTGACTCTGGCAGAGCCCGGCTGCCAAATTCGAAACGTCCCGCGATTGCGCCCACACGAAAGCTGCCAGCACTGAAAGCTCTACCTGGTTTTCACTGTCCCTTGGAACTGCATTTGCTGCCGCACAGACATTCGCGCTCTGCAAGACCTTTGGTTGGTTATGATGCAACAATGCCTATGTGACTCTGGCCGAGCCCGGCTGCCAAATTCGAAACGTCCCGCGATTGCGCCCACACGAAAGCTGCCAGCACTGAAAGCTCTACCTGGTTTTCACTGTCCCTTGGAACTGCATTCGCTGCCGCACAGACATTCACGCTCTGCAAAACCTTTTGTTGGGTATGATGCAACAATGCCTATGTGACTCTGGCAGAGTCCGGCTGCCAAATTCGAAACGTCCCGCGATTGCGCCCACACGAAAGCTGCCAGCACTGAAAGCTCTACCTGGTTTTCACTGTCCTTTGGAACTGCATTCGCTGCCGCACAGACAGTCGCGCTCTGCAAAACCTTTGGTTGGTTATGATGCAACAATGCCTATGTGACTGTCGCAGAGCCTGGCTGCCAAATTCGAAACGTCCAGCGATTGCGCCCACACGAAAGCTGCCAGCACTGAAAGCTCTACCTGGTTTTCACTGTCCCTTGGAACTGCATTCGCTGCCGCACAGACATTTGTGCTCTGCAAGACCTTTGGTTGGTTATGATGCAACAATGCCTATGTGACTGTCGAAGAGCCCGGCTGCCAAATTCGAAACGTCCAGCGATTGCGCCCACACGAAAGCTGCCAGCACTGAAAGCTCTACCTGGTTTTCACTGTCCCTTGGAACTGCATTCGCTGCCGCACAGACATTCGTGATCTGCAAGAGCTTTGGTTGGTTATGATGCAACAATGCCTATGTGACTGTCGCAGAGCCTGGCTGCCAAATTCGAAACGTCCAGCGATTGCGCCCACACGAAAGCTGCCAGCACTGAAAGCTCTACCTGGTTTTCACTGTCCCTTGGAACTGCATTCGCTGCCGCACAGACATTCGCTCTCTGCAAGAGCTTTGGTTGGTTATGATGCAACAATGCCTATGTGACTGTCGAAGAGCCCGGCTGCCAAATTCGAAACGTCCAGCGATTGCGTCCACACGAAAGCTGCCAGCACTGAAAGCTCTACCTGGTTTTCACTGTCCCTTGGAACTGCATTCGCTGCCGCACAGACATTCACGCTCTGCAAATGCCTTGGTTGGTTATGATGCAACAATGCCTATGTGACTGTCGCAGAGCCCGGCTGCCAAATTCGAAACGTCCAGCGATTGCGCCCACACGAAAGCTGCCAGCACTGAAAGGTCTACCTGGTTTTCACTGTCCCTTGGAACTGCATTCGCTGCCGCACAGACATTCGCTCTCTGCAAGAGCTTTGGTTGGTTATGATGCAACAATGCCTATGTGACTGTCGCAGAGCCCGGCTGCCAAATTCGAAACGTCCAGCGATTGCGCCCACACAAAAGCTGCCAGCACTGAAAGCTCTACCTGGTTTTCACTGTCCCTTGGAACTGCATTCGCTGCCGCACAGACATTCGCGCTATGCAAAAGCCTTGGTTGTTTATGATGCAACAATGCCTATGTGACTCTGGCCGAGCCCGGCTGCCAAATTCGAAACGTCCCGCGATTGCGCCCACACGAAAGCTGCCAGCACTGAAAGCTCTACCTGGTTTTCACTGTCCCTTGGAACTGCATTCGCTGCCGCACAGACATTCACGCTATGCAAAAGCTTTGGTTGGTTATGATGCAACAATGCCTATGTGACTGTCGCAGAGCCCGGCTGCCAAATTCGAAACGTCCCGCGATTGCGCCCACACGAAAGCTGCCAGCACTGAAAGGTCTAACTGGTTTTCACTGTCCCTTGGAACTGCATTCGCTGCCGCACAGACATTCGCGCTCGCAAAAGCCTTGGTTGGTTATGATGCAACAATGCCTATGTGACTGTCGCAGAACCCGGCTGCCAAATTCGAAACGTCCAGCGATTGCGCCCACACGAAAGCTGCCAGCACTGAAAGCTCTACCTGGTTTTCACTGTCCCTTGGAACTGCATTTGCTGCCGCACAGACATTCGCGCTATGCAAAAGCCTTGGTTGTTTATGATGCAACAATGCCTATGTGACTCTGGCCGAGCCCGGCTGCCAAATTCGAAACGTCCAGAGATTGCGCCCACACGAAAGCTGCCAGCACTGAAAGCTATACCTGGTTTTCACTGTCCCTTGGAACTGCATTCGCTGCCGCACAGACATTTGCGCTCTGCAAGAGCTTTGGTTGGTTATGATGCAACAATGCCTATGTGACTGTCGCAGAGCCCGGCTGCCAAATTCGAAACGTCCAGCGATTGCGCCCACACGAAAGCTGCCAGCACTGAAAGGTCTACCTGGTTTTCACTGTCCCTTGGAACTGCATTCGCTGCCGCACAGACATTCACGCTATGCAAAAGCTTTGGTTGGTTATGATGCAGCAATGCCTATGTGACTGTCGCAGAGCCCGGCTGCCAAATTCGAAACGTCCAGCGATTGCGCCCACACGAAAGCTGCCAGCACTGAAAGCTCTACCTGGTTTTCACTGTCCCTTGGAACTGCATTCGCTGCCGCACAGACATTAGCCCTCTGCAAGATGTTTGGTTGGGTATGATGCAACAATGCTTATGTGACTGTCGCAGAGCCCGGCTGCCAAATTCGAAACGTCCAGCGATTACGCCCACACGAATGCTGCCAGCATGAAAGGTCTACCTGGTTTTCACTGTCCCTTGGAACTGCATTCGCTGCCGCACAGACATTCGCGCTCTGGAAAAGCCTTGGTTAGTTATGATGCAACAATGCCTATGTGACTCTGGCAGAGCCCAGCTGCCAAATTCGAAACGTCCCGCGATTGCGCCCACACGAAAGCTGCCAGCACTGAAAGCTCTACCTGGTTTTCACTGTCCCTTGGAACTGCATTCGCTGCCGCACAGACATTCGTGATCTGCAAGAGCTTTGGTTGGTTATGATGCAACAATGCCTATGTGACTGTCGCAGAGCCCGGCTGCCAAATTCGAAACGTCCAGCGATTGCGCCCACACGAAAGCTGCCAGCACTGAAAGCTCTACCTGGTTTTCACTGTCCCTTGGAACTGCATTCGCTGCCGACAGACATTCGCGCTCTGCAAATGCCTTGGTTGGTTATGATGCAACAATGCCTATGTGACTGTCGCAGAGCCCGGCTGCCAAATTCGAAACGTCCAGCGATTGCGCCCACACGAAAGCTGCCAGCACTGCAAGCTCTACCTGGTTTTCACTGTCCCTTGGAACTGCATTCGCTGCCGCACAGACATTCGCGCTCTGCAAAACCTTTTGTTGGTTATGATGCAACAATGCCTATGTGACTGTCGCAGAGCCCGGCTGCCAAATTCGAAACGTACTGCGATTGCGCCCACACGAAAGCTGCCAGCACTGAAAGCTCTACCTGGTTTTCACTGTCCCTTGGAACTGCATACGCTGCCGCACAGACATTCGCGCTCTGCAAATGCCTTGGTTGGCTATGATGCAACAATGCCTATGTGACTCTGGCAGAGCCCGGCTGCCAAATTTGAAACGTCCAGCGATAGCGCCCACACGAAAGCTGCCAGCACTGAAAGGTCTACCTGGTTTTCACTGTCCCTTGGAACTGCATTCGCTGCCGCACAGACATTCGCGCTCTGCAAATGCCTTGGTTGGTTATGATGCAACAATTCCTATGTGACTGTCGCAGAGCCCGGCTGCCAAATTCGAAACCTCCAGAGATTGCGCCCACACGAAAGCTGCCAGCACTGAAAGGTCTACCTGGTTTTCACTGTCCCTTGGAACTGCATTCGCTGCCGCACAGACATTCGCGCTCTGCAAATGCCTTGGTTGGTTATGATGCAACAATGCCTATGTGACTGTCGCAGAGCCCGGATGCCAAATTCGAAACGTCCAGCGACTGCGCCCACACGAAAGCTGCCAGCACTGAAAGCTCTACCTGGTTTTCACTGTCCCTTGGAACTGCATACGCTGCCGCACAGACATTCGCGCTCTGCAAATGCCTTGGTTGGCTATGATGCAACAATGCCTATGTGACTCTGGCAGAGCCCGGCTGCCAAATTTGAAACGTCCAGCGATAGCGCCCACACGAAAGCTGCCAGCACTGAAAGGTCTACCTGGTTTTCACTGTCCTTTGGAACTGCATTCGCTGCCGCACAGACATTCGCGCTCTGCTAATGCCTTGGTTGGTTATGATGCAACAATGCTTATGTGACTGTCGCAGAGCCCGGCTGCCAAATTCGAAACGTCCAGCGATTACGCCCACACGAATGCTGCCAGCATGAAAGGTCTACCTGGTTTTCACTGTCCCTTGGAACTGCATTCGCTGCCGCACAGACATTCGCGCTCTTCAAAAGCCTTGGTTGTTTATGATGGAACAATGCCTATGTGATTCTGGCCGAGCCCAGCTGCCAAATTCGAAACGTCCCGCGATTGCGCCCAGACGAAAGCTGCCAGCACCGAAAGGTGTACCTGGTTTTCACTGTCCCTTGGAACTGCATTCGCTGCCGCACAGACATTCACGATATGCAAAAGCTTTGGTTGGTTATGATGCAACAATGCCTATGTGACTCTGGCCGAGCCCGCCTGCCAAATTCGAAACGTCCAGAGATTGCGCCCACACAAAAGCTGCCAGCACTGAAAGCTCTACCTGGTTTTCACTGTCCCTTGGAACTGCATTCGCTGCCGCACAGACATTTGTGCTCTGCAAGACCTTTGGTTGGTTATGATGCAACAATGCCTATGTGACTGTCGAAGAGCCCGGCTGCCAAATTCGAAACGTCCAGCGATTGCGCCCACACGAAAGCTGCCAGCACTGAAAGCTCTACCTGGTTTTCACTGTCCCTTGGAACTGCATTCGTTGCCGCACAGACATTCGTGCTCTGCAAGAGCTTTGGTTGGTTATGATGCAACAATGCCTATGTGACTGTCGCAGAACCCGGCTGCCAAATTCGAAACGTCCAGCGATTGCGCCCACACGAAAGCTGCCAGCACTGAAAGCTCTACCTGTTTTTCACTGTCCCTTGGAACTGCATTCGCTGCCGCACAGACATTCGCGCTCTGCAAATGCCTTGGTTGGTTATGATGCAACAATGCCTATGTGACTGTCGCAGAGCCCGGCTGCCAAATTCGAAACGTCCAGCGATTGCGCCCACACGAAAGCTGCCAGCACTGCAAGCTCTACCTGGTTTTCACTGTCCCTTGGAACTGCATTCGCTGCCGCACAGACATTCGCGCTCTGCAAAACCTTTTGTTGGTTATGATGCAACAATGCCTATGTGACTGTCGCAGAGCCCGGCTGCCAAATTCGAAACGTCCAGCGATTGCGCCCACACGAAAGCTGCCAGCACTGAAAGCTCTACCTGGTTTTCACTGTCCCTTGGAACTGCATTCGCTGCCGCACAGACATTCGCGCTCTGGAAAAGCCTTGGTTAGTTATGATGCAACAATGCCTATGTGACTCTGGCAGAGCCCAGCTGCCAAATTCGAAACGTCCCGCGATTGCGCCCACACGAAAGCTGCCAGCACTGAAAGCTCTACCTGGTTTTCACTGTCCCTTGGAACTGCATTCGCTGCCGCACAGACATTCGTGATCTGCAAGAGCTTTGGTTGGTTATGATGCAACAATGCCTATGTGACTGTCGCAGAGCCCGGCTGCCAAATTCGAAACGTCCAGCGATTGCGCCCACACGAAAGCTGCCAGCACTGAAAGCTCTACCTGGTTTTCACTGTCCCTTGGAACTGCATTCGCTGCCGACAGACATTCGCGCTCTGCAAATGCCTTGGTTGGTTATGATGCAACAATGCCTATGTGACTGTCGCAGAGCCCGGCTGCCAAATTCGAAACGTCCAGCGATTGCGCCCACACGAAAGCTGCCAGCACTGCAAGCTCTACCTGGTTTTCACTGTCCCTTGGAACTGCATTCGCTGCCGCACAGACATTCGCGCTCTGCAAAACCTTTTGTTGGTTATGATGCAACAATGCCTATGTGACTGTCGCAGAGCCCGGCTGCCAAATTCGAAACGTACTGCGATTGCGCCCACACGAAAGCTGCCAGCACTGAAAGCTCTACCTGGTTTTCACTGTCCCTTGGAACTGCATACGCTGCCGCACAGACATTCGCGCTCTGCAAATGCCTTGGTTGGCTATGATGCAACAATGCCTATGTGACTCTGGCAGAGCCCGGCTGCCAAATTTGAAACGTCCAGCGATAGCGCCCACACGAAAGCTGCCAGCACTGAAAGGTCTACCTGGTTTTCACTGTCCCTTGGAACTGCATTCGCTGCCGCACAGACATTCGCGCTCTGCAAATGCCTTGGTTGGTTATGATGCAACAATTCCTATGTGACTGTCGCAGAGCCCGGCTGCCAAATTCGAAACCTCCAGAGATTGCGCCCACACGAAAGCTGCCAGCACTGAAAGGTCTACCTGGTTTTCACTGTCCCTTGGAACTGCATTCGCTGCCGCACAGACATTCGCGCTCTGCAAATGCCTTGGTTGGTTATGATGCAACAATGCCTATGTGACTGTCGCAGAGCCCGGATGCCAAATTCGAAACGTCCAGCGACTGCGCCCACACGAAAGCTGCCAGCACTGAAAGCTCTACCTGGTTTTCACTGTCCCTTGGAACTGCATACGCTGCCGCACAGACATTCGCGCTCTGCAAATGCCTTGGTTGGCTATGATGCAACAATGCCTATGTGACTCTGGCAGAGCCCGGCTGCCAAATTTGAAACGTCCAGCGATAGCGCCCACACGAAAGCTGCCAGCACTGAAAGGTCTACCTGGTTTTCACTGTCCTTTGGAACTGCATTCGCTGCCGCACAGACATTCGCGCTCTGCTAATGCCTTGGTTGGTTATGATGCAACAATGCTTATGTGACTGTCGCAGAGCCCGGCTGCCAAATTCGAAACGTCCAGCGATTACGCCCACACGAATGCTGCCAGCATGAAAGGTCTACCTGGTTTTCACTGTCCCTTGGAACTGCATTCGCTGCCGCACAGACATTCGCGCTCTTCAAAAGCCTTGGTTGTTTATGATGGAACAATGCCTATGTGATTCTGGCCGAGCCCAGCTGCCAAATTCGAAACGTCCCGCGATTGCGCCCAGACGAAAGCTGCCAGCACCGAAAGGTGTACCTGGTTTTCACTGTCCCTTGGAACTGCATTCGCTGCCGCACAGACATTCACGCTATGCAAAAGCTTTGGTTGGTTATGATGCAACAATGCCTATGTGACTCTGGCCGAGCCCGCCTGCCAAATTCGAAACGTCCAGAGATTGCGCCCACACAAAAGCTGCCAGCACTGAAAGCTCTACCTGGTTTTCACTGTCCCTTGGAACTGCATTCGCTGCCGCACAGACATTTGTGCTCTGCAAGACCTTTGGTTGGTTATGATGCAACAATGCCTATGTGACTGTCGAAGAGCCCGGCTGCCAAATTCGAAACGTCCAGCGATTGCGCCCACACGAAAGCTGCCAGCACTGAAAGCTCTACCTGGTTTTCACTGTCCCTTGGAACTGCATTCGTTGCCGCACAGACATTCGTGCTCTGCAAGAGCTTTGGTTGGTTATGATGCAACAATGCCTATGTGACTGTCGCAGAGCCCGGCTGCCAAATTCGAAACGTCCAGCGATTGCGCCCACACGAAAGCTGCCAGCACTGAAAGCTCTACCTGTTTTTCACTGTCCCTTGGAACTGCATTCGCTGCCGCACAGACATTCGCGCTCTGCAAATGCCTTGGTTGGTTATGATGCAACAATGCCTATGTGACTGTCGCAGAGCCCGGCTGCCAAATTCGAAACGTCCAGCGATTGCGCCCACACGAAAGCTGCCAGCACTGCAAGCTCTACCTGGTTTTCACTGTCCCTTGGAACTGCATTCGCTGCCGCACAGACATTCGCGCTCTGCAAAACCTTTTGTTGGTTATGATGCAACAATGCCTATGTGACTGTCGCAGAGCCCGGCTGCCAAATTCGAAACGTCCAGCGATTGCGCCCACACGAAAGCTGCCAGCACTGAAAGCTCTACCTGGTTTTCACTGTCCCTTGGAACTGCATACGCTGCCGCACAGACATTCGCGCTCTGCAAATGCCTTGGTTGGCTATGATGCAACAATGCCTATGTGACTCTGGCAGAGCCCGGCTGCCAAATTTGAAACGTCCAGCGATAGCGCCCACACGAAAGCTGCCAGCACTGAAAGGTCTACCTGGTTTTCACTGTCCCTTGGAACTGCATTCGCTGCCGCACAGACATTCGCGCTCTGCAAATGCCTTGGTTGGTTATGATGCAACAATTCCTATGTGACTGTCGCAGAGCCCGGCTGCCAAATTCGAAACCTCCAGAGATTGCGCCCACACGAAAGCTGCCAGCACTGAAAGGTCTACCTGGTTTTCACTGTCCCTTGGAACTGCATTCGCTGCCGCACAGACATTCGCGCTCTGCAAATGCCTTGGTTGGTTATGATGCAACAATGCCTATGTGACTGTCGCAGAGCCCGGATGCCAAATTCGAAACGTCCAGCGATTGCGCCCACACGAAAGCTGCCAGCACTGAAAGCTCTACCTGGTTTTCACTGTCCCTTGGAACTGCATACGCTGCCGCACAGACATTCGCGCTCTGCAAATGCCTTGGTTGGCTATGATGCAACAATGCCTATGTGACTCTGGCAGAGCCCGGCTGCCAAATTTGAAACGTCCAGCGATAGCGCCCACACGAAAGCTGCCAGCACTGAAAGGTCTACCTGGTTTTCACTGTCCTTTGGAACTGCATTCGCTGCCGCACAGACATTCGCGCTCTGCTAATGCCTTAGTTGGTTATGATGCAACAATGCTTATGTGACTGTCGCAGAGCCCGGCTGCCAAATTCGAAACGTCCAGCGATTACGCCCACACGAATGCTGCCAGCATGAAAGGTCTACCTGGTTTTCACTGTCCCTTGGAACTGCATTCGCTGCCGCACAGACATTCGCGCTCTTCAAAAGCCTTGGTTGTTTATGATGGAACAATGCCTATGTGATTCTGGCCGAGCCCAGCTGCCAAATTCGAAACGTCCCGCGATTGCGCCCAGACGAAAGCTGCCAGCAGCGAAAGGTGTACCTGGTTTTCACTGTCCCTTGGAACTGCATTCGCTGCCGCACAGACATTCACGCTATGCAAAAGCTTTGGTTGGTTATGATGCAACAATGCCTATGTGACTCTGGCCGAGCCCGCCTGCCAAATTCGAAACGTCCAGAGATTGCGCCCACACAAAAGCTGCCAGCACTGAAAGCTCTACCTGGTTTTCACTGTCCCTTGGAACTGCATTCGCTGCCGCACAGACATTTGTGCTCTGCAAGACCTTTGGTTGGTTATGATGCAACAATGCCTATGTGACTGTCGAAGAGCCCGGCTGCCAAATTCGAAACGTCCAGCGATTGCGCCCACACGAAAGCTGCCAGCACTGAAAGCTCTACCTGGTTTTCACTGTCCCTTGGAACTGCATTCGTTGCCGCACAGACATTCGTGCTCTGCAAGAGCTTTGGTTGGTTATGATGCAACAATGCCTATGTGACTGTCGCAGAGCCCGGCTGCCAAATTCGAAACGTCCAGCGATTGCGCCCACACGAAAGCTGCCAGCACTGAAAGCTCTACCTGTTTTTCACTGTCCCTTGGAACTGCATTCGCTGCCGCACAGACATTCGCGCTCTGCAAATGCCTTGGTTGGTTATGATGCAACAATGCCTATGTGACTGTCGCAGAGCCCGGCTGCCAAATTCGAAACGTCCAGCGATTGCGCCCACACGAAAGCTGCCAGCACTGCAAGCTCTACCTGGTTTTCACTGTCCCTTGGAACTGCATTCGCTGCCGCACAGACATTCGCGCTCTGCAAAACCTTTTGTTGGTTATGATGCAACAATGCCTATGTGACTGTCGCAGAGCCCGGCTGCCAAATTCGAAACGTCCAGCGATTGCGCCCACACGAAAGCTGCCAGCACTGAAAGCTCTACCTGGTTTTCACTGTCCCTTGGAACTGCATACGCTGCCGCACAGACATTCGCGCTCTGCAAATGCCTTGGTTGGCTATGATGCAACAATGCCTATGTGACTCTGGCAGAGCCCGGCTGCCAAATTTGAAACGTCCAGCGATAGCGCCCACACGAAAGCTGCCAGCACTGAAAGGTCTACCTGGTTTTCACTGTCCCTTGGAACTGCATTCGCTGCCGCACAGACATTCGCGCTCTGCAAATGCCTTGGTTGGTTATGATGCAACAATTCCTATGTGACTGTCGCAGAGCCCGGCTGCCAAATTCGAAACGTCCAGCGATTGCGCCCACACGAAAGCTGCCAGCACTGAAAGGTCTACCTGGTTTTCACTGTCCCTTGGAACTGCATTCGCTGCCGCACAGACATTCGCGCTCTGCAAAACCTTTTGTTGGTTATGATGCAACAATGCCTATGTGACTGTCGCAGAGCTCGGCTGCCAAATTCGAAACGTCCAGCGATTGCGCCCACACGAAAGCTGCCAGCACTGAAAGCTCTACCTGGTTTTCACTGTCCCTTGGAACTGCATACGCTGCCGCACAGACATTCGCGCTCTGCAAATGCCTTGGTTGGCTATGATGCAACAATGCCTATGTGACTCTGGCAGAGCCCGGCTGCCAAATTTGAAACGTCCAGCGATAGCGCCCACACGAAAGCTGCCAGCACTGAAAGCTCTACCTGGTTTTCACTGTCCCTTGGAACTGCATTCGCTGCCGCACAGACATTCGCGCTCTGCAAATGCCTTGGTTGGTTATGATGCAACAATGCCTATGTGACTGTCGCAGAGCCCGGCTGCCAAATTCGAAACCTCCAGAGATTGCGCCCACACGAAAGCTGCCAGCACTGAAAGGTCTACCTGGTTTTCACTGTCCCTTGGAACTGCATTCGCTGCCGCACAGACATTCGCGCTCTTCAAAAGCCTTGGTTGTTTATGATGCAACAATGCCTATGTGACTCTGGCCGAGCCCAGCTGCCAAATTCGAAACGTCCCGCGATTGCGCCCAGACGAAAGCTGCCAGCACCGAAAGGTCTACCTGGTTTTCACTGTCCCTTGGAACTGCATTCACTGCCGCACAGACATTCACGCTATGCAAAAGCTTTGGTTGGTTATGATGCAACAATGCCTATGTGACTCTGGCCGAGCCCGGCTGCCAAATTCGAAACGTCCAGAGATTGCGCCCACACAAAAGCTGCCAGCACTGAAAGCTCTACCTGGTTTTCACTGTCCCTTGGAACTGCATTCGCTGCCGCACAGACATTTGTGCTCTGCAAGACCTTTGGGTGGTTATGATGCAACAATGCCTATGTGACTGTCGAAGAGCCCGGCTGCCAAATTCGAAACGTCCAGCGATTGCGCCCACACGAAAGCTGCCAGCACTGAAAGCTCTACCTGGTTTTCACTGTCCCTTGGAACTGCATTCGCTGCCGCACAGACATTCGCTCTCTGCAAGAGCTTTGGTTGGTTATGATGCAACAATGCCTATGTGACTGTCGCAGAGCCCGGCTGCCAAATTCGAAACGTCCAGCGATTGCGCCCACACAAAAGCTGCCAGCACTGAAAGCTCTACCTGGTTTTCACTGTCCCTTGGAACTGCATTCGCTGCCGCACAGACATTCGCGCTATGCAAAAGCCTTGGTTGTTTATGATGCAATAATGCCTATGTGACTCTGGCCGAGCCCGGCTGCCAAATTCGAAACGTCCCGCGATTGCGCCCACACGAAAGCTGCCAGCACTGAAAGCTCTACCTGGTTTTCACTGTCCCTTGGAACTGCATTCGCTGCCGCACAGACATTCACGCTATGCAAAAGCTTTGGTTGGTTATGATGCAACAATGCCTATGTGACTGTCGCAGAGCCCGGCTGCCAAATTCGAAACGTCCCGCGATTGCGCCCACACGAAAGCTGCCAGCACTGAAAGGTCTAACTGGTTTTCACTGTCCCTTGGAACTGCATTCGCTGCCGCACAGACATTCGCGCTCTGCAAAAGCCTTGGTTGGTTATGATGCAACAATGCCTATGTGACTGTCGCAGAACCCGGCTGCCAAATTCGAAACGTCCAGCGATTGCGCCCACACGAAAGCTGCCAGCACTGAAAGCTCTACCTGGTTTTCACTGTCCCTTGGAACTGCATTTGCTGCCGCACAGACATTCGCGCTATGCAAAAGCCTTGGTTGTTTATGATGCAACAATGCCTATGTGACTCTGGCCGAGCCCGGCTGCCAAATTCGAAACGTCCAGAGATTGCGCCCACACGAAAGCTGCCAGCACTGAAAGCTATACCTGGTTTTCACTGTCCCTTGGAACTGCATTCGCTGCCGCACAGACATTTGCGCTCTGCAAGAGCTTTGGTTGGTTATGATGCAACAATGCCTATGTGACTGTCGCAGAGCCCGGCTGCCAAATTCGAAACGTCCAGCGATTGCGCCCACACGAAAGCTGCCAGCACTGAAAGGTCTACCTGGTTTTCACTGTCCCTTGGAACTGCATTCGCTGCCGCACAGACATTCACGCTATGCAAAAGCTTTGGTTGGTTATGATGCAGCAATGCCTATGTGACTGTCGCAGAGCCCGGCTGCCAAATTCGAAACGTCCAGCGATTGCGCCCACACGAAAGCTGCCAGCACTGAAAGCTCTACCTGGTTTTCACTGTCCCTTGGAACTGCATTCGCTGCCGCACAGACATTAGCCCTCTGCAAGATGTTTGGTTGGGTATGATGCAACAATGCTTATGTGACTGTCGCAGAGCCCGGCTGCCAAATTCGAAACGTCCAGCGATTACGCCCACACGAATGCTGCCAGCATGAAAGGCCTACCTGGTTTTCACTGTCCCTTGGAACTGCATTCGCTGCCGCACAGACATTCGCGCTCTGGAAAAGCCTTGGTTAGTTATGATGCAACAATGCCTATGTGACTCTGGCAGAGCCCAGCTGCCAAATTCGAAACGTCCCGCGATTGCGCCCACACGAAAGCTGCCAGCACTGAAAGCTCTACCTGGTTTTCACTGTCCCTTGGAACTGCATTCGCTGCCGCACAGACATTCGTGATCTGCAAGAGCTTTGGTTGGTTATGATGCAACAATGCCTATGTGACTGTCGCAGAGCCCGGCTGCCAAATTCGAAACGTCCAGCGATTGCGCCCACACGAAAGCTGCCAGCACTGAAAGCTCTACCTGGTTTTCACTGTCCCTTGGAACTGCATTCGCTGCCGACAGACATTCGCGCTCTGCAAATGCCTTGGTTGGTTATGATGCAACAATGCCTATGTGACTGTCGCAGAGCCCGGCTGCCAAATTCGAAACGTCCAGCGATTGCGCCCACACGAAAGCTGCCAGCACTGCAAGCTCTACCTGGTTTTCACTGTCCCTTGGAACTGCATTCGCTGCCGCACAGACATTCGCGCTCTGCAAAACCTTTTGTTGGTTATGATGCAACAATGCCTATGTGACTGTCGCAGAGCCCGGCTGCCAAATTCGAAACGTACTGCGATTGCGCCCACACGAAAGCTGCCAGCACTGAAAGCTCTACCTGGTTTTCACTGTCCCTTGGAACTGCATACGCTGCCGCACAGACATTCGCGCTCTGCAAATGCCTTGGTTGGCTATGATGCAACAATGCCTATGTGACTCTGGCAGAGCCCGGCTGCCAAATTTGAAACGTCCAGCGATAGCGCCCACACGAAAGCTGCCAGCACTGAAAGGTCTACCTGGTTTTCACTGTCCCTTGGAACTGCATTCGCTGCCGACAGACATTCGCGCTCTGCAAATGCCTTGGTTGGTTATGATGCAACAATTCCTATGTGACTGTCGCAGAGCCCGGCTGCCAAATTCGAAACCTCCAGAGATTGCGCCCACACGAAAGCTGCCAGCACTGAAAGGTCTACCTGGTTTTCACTGTCCCTTGGAACTGCATTCGCTGCCGCACAGACATTCGCGCTCTGCAAATGCCTTGGTTGGTTATGATGCAACAATGCCTATGTGACTGTCGCAGAGCCCGGATGCCAAAGTCGAAACGTCCAGCGACTGCGCCCACACGAAAGCTGCCAGCACTGAAAGCTCTACCTGGTTTTCACTGTCCCTTGGAACTGCATACGCTGCCGCACAGACATTCGCGCTCTGCAAATGCCTTGGTTGGCTATGATGCAACAATGCCTATGTGACTCTGGCAGAGCCCGGCTGCCAAATTTGAAACGTCCAGCGATAGCGCCCACACGAAAGCTGCCAGCACTGAAAGGTCTACCTGGTTTTCACTGTCCTTTGGAACTGCATTCGCTGCCGCACAGACATTCGCGCTCTGCTAATGCCTTGGTTGGTTATGATGCAACAATGCTTATGTGACTGTCGCAGAGCCCGGCTGCCAAATTCGAAACGTCCAGCGATTACGCCCACACGAATGCTGCCAGCATGAAAGGTCTACCTGGTTTTCACTGTCCCTTGGAACTGCATTCGCTGCCGCACAGACATTCGCGCTCTTCAAAAGCCTTGGTTGTTTATGATGGAACAATGCCTATGTGATTCTGGCCGAGCCCAGCTGCCAAATTCGAAACGTCCCGCGATTGCGCCCAGACGAAAGCTGCCAGCACCGAAAGGTGTACCTGGTTTTCACTGTCCCTTGGAACTGCATTCGCTGCCGCACAGACATTCACGCTATGCAAAAGCTTTGGTTGGTTATGATGCAACAATGCCTATGTGACTCTGGCCGAGCCCGCCTGCCAAATTCGAAACGTCCAGAGATTGCGCCCACACAAAAGCTGCCAGCACTGAAAGCTCTACCTGGTTTTCACTGTCCCTTGGAACTGCATTCGCTGCCGCACAGACATTTGTGCTCTGCAAGACCTTTGGTTGGTTATGATGCAACAATGCCTATGTGACTGTCGAAGAGCCCGGCTGCCAAATTCGCAACGTCCAGCGATTGCGCCCACACGAAAGCTGCCAGCACTGAAAGCTCTACCTGGTTTTCACTGTCCCTTGGAACTGCATTCGTTGCCGCACAGACATTCGTGCTCTGCAAGAGCTTTGGTTGGTTATGATGCAACAATGCCTATGTGACTGTCGCAGAGCCCGGCTGCCAAATTCGAAACGTCCAGCGATTGCGCCCACACGAAAGCTGCCAGCACTGAAAGCTCTACCTGTTTTTCACTGTCCCTTGGAACTGCATTCGCTGCCGCACAGACATTCGCGCTCTGCAAATGCCTTGGTTGGTTATGATGCAACAATGCCTATGTGACTGTCGCAGAGCCCGGCTGCCAAATTCGAAACGTCCAGCGATTGCGCCCACACGAAAGCTGCCAGCACTGCAAGCTCTACCTGGTTTTCACTGTCCCTTGGAACTGCATTCGCTGCCGCACAGACATTCGCGCTCTGCAAAACCTTTTGTTGGTTATGATGCAACAATGCCTATGTGACTGTCGCAGAGCCCGGCTGCCAAATTCGAAACGTCCAGCGATTGCGCCCACACGAAAGCTGCCAGCACTGAAAGCTCTACCTGGTTTTCACTGTCCCTTGGAACTGCATACGCTGCCGCACAGACATTCGCGCTCTGCAAATGCCTTGGTTGGCTATGATGCAACAATGCCTATGTGACTCTGGCAGAGCCCGGCTGCCAAATTTGAAACGTCCAGCGATAGCGCCCACACGAAAGCTGCCAGCACTGAAAGGTCTACCTGGTTTTCACTGTCCCTTGGAACTGCATTCGCTGCCGCACAGACATTCGCGCTCTGCAAATGCCTTGGTTGGTTATGATGCAACAATTCCTATGTGACTGTCGCAGAGCCCGGCTGCCAAATTCGAAACCTCCAGAGATTGCGCCCACACGAAAGCTGCCAGCACTGAAAGGTCTACCTGGTTTTCACTGTCCCTTGGAACTGCATTCGCTGCCGCACAGACATTCGCGCTCTGCAAATGCCTTGGTTGGTTATGATGCAACAATGCCTATGTGACTGTCGCAGAGCCCGGATGCCAAATTCGAAACGTCCAGCGATTGCGCCCACACGAAAGCTGCCAGCACTGAAAGCTCTACCTGGTTTTCACTGTCCCTTGGAACTGCATACGCTGCCGCACAGACATTCGCGCTCTGCAAATGCCTTGGTTGGCTATGATGCAACAATGCCTATGTGACTCTGGCAGAGCCCGGCTGCCAAATTTGAAACGTCCAGCGATAGCGCCCACACGAAAGCTGCCAGCACTGAAAGGTCTACCTGGTTTTCACTGTCCCTTGGAACTGCATTCGCTGCCGCACAGACATTCGCGCTCTGCAAATGCCTTGGTTGGTTATGATGCAACAATTCCTATGTGACTGTCGCAGAGCCCGGCTGCCAAATTCGAAACGTCCAGCGATTGCGCCCACACGAAAGCTGCCAGCACTGAAAGGTCTACCTGGTTTTCACTGTCCCTTGGAACTGCATTCGCTGCCGCACAGACATTCGCGCTCTGCAAAACCTTTTGTTGGTTATGATGCAACAATGCCTATGTGACTGTCGCAGAGCTCGGCTGCCAAATTCGAAACGTCCAGCGATTGCGCCCACACGAAAGCTGCCAGCACTGAAAGCTCTACCTGGTTTTCACTGTCCCTTGGAACTGCATACGCTGCCGCACAGACATTCGCGCTCTGCAAATGCCTTGGTTGGCTATGATGCAACAATGCCTATGTGACTCTGGCAGAGCCCGGCTGCCAAATTTGAAACGTCCAGCGATAGCGCCCACACGAAAGCTGCCAGCACTGAAAGCTCTACCTGGTTTTCACTGTCCCTTGGAACTGCATTCGCTGCCGCACAGACATTCGTGCTCTGCAAATGCCTTGGTTGGTTATGATGCAACAATTCCTATGTGACTGTCGCAGAGCCCGGCTGCCAAATTCGAAACCTCCAGAGATTGCGCCCACACGAAAGCTGCCAGCACTGAAAGGTCTACCTGGTTTTCACTGTCCCTTGGAACTGCATTCGCTGCCGCACAGACATTCGCGCTCTTCAAAAGCCTTGGTTGTTTATGATGCAACAATGCCTATGTGACTCTGGCCGAGCCCAGCTGCCAAATTCGAAACGTCCCGCGATTGCGCCCAGACGAAAGCTGCCAGCACCGAAAGGTCTACCTGGTTTTCACTGTCCCTTGGAACTGCATTCACTGCCGCACAGACATTCGCGCTATGCAAAAGCCTTGGTTGGTTATGATGCAACAATGCCTATGTGACTCTGGCCGAGCCCGGCTGCCAAATTCGAAACGTCCAGAGATTGCGCCCACACAAAAGCTGCCAGCACTGAAAGCTCTACCTGGTTTTCACTGTCCCTTGGAACTGCATTCGCTGCCGCACAGACATTTGTGCTCTGCAAGACCTTTGGGTGGTTATGATGCAACAATGCCTATGTGACTGTCGAAGAGCCCGGCTGCCAAATTCGAAACGTCCAGCGATTGCGCCCACACGAAAGCTGCCAGCACTGAAAGCTCTACCTGGTTTTCACTGTCCCTTGGAACTGCATTCGCTGCCGCACAGACATTCGCTCTCTGCAAGAGCTTTGGTTGGTTATGATGCAACAATGCCTATGTGACTGTCGCAGAGCCCGGCTGCCAAATTCGAAACGTCCAGCGATTGCGCCCACACAAAAGCTGCCAGCACTGAAAGCTCTACCTGGTTTTCACTGTCCCTTGGAACTGCATTCGCTGCCGCACAGACATTCGCGCTATGCAAAAGCCTTGGTTGTTTATGATGCAACAATGCCTATGTGACTCTGGCCGAGCCCGGCTGCCAAATTCGAAACGTCCCGCGATTGCGCCCACACGAAAGCTGCCAGCACTGAAAGCTCTACCTGGTTTTCACTGTCCCTTGGAACTGCATTCGCTGCCGCACAGACATTCACGCTATGCAAAAGCTTTGGTTGGTTATGATGCAACAATGCCTATGTGACTGTCGCAGAGCCCGGCTGCCAAATTCGAAACGTCCCGCGATTGCGCCCACACGAAAGCTGCCAGCACTGAAAGGTCTAACTGGTTTTCACTGTCCCTTGGAACTGCATTCGCTGCCGCACAGACATTCGCGCTCTGCAAAAGCCTTGGTTGGTTATGATGCAACAATGCCTATGTGACTGTCGCAGAACCCGGCTGCCAAATTCGAAACGTCCAGCGATTGCGCCCACACGAAAGCTGCCAGCACTGAAAGCTCTACCTGGTTTTCACTGTCCCTTGGAACTGCATTTGCTGCCGCACAGACATTCGCGCTATGCAAAAGCCTTGGTTGTTTATGATGCAACAATGCCTATGTGACTCTGGCCGAGCCCGGCTGCCAAATTCGAAACGTCCAGAGATTGCGCCCACACGAAAGCTGCCAGCACTGAAAGCTATACCTGGTTTTCACTGTCCCTTGGAACTGCATTCGCTGCCGCACAGACATTTGCGCTCTGCAAGAGCTTTGGTTGGTTATGATGCAACAATGCCTATGTGACTGTCGCAGAGCCCGGCTGCCAAATTCGAAACGTCCAGCGATTGCGCCCACACGAAAGCTGCCAGCACTGAAAGGTCTACCTGGTTTTCACTGTCCCTTGGAACTGCATTCGCTGCCGCACAGACATTCACGCTATGCAAAAGCTTTGGTTGGTTATGATGCAGCAATGCCTATGTGACTGTCGCAGAGCCCGGCTGCCAAATTCGAAACGTCCAGCGATTGCGCCCACACGAAAGCTGCCAGCACTGAAAGCTCTACCTGGTTTTCACTGTCCCTTGGAACTGCATTCGCTGCCGCACAGACATTAGCCCTCTGCAAGATGTTTGGTTGGGTATGATGCAACAATGCTTATGTGACTGTCGCAGAGCCCGGCTGCCAAATTCGAAACGTCCAGCGATTACGCCCACACGAATGCTGCCAGCATGAAAGGTCTACCTGGTTTTCACTGTCCCTTGGAACTGCATTCGCTGCCGCACAGACATTCGCGCTCTGGAAAAGCCTTGGTTAGTTATGATGCAACAATGCCTATGTGACTCTGGCAGAGCCCAGCTGCCAAATTCGAAACGTCCCGCGATTGCGCCCACACGAAAGCTGCCAGCACTGAAAGCTCTACCTGGTTTTCACTGTCCCTTGGAACTGCATTCGCTGCCGCACAGACATTCGTGCTCTGCAAGAGCTTTGGTTGGTTATGATGCAACAATGCCTATGTGACTGTCGCAGAGCCCGGCTGCCAAATTCGAAACGTCCAGCGATTGCGCCCACACGAAAGCTGCCAGCACTGAAAGCTCTACCTGTTTTTCACTGTCCCTTGGAACTGCATTCGCTGCCGACAGACATTCGCGCTCTGCAAATGCCTTGGTTGGTTATGATGCAACAATGCCTATGTGACTGTCGCAGAGCCCGGCTGCCAAATTCGAAACGTCCAGCGATTGCGCCCACACGAAAGCTGCCAGCACTGCAAGCTCTACCTGGTTTTCACTGTCCCTTGGAACTGCATTCGCTGCCGCACAGACATTCGCGCTCTGCAAAACCTTTTGTTGGTTATGATGCAACAATGCCTATGTGACTGTCGCAGAGCCCGGCTGCCAAATTCGAAACGTCCAGCGATTGCGCCCACACGAAAGCTGCCAGCACTGAAAGCTCTACCTGGTTTTCACTGTCCCTTGGAACTGCATACGCTGCCGCACAGACATTCGCGCTCTGCAAATGCCTTGGTTGGCTATGATGCAACAATGCCTATGTGACTCTGGCAGAGCCCGGCTGCCAAATTTGAAACGTCCAGCGATAGCGCCCACACGAAAGCTGCCAGCACTGAAAGGTCTACCTGGTTTTCACTGTCCCTTGGAACTGCATTCGCTGCCGCACAGACATTCGCGCTCTGCAAATGCCTTGGTTGGTTATGATGCAACAATTCCTATGTGACTGTCGCAGAGCCCGGCTGCCAAATTCGAAACCTCCAGAGATTGCGCCCACACGAAAGCTGCCAGCACTGAAAGGTCTACCTGGTTTTCACTGTCCCTTGGAACTGCATTCGCTGCCGCACAGACATTCGCGCTCTGCAAATGCCTTGGTTGGTTATGATGCAACAATGCCTATGTGACTGTCGCAGAGCCCGGATGCCAAATTCGAAACGTCCAGCGATTGCGCCCACACGAAAGCTGCCAGCACTGAAAGCTCTACCTGGTTTTCACTGTCCCTTGGAACTGCATACGCTGCCGCACAGACATTCGCGCTCTGCAAATGCCTTGGTTGGCTATGATGCAACAATGCCTATGTGACTCTGGCAGAGCCCGGCTGCCAAATTTGAAACGTCCAGCGATAGCGCCCACACGAAAGCTGCCAGCACTGAAAGGTCTACCTGGTTTTCACTGTCCTTTGGAACTGCATTCGCTGCCGCACAGACATTCGCGCTCTGCTAATGCCTTGGTTGGTTATGATGCAACAATGCTTATGTGACTGTCGCAGAGCCCGGCTGCCAAATTCGAAACGTCCAGCGATTACGCCCACACGAATGCTGCCAGCATGAAAGGTCTACCTGGTTTTCACTGTCCCTTGGAACTGCATTCGCTGCCGCACAGACATTCGCGCTCTTCAAAAGCCTTGGTTGTTTATGATGGAACAATGCCTATGTGATTCTGGCCGAGCCCAGCTGCCAAATTCGAAACGTCCCGCGATTGCGCCCAGACGAAAGCTGCCAGCACCGAAAGGTGTACCTGGTTTTCACTGTCCCTTGGAACTGCATTCGCTGCCGCACAGACATTCACGCTATGCAAAAGCTTTGGTTGGTTATGATGCAACAATGCCTATGTGACTCTGGCCGAGCCCGCCTGCCAAATTCGAAACGTCCAGAGATTGCGCCCACACAAAAGCTGCCAGCACTGAAAGCTCTACCTGGTTTTCACTGTCCCTTGGAACTGCATTCGCTGCCGCACAGACATTTGTGCTCTGCAAGACCTTTGGTTGGTTATGATGCAACAATGCCTATGTGACTGTCGAAGAGCCCGGCTGCCAAATTCGAAACGTCCAGCGATTGCGCCCACACGAAAGCTGCCAGCACTGAAAGCTCTACCTGGTTTTCACTGTCCCTTGGAACTGCATTCGTTGCCGCACAGACATTCGTGCTCTGCAAGAGCTTTGGTTGGTTATGATGCAACAATGCCTATGTGACTGTCGCAGAGCCCGGCTGCCAAATTCGAAACGTCCAGCGATTGCGCCCACACGAAAGCTGCCAGCACTGAAAGCTCTACCTGTTTTTCACTGTCCCTTGGAACTGCATTCGCTGCCGCACAGACATTCGCGCTCTGCAAATGCCTTGGTTGGTTATGATGCAACAATGCCTATGTGACTGTCGCAGAGCCCGGCTGCCAAATTCGAAACGTCCAGCGATTGCGCCCACACGAAAGCTGCCAGCACTGCAAGCTCTACCTGGTTTTCACTGTCCCTTGGAACTGCATTCGCTGCCGCACAGACATTCGCGCTCTGCAAAACCTTTTGTTGGTTATGATGCAACAATGCCTATGTGACTGTCGCAGAGCCCGGCTGCCAAATTCGAAACGTCCAGCGATTGCGCCCACACGAAAGCTGCCAGCACTGAAAGCTCTACCTGGTTTTCACTGTCCCTTGGAACTGCATACGCTGCCGCACAGACATTCGCGCTCTGCAAATGCCTTGGTTGGCTATGATGCAACAATGCCTATGTGACTCTGGCAGAGCCCGGCTGCCAAATTTGAAACGTCCAGCGATAGCGCCCACACGAAAGCTGCCAGCACTGAAAGGTCTACCTGGTTTTCACTGTCCCTTGGAACTGCATTCGCTGCCGCACAGACATTCGCGCTCTGCAAATGCCTTGGTTGGTTATGATGCAACAATTCCTATGTGACTGTCGCAGAGCCCGGCTGCCAAATTCGAAACCTCCAGAGATTGCGCCCACACGAAAGCTGCCAGCACTGAAAGGTCTACCTGGTTTTCACTGTCCCTTGGAACTGCATTCGCTGCCGCACAGACATTCGCGCTCTGCAAATGCCTTGGTTGGTTATGATGCAACAATGCCTATGTGACTGTCGCAGAGCCCGGATGCCAAATTCGAAACGTCCAGCGATTGCGCCCACACGAAAGCTGCCAGCACTGAAAGCTCTACCTGGTTTTCACTGTCCCTTGGAACTGCATACGCTGCCGCACAGACATTCGCGCTCTGCAAATGCCTTGGTTGGCTATGATGCAACAATGCCTATGTGACTCTGGCAGAGCCCGGCTGCCAAATTTGAAACGTCCAGCGATAGCGCCCACACGAAAGCTGCCAGCACTGAAAGGTCTACCTGGTTTTCACTGTCCTTTGGAACTGCATTCGCTGCCGCACAGACATTCGCGCTCTGCTAATGCCTTGGTTGGTTATGATGCAACAATGCTTATGTGACTGTCGCAGAGCCCGGCTGCCAAATTCGAAACGTCCAGCGATTACGCCCACACGAATGCTGCCAGCATGAAAGGTCTACCTGGTTTTCACTGTCCCTTGGAACTGCATTCGCTGCCGCACAGACATTCGCGCTCTTCAAAAGCCTTGGTTGTTTATGATGGAACAATGCCTATGTGATTCTGGCCGAGCCCAGCTGCCAAATTCGAAACGTCCCGCGATTGCGCCCAGACGAAAGCTGCCAGCACCGAAAGGTGTACCTGGTTTTCACTGTCCCTTGGAACTGCATTCGCTGCCGCACAGACATTCACGCTATGCAAAAGCTTTGGTTGGTTATGATGCAACAATGCCTATGTGACTCTGGCCGAGCCCGCCTGCCAAATTCGAAACGTCCAGAGATTGCGCCCACACAAAAGCTGCCAGCACTGAAAGCTCTACCTGGTTTTCACTGTCCCTTGGAACTGCATTCGCTGCCGCACAGACATTTGTGCTCTGCAAGACCTTTGGTTGGTTATGATGCAACAATGCCTATGTGACTGTCGAAGAGCCCGGCTGCCAAATTCGAAACGTCCAGCGATTGCGCCCACACGAAAGCTGCCAGCACTGAAAGCTCTACCTGGTTTTCACTGTCCCTTGGAACTGCATTCGTTGCCGCACAGACATTCGTGCTCTGCAAGAGCTTTGGTTGGTTATGATGCAACAATGCCTATGTGACTGTCGCAGAGCCCGGCTGCCAAATTCGAAACGTCCAGCGATTGCGCCCACACGAAAGCTGCCAGCACTGAAAGCTCTACCTGTTTTTCACTGTCCCTTGGAACTGCATTCGCTGCCGCACAGACATTCGCGCTCTGCAAATGCCTTGGTTGGTTATGATGCAACAATGCCTATGTGACTGTCGCAGAGCCCGGCTGCCAAATTCGAAACGTCCAGCGATTGCGCCCACACGAAAGCTGCCAGCACTGCAAGCTCTACCTGGTTTTCACTGTCCCTTGGAACTGCATTCGCTGCCGCACAGACATTCGCGCTCTGCAAAACCTTTTGTTGGTTATGATGCAACAATGCCTATGTGACTGTCGCAGAGCCCGGCTGCCAAATTCGAAACGTCCAGCGATTGCGCCCACACGAAAGCTGCCAGCACTGAAAGCTCTACCTGGTTTTCACTGTCCCTTGGAACTGCATACGCTGCCGCACAGACATTCGCGCTCTGCAAATGCCTTGGTTGGCTATGATGCAACAATGCCTATGTGACTCTGGCAGAGCCCGGCTGCCAAATTTGAAACGTCCAGCGATAGCGCCCACACGAAAGCTGCCAGCACTGAAAGGTCTACCTGGTTTTCACTGTCCCTTGGAACTGCATTCGCTGCCGCACAGACATTCGCGCTCTGCAAATGCCTTGGTTGGTTATGATGCAACAATTCCTATGTGACTGTCGCAGAGCCCGGCTGCCAAATTCGAAACCTCCAGAGATTGCGCCCACACGAAAGCTGCCAGCACTGAAAGCTCTACCTGGTTTTCACTGTCCCTTGGAACTGCATTCGCTGCCGCACAGACATTCGCGCTCTGCAAATGCCTTGGTTGGTTATGATGCAACAATGCCTATGTGACTGTCGCAGAGCCCGGATGCCAAATTCGAAACATCCAGCGATTGCGCCCACACGAAAGCTGCCAGCACTGAAAGCTCTACCTGGTTTTCACTGTCCCTTGGAACTGCATACGCTGCCGCACAGACATTCGCGCTCTGCAAATGCCTTGGTTGGCTATGATGCAACAATGCCTATGTGACTCTGGCAGAGCCCGGCTGCCAAATTTGAAACGTCCAGCGATAGCGCCCACACGAAAGCTGCCAGCACTGAAAGGTCTACCTGGTTTTCACTGTCCCTTGGAACTGCATTCGCTGCCGCACAGACATTCGCGCTCTGCAAATGCCTTGGTTGGTTATGATGCAACAATGCTTATGTGACTGTCGCAGAGCCCGGCTGCCAAATTCGAAACGTCCAGCGATTACTCCCACACGAATGCTGCCAGCATGAAAGGTCTACCTGGTTTTCACTGTCCCTTGGAACTGCATTCGCTGCCGCACAAACATTCGCGCTCTTCAAAAGCCTTGGTTGTTTATGATGCAACAATGCCTATGTGACTCTGGCCGAGCCCAGCTGCCAAATTCGAAACGTCCAGAGATTGCGCCCACACAAAAGCTGCCAGCACTGAAAGCTCTACCTGGTTTTCACTGTCCCTTGGAACTGCATTCGCTGCCGCACAGACATTTGTGCTCTGCAAGACCTTTGGGTGGTTATGATGCAACAATGCCTATGTGACTGTCGAAGAGCCCGGCTGCCAAATTCGAAACGTCCAGCGATTGCGCCCACACGAAAGCTGCCAGCACTGAAAGCTCTACCTGGTTTTCACTGTCCCTTGGAACTGCATTCGCTGCCGCACAGACATTCGTGCTCTGCAAGAGCTTTGGTTGGTTATGATGCAACAATGCCTATGTGACTGTCGCAGAGCCCGGCTGCCAAATTCGAAACGTCCACCGATTGCGCCCACACGAAAGCTGCCAGCACTGAAAGCTCTACCTGGTTTTCACTGTCCCTTGGAACTGCATTCGCTGCCGCACCGATATTTGCGCTCTGCAAGAGCTTTGGTTGGTTATGATGCAACAATGCCTATGTGACTGTCGCAGAGCCCGGCTGCCAAATTCGAAACGTCCCGCGATTGCGCCCACACGAAAGCTGCCAGCACTGAAAGGTCTAACTGGTTTTCACTGTCCCTTGGAACTGCATTCGCTGCCGCACAGACATTCGCGCTCTGCAAAAGCCTTGGTTGGTTATGATGCAACAATGCCTATGTGACTGTCGCAGAACCCGGCTGCCAAATTCGAAACGTCCAGCGATTGCGCCCACACGAAAGCTGCCAGCACTGAAAGCTCTACCTGGTTTTCACTGTCCCTTGGAACTGCATTCGCTGCCGCACAGACATTCGCGCTCTGCAAAAGCCTTGGTTAGTTATGATGCAACAATGCCTATGTGACTCTGGCAGAGCCCGGCTGCCAAATTCGAAACGTCCAGCGATTGCGCCCACACGAAAGCTGCCAGCACTGAAAGCTATACCTGGTTTTCACTGTCCCTTGGAACTGCATTCGCTGCCGCACAGACATTTGCGCTCTGCAAAAGCCTTGGTTAGTTATGATGCAACAATGCTTATGTGACTGTCGCAGAGCCCGGCTGCCAAATTCGAAACGTCCAGCGATTGCGCCCACACGAAAGCTGCCAGCACTGAAAGCTCTACCTGGTTTTCACTGTCCCTTGGAACTGCATTCGCTGCCGCACAGACATTCATGCTATGCAAAAGCTTTGGTTGGTTATGATGCAACAATGCCTATGTGACTGTCGCAGAACCCGGCTGCCAAATTCGAAACGTCCCGCGATTGCGCCCACACGAAAGCTGCCAGCACTGAAAGCTCTACCTGGTTTTCACTGTCCCTTGGAACTGCATTCGCTGCCGCACAGACATTCGCGCTCTGCAAAACCTTTGGTTGGTTATGATGCAACAATGCCTATGTGACTGTCGCAGAGTCTGGCTGCCAAATTCGAAACGTCCAGCGATTGCGCCCACACGAAAGCTGCCAGCACTGAAAGCTCTACCTGGTTTTCACTGTCCCTTGGAACTGCATTCGCTGCCGCACAGACATTTGTGCTCTGCAAGACCTTTGGTTGGTTATGATGCAACAATGCCTATGTGACTGTCGAAGAGCCCGGCTGCCAAATTCGAAATGTCCAGCGATTGCGCCCACACGAAAGCTGCCAGCACTGAAAGCTCTACCTGGTTTTCACTGTCCCTTGGAACTGCATTCGCTGCCGCACAGACATTCGTGCTCTGCAAGAGCTTTGGTTGGTTATGATGCAACAATGCCTATGTGACTGTCGCAGAGCCCGGCTGCCAAATTCGAAACATCCAGCGATTGCGCCCACACGAAAGCTGCCAGCACTGAAAGCTCTACCTGGTTTTCACTGTCCCTTGGAACTGCATTCGCTGCCGCACAGACATTCGCGCTCTGCAAAACCTTTGGTTGGTTATGATGCAACAATGCCTATGTGACTGTCGCAGAGCCCGGCTGCCAAATTCGAAACGTCCCGCGATTGCGCCCACACGAAAGCTGCCAGCTCTGAAAGGTCTACCTGGTTTTCACTGTCCCTTGGAACTGCATTCGCTGCCGCACAGACATTCGCGCTCTGCAAATGCCTTGGTTGGTTATGATGCAACAATGCCTATGTGACTGTCGCAGAACCCGGCTGCCAAATTCGAAACGTCCAGCGATTGCGCCCACACGAAAGCTGCCAGCACTGAAAGCTCTACCTGGTTTTCACTGTCCCTTGGAACTGCATTCGCTGCCACACAGACATTCGCCCTCTGCAAGATGTTTGGTTGGGTATGGTGCAACAATGCTTATGTGACTGTCGCAGAGCCCGGCTGCCAAATTCGAAACGTCCAGCGATTACGCCCACACGAATGCTGCCAGCATGAAAGGTCTACCTGGTTTTCACTGTCCCTTGGAACTGCATTCGCTGCCGCACAGACATTCGCGCTCTGGAAAAGCCTTGGTTAGTTATGATGCAACAATGCCTATGTGACTCTGGCAGAGCCCAGCTGCCAAATTCGAAACGTCCCGCGATTGCGCCCACACGAAAGCTGCCAGCACTGAAAGCTCTACCTGGTTTTCACTGTCCCTTGGAACTGCATTCGCTGCCGCACAGACATTCGCGCTCTGCAAAACCTTTGGTTGGTTCTGATGCAGCAATGCCTATGTGACTGTCGCAGAGCCTGGCTGCCAAATTCGAAACGTCCAGCGATTGCGCCCACACGAAAGCTGCCAGCACTGAAAGCTCTACCTGGTTTTCACTGTCCCTTGGAACTGCATTCGCTGCCGCACAGACATTTGTGCTTTGCAAGACCTTTGGTTGGTTATGATGCAACAATGCCTATGTGACTGTCGAAGAGCCCGGCTGCCAAATTCGAAAGGTCCAGCGATTGCGCCCACACGAAAGCTGCCAGCACTGAAAGCTCTACCTGGTTTTCACTGTCCCTTGGAACTGCATTCGCTGCCGCACAGACATTCGTGCTCTGCAAGAGCTTTGGTTGGTTATGATGCAACAATGCCTATGTGACTGTCGCAGAGCCCGGCTGCCAAATTCGAAACGTCCAGCGATTGCGCCCACACGAAAGCTGCCAGCACTGAAAGGTCTACCTGGTTTTCACTGTCCCTTGGAACTGCATTCGCTGCCGCACAGACATTCGCTCTCTGCAAGATGTTTGGTTGGTTATGATGCAACAATGCCTATGTGACTGTCGCAGAGCCCGGCTGCCAAATTCGAAACGTCCCGCGATTGCGCCCACACGAAAGCTGCCAGCATGAAAGGTCTACCTGGTTTTCACTGTCCCTTGGAACTGCATTCGCTGCCGCACAGACATTCGCGCTCTGCAAAAGCCTTGGTTAGTTATGATGCAACAATGCCTATGTGACTCTGGCAGAGCCCAGATGCCAAATTCGAAACGTCCCGCGATTGCGCCCACACGAAAGCTGCCAGCACTGAAAGCTCTACCTGGTTTTCACTGTCCCTTGGAACTGCATTCGCTGCCGCACAGACATTCGCGCTCTGCAAAACCTTTGGTTGGTTATGATGCAACAATGCCTATGTGACTGTCGCAGAGCCTGGCTGCCAAATTCGAAACGTCCAGCGATTGCGCCCACACGAAAGCTGCCAGCACTGAAAGCTCTACCTGGTTTTCACTGTCCCTTGGAACTGCATTCGCTGCCGCACAGACATTCGCGCTCTGCAAGAGCTTTGGTTGGTTATGATGCAACAATGCCTATGTGACTCTGGCAGAGCCCGGCTGCCAAATTCGAAACGTCCAGCGATTGCGCCCACACGAAAGCTGCCAGCACTGAAAGGTCTACCTGGTTTTCACTGTCCCTTGGAACTGCATTCGCTGCCGCACAGACATTCGCGCTCTGCAAATGCCTTGGTTGGTTATGATGCAACAATGCCTATGTGACTCTGGCAGAGCCCGGCTGCCAAATTCGAAACGTCCAGCGATTGCGCCCACACGAAAGCTGCCAGCACTGAAAGGTCTACCTGGTTTTCACTGTCCCTTGGAACTGCATTCGCTGCCGCACAGACATTCGCGCTCTGCAAAACCTTTTGTTGGTTATGATGCAACAATGCCTATGTGACTGTCGCAGAGCCCGGCTGCCAAATTCGAAACTTCTAGCGATTGCGCCCACACGAAAGCCGCCAGCACTGAAAGCTCTACCTGGTTTTCACTGTCCTTTGGAACTGCATTCGCTGCCGTACAGACATTCGCGCTATGCAAAAGCCTTGGTTGGTTATGATGCAACAATGCCTATGTGACTCTGGCAGAGCCCGGCTGCCAAATTTGAAACGTCCAGCGATTGCGCCCATACGAATAATGCAAGCACTGCAAGCTCTACCTGGTTTTCACTGTCCCTTGGAACTGCATTCGCTGCCGCACAGACATTCGCGCTATGCAAAAGCCTTGGTTGGTTATGATGCAACAATGCCTATGTGAGTCTGGCAGAGCCCAGCTGCCAAATTCGAAACGTCCCGCGATTGCGCCCACACGAAAGCTGCCAGCACTGAAAGGTCTACCTGGTTTTCACTGTCCCTTGGAATTGCATTCGCTGCTGCACAGACATTCGCGCTCTGCAAAAGCCTTGGTTGGTTATGATGCAACAATGCCTATGTGACTGTCGCAGAGCCCGGCTGCCAAATTCGAAACGTCCAGTGATTGCGCCCAAACGAAAGCTCCCAGCACTGAAAGCTCTACCTGGTTTTCACTGTCCCTTGGAACTGCATTCGCTGCCGCACAGACATTCACGCTATGCAAGAGCTTTGGTTGGTTATGATGCAACAATACCTATGTGACTGTCGCAGAGCCCGGCTGCCAAATTCGAAACGTCCAGAGATTGCGTCCACACGAAAGCTTCCAGCACTGAAAGCTCTACCTGGTTTTCACTGTCCCTTGGAACTGCATTCACTGCCGCACAGACATTCGCGCTCTGCAAATGCCTTGGTTGGTTATGATGCAACAATGCCTATGTGACTGTCGCAGAGCCCGGCTGCCAAATTCGAAACATCCAGAGATTGCGCCCACACGAAAGCTGCCAGCACTGAAAGGTCTACCTGGTTTTCACTGTCCCTTGGAACTGCATTCGCTGCTGCACAGACATTCGCGCTCTGCAAAAGCCTTGGTTGGTTATGATGCAACAATGCCTATGTGACTCTGGCAGAGCCCGGCTGCCAAATTTGAAACGTCCAGCGATAGCGCCCACACGAAAGCTGCCAGCACTGAAAGCTCTACCTGGTTTTCACTGTCCCTTGGAACTGCATTCGCTGCCGCACAGACATTCGCGCTCTGCAAATGCCTTGGTTGGTTATGATGCAACAATTCCTATGTGACTGTCGCAGAGCCCGGCTGCCAAATTCGAAACCTCCAGAGATTGCGCCCACACGAAAGCTGCCAGCACTGAAAGCTCTACCTGGTTTTCACTGTCCCTTGGAACTGCATTCGCTGCCGCACAGACATTCGCGCTCTGCAAATGCCTTGGTTGGTTATGATGCAACAATGCCTATGTGACTGTCGCAGAGCCCGGATGCCAAATTCGAAACATCCAGTGATTGCGCCCACACGAAAGCTGCCAGCACTGAAAGCTCTACCTGGTTTTCACTGTCCCTTGGAACTGCATACGCTGCCGCACAGACATTCGCGCTCTGCAAATGCCTTGGTTGGCTATGATGCAACAATGCCTATGTGACTCTGGCAGAGCCCGGCTGCCAAATTTGAAACGTCCAGCGATAGCGCCCACACGAAAGCTGCCAGCACTGAAAGGTCTACCTGGTTTTCACTGTCCCTTGGAACTGCATTCGCTGCCGCACAGACATTCGCGCTCTGCAAATGCCTTGGTTGGTTATGATGCAACAATGCTTATGTGACTGTCGCAGAGCCCGGCTGCCAAATTCGAAACGTCCAGCGATTACTCCCACACGAATGCTGCCAGCATGAAAGGTCTACCTGGTTTTCACTGTCCCTTGGAACTGCATTCGCTGCCGCACAAACATTCGCGCTCTTCAAAAGCCTTGGTTGTTTATGATGCAACAATGCCTATGTGACTCTGGCCGAGCCCAGCTGCCAAATTCGAAACGTCCAGAGATTGCGCCCACACAAAAGCTGCCAGCACTGAAAGCTCTACCTGGTTTTCACTGTCCCTTGGAACTGCATTCGCTGCCGCACAGACATTTGTGCTCTGCAAGACCTTTGGGTGGTTATGATGCAACAATGCCTATGTGACTGTCGAAGAGCCCGGCTGCCAAATTCGAAACGTCCAGCGACTGCGCCCACACGAAAGCTGCCAGCACTGAAAGCTCTACCTGGTTTTCACTGTCCCTTGGAACTGCATTCGCTGCCGCACAGACATTCGTGCTCTGCAAGAGCTTTGGTTGGTTATGATGCAACAATGCCTATGTGACTGTCGCAGAGCCCGGCTGCCAAATTCGAAACGTCCACCGATTGCGCCCACACGAAAGCTGCCAGCACTGAAAGCTCTACCTGGTTTTCACTGTCCCTTGGAACTGCATTCGCTGCCGCACCGATATTTGCGCTCTGCAAGAGCTTTGGTTGGTTATGATGCAACAATGCCTATGTGACTGTCGCAGAGCCCGGCTGCCAAATTCGAAACGTCCCGCGATTGCGCCCACACGAAAGCTGCCAGCACTGAAAGGTCTAACTGGTTTTCACTGTCCCTTGGAACTGCATTCGCTGCCGCACAGACATTCGCGCTCTGCAAAAGCCTTGGTTGGTTATGATGCAACAATGCCTATGTGACTGTCGCAGAACCCGGCTGCCAAATTCGAAACGTCCAGCGATTGCGCCCACACGAAAGCTGCCAGCACTGAAAGCTCTACCTGGTTTTCACTGTCCCTTGGAACTGCATTCGCTGCCGCACAGACATTCGCGCTCTGCAAAAGCCTTGGTTAGTTATGATGCAACAATGCCTATGTGACTCTGGCAGAGCCCGGCTGCCAAATTCGAAACGTCCAGCGATTGCGCCCACACGAAAGCTGCCAGCACTGAAAGCTATACCTGGTTTTCACTGTCCCTTGGAACTGCATTCGCTGCCGCACAGACATTTGCGCTCTGCAAAAGCCTTGGTTAGTTATGATGCAACAATGCTTATGTGACTGTCGCAGAGCCCGGCTGCCAAATTCGAAACGTCCAGCGATTGCGCCCACACGAAAGCTGCCAGCACTGAAAGCTCTACCTGGTTTTCACTGTCCCTTGGAACTGCATTCGCTGCCGCACAGACATTCATGCTATGCAAAAGCTTTGGTTGGTTATGATGCAACAATGCCTATGTGACTGTCGCAGAACCCGGCTGCCAAATTCGAAACGTCCCGCGATTGCGCCCACACGAAAGCTGCCAGCACTGAAAGCTCTACCTGGTTTTCACTGTCCCTTGGAACTGCATTCGCTGCCGCACAGACATTCGCGCTCTGCAAAACCTTTGGTTGGTTATGATGCAACAATGCCTATGTGACTGTCGCAGAGTCTGGCTGCCAAATTCGAAACGTCCAGCGATTGCGCCCACACGAAAGCTGCCAGCACTGAAAGCTCTACCTGGTTTTCACTGTCCCTTGGAACTGCATTCGCTGCCGCACAGACATTTGTGCTCTGCAAGACCTTTGGTTGGTTATGATGCAACAATGCCTATGTGACTGTCGAAGAGCCCGGCTGCCAAATTCGAAATGTCCAGCGATTGCGCCCACACGAAAGCTGCCAGCACTGAAAGCTCTACCTGGTTTTCACTGTCCCTTGGAACTGCATTCGCTGCCGCACAGACATTCGTGCTCTGCAAGAGCTTTGGTTGGTTATGATGCAACAATGCCTATGTGACTGTCGCAGAGCCCGGCTGCCAAATTCGAAACATCCAGCGATTGCGCCCACACGAAAGCTGCCAGCACTGAAAGCTCTACCTGGTTTTCACTGTCCCTTGGAACTGCATTCGCTGCCGCACAGACATTCGCTCTCTGCAAGATGTTTGGTTGGTTATGATGCAACAATGCCTATGTGACTGTCGCAGAGCCCGGCTGCCAAATTCGAAACGTCCCGCGATTGCGCCCACACGAAAGCTGCCAGCTCTGAAAGGTCTAACTGGTTTTCACTGTCCCTTGGAACTGCATTCGCTGCCGCACAGACATTCGCGCTCTGCAAATGCCTTGGTTGGTTATGATGCAACAATGCCTATGTGACTGTCGCAGAACCCGGCTGCCAAATTCGAAACGTCCAGCGATTGCGCCCACACGAAAGCTGCCAGCACTGAAAGCTCTACCTGGTTTTCACTGTCCCTTGGAACTGCATTCGCTGCCACACAGACATTCGCCCTCTGCAAGATGTTTGGTTGGGTATGGTGCAACAATGCTTATGTGACTGTCGCAGAGCCCGGCTGCAAAATTCGAAACGTCCAGCGATTACGCCCACACGAATGCTGCCAGCATGAAAGGTCTACCTGGTTTTCACTGTCCCTTGGAACTGCATTCGCTGCCGCACAGACATTCGCGCTCTGCAAAAGCCTTGGTTGGTTATGATGCAACAATGCCTATGTGACTGTCGCAGAACCCGGCTGCCAAATTCGAAACGTCCAGCGATTGCGCCCACACGAAAGCTGCCAGCACTGAAAGCTCTACCTGGTTTTCACTGTCCCTTGGAACTGCATTCGCTGCCGCACAGACATTCGCGCTCTGCAAAAGCCTTGGTTAGTTATGATGCAACAATGCCTATGTGACTCTGGCAGAGCCCGGCTGCCAAATTCGAAACGTCCAGCGATTGCGCCCACACGAAAGCTGCCAGCACTGAAAGCTATACCTGGTTTTCACTGTCCCTTGGAACTGCATTCGCTGCCGCACAGACATTTGCGCTCTGCAAAAGCCTTGGTTAGTTATGATGCAACAATGCTTATGTGACTGTCGCAGAGCCCGGCTGCCAAATTCGAAACGTCCAGCGATTGCGCCCACACGAAAGCTGCCAGCACTGAAAGCTCTACCTGGTTTTCACTGTCCCTTGGAACTGCATTCGCTGCCGCACAGACATTCATGCTATGCAAAAGCTTTGGTTGGTTATGATGCAACAATGCCTATGTGACTGTCGCAGAACCCGGCTGCCAAATTCGAAACGTCCAGCGATTGCGCCCACACGAAAGCTGCCAGCACTGAAAGCTCTACCTGGTTTTCACTGTCCCTTGGAACTGCATTCGCTGCCGCACAGACATTCGCGCTCTGCAAAACCTTTGGTTGGTTATGATGCAACAATGCCTATGTGACTGTCGCAGAGTCTGGCTGCCAAATTCGAAACGTCCAGCGATTGCGCCCACACGAAAGCTGCCAGCACTGAAAGCTCTACCTGGTTTTCACTGTCCCTTGGAACTGCATTCGCTGCCGCACAGACATTTGTGCTCTGCAAGACCTTTGGTTGGTTATGATGCAACAATGCCTATGTGACTGTCGAAGAGCCCGGCTGCCAAATTCGAAATGTCCAGCGATTGCGCCCACACGAAAGCTGCCAGCACTGAAAGCTCTACCTGGTTTTCACTGTCCCTTGGAACTGCATTCGCTGCCGCACAGACATTCGTGCTCTGCAAGAGCTTTGGTTGGTTATGATGCAACAATGCCTATGTGACTGTCGCAGAGCCCGGCTGCCAAATTCGAAACATCCAGCGATTGCGCCCACACGAAAGCTGCCAGCACTGAAAGCTCTACCTGGTTTTCACTGTCCCTTGGAACTGCATTCGCTGCCGCACAGACATTCGCTCTCTGCAAGATGTTTGGTTGGTTATGATGCAACAATGCCTATGTGACTGTCGCAGAGCCCGGCTGCCAAATTCGAAACGTCCCGCGATTGCGCCCACACGAAAGCTGCCAGCTCTGAAAGGTCTAACTGGTTTTCACTGTCCCTTGGAACTGCATTCGCTGCCGCACAGACATTCGCGCTCTGCAAATGCCTTGGTTGGTTATGATGCAACAATGCCTATGTGACTGTCGCAGAACCCGGCTGCCAAATTCGAAACGTCCAGCGATTGCGCCCACACGAAAGCTGCCAGCACTGAAAGCTCTACCTGTTTTTCACTGTCCCTTGGAACTGCATTCGCTGCCACACAGACATTCGCCCTCTGCAAGATGTTTGGTTGGGTATGGTGCAACAATGCTTATGTGACTGTCGCAGAGCCCGGCTGCCAAATTCGAAACGTCCAGCGATTACGCCCACACGAATGCTGCCAGCATGAAAGGTCTACCTGGTTTTCACTGTCCCTTGGAACTGCATTCGCTGCCGCACAGACATTCGCGCTCTGGAAAAGCCTTGGTTAGTTATGATGCAACAATGCCTATGTGACTCTGGCAGAGCCCAGCTGCCAAATTCGAAACGTCCCGCGATTGCGCCCACACGAAAGCTGCCAGCACTGAAAGCTCTACCTGGTTTTCACTGTCCCTTGGAACTGCATTCGCTGCCGCACAGACATTCGCGCTCTGCAAAACCTTTGGTTGGTTATGATGCAACAATGCCTATGTGACTGTCGCAGAGCCTGGCTGCCAAATTCGAAACGTCCAGCGATTGCGCCCACACGAAAGCTGCCAGCACTGAAAGCTCTACCTGGTTTTCACTGTCCCTTGGAACTGCATTCGCTGCCGCACAGACATTTGTGCTCTGCAAGACCTTTGGTTGGTTATGATGCAACAATGCCTATGTGACTGTCGAAGAGCCCGGCTGCCAAATTCGAAAGGTCCAGCGATTGCGCCCACACGAAAGCTGCCAGCACTGAAAGCTCTACCTGGTTTTCACTGTCCCTTGGAACTGCATTCGCTGCCGCACAGACATTCGTGCTCTGCAAGAGCTTTGGTTGGTTATGATGCAACAATGCCTATGTGACTGTCGCAGAGCCCGGCTGCCAAATTCGAAACGTCCAGCGATTGCGCCCACACGAAAGCTGCCAGCACTGAAAGGTCTACCTGGTTTTCACTGTCCCTTGGAACTGCATTCGCTGCCGCACAGACATTCGCTCTCTGCAAGATGTTTGGTTGGTTATGATGCAACAATGCCTATGTGACTGTCGCAGAGCCCGGCTGCCAAATTCGAAACGTCCCGCGATTGCGCCCACACGAAAGCTGCCAGCATGAAAGGTCTACCTGGTTTTCACTGTCCCTTGGAACTGCATTCGCTGCCGCACAGACATTCGCGCTCTGCAAAAGCCTTGGTTAGTTATGATGCAACAATGCCTATGTGACTCTGGCAGAGCCCAGATGCCAAATTCGAAACGTCCCGCGATTGCGCCCACACGAAAGCTGCCAGCACTGAAAGCTCTACCTGGTTTTCACTGTCCCTTGGAACTGCATTCGCTGCCGCACAGACATTCGCGCTCTGCAAAACCTTTGGTTGGTTATGATGCAACAATGCCTATGTGACTCTGGCAGAGCCCAGCTGCCAAATTCGAAACGTCCAGCGATTGCGCCCACACGAAAGCTGCCAGCACTGAAAGCTCTACCTGGTTTTCACTGTCCCTTGGAACTGCATTCGCTGCCGCACAGACATTCGCGCTATGCAAAAGCTTTGGTTGGTTATGATGCAACAATGCCTATGTGACTCTGGCAGAGCCCGGCTGCCAAATTCGAAACGTCCAGCGATTGCGCCCACACGAAAGCTGCCAGCACTGAAAGGTCTACCTGGTTTTCACTGTCCCTTGGAACTGCATTCGCTGCCGCACAGACATTTGTTCTCTGCAAATGCCTTGGTTGGTTATGATGCAACAATGCCTATGTGACTCTGGCAGAGCCCGGCTGCCAAATTCGAAACGTCCAGCGATTGCGCCCACACGAAAGCTGCCAGCACTGCAAGCTCTACCTGGTTTTCACTGTCCCTTGGAACTGCATTCGCTGCCGCACAGACATTCGCGCTCTGCAAATGCCTTGGTTGGCTATGATGCAACAATGCCTATGTGACTGTGGCAGAGCCCGGTTGCCAAATTCGAAACGTCCAGCGATAGCGCCCACACGAAAGCTGCCAGCACTGAAAGGTCTACCTGGTTTTCACTGTCCCTTGGAACTGCATTCGCTGCCGCACAGACATTCGCGCTCTGCAAAACCTTTTGTTGGTTATGATGCAACAATGCCTATGTGACTGTCGCAGAGCCCGGCTGCCAAATTCGAAACTTCTAGCGATTGCGCCCACACGAAAGCCGCCAGCACTGAAAGCTCTACCTGGTTTTCACTGTCCTTTGGAACTGCATTCGCTGCCGCACAGACATTCGCGCTATGCAAAAGCCTTGGTTGGTTATGATGCAACAATGCCTATGTGACTCTGGCAGAGCCCAGCTGCCAAATTTGAAACGTCCAGCGATTGCGCCCATACGAATAATGCAAGCACTGCAAGCTCTACCTGGTTTTCACTGTCCCTTGGAACTGCATTCGCTGCCGCACAGACATTCGCGCTATGCAAAAGCCTTGGTTGGTTATGATGCAACAATGCCTATGTGAGTCTGGCAGAGCCCAGCTGCCAAATTCGAAACGTCCCGCGATTGCGCCCACACGAAAGCTGCCAGCACTGAAAGGTCTACCTGGTTTTCACTGTCCCTTGGAATTGCATTCGCTGCTGCACAGACATTCGCGCTCTGCAAAAGCCTTGGTTGGTTATGATGCAACAATGCCTATGTGACTGTCGCAGAGCCCGGCTGCCAAATTCGAAACGTCCAGTGATTGCGCCCAAACGAAAGCTCCCAGCACTGAAAGCTCTACCTGGTTTTCACTGTCCCTTGGAACTGCATTCGCTGCCGCACAGACATTCACGCTATGCAAGAGCTTTGGTTGGTTATGATGCAACAATACCTATGTGACTGTCGCAGAGCCCGGCTGCCAAATTCGAAACGTCCAGAGATTGCGTCCACACGAAAGCTTCCAGCACTGAAAGCTCTACCTGGTTTTCACTGTCCCTTGGAACTGCATTCACTGCCGCACAGACATTCGCGCTCTGCAAATGCCTTGGTTGGTTATGATGCAACAATGCCTATGTGACTGTCGCAGAGCCCGGCTGCCAAATTCGAAACATCCAGAGATTGCGCCCACACGAAAGCTGCCAGCACTGAAAGGTCTACTTGGTTTTCACTGTCCCTTGGAATTGCATTCGCTGCTGCACAGACATTCGCGCTCTGCAAAAGCCTTGGTTGGTTATGATGCAACAATGCCTATGTGACTGTCGCAGAGCCCGGCTGCCAAATTCGAAACGTCCCGCGAATGCGCCCACACGAAAGCTCCCAGCACTGAAAGGTCTACCTGGTTTTCACTGTCCCTTGGAACTGCATTCGCTGCCGCGCAGACATTCACGCTCTGCAAGACCTTTGGTTGGTTATGATGCAACAATGCCTATGTGACTCTGGCCGAGCCCGGCTGCCAAATTCGAAACGTCCAGCGATTGCGCCCATATGAAAGCTGCCAGCACTGAAAGGTCTACCTGGTTTTCACTGTCCCTTGGAACTGCATTCGCTGCCGCGCAGACATTCGCGCTCTGCAAATGCCTTGGCTGATTATGATGCAACAATACCTATGTGACTCTGGCAGAGCCCGGCTGCCAAATTCGAAACGTCCCGCGATTGCGCCCACACGAAAGCTGCCAGCACTGAAAGCTCTACCTGGTTTTCACTGTCCCTTGGAACTGCATTTGCTGCCGCACAGACATTCGCGCTCTGCAAGACCTTTGGTTGGTTATGATGCAACAATGCCTATGTGACTCTGGCCGAGCCCGGCTGCCAAATTCGAAACGTCCCGCGATTGCGCCCACACGAAAGCTGCCAGCACTGAAAGGTCTACCTGGTTTTCACTGTCCCTTGGAACTGCATTCGCTGCCGCACAGACATTCGCCCTCTGCAAGATGCTTGGTTGGTTATGATGCAACAATGCTTATGTGACTGTCGCAGAGCCCGGCTGCCAAATTCGAAACGTCCAGCGATTACGCCCACACGAATGCTGCCAGCATGAAAGGTCTACCTGGTTTTCACTGTCCCTTGGAACTGCATTCGCTGCCGCACAGACATTCGCGCTCTTCAAAAGCCTTGGTTGTTTATGATGCAACAATGCCTATGTGACTCTGGCCGAGCCCAGCTGCCAAATTCGAAACGTCCCGCGATTGCGCCCAGACGAAAGCTGCCAGCACCGAAAGGTCTACCTGGTTTTCACTGTCCCTTGGAACTGCATTCGCTGCCGCACAGACATTCGTGCTCTGCAAGAGCTTTGGTTGGTTATGATGCAACAATGCCTATGTGACTGTCGCAGAGCCCGGCTGCCAAATTCGAAACGTCCACCGATTGCGCCCACACGAAAGCTGCCAGCACTGAAAGCTCTACCTGGTTTTCACTGTCCCTTGGAACTGTATTCGCTGCCGCACCGATATTTGCGCTCTGCAAGAGCTTTGGTTGGTTATGATGCAACAATGCCTATGTGACTGTCGCAGAGCCCGGCTGCCAAATTCGAAACGTCCCGCGATTGCGCCCACACGAAAGCTGCCAGCACTGAAAGGTCTAACTGGTTTTCACTGTCCCTTGGAACTGCATTCGCTGCCGCACAGACATTCGCGCTCTGCAAAAGCCTTGGTTGGTTATGATGCAACAATGCCTATGTGACTGTCGCAGAACCCGGCTGCCAAATTCGAAACGTCCAGCGATTGCGCCCACACGAAAGCTGCCAGCACTGAAAGCTCTACCTGGTTTTCACTGTCCCTTGGAACTGCATTCGCTGCCGCACAGACATTCGCGCTCTGCAAGAGCTTTGGTTGGTTATGATGCAACAATGCCTATGTGACTGTCGCAGAGCCCGGCTGCCAAATCCGAAACGTCCAGCGATTGCGCCCACACGAAAGCTGCCAGCACTGAAAGCTCTACCTGGTTTTCACTGTCCCTTGGAACTGCATTCGCTGCCGCACAGACATTCATGCTATGCAAAAGCTTTGGTTGGTTATGATGCAACAATGCCTATGTGACTGTCGCAGAACCCGGCTGCCAAATTCGAAACGTCCCGCGATTGCGCCCACACGAAAGCTGCCAGCACTGAAAGCTCTACCTGGTTTTCACTGTCCCTTGGAACTGCATTCGCTGCCGCACAGACATTCGCGCTCTGCAAAACCTTTGGTTGGTTATGATGCAACAATGCCTATGTGACTGTCGCAGAGCCTGGCTGCCAAATTCGAAACGTCCAGCGATTGCGCCCACACGAAAGCTGCCAGCACTGAAAGCTCTACCTGGTTTTCACTGTCCCTTGGAACTGCATTCGCTGCCGCACAGACATTTGTGCTCTGCAAGACCTTTGGTTGGTTATGATGCAACAATGCCTATGTGACTGTCGAAGAGCCCGGCTGCCAAATTCGAAATGTCCAGCGATTGCGCCCACACGAAAGCTGCCAGCACTGAAAGCTCTACCTGGTTTTCACTGTCCCTTGGAACTGCATTCGCTGCCACACAGACATTCGTGCTCTGCAAGAGCTTTGGTTGGTTATGATGCAACAATGCCTATGTGACTGTCGCAGAGCCCGGCTGCCAAATTCGAAACATCCAGCGATTGCGCCCACACGAAAGCTGCCAGCACTGAAAGGTCTACCTGGTTTTCACTGTCCCTTGGAACTGCATTCGCTGCCGCACAGACATTCGCGCTCTGCAAATGCCTTGGTTGGTTATGATGCAACAATGCCTATGTGACTGTCGCAGAACCCGGCTGCCAAATTCGAAACGTCCAGCGATTGCGCCCACACGAAAGCTGCCAGCACTGAAAGCTCTACCTGGTTTTCACTGTCCCTTGGAACTGCATTCGCTGCCACACAGACATTCGCCCTCTGCAAGATGTTTGGTTGGGTATGGTGCAACAATGCTTATGTGACTGTCGCAGAGCCCGGCTGCCAAATTCGAAACGTCCAGCGATTACACCCACACGAATGCTGCCAGCATGAAAGGTCTACCTGGTTTTCACTGTCCCTTGGAACTGCATTCGCTGCCGCACAGACATTCGCGCTCTGGAAAAGCCTTGGTTAGTTATGATGCAACAATGCCTATGTGACTGTCGCAGAGCCCGGCTGCCAAATTCGAAACGTCCAGCGATTGCGCCCACACGAAAGCTGCCAGCACTGAAAGCTCTACCTGGTTTTCACTGTCCCTTGGAACTGCATTCGCTGCCGCACAGACATTCGCTCTCTGCAAGATGTTTGGTTGGTTATGATGCAACAATGCCTATGTGACTGTCGCAGAGCCCGGCTGCCAAATTCGAAACGTCCCGCGATTGCGCCCACACGAAAGCTGCCAGCATGAAAGCTCTACCTGGTTTTCACTGTCCCTTGGAACTGCATTCGCTGCCGCACAGACATTCGCGCTCTGCAAAAGCCTTGGTTAGTTATGATGCAACAATGCCTATGTGACTCTGGCAGAGCCCAGATGCCAAATTCGAAACGTCCCGCGATTGCGCCCACACGAAAGCTGCCAGCACTGAAAGCTCTACCTGGTTTTCACTGTCCCTTGGAACTGCATTCGCTGCCGCACAGACATTCGCGCTCTGCAAAACCTTTGGTTGGTTATGATGCAACAATGCCTTTGTGACTGTCGCAGAGCCTGGCTGCCAAATTCGAAACGTCCAGCGATTGCGCCCACACGAAAGCTGCCAGCACTGAAAGCTCTACCTGGTTTTCACTGTCCCTTGGAACTGCATTCGCTGCCGCACAGACATTCGCGCTCTGCAAGAGCTTTGGTTGGTTATGATGCAACAATGCCTATGTGACTCTGGCAGAGCCCGGCTGCCAAATTCGAAACGTCCAGCGATTGCGCCCACACGAAAGCTGCCAGCACTGAAAGCTCTACCTGGTTTTCACTGTCCCTTGGAACTGCATTCGCTGCCGCACAGACATTCGCGCTCTGCAAATGCCTTGGTTGGTTATGATGCAACAATGCCTATGTGACTCTGGCAGAGCCCGGCTGCCAAATTCGAAACGTCCAGCGATTGCGCCCACACGAAAGCTGCCAGCACTGCAAGCTCTACCTGGTTTTCACTGTCCCTTGGAACTGCATTCGCTGCCGCACAGACATTTGCGCTCTGCAAATGCCTTGGTTGGCTATGATGCAACAATGCCTATGTGACTGTGGCAGAGCCCGGTTGCCAAATTCGAAACGTCCAGCGATAGTGCCCACACGAAAGCTGCCAGCACTGAAAGGTCTACCTGGTTTTCACTGTCCCTTGGAACTGCATTCGCTGCCGCACAGACATTCGCGCTCTGCAAAACCTTTTGTTGGTTATGATGCAACAATGCCTATGTGACTGTCGCAGAGCCCGGCTGCCAAATTCGAAACTTCTAGCGATTGCGCCCACACGAAAGCCGCCAGCACTGAAAGCTCTACCTGGTTTTCACTGTCCCTTGGAACTGCATTTGCTGCCGCACAGACATTCGCGCTCTGCAAGACCTTTGGTTGGTTATGATGCAACAATGCCTATGTGACTCTGGCCGAGCCCGGCTGCCAAATTCGAAACATCCCGCGATTGCGCCCACACGAAAGCTGCCAGCACTGAAAGCTCTACCTGGTTTTCACTGTCCCTTGGAACTGCATTCGCTGCCGCACAGACATTCACGCTCTGCAAAACCTTTTGTTGGTTATGATGCAACAATGCCTATGTGACTCTGGCAGAGTCCGGCTGCCAAATTCGAAACGTCCAGCGATTGCGCCCACACGAAAGCTGCCAGCACTGAAAGCTCTACCTGGTTTTCACTGTCCTTTGGAACTGCATTCGCTGCCGCACAGACATTCGCGCTATGCAAAAGCCTTGGTTGGTTATGATGCAACAATGCCTATGTGACTCTGGCAGAGCCCGGCTGCCAAATTTGAAACGTCCAGCGATTGCGCCCATACGAATAATGCAAGCACTGCAAGCTCTACCTGGTTTTCACTGTCCCTTGGAACTGCATTCGCTGCCGCACAGACATTCGCGCTATGCAAAAGCCTTGGTTGGTTATGATGCAACAATGCCTATGTGAGTCTGGCAGAGCCCAGCTGCCAAATTCGAAACGTCCCGCGATTGCGCCCACACGAAAGCTACCAGCACTGAAAGGTCTACCTGGTTTTCACTGTCCCTTGGAATTGCATTCGCTGCTGCACAGACATTCGCGCTCTGCAAAAGCCTTGGTTGGTTATGATGCAACAATGCCTATGTGACTGTCGCAGAGCCCGGCTGCCAAATTCGAAACGTCCAGTGATTGCGCCCACACGAAAGCTCCCAGCACTGAAAGCTCTACCTGGTTTTCACTGTCCCTTGGAACTGCATTCGCTGCCGCACAGACATTCACGCTATGCAAGAGCTTTGGTTGGTTATGATGCAACAATACCTATGTGACTGTCGCAGAGCCCGGCTGCCAAATTCGAAACGTCCAGCGATTGCGTCCACACGAAAGCTTCCAGCACTGAAAGCTCTACCTGGTTTTCACTGTCCCTTGGAACTGCATTCACTGCCGCACAGACATTCGCGCTCTGCAAATGCCTTGGTTGGTTATGATGCAACAATGCCTATGTGACTGTCGAAGAGCCCGGCTGCCAAATTCGAAACATCCAGAGATTGCGCCCACACGAAAGCTGCCAGCACTGAAAGGTCTACCTGGTTTTCACTGTCCCTTGGAATTGCATTCGCTGCTGCACAGACATTCGCGCTCTGCAAAAGCCTTGGTTGGTTATGATGCAACAATGCCTATGTGACTGTCGCAGAGCCCGGCTGCCAAATTCGAAACGTCCCGCGAATGCGCCCACACGAAAGCTCCCAGCACTGAAAGGTCTACCTGGTTTTCACTGTCCCTTGGAACTGCATTCGCTGCCGCGCAGACATTCACGCTCTGCAAGACCTTTGGTTGGTTATGATGCAACAATGCCTATGTGACTCTGGCCGAGCCCGGCTGCCAAATTCGAAACGTCCAGCGATTGCCCCCATATGAAAGCTGCCAGCACTGAAAGGTCTACCTGGTTTTCACTGTCCCTTGGAACTGCATTCGCTGCCGCGCAGACATTCGCGCTCTGCAAATGCCTTGGCTGATTATGATGCAACAATACCTATGTGACTCTGGCAGAGCCCGGCTGCCAAATTCGAAACGTCCCGCGATTGCGCCCACACGAAAGCTGCCAGCACTGAAAGCTCTACCTGGTTTTCACTGTCCCTTGGAACTGCATTTGCTGCCGCACAGACATTCGCGCTCTGCAAGACCTTTGGTTGGTTATGATGCAACAATGCCTATGTGACTCTGGCCGAGCCCGGCTGCCAAATTCGAAACGTCCCGCGATTGCGCCCACACGAAAGCTGCCAGCACTGAAAGGTCTACCTGGTTTTCACTATCCCTTGGAACTGCATTCGCTGCCGCACAGACATTCGCCCTCTGCAAGATGCTTGGTTGGTTATGATGCAACAATGCTTATGTGACTGTCGCAGAGCCCGGCTGCCAAATTCGAAACGTCCAGCGATTACGCCCACACGAATGCTGCCAGCATGAAAGGTCTACCTGGTTTTCACTGTCCCTTGGAACTGCATTCGCTGCCGCACAGACATTCGCGCTCTTCAAAAGCCTTGGTTGTTTATGATGCAACAATGCCTATGTGACTCTGGCCGAGCCCGGCTGCCAAATTCGAAACGTCCAGAGATTGCGCCCACACAAAAGCTGCCAGCACTGAAAGCTCTACCTGGTTTTCACTGTCCCTTGGAACTGCATTTGCTGCCGCACAGACATTCGCGCTCTGCAAGAGCTTTGGTTGGTTATGATGCAACAATGCCTATGTGACTGTCGAAGAGCCCGGCTGCCAAATTCGAAACGTCCAGCGATTGCGCCCACACGAAAGCTGCCAGCACTGAAAGCTCTACCTGGTTTTCACTGTCCCTTGGAACTGCATTCGCTGCCGCACAGACATTCGTGCTCTGCAAGAGCTTTGGTTGGTTATGATGCAACAATGCCTATGTGACTCTGGCAGAGCCCGGCTGCCAAATTCGAAACGTCCCGCGATTGCGCCCACACGAAAGCTGCCAGCACTGAAAGCTCTACCTGGTTTTCACTGTCCCTTGGAACTGCATTCGCTGCCGCACCGATATTTGCGCTCTGCAAGAGCTTTGGTTGGTTATGATGCAACAATGCCTATGTGACTGTCGCAGAGCCCGGCTGCCAAATTCGAAACGTCCCGCGATTGCGCCCACACGAAAGCTGCCAGCACTGAAAGGTCTAACTGGTTTTCACTGTCCCGTGGAACTGCATTCGCTGCCGCACAGACATTCGCGCTCTGCAAAAGCCTTGGTTGGTTATGATGCAACAATGCCTATGTGACTGTCGCAGAACCCGGCTGCCAAATTCGAAACGTCCAGCGATTGCGCCCACACGAAATCTGCCAGCACTGAAAGCTCTACCTGGTTTTCACTGTCCCTTGGAACTGCATTCGCTGCCGCACAGACATTCGCGCTCTGCAAAAGCCTTGGTTGGTTATGATGCAACAATGCCTATGTCACTCTGGCAGAGCCCGGCTGCCAAATTCGAAACGTCCAGCGATTGCGCCCACACGAAAGCTGCCAGCACTGAAAGCTATACCTGGTTTTCACTGTCCCTTGGAACTGCATTCGCTGCCGCACAGACATTTGCGCTCTGCAAAAGCCTTGGTTAGTTATGATGCAACAATGCCTATGTGACTGTCGCAGAGCCCGGCTGCCAAATTCGAAACGTCCAGCGATTGCGCCCACACGAAAGCTGCCAGCACTGAAAGCTCTACCTGGTTTTCACTGTCCCTTGGAACTGCATTCGCTGCCGCACAGACATTCATGCTATGCAAAAGCTTTGGTTGGTTATGATGCAACAATGCCTATGTGACTGTCGCAGAACCCGGCTGCCAAATTCGAAACGTCCAGCGATTGCGCCCACACGAAAGCTGCCAGCACTGAAAGCTCTACCTGGTTTTCACTGTCCCTTGGAACTGCATTCGCTGCCGCACAGACATTCGCCCTCTGCAAGATGTTTGGTTGGGTATGATGCAACAATGCTTATGTGACTGTCGCAGAGCCCGGCTGCCAAATTCGAAACGTCCAGCGATTACGCCCACACGAATGCTGCCAGCATGAAAGGTCTACCTGGTTTTCACTGTCCCTTGGAACTGCATTCGCTGCCGCACAGACATTCGCGCTATGCAAAAGCTTTGGTTGGTTATGATGCAACAATGCCTATGTGACTCTGGCAGAGCCCAGCTGCCAAATTCGAAACGTCCCGCGATTGCGCCCACACGAAAGCTGCCAGCACTGAAAGCTCTACCTGGTTTTCACTGTCCCTTGGAACTGCATTCGCTGCCGCACAGACATTCGCGCTCTGCAAAACCTTTGGTTGGTTATGATGCAACAATGCCTATGTGACTGTCGCAGAGCCTGGCTGCCAAATTCGAAACGTCCAGCGATTGCGCCCACACGAAAGCTGCCAGCACTGAAAGCTCTACCTGGTTTTCACTGTCCCTTGGAACTGCATTCGCTGCCGCACAGACATTTGTGCTCTGCAAGACCTTTGGTTGGTTATGATGCAACAATGCCTATGTGACTGTCGAAGAGCCCGGCTGCCAAATTCGAAATGTCCAGCGATTGCGCCCACACGAAAGCTGCCAGCACTGAAAGCTCTACCTGGTTTTCACTATCCCTTGGAACTGCATTCGCTGCCGCACAGACATTCGTGCTCTGCAAGAGCTTTGGTTGGTTATGATGCAACAATGCTTATGTGACTGTCGCAGAGCCCGGCTGCCAAATTCGAAACGTCCAGCGATTGCGCCCACACGAAAGCTGCCAGCACTGAAAGCTCTACCTGGTTTTCACTGTCCCTTGGAACTGCATTCGCTGCCGCACAGACATTCGCTCTCTGCAAGAGCTTTGGTTGGTTATGATGCAACAATGCCTATGTGACTGTCGCAGAGCCCGGCTGCCAAATTCGAAACGTCCCGCGATTGCGCCCACACGAAAGCTGCCAGCACTGAAAGCTCTACCTGGTTTTCACTGTCCCTTGGAACTGCATTCGCTGCCGCACAGACATTCGCCCTCTGCAAGATGTTTGGTTGGGTATGATGCAACAATGCTTATGTGACTGTCGCAGAGCCCGGCTGCCAAATTCGAAACGTCCAGCGATTACGCCCACACGAATGCTGCCAGCATGAAAGGTCTACCTGGTTTTCACTGTCCCTTGGAACTGCATTCGCTGCCGCACAGACATTCGCGCTCTGGAAAAGCCTTGGTTAGTTATGATGCAACAATGCCTATGTGAGTCTGGCAGAGCCCAGCTGCCAAATTCGAAACGTCCCGCGATTGCGCCCAGACGAAAGCTGCCAGCACTGAAAGCTCTACCTGGTTTTCACTGTCCCTTGGAATTGCATTCGCTGCTGCACAGACATTCGCGCTCTGCAAAAGCCTTGGTTGGTTATGATGCAACAATGCCTATGTGACTGTCGCAGAGCCCGGCTGCCAAATTCGAAACGTCCAGTGATTGCGCCCACACGAAAGCTCCCAGCACTGAAAGCTCTACCTGGTTTTCACTGTCCCTTGGAACTGCATTCGCTGCCGCACAGACATTCACGCTATGCAAGAGCTTTGGTTGGTTATGATGCAACAATACCTATGTGACTGTCGCAGAGCCCGGCTGCCAAATTCGAAACGTCCAGCGATTGCGTCCACACGAAAGCTTCCAGCACTGAAAGCTCTACCTGGTTTTCACTGTCCCTTGGAACTGCATTCACTGCCGCACAGACATTCGCGCTCTGCAAATGCCTTGGTTGGTTATGATGCAACAATGCCTATGTGACTGTCGCAGAGCCCGGCTGCCAAATTCGAAACATCCAGAGATTGCGCCCACACGAAAGCTGCCAGCACTGAAAGGTCTACCTGGTTTTCACTGTCCCTTGGAATTGCATTCGCTGCTGCACAGACATTCGCGCTCTGCAAAAGCCTTGGTTTGTTATGATGCAACAATGCCTATGTGACTGTCGCAGAGCCCGGCTGCCAAATTCGAAACGTCCCGCGAATGCGCCCACACGAAAGCTCCCAGCACTGAAAGGTCTACCTGGTTTTCACTGTCCCTTGGAACTGCATTCGCTGCCGCGCAGACATTCACGCTCTGCAAGACCTTTGGTTGGTTATGATGCAACAATGCCTATGTGACTCTGGCCGAGCCCGGCTGCCAAATTCGAAACGTCCAGCGATTGCCCCCATATGAAAGCTGCCAGCACTGAAAGGTCTACCTGGTTTTCACTGTCCCTTGGAACTGCATTCGCTGCCGCGCAGACATTCGCGCTCTGCAAATGCCTTGGCTGATTATGATGCAACAATACCTATGTGACTCTGGCAGAGCCCGGCTGCCAAATTCGAAACGTCCCGCGATTGCGCCCACACGAAAGCTGCCAGCACTGAAAGCTCTACCTGGTTTTCACTGTCCCTTGGAACTGCATTTGCTGCCGCACAGACATTCGCGCTCTGCAAGACCTTTGGTTGGTTATGATGCAACAATGCCTATGTGACTCTGGCCGAGCCCGGCTGCCAAATTCGAAACGTCCCGCGATTGCGCCCACACGAAAGCTGCCAGCACTGAAAGGTCTACCTGGTTTTCACTATCCCTTGGAACTGCATTCGCTGCCGCACAGACATTCGCCCTCTGCAAGATGCTTGGTTGGTTATGATGCAACAATGCTTATGTGACTGTCGCAGAGCCCGGCTGCCAAATTCGAAACGTCCAGCGATTACGCCCACACGAATGCTGCCAGCATGAAAGGTCTACCTGGTTTTCACTGTCCCTTGGAACTGCATTCGCTGCCGCACAGACATTCGCGCTCTTCAAAAGCCTTGGTTGTTTATGATGCAACAATGCCTATGTGACTCTGGCCGAGCCCAGCTGCCAAATTCGAAACGTCCCGCGATTGCGCCCAGACGAAAGCTGCCAGCACCGAAAGGTCTACCTGGTTTTCACTGTCCCTTGGAACTGCATTCGCTGCCGCACAGACATTCACGCTATGCAAAAGCTTTGGTTGGTTATGATGCAACAATGCCTATGTGACTCTGGCCGAGCCCGGCTGCCAAATTCGAAACGTCCAGAGATTGCGCCCACACAAAAGCTGCCAGCACTGAAAGCTCTACCTGGTTTTCACTGTCCCTTGGAACTGCATTTGCTGCCGCACAGACATTCGCGCTCTGCAAGAGCTTTGGTTGGTTATGATGCAACAATGCCTATGTGACTGTCGAAGAGCCCGGCTGCCAAATTCGAAACGTCCAGCGATTGCGCCCACACGAAAGCTGCCAGCACTGAAAGCTCTACCTGGTTTTCACTGTCCCTTGGAACTGCATTCGCTGCCGCACAGACATTCGTGCTCTGCAAGAGCTTTGGTTGGTTATGATGCAACAATGCCTATGTGACTCTGGCAGAGCCCGGCTGCCAAATTCGAAACGTCCCGCGATTGCGCCCACACGAAAGCTGCCAGCACTGAAAGCTCTACCTGGTTTTCACTGTCCCTTGGAACTGCATTCGCTGCCGCACCGATATTTGCGCTCTGCAAGAGCTTTGGTTGGTTATGATGCAACAATGCCTATGTGACTGTCGCAGAGCCCGGCTGCCAAATTCGAAACGTCCCGCGATTGCGCCCACACGAAAGCTGCCAGCACTGAAAGGTCTAACTGGTTTTCACTGTCCCGTGGAACTGCATTCGCTGCCGCACAGACATTCGCGCTCTGCAAAAGCCTTGGTTGGTTATGATGCAACAATGCCTATGTGACTGTCGCAGAACCCGGCTGCCAAATTCGAAACGTCCAGCGATTGCGCCCACACGAAATCTGCCAGCACTGAAAGCTCTACCTGGTTTTCACTGTCCCTTGGAACTGCATTCGCTGCCGCACAGACATTCGCGCTCTGCAAAAGCCTTGGTTGGTTATGATGCAAAAATGCCTATGTGACTCTGGCAGAGCCCAGCTGCCAAATTCGAAACGTCCAGCGATTGCGCCCACACGAAAGCTGCCAGCACTGAAAGCTATACCTGGTTTTCACTGTCCCTTGGAACTGCATTCGCTGCCGCACAGACATTTGCGCTCTGCAAAAGCCTTGGTTAGTTATGATGCAACAATGCCTATGTGACTGTCGCAGAGCCCGGCTGCCAAATTCGAAACGTCCAGCGATTGCGCCCACACGAAAGCTGCCAGCACTGAAAGCTCTACCTGGTTTTCACTGTCCCTTGGAACTGCATTCGCTGCCGCACAGACATTCATGCTATGCAAAAGCTTTGGTTGGTTATGATGCAACAATGCCTATGTGACTGTCGCAGAGCCCGGCTGCCAAATTCGAAACGTCCAGCGATTGCGCCCACACGAAAGCTGCCAGCACTGAAAGCTCTACCTGGTTTTCACTGTCCCTTGGAACTGCATTCGCTGCCGCACAGACATTCGCCCTCTGCAAGATGTTTGGTTGGGTATGATGCAACAATGCTTATGTGACTGTCGCAGAGCCCGGCTGCCAAATTCGAAACGTCCAGCGATTACGCCCACACGAATGCTGCCAGCATGAAAGGTCTACCTGGTTTTCACTGTCCCTTGGAACTGCATTCGCTGCCGCACAGACATTCGCGCTATGCAAAAGCTTTGGTTGGTTATGATGCAACAATGCCTATGTGACTCTGGCAGAGCCCAGCTGCCAAATTCGAAACGTCCCGCGATTGCGCCCACACGAAAGCTGCCAGCACTGAAAGCTCTACCTGGTTTTCACTGTCCCTTGGAACTGCATTCGCTGCCGCACAGACATTCGCGCTCTGCAAAACCTTTGGTTGGTTATGATGCAACAATGCCTATGTGACTGTCGCAGAGCCTGGCTGCCAAATTCGAAACGTCCAGCGATTGCGCCCACACGAAAGCTGCCAGCACTGAAAGCTCTACCTGGTTTTCACTGTCCCTTGGAACTGCATTCGCTGCCGCACAGACATTTGTGCTCTGCAAGACCTTTGGTTGGTTATGATGCAACAATGCCTATGTGACTGTCGAAGAGCCCGGCTGCCAAATTCGAAATGTCCAGCGATTGCGCCCACACGAAAGCTGCCAGCACTGAAAGCTCTACCTGCTTTTCACTATCCCTTGGAACTGCATTCGCTGCCGCACAGACATTCGTGCTCTGCAAGAGCTTTGGTTGGTTATGATGCAACAATGCCTATGTGACTGTCGCAGAGCCCGGCTGCCAAATTCGAAACGTCCAGCGATTGCGCCCACACGAAAGCTGCCAGCACTGAAAGCTCTACCTGGTTTTCACTGTCCCTTGGAACTGCATTCGCTGCCGCACAGACATTCGCTCTCTGCAAGAGCTTTGGTTGGTTATGATGCAACAATGCCTATGTGACTGTCGCAGAGCCCGGCTGCCAAATTCGAAACGTCCCGCGATTGCGCCCACACGAAAGCTGCCAGCACTGAAAGCTCTACCTGGTTTTCACTGTCCCTTGGAACTGCATTCGCTGCCGCACAGACATTCGCCCTCTGCAAGATGTTTGGTTGGGTATGATGCAACAATGCTTATGTGACTGTCGCAGAGCCCGGCTGCCAAATTCGAAACGTCCAGCGATTACGCCCACACGAATGCTGCCAGCATGAAAGGTCTACCTGGTTTTCACTGTCCCTTGGAACTGCATTCGCTGCCGCACAGACATTCGCGCTCTGGAAAAGCCTTGGTTAGTTATGATGCAACAATGCCTATGTGACTCTGGCAGAGCCCAGCTGCCAAATTCGAAACGTCCCGCGATTGCGCCCAGACGAAAGCTGCCAGCACTGAAAGCTCTACCTGGTTTTCACTGTCCCTTGGAACTGCATTCGCTGCCGCACAGACATTCGCGCTCTGCAAAACCTTTGGTTGGTTATGATGCAACAATGCCTATGTGACTGTCGCAGAGCCTGGCTGCCAAATTCGAAACGTCCAGCGATTGCGCCCACACGAAAGCTGCCAGCACTGAAAGCTCTACCTGGTTTTCACTGTCCCTTGGAACTGCATTCGCTGCCGCACAGACATTTCTGCTCTGCAAGACCTTTGATTGGTTATGATGCAACAATGCCTATGTGACTGTCGAAGAGCCCGGCTGCCAAATTCGAAACGTCCAGCGATTGCGCCCACACGAAAGCTGCCAGCACTGAAAGCTCTACCTGGTTTTCACTGTCCCTTGGAACTGCATTCGCTGCCGCACAGACATTCGTGCTCTGCAAGAGCTTTGGTTGGTTATGATGCAACAATGCCTATGTGACTGTCGCAGAGCCCGGCTGCCAAATTCGAAACGTCCAGCAATTGCGCCCACACGAAAGCTGCCAGCACTGAAAGCTCTACCTGGTTTTCACTGTCCCTTGGAACTGCATTCGCTGCCGCACAGACATTCGCTCTCTGCAAGATGTTTGGTTGGTTATGATGCAACAATGCCTATGTGACTGTCGCAGAGCCCAGCTGCCAAATTCGAAACGTCCCGCGATTGCGCCCACACGAAAGCTGCCAGCATGAAAGGTCTACCTGGTTTTCACTGTCCCTTGGAACTGCATTCGCTGCCGCACAGACATTCGCGCTCTGCAAAAGCCTTGGTTAGTTATGATGCAACAATGCCTATGTGACTCTGGCAGAGCCCAGCTGCCAAATTCGAAACGTCCCGCGATTGCGCCCACACGAAAGCTGCCAGCACTGAAAGCTCTACCTGGTTTTCACTGTCCCTTGGAACTGCATTCGCTGCCGCACAGACATTCGCGCTCTGCAAAACCTTTGGTTGGTTATGATGCAACAATGCCTATGTGACTGTCGCAGAGCCTGGCTGCCAAATTCGAAACGTCCAGCGATTGCGCCCACACGAAAGCTGCCAGCACTGAAAGCTCTACCTGGTTTTCACTGTCCCTTGGAACTGCATTCGCTGCCGCACAGACATTCGCGCTCTGCAAGAGCTTTGGTTGGTTATGATGCAACAATGCCTATGTGACTCTGGCAGAGCCCGGCTGCCAGATTCGAAACGTCCAGCGATTGCGCCCACACGAAAGCTGCCAGCACTGAAAGCTCTACCTGGTTTTCACTGTCCCTTGGAACTGCATTCGCTGCCGCACAGACATTCGCGCTCTGCAAATGCCTTGGTTGGTTATGATGCAACAATGCCTATGTGACTCTGGCAGAGCCCGGCTGCCAAATTCGAAACGTCCAGCGATTGCGCCCACACGAAAGCTGCCAGCACTGAAAGGTCTACCTGGTTTTCACTGTCCCTTGGAATTGCATTCGCTGCTGCACAGACATTCGCGCTCTGCAAAAGCCTTGGTTGGTTATGATGCAACAATGCCTATGTGACTGTCGCAGAGCCCGGCTGCCAAATTCGAAACGTCCAGTGATTGCGCCCACACGAAAGCTCCCAGCACTGAAAGCTCTACCTGGTTTTCACTGTCCCTTGGAACTGCATTCGCTGCCGCACAGACATTCACGCTATGCAAGAGCTTTGGTTGGTTATGATGCAACAATACCTATGTGACTGTCGCAGAGCCCGGTTGCCAAATTCGAAACGTCCAGCGATTGCGCCCACACGAAAGCTGCCAGCACTGAAAGCTCTACCTGGTTTTCACTGTCCCTTGGAACTGCATTCGCTGCCGCACAGACATTCGCGCTCTGCAAATGCCTTGGTTGGTTATGATGCAACAATGCCTATGTGACTGTCGCAGAGCCCGGCTGCCAAATTCGAAACATCCAGAGATTGCGCCCACACGAAAGCTGCCAGCACTGAAAGGTCTACCTGGTTTTCACTGTCCCTTGGAACTGCATTCGCTGCCGCGCAGACATTCACGCTCTGCAAGACCTTTGGTTGGTTATGATGCAACAATGCCTATGTGACTCTGGCCGAGCCCGGCTTCCAAATTCGAAACGTCCAGCGATTGCGCCCATATGAAAGCTGCCAGCACTGAAAGGTCTACCTGGTTTTCACTGTCCCTTGGAACTGCATTCGCTGCCGCGCAGACATTCGCGCTCTGCAAATGCCTTGGCTGATTATGATGCAACAATACCTATGTGACTCTGGCAGAGCCCGGCTGCCAAATTCGAAACGTCCCGCGATTGCGCCCACACGAAAGCTGCCAGCACTGAAAGCTCTACCTGGTTTTCACTGTCCCTTGGAACTGCATTTGCTGCCGCACAGACATTCGCGCTCTGCAAGACCTTTGGTTGGTTATGATGCAACAATGCCTATGTGACTCTGGCCGAGCCCGGCTGCCAAATTCGAAACGTCCCGCGATTGCGCCCACACGAAAGCTGCCAGCACTGAAAGGTCTACCTGGTTTTCACTGTCCCTTGGAACTGCATTCGCTGCCGCACAGACATTCACGCTCTGCAAAACCTTTTGTTGGGTATGATGCAACAATGCCTATGTGACTCTGGCAGAGTCCGGCTGCCAAATTCGAAACGTCCAGCGATTGCGCCCACACGAAAGCTGCCAGCACTGAAAGCTCTACCTGGTTTTCACTGTCCTTTGGAACTGCATTCGCTGCCGCACAGACATTCGCGCTCTGCAAAAGCCTTGGTTGGTTATGATGCAACAATGCCTATGTGACTCTGGCAGAGCCCGGCTGCCAAATTTGAAACGTCCAGCGATTGCGCCCACACGAAAGCTGCCAGCACTGAAAGCTATACCTGGTTTTCACTGTCCCTTGGAACTGCATTCGCTGCCGCACTGACATTTGCGCTCTGCAAGAGCTTTGGTTGGTTATGATGCAACAATGCCTATGTGACTGTCGCAGAGCCCGGCTGCCAAATTCGAAACGTCCCGCGATTGCGCCCACACGAAAGCTGCCAGCACTGAAAGCTCTACCTGGTTTTCACTGTCCCTTGGAACTGCATTCGCTGCCGCACAGACATTCGCGCTCTGCAAAACCTTTGGTTGGTTATGATGCAACAATGCCTATGTGACTGTCGCAGAGCCTGGCTGCCAAATTCGAAACGTCCAGCGATTGCGCCCACACGAAAGCTGCCAGCACTGAAAGCTCTACCTGGTTTTCACTGTCCCTTGGAACTGCATTCGCTGCCGCACAGACATTTGTGCTCTGCAAGACCTTTGGTTGGTTATGATGCAACAATGCCTATGTGACTGTCGAAGAGCCCGGCTGCCAAATTCGAAACGTCCAGCGATTGCGCCCACACGAAAGCTGCCAGCACTGAAAGCTCTACCTGGTTTTCACTGTCCCTTGGAACTGCATTCGCTGCCGCACAGACATTCGTGATCTGCAAGAGCTTTGGTTGGTTATGATGCAACAATGCCTATGTGACTGTCGCAGAGCCTGGCTGCCAAATTCGAAACGTCCAGCGATTGCGCCCACACGAAAGCTGCCAGCACTGAAAGCTCTACCTGGTTTTCACTGTCCCTTGGAACTGCATTCGCTGCCGCACAGACATTCGCTCTCTGCAAGAGCTTTGGTTGGTTATGATGCAACAATGCCTATGTGACTGTCGAAGAGCCCGGCTGCCAAATTCGAAACGTCCAGCGATTGCGTCCACACGAAAGCTTCCAGCACTGAAAGCTCTACCTGGTTTTCACTGTCCCTTGGAACTGCATTCGCTGCCGCACAGACATTCGCGCTCTGCAAATGCCTTGGTTGGTTATGATGCAACAATGCCTATGTGACTGTCGCAGAGCCCGGCTGCCAAATTCGAAACGTCCAGCGATTGCGCCCACACGAAAGCTGCCAGCACTGAAAGCTCTACCTGGTTTTCACTGTCCCTTGGAACTGCATTCGCTGCCGCACAGACATTCGCGCTCTGCAAAACCTTTGGTTGGTTATGATGCAACAATGCCTATGTGACTGTCGCAGAGCCCGGCTGCCAAATTCGAAACGTCCAGCGATTGCGCCCACACGAAAGCTGCCAGCACTGAAAGGTCTACCTGGTTTTCACTGTCCCTTGGAACTGCATTCGCTGCCGCGCAGACATTCGCGCTCTGCAAATGCCTTGGCTGATTATGATGCAACAATACCTATGTGACTCTGGCAGAGCCCGGCTGCCAAATTCGAAACGTCCCGCGATTGCGCCCACACGAAAGCTGCCAGCACTGAAAGCTCTACCTGGTTTTCACTGTCCCTTGGAACTGCATTTGCTGCCGCACAGACATTCGCGCTCTGCAAGACCTTTGGTTGGTTATGATGCAACAATGCCTATGTGACTCTGGCCGAGCCCGGCTGCCAAATTCGAAACGTCCCGCGATTGCGCCCACACGAAAGCTGCCAGCACTGAAAGGTCTACCTGGTTTTCACTGTCCCTTGGAACTGCATTCGCTGCCGCACAGACATTCACGCTCTGCAAAACCTTTTGTTGGGTATGATGCAACAATGCCTATGTGACTCTGGCAGAGTCCGGCTGCCAAATTCGAAACGTCCAGCGATTGCGCCCACACGAAAGCTGCCAGCACTGAAAGCTCTACCTGGTTTTCACTGTCCTTTGGAACTGCATTCGCTGCCGCACAGACATTCGCGCTCTGCAAAAGCCTTGGTTGGTTATGATGCAACAATGCCTATGTGACTCTGGCAGAGCCCGGCTGCCAAATTTGAAACGTCCAGCGATTGCGCCCACACGAAAGCTGCCAGCACTGAAAGCTATACCTGGTTTTCACTGTCCCTTGGAACTGCATTCGCTGCCGCACTGACATTTGCGCTCTGCAAGAGCTTTGGTTGGTTATGATGCAACAATGCCTATGTGACTGTCGAAGAGCCCGGCTGCCAAATTCGAAACGTCCCGCGATTGCGCCCACACGAAAGCTGCCAGCACTGAAAGCTCTACCTGGTTTTCACTGTCCCTTGGAACTGCATTCGCTGCCGCACAGACATTCGCGCTCTGCAAAACCTTTGGTTGGTTATGATGCAACAATGCCTATGTGACTGTCGCAGAGCCTGGCTGCCAAATTCGAAACGTCCAGCGATTGCGCCCACACGAAAGCTGCCAGCACTGAAAGCTCTACCTGGTTTTCACTGTCCCTTGGAACTGCATTCGCTGCCGCACAGACATTTGTGCTCTGCAAGACCTTTGGTTGGTTATGATGCAACAATGCCTATGTGACTGTCGAAGAGCCCGGCTGCCAAATTCGAAACGTCCAGCGATTGCGCCCACACGAAAGCTGCCAGCACTGAAAGCTCTACCTGGTTTTCACTGTCCCTTGGAACTGCATTCGCTGCCGCACAGACATTCGTGATCTGCAAGAGCTTTGGTTGGTTATGATGCAACAATGCCTATGTGACTGTCGCAGAGCCTGGCTGCCAAATTCGAAACGTCCAGCGATTGCGCCCACACGAAAGCTGCCAGCACTGAAAGCTCTACCTGGTTTTCACTGTCCCTTGGAACTGCATTCGCTGCCGCACAGACATTCGCTCTCTGCAAGAGCTTTGGTTGGTTATGATGCAACAATGCCTATGTGACTGTCGAAGAGCCCGGCTGCCAAATTCGAAACGTCCAGCGATTGCGTCCACACGAAAGCTTCCAGCACTGAAAGCTCTACCTGGTTTTCACTGTCCCTTGGAACTGCATTCGCTGCCGCACAGACATTCGCGCTCTGCAAATGCCTTGGTTGGTTATGATGCAACAATGCCTATGTGACTGTCGCAGAGCCCGGCTGCCAAATTCGAAACGTCCAGCGATTGCGCCCACACGAAAGCTGCCAGCACTGAAAGCTCTACCTGGTTTTCACTGTCCCTTGGAACTGCATTCGCTGCCGCACAGACATTCGCGCTCTGCAAAACCTTTGGTTGGTTATGATGCAACAATGCCTATGTGACTGTCGCAGAGCCCGGCTGCCAAATTCGAAACGTCCAGCGATTGCGCCCACACGAAAGCTGCCAGCACTGAAAGCTCTACCTGGTTTTCACTGTCCCTTGGAACTGCATACGCTGCCGCACAGACATTCGCGCTCTGCAAATGCCTTGGTTGGCTATGATGCAACAATGCCTATGTGACTCTGGCAGAGCCCGGCTGCCAAATTTGAAACGTCCAGCGATAGCGCCCACACGAAAGCTGCCAGCACTGAAAGCTCTACCTGGTTTTCACTGTCCCTTGGAACTGCATTCGCTGCCGCACAGACATTCGCGCTCTGCAAATGCCTTGGTTGGTTATGATGCAACAATTCCTATGTGACTGTCGCAGAGCCCGGCTGCCAAATTCGAAACCTCCAGAGATTGCGCCCACACGAAAACTGCCAGCACTGAAAGGTCTACCTGGTTTTCACTGTCCCTTGGAACTGCATTCGCTGCCGCACAGACATTCACGCTCTTCAAAAGCCTTGGTTGTTTATGATGCAACAATGCCTATGTGACTCTGGCCGAGCCCAGCTGCCAAATTCGAAACGTCCCGCGATTGCGCCCAGACGAAAGCTGCCAGCACCGAAAGGTCTACCTGGTTTTCACTGTCCCTTGGAACTGCATTCACTGCCGCACAGACATTCACGCTATGCAAAAGCTTTGGTTGGTTATGATGCCACAATGCCTATGTGACTCTGGCCGAGCCCGGCTGCCAAATTCGAAACGTCCAGAGATTGCGCCCACACAAAAGCTGCCAGCACTGAAAGCTCTACCTGGTTTTCACTGTCCCTTGGAACTGCATTCGCTGCCGCACAGACATTTGTGCTCTGCAAGACCTTTGGGTGGTTATGATGCAACAATGCCTATGTGACTGTCGAAGAGCCCGGCTGCCAAATTCGAAACGTCCAGCGATTGCGCCCACACGAAAGCTGCCAGCACTGAAAGCTCTACCTGGTTTTCACTGTCCCTTGGAACTGCATTCGCTGCCGCACAGACATTCGCGCTCTGCAAATGCCTTGGTTGGCTATGATGCAACAATGCCTATGTGACTCTGGCAGAGTCCAGCTGCCAAATTCGAAACGTCCAGCGATTGCGCCCACACGAAAGCTGCCAGCACTGAAAGGTCTACCTGGTTTTCACTGTCCCTTGGAATTGCATTCGCTGCTGCACAGACATTCGCGCTCTGCAAAAGCCTTGGTTGGTTATGATGCAACAATGCCTATGTGACTGTCGCAGAGCCCGGCTGCCAAATTCGAAACGTCCAGTGATTGCGCCCACACGAAAGCTCCCAGCACTGAAAGCTCTACCTGGTTTTCACTGTCCCTTGGAACTGCATTCGCTGCCGCACAGACATTCACGCTATGCAAGAGCTTTGGTTGGTTATGATGCAACAATACCTATGTGACTGTCGCAGAGCCCGGTTGCCAAATTCGAAACGTCCAGCGATTGCGTCCACACGAAAGCTTCCAGCACTGAAAGGTCTACCTGGTTTTCACTGTCCCTTGGAACTGCATTCGCTGCCGCACAGACATTCGCGCTCTGCAAATGCCTTGGTTGGTTATGATGCAACAATGCCTATGTGACTGTCGCAGAGCCCGGCTGCCAAATTCGAAACATCCAGAGATTGCGCCCACACGAAAGCTGCCAGCACTGAAAGGTCTACCTGGTTTTCACTGTCCCTTGGAACTGCATTCGCTGCCGCGCAGACATTCACGCTCTGAAAGACCTTTGGTTGGTTATGATGCAACAATGCCTATGTGACTCTGGCCGAGCCCGGCTGCCAAATTCGAAACGTCCAGCGATTGCGCCCATATGAAAGCTGCCAGCACTGAAAGGTCTACCTGGTTTTCACTGTCCCTTGGAACTGCATTCGCTGCCGCGCAGACATTCGCGCTCTGCAAATGCCTTGGCTGATTATGATGCAACAATACCTATGTGACTCTGGCAGAGCCCGGCTGCCAAATTCGAAACGTCCCGCGATTGCGCCCACACGAAAGCTGCCAGCACTGAAAGCTCTACCTGGTTTTCACTGTCCCTTGGAACTGCATTTGCTGCCGCACAGACATTCGCGCTCTGCAAGACCTTTGGTTGGTTATGATGCAACAATGCCTATGTGACTCTGGCCGAGCCCGGCTGCCAAATTCGAAACGTCCCGCGATTGCGCCCACACGAAAGCTGCCAGCACTGAAAGGTCTACCTGGTTTTCACTGTCCCTTGGAACTGCATTCGCTGCCGCACAGACATTCACGCTCTGCAAAACCTTTTGTTGGGTATGATGCAACAATGCCTATGTGACTCTGGCAGAGTCCGGCTGCCAAATTCGAAACGTCCAGCGATTGCGCCCACACGAAAGCTGCCAGCACTGAAAGCTCTACCTGGTTTTCACTGTCCTTTGGAACTGCATTCGCTGCCGCACAGACATTCGCGCTCTGCAAAAGCCTTGGTTGGTTATGATGCAACAATGCCTATGTGACTCTGGCAGAGCCCGGCTGCCAAATTTGAAACGTCCAGCGATAGCGCCCACACGAAAGCTGCCAGCACTGAAAGCTCTACCTGGTTTTCACTGTCCCTTGGAACTGCATTCGCTGCCGCACAGACATTTGCGCTCTGCAAGAGCTTTGGTTGGTTATGATGCAACAATGCCTATGTGACTGTCGCAGAGCCCGGCTGCCAAATTCGAAACGTCCCGCGATTGCGCCCACACGAAAGCTGCCAGCACTGAAAGCTCTACCTGGTTTTCACTGTCCCTTGGAACTGCATTCGCTGCCGCACAGACATTCGCGCTCTGCAAAACCTTTGGTTGGTTATGATGCAACAATGCCTATGTGACTGTCGCAGAGCCCGGCTGCCAAATTCGAAACCTCCAGAGATTGCGCCCACACGAAAACTGCCAGCACTGAAAGGTCTACCTGGTTTTCACTGTCCCTTGGAACTGCATTCGCTGCCGCACAGACATTCGCGCTCTTCAAAAGCCTTGGTTGTTTATGATGCAACAATGCCTATGTGACTCTGGCCGAGCCCAGCTGCCAAATTCGAAACGTCCCGCGATTGCGCCCAGACGAAAGCTGCCAGCACCGAAAGGTCTACCTGGTTTTCACTGTCCCTTGGAACTGCATTCACTGCCGCACAGACATTCACGCTCTGCAAAAGCTTTGGTTGGTTATGATGCCACAATGCCTATGTGACTCTGGCCGAGCCCGGCTGCCAAATTCGAAACGTCCAGAGATTGCGCCCACACAAAAGCTGCCAGCACTGAAAGCTCTACCTGGTTTTCACTGTCCCTTGGAACTGCATTCGCTGCCGCACAGACATTTGTGCTCTGCAAGACCTTTGGGTGGTTATGATGCAACAATGCCTATGTGACTGTCGCAGAGCCCGGCTGCCAAATTCGAAACGTCCAGCGATTGCGCCCACACGAAAGCTGCCAGCACTGAAAGGTCTACCTGGTTTTCACTGTCCCTTGGAACTGCATTCGCTGCCGCACAGACATTCGCGCTCTGCAAATGCCTTGGTTGGTTATGATGCAACAATTCCTATGTGACTGTCGCAGAGCCCGGCTGCCAAAATCGAAACCTCCAGAGATTGCGCCCACACGAAAGCTGCCAGCACTGAAAGGTCTACCTGGTTTTCACTGTCCCTTGGAACTGCATTCGCTGCCGCACAGACATTCACGCTATGCAAAAGCTTTGGTTGGTTATGATGCAACAATACCTATGTGACTCTGGCCGAGCCCGTCTGCCAAATTCGAAACGTCCAGCGATTGCGCCCACACGAAAGCTGCCAGCACTGAAAGCTCTACCTGGTTTTCACTGTCCCTTGGAACTGCATTCGCTGCCGCACAGACATTCGCGCTCTGCAAATGCCTTGGTTGGTTATGATGCAACAATGCCTATGTGACTGTCGAAGAGCCCGGATGCCAAATTCGAAACGTCCAGCGATTGCGCCCACACGAAAGCTGCCAGCACTGAAAGCTCTACCTGGTTTTCACTGTCCCTTGGAACTGCATTCGCTGCCGCACAGACATTCGCGCTCTGCAAGAGCTTTGGTTGGTTATGATGCAACAATGCCTATGTGACTGTCGCAGAGCCCGGCTGCCAAATTCGAAATGTCCAGCGATTGAGTCCACACGAAAGCTGCCAGCACTGAAAGCTCTACCTGGTTTTCACTGTCCCTTGGAACTGCATTCGCTGCCGCACAGACATTCGCCCTCTGCAAGATGCTTGGTTGGTTATGATGCAACAATGCTTATGTGACTGTCGCAGAGCCCGGCTGCCAAATTCGAAACGTCCAGCGATTACGCCCACACGAATGCTGCCAGCATGAAAGGTCTACCTGGTTTTCACTGTCCCTTGGAACTGCATTCGCTGCCGCACAGACATTCGCGCTCTTCAAAAGCCTTGGTTGTTTATGATGCAACAATGCCTATGTGACTCTGGCCGAGCCCAGCTGCCAAATTCGAAACGTCCCGCGATTGCGCCCAGACGAAAGCTGCCAGCACTGAAAGCTCTACCTGGTTTTCACTGTCCCTTGGAACTGCATTCACTGCCGCACAGACATTAACGCTATGCAAAAGCTTTGGTTGGTTATGATGCAACAATGCCTATGTGACTGTGGCCGAGCCCGGCTGCCAAATTCGAAACGTCCAGAGATTGCGCCCACACAAAAGCTGCCAGCACTGAAAGGTCTACCTGGTTTTCACTGTCCCTTGGAACTGCATTCGCTGCCGCACAGACATTTGTGCTCTGCAAGACCTTTGGGTGGTTATGATGCAACAATGCCTATGTGACTGTCGAAGAGCCCGGCTGCCAAATTCGAAACGTCCAGCGATTGCGCCCACACGAAAGCTGCCAGCACTGAAAGCTCTACCTGGTTTTCACTGTCCCTTGGAACTGCATTCGCTGCCGCACAGATATTTGCGCTCTGCAAGAGCTTTGGTTGGTTATGATGCAACAATGCCTATGTGACTGTCGCAGAGCCCGGCTGCCAAATTCGAAACGTCCCGCGATTGCGCCCACACGAAAGCTGCCAGCACTGAAAGGTCTAACTGGTTTTCACTGTCCCTTGGAACTGCATTCGCTGCCGCACAGACATTCGCGCTCTGCAAAAGCCTTGGTTGGTTATGATGCAACAATGCCTATGTGACTGTCGCAGAACCCGGCTGCCAAATTCGAAACGTCCAGCGATTGCGCCCACACGAAAGCTGCCAGCACTGAAAGCTCTACCTGGTTTTCACTGTCCCTTGGAACTGCATTCGCTGCCGCACAGACATTCGCGCTCTGCAAAAGCCTTGGTTGTTTATGATGCAACAATGCCCATGTGACTCTGGCCGAGCCCGGCTGCCAAATTCGAAACGTCCAGCGATTGCGCCCACACGAAAGCTGCCAGCACTGAAAGCTATACCTGGTTTTCACTGTCCCTTGGAACTGCATTCGCTGCCGCACAGACATTTGCGCTCTGCAAGAGCTTTGGTTGGTTATGATGCAACAATGCCTATGTGACTGTCGCAGAGCCCGGCTGCCAAATTCGAAACGTCCCGCGATTGCGCCCACACGAAAGCTGCCAGCACTGAAAGCTCTACCTGGTTTTCACTGTCCCTTGGAACTCCATTCGCTGCCGCACAGACATTCGCCCTCTGCAAGATGTTTGGTTGGGTATGATGCAACAATGCCTATGTGACTGTCGCAGAGCCCGGCTGCCAAATTCGAAACGTCCAGCGATTGCGCCCACACGAAAGCTGCCAGCACTGAAAGCTCTACCTGGTTTTCACTGTCCCTTGGAACTGCATTCGCTGCCGCACAGACATTTGTGCTCTGCAAGACCTTTGGTTGGTTATGATGCAACAATGCCTATCTGACTGTCGAAGAGCCCGGCTGCCAAATTCGAAACGTCCAGCGATTGCGCCCACACGAAAGCTGCCAGCACTGAAAGCTCTACCTGGTTTTCACTGTCCCTTGGAACTGCATTCGCTGCCGCACAGACATTCGCCCTCTGCAAGATGCTTGGTTGGTTATGATGCAACAATGCCTATGTGACTGTCGCAGAGCCCGGCTGCCAAATTCGAAACGTCCAGCGATTGCGCCCACACGAAAGCTGCCAGCACTGAAAGCTCTACCTGGTTTTCACTGTCCCTTGGAACTGCATTCGCTGCCGCACAGACATTCGCGCTCTGCAAATGCCTTGGTTGGTTATGATGCAACAATTCCTATGTGACTGTCGCAGAGCCCGGCTGCCAAATTCGAAACCTCCAGAGATTGCGCCCACACGAAAGCTGCCAGCACTGAAAGGTCTACCTGGTTTTCACTGTCCCTTGGAACTGCATTCGCTGCCGCACAGACATTCGCGCTCTGCAAATGCCTTGGTTGGTTATGATGCAACAATTCCTATGTGACTGTCGCAGAGCCCGGCTGCCAAATTCGAACCGTCCAGCGATTACGCCCACACGAATGCTGCCAGCATGAAAGGTCTACCTGGTTTTCACTGTCCCTTGGAACTGCATTCGCTGCCGCACAGACATTCGCGCTCTTCAAAAGCCTTGGTTGTTTATGATGCAACAATGCCTATGTGACTCTGGCCGAGCCCAGCTGCCAAATTCGAAACGTCCAGCGATTGCGCCCAGACGAAAGCTGCCAGCACCGAAAGGTCTACCTGGTTTTCACTGTCCCTTGGAACTGCATTCGCTGCCGCACAGACATTCACGCTCTGCAAATGCCTTGTTTGGTTATGATGCAACAATGCCTATGTGACTCTGGCCGAGCCCGGCTGCCAAATTCGAAACGTCCAGAGATTGCGCCCACACGAAAGCTGCCAGCACTGAAAGCTCTACCTGGTTTTCACTGTCCCTTGGAACTGCATTCGATGCCGCACAGACATTTGTGCTCTGCAAGACCTTTGGGTGGTTATGATGCAACAATGCCTATGTGACTGTCGAAGAGCCCGGCTGCCAAATTCGAAACGTCCAGCGATTGCGCCCACACGAAAGCTGCCAGCACTGAAAGCTCTACCTGGTTTTCACTGTCCCTTGGAACTGCATTCGCTGCCGCACAGACATTCGTGCTCTGCAAGAGCTTTGGTTGGTTATGATGCAACAATGCCTATGTGACTGTCGCAGAGCCCGGCTGCCAAATTCGAAACGTCCCGCGATTGCGCCCACACGAAAGCTGCCAGCACTGAAAGCTCTACCTGGTTTTCACTGTCCCTTGGAACTGCATTCGCTGCCGCACAGACATTCGCGCTCTGCAAAAGCCTTGGTTGGTTATGATGCAACAATGCCTATGTGACTCTGGCCGAGCCCGGCTGCCAAATTCGAAACGTCCAGCGATTGCGCCCACACGAAAGCTGCCAGCACTGAAAGCTATACCTGGTTTTCACTGTCCCTTGGAACTGCATTCGCTGCCGCACAGACATTTGCGCTCTGCAAGAGCTTTGGTTGGTTATGATGCAACAATGCCTATGTGACTGTCGCAGAGCCCGGCTGCCAAATTCGAAACGTCCAGCGATTGCGCCCACACGAAAGCTGCCAGCACTGAAAGCTCTACCTGGTTTTCACTGTCCCTTGGAACTGCATTCGCTGCCGCACAGACATTCACGCTATGCAAAAGCTTTGGTTGGTTATGATGCAACAATGCCTATGTGACTGTCGCAGAGCCCGGCTGCCAAATTCGAAACGTCCACCGATTGCGCCCACACGAAAGCTGCCAGCACTGAAAGCTCTACCTGGTTTTCACTGTCCCTTGGAACTGCATTCGCTGCCGCACAGACATTCGCCCTCTGCAAGATGTTTGGTTGGGTATGATGCAACAATGCTTATGTGACTGTCGCAGAGCCCGGCTGCCAAATTCGAAACGTCCAGCGATTGCGCCCACACGAAAGCTGCCAGCACTGAAAGCTCTACCTGGTTTTCACTGTCCCTTGGAACTGCATTCGCTGCCGCACAGACATTCGCGCTCTGGAAAAGCCTTGGTTAGTTATGATGCAACAATGCCTATGTGACTCTGGCAGAGCCCAGCTGCCAAATTCGAAACGTCCCGCGATTGCGCCCACATGAAAGCTGCCAGCACTGAAAGCTCTACCTGGTTTTCACTGTCCCTTGGAACTGCATTCGCTGCCGCACAGACATTCGCGCTCTGCAAAACCTTTGGTTGGTTATGATGCAACAATGCCTATGTGACTGTCGCAGTGCCCGGCTGCCAAATTCGAAACGTCCAGCGATTGCGCCCACACGAAAGCTGCCAGCACTGAAAGCTCTACCTGGTTTTCACTGTCCCTTGGAACTGCATTCGCTGCCGCACAGACATTTGTGCTCTGCAAGACCTTTGGTTGGTTATGATGCAACAATGCCTATGTGACTGTCGAAGAGCCCGGCTGCCAAATTCGAAACGTCCAGCGATTGCGCCCACACGTAAGCTGCCAGCACTGAAAGCTCTACCTGGTTTTCACTGTCCCTTGGAACTGCATTCGCTGCCGCACCGATATTTGCGCTCTGCAAGAGCTTTGGTTGGTTATGATGCAACAATGCCTATGTGACTGTCGCAGAGCCCGGCTGCCAAATTCGAAACGTCCAGCGATTGCGCCCACACGAAAGCTGCCAGCACTGAAAGCTCTACCTGGTTTTCACTGTCCCTTGGAACTGCATTCGCTGCCGCACAGACATTCGCGCTCTGCAAAAGCCTTGGTTGTTTATGATGCAACAATGCCTATGTGACTCTGGCAGAGCCCGGCTGCCAAATTCGAAACGTCCAGCGATTGCGCCCACACGAAAGCTGCCAGCACTGAAAGCTCTACCTGGTTTTCACTGTCCCTTGGAACTGCATTCGCTGCCGCACAGACATTCACGCTATGCAAAAGCTTTGGTTGGTTATGATGCAACAATGCCTATGTGACTGTCGCAGAGCCCGGCTGCCAAATTCGAAACGTCCACCGATTGCGCCCACACGAAAGCTGCCAGCACTGAAAGCTCTACCTGGTTTTCACTGTCCCTTGGAACTGCATTCGCTGCCGCACAGACATTCGCCCTCTGCAAGATGTTTGGTTGGGTATGATGCAACAATGCCTATGTGACTGTCGCAGAGCCCGGCTGCCAAATTCGAAACGTCCAGAGATTGCGCCCACACGAAAGCTGCCAGCACTGAAAGGTCTAACTGGTTTTCACTGTCCCTTGGAACTGCATTCGCTGCCGCACAGACATTCGCGCTCTGCAAGAGCTTTGGTTGGTTATGATGCAACAATGCCTATGTGACTGTCGCAGAGCCCGGCTGCCAAATTCGAAATGTCCAGCGATTGAGTCCACACGAAAGCTGCCAGCACTGAAAGCTCTACCTGGTTTTCACTGTCCCTTGGAACTGCATTCGCTGCCGCACAGACATTCGCCCTCTGCAAGATGCTTGGTTGGTTATGATGCAACAATGCTTATGTGACTGTCGCAGAGCCCGGCTGCCAAATTCGAAACGTCCAGCGATTACGCCCACACGAATGCTGCCAGCATGAAAGGTCTACCTGGTTTTCACTGTCCCTTGGAACTGCATTCGCTGCCGCACAGACATTCGCGCTCTTCAAAAGCCTGGGTTGTTTATGATGCAACAATGCCTATGTGACTCTGGCCGAGCCCAGCTGCCAAATTCGAAACGTCCCGCGCTTGCGCCCAGACGAAAGCTGCCAGCACCGAAAGGTCTACCTGGTTTTCACTGTCCCTTGGAATTGCATTCACTGCCGCACAGACATTCACGCTATGCAAAAGCTTTGGTTGGTTATGATGCAACAATGCCTATGTGACTCTGGCCGAGCCCGGCTGCCAAATTCGAAACGTCCAGAGATTGCGCCCACACAAAAGCTGCCAGCACTGAAAGCTCTACCTGGTTTTCACTGTCCCTTGGAACTGCATTCGCTGCCGCACAGACATTTGTGCTCTGCAAGACCTTTGGGTGGTTATGATGCAACAATGCCTATGTGACTGTCGAAGAGCCCGGCTGCCAAATTCGAAACGTCCAGCGATTGCGCCCACACGAAAGCTGCCAGCACTGAAAGCTCTACCTGGTTTTCACTGTCCCTTGGAACTGCATTCGCTGCCGCACAGACATTCGTGCTCTGCAAGAGCTTTGGTTGGTTATGATGCAACAATGCCTATGTGACTGTCGCAGAGCCCGGCTGCCAAATTTGAAACGTCCACCGATTGCGCCCACACGAAAGCTGCCAGCACTGAAAGCTCTACCTGGTTTTCACTGTCCCTTGGAACTGCATTCGCTGCCGCACAGATATTTGCGCTCTGCAAGAGCTTTGGTTGGTTATGATGCAACAATGCCTATGTGACTGTCGCAGAGCCCGGCTGCCAAATTCGAAACGTCCCGCGATTGCGCCCACACGAAAGCTGCCAGCACTGAAAGGTCTAACTGGTTTTCACTGTCCTTTGGAACTGCATTCGCTGCCGCACAGACATTCGCGCTCTGCAAAAGCCTTGGTTGGTTATGATGCAACAATGCCTATGTGACTGTCGCAGAACCCGGCTGCCAAATTCGAAACCTCCAGAGATTGCGCCCACACGAAAACTGCCAGCACTGAAAGGTCTACCTGGTTTTCACTGTCCCTTGGAACTGCATTCGCTGCCGCACAGACATTCGCGCTCTTCAAAAGCCTTGGTTGTTTATGATGCAACAATGCCTATGTGACTCTGGCCGAGCCCAGCTGCCAAATTCGAAACGTCCCGCGATTGCGCCCAGACGAAAGCTGCCAGCACCGAAAGGTCTACCTGGTTTTCACTGTCCCTTGGAACTGCATTCACTGCCGCACAGACATTCACGCTCTGCAAAAGCTTTGGTTGGTTATGATGCCACAATGCCTATGTGACTCTGGCCGAGCCCGGCTGCCAAATTCGAAACGTCCAGAGATTGCGCCCACACAAAAGCTGCCAGCACTGAAAGCTCTACCTGGTTTTCACTGTCCCTTGGAACTGCATTCGCTGCCGCACAGACATTTGTGCTCTGCAAGACCTTTGGGTGGTTATGATGCAACAATGCCTATGTGACTGTCGCAGAGCCCGGCTGCCAAATTCGAAACGTCCAGCGATTGCGCCCACACGAAAGCTGCCAGCACTGAAAGGTCTACCTGGTTTTCACTGTCCCTTGGAACTGCATTCGCTGCCGCACAGACATTCGCGCTCTGCAAATGCCTTGGTTGGTTATGATGCAACAATTCCTATGTGACTGTCGCAGAGCCCGGCTGCCAAAATCGAAACCTCCAGAGATTGCGCCCACACGAAAGCTGCCAGCACTGAAAGGTCTACCTGGTTTTCACTGTCCCTTGGAACTGCATTCGCTGCCGCACAGACATTCACGCTATGCAAAAGCTTTGGTTGGTTATGATGCAACAATACCTATGTGACTCTGGCCGAGCCCGTCTGCCAAATTCGAAACGTCCAGCGATTGCGCCCACACGAAAGCTGCCAGCACTGAAAGCTCTACCTGGTTTTCACTGTCCCTTGGAACTGCATTCGCTGCCGCACAGACATTCGCGCTCTGCAAATGCCTTGGTTGGTTATGATGCAACAATGCCTATGTGACTGTCGAAGAGCCCGGATGCCAAATTCGAAACGTCCAGCGATTGCGCCCACACGAAAGCTGCCAGCACTGAAAGCTCTACCTGGTTTTCACTGTCCCTTGGAACTGCATTCGCTGCCGCACAGACATTCGCGCTCTGCAAGAGCTTTGGTTGGTTATGATGCAACAATGCCTATGTGACTGTCGCAGAGCCCGGCTGCCAAATTCGAAATGTCCAGCGATTGAGTCCACACGAAAGCTGCCAGCACTGAAAGCTCTACCTGGTTTTCACTGTCCCTTGGAACTGCATTCGCTGCCGCACAGACATTCGCTCTCTGCATGAGCTTTGGTTGGTTATGATGCAACAATGCCTATGTGACTGTCGCAGAGCCCGGCTGCCAAATTCGAAACGTCCAGCGATTGCGTCCACACGAAAGCTTCCAGCACTGAAAGCTCTACCTGGTTTTCACTGTCCCTTGGAACTGCAGTCGCTGCCGCACAGACATTCGCGCTCTGCAAATGCCTTGGTTGGTTATGATGCAACAATGCCTATGTGACTGTCGCAGAGCCCGGCTGCCAAATTCGAAACGTCCACCGATTGCGCCCACACAAAAGCTGCCAGCACTGCAAGCTCTACCTGGTTTTCACTGTCCCTTGGAACTGCATTCGCTGCCGCACAGACATTCGCGCTCTGCAAAACCTTTTGTTGGTTATGATGCAACAATGCCTATGTGACTGTCGCAGAGCCCGGCTGCCAAATTCGAAACGTCCAGCGATTGCGCCCACACGAAAGCTGCCAGCACTGAAAGCTCTACCTGGTTTTCACTGTCCCTTGGAACTGCATACGCTGCCGCACAGACATTCGCGCTCTGCAAATGCCTTGGTTGGCTATGATGCAACAATGCCTATGTGACTCTGGCAGAGCCCGGCTGCCAAATTTGAAACGTCCAGCGATAGCGCCCACACGAAAGCTGCCAGCACTGAAAGGTCTACCTGGTTTTCACTGTCCCTTGGAACTGCATTCGCTGCCGCACAGACATTCACGCTATGCAAAAGCTTTGGTTGGTTATGATGCAACAATACCTATGTGACTCTGGCCGAGCCCGGCTGCCAAATTCGAAACGTCCAGCGATTGCGCCCAAACGAAAGCTGCCAGCACTGAAAGCTCTACCTGGCTTTCACTGTCCCTTGGAACTGCATTCGCTGCCGCACAGACATTCGCGCTCTGCAAATGCCTTGGTTGGTTATGATGCAACAATGCCTATGTGACTGTCGCAGAGCCTGGCTGCCAAATTCGAAACGTCCAGCGATTGCGCCCACACGAAAGCTGCCAGCACTGAAAGCTCTACCTGGTTTTCACTGTCCCTTGGAACTGCATTCGCTGCCGCACAGACATTCGCGCTCTGCAAGAGCTTTGGTTGGTTATGATGCAACAATGCCTATGTGACTGTCGCAGAGCCCGGCTGCCAAATTCGAAATGTCCAGCGATTGAGTCCACACGAAAGCTGCCAGCATGAAAGGTCTACCTGGTTTTCACTGTCCCTTGGAACTGCATTCGCTGCCGCGCAGACATTCGCCCTCTGCAAGATGCTTGGTTGGTTATGATGCAACAATGCTTATGTGACTGTCGCAGAGCCCGGCTGCCAAATTCGAAACGTCCAGCGATTACGCCCACACGAAAGCTGCCAGCATGAAAGGTCTACCTGGTTTTCACTGTCCCTTGGAACTGCATTCGCTGCCGCACAGACATTCGCGCTCTTCAAAAGCCTTGGTTGTTTATGATGCAACAATGCCTATATGACTCTGGCCGAGCCCAGCTGCCAAATTCGAAACGTCCCGCGATTGCGCCCAGACGAAAGCTGCCAGCACCGAAAGGTCTACCTGGTTTTCACTGTCCCTTGGAACTGCATTCGCTGCCGCACAGACATTCACGCTATGTAAAAGCTTTGGTTGGTTATGATGCAACAATGCCTATGTGACTCTGGCCGAGCCCGGCTGCCAAATTCGAAACGTCCAGAGATTGCGCCCACACAAAAGCTGCCAGCACTGAAAGCTCTACCTGGTTTTCACTGTCCCTTGGAACTGCATTCGCTGCCGCACAGACATTTGTGCTCTGCAAGACCTTTGGGTGGTTATGATGCAACAATGCCTATGTGACTGTCGAAGAGCCCGGCTGCCAAATTCGAAACGTCCAGCGATTGCGCCCACACGAAAGCTGCCAGCACTGAAAGCTCTACCTGGTTTTCACTGTCCCTTGGAACTGCATTCGCTGCCGCACAGACATTCACGCTATGCAAAAGCTTTGGTTGGTTATGATGCAACAATGCCTATGTGACTGTCGCAGAGCCCGGCTGCCAAATTCGAAACGTCCAGCTATAGCGCCCACACGAAAGCTGCCAGCACTACAAGCTCTACCTGGTTTTCACTGTCCCTTGGAACTGCATTCGCTGCCGCACAGACATTCGCGCTCTGCAAAACCTTTTGTTGGTTATGATGCAACAATGCCTATGTGACTGTCGCAGAGCCCGGCTGCCAAATTCGAAACGTCCAGCGATTGCGCCCACACGAAAGCTGCCAGCACTGAAAGCTCTACCTGGTTTTCACTGTCCCTTGGAACTGCATACGCTGCCGCACAGACATTCGCGCTCTGCAAATGCCTTGGTTGGCTATGATGCAACAATGCCTATGTGACTCTGGCAGAGCCCGGCTGCCAAATTTGAAACGTCCAGCGATAGCGCCCACACGAAAGCTGCCAGCACTGAAAGGTCTACCTGGTTTTCACTGTCCCTTGGAACTGCATTCGCTGCCGCACAGACATTCGCGCTCTGCAAATGCCTTGGTTGGTTATGATGCAACAATTCCTATGTGACTGTCGCAGAGCCCGGCTGCCAAATTCGAAACCTCCAGAGATTGCGCCCACACGAAAGCTGCCAGCACTGAAAGCTCTACCTGGTTTTCACTGTCCCTTGGAACTGCATTCGCTGCCGCACAGACATTCGCCCTCTGCAAGATGTTTGGTTGAGTATGATGCAACAATGCTTATGTGACTGTCGCAGAGCCCGGCTGCCAAATTCGAAACGTCCAGCGATTGCGCCCACACGAAAGCTGCCAGCACTGAAAGCTCTACCTGGTTTTCACTGTCCCTTGGAACTGCATTCGCTGCCGCACAGACATTCGCGCTCTGCAAATGCCTTGGTTGGTTATGATGCAACAATGCCTATGTGACTGTCGCAGAGCCCGGCTGCCAAATTCGAAACGTCCAGCGATTGTGCCCACACGAAAGCTGCCAGCACTGAAAGCTCTACCTGGTTTTCACTGTCCCTTGGAACTGCATTCGCTGCCGCACAGACATTCGCGCTCTGCAAATGCCTTGATTCGTTATGATGCAACAATGCCTATGTGACTGTCGAAGAGCCCGGATGCCAAATTCGAAACGTCCAGCGATTGCGCCCACACGAAAGCTGCCAGCACTGAAAGCTCTACCTGGTTTTCACTGTCCCTTGGAACTGCATTCGCTGCCGCACAGACATTCGCGCTCTGCAAGAGCTTTGGTTGGTTATGATGCAACAATGCCTATGTGACTGTCGCAGAGCCCGGCTGCCAAATTCGAAATGTCCAGCGATTGAGTCCACACGAAAGCTGCCAGCACTGAAAGCTCTACCTGGTTTTCACTGTCCCTTGGAACTGCATTCGCTGCCGCACAGACATTCGCCCTCTGCAAGATGCTTGGTTGGTTATGATGCAACAATGCTTATGTGACTGTCGCAGAGCCCGGCTGCCAAATTCGAAACGTCCAGCGATTACGCCCACACGAATGCTGCCAGCATGAAAGGTCTACCTGGTTTTCACTGTCCCTTGGAACTGCATTCGCTGCCGCACAGACATTCGCGCTCTTCAAAAGCTTTGGTTGGTTATGATGCAACAATGCCTATGTGACTGTCGCAGAGCCCGGCTGCCAAATTCGAAACGTCCAGCGATTGCGCCCACACGAAAGCTGCCAGCACTACAAGCTCTACCTGGTTTTCACTGTCCCTTGGAACTGCATTCGCTGCCGCACAGACATTCGCGCTCTGCAAAACCTTTTGTTGGTTATGATGCAACAATGCCTATGTGACTGTCGCAGAGCCCGGCTGCCAAATTCGAAACGTCCAGCGATTGCGCCCACACGAAAGCTGCCAGCACTGAAAGCTCTACCTGGTTTTCACTGTCCCTTGGAACTGCATACGCTGCCGCACAGACATTCGCGCTCTGCAAATGCCTTGGTTGGCTATGATGCAACAATGCCTATGTGACTCTGGCAGAGCCCGGCTGCCAAATTTGAAACGTCCAGCGATAGCGCCCACACGAAAGCTGCCAGCACTGAAAGGTCTACCTGGTTTTCACTGTCCCTTGGAACTGCATTCGCTGCCGCACAGACATTCGCGCTCTGCAAATGCCTTGGTTGGTTATGATGCAACAATTCCTATGTGACTGTCGCAGAGCCCGGCTGCCAAATTCGAAACCTCCAGAGATTGCGCCCACACGAAAGCTGCCAGCACTGAAAGCTCTACCTGGTTTTCACTGTCCCTTGGAACTGCATTCGCTGCCGCACAGACATTCGCCCTCTGCAAGATGTTTGGTTGAGTATGATGCAACAATGCTTATGTGACTGTCGCAGAGCCCGGCTGCCAAATTCGAAACGTCCAGCGATTGCGCCCACACGAAAGCTGCCAGCACTGAAAGCTCTACCTGGTTTTCACTGTCCCTTGGAACTGCATTCGCTGCCGCACAGACATTCGCGCTCTGCAAATGCCTTGGTTGGTTATGATGCAACAATGCCTATGTGACTGTCGCAGAGCCCGGCTGCCAAATTCGAAACGTCCAGCGATTGTGCCCACACGAAAGCTGCCAGCACTGAAAGCTCTACCTGGTTTTCACTGTCCCTTGGAACTGCATTCGCTGCCGCACAGACATTCGCGCTCTGCAAATGCCTTGGTTGGTTATGATGCAACAATGCCTATGTGACTGTCGAAGAGCCCGGATGCCAAATTCGAAACGTCCAGCGATTGCGCCCACACGAAAGCTGCCAGCACTGAAAGCTCTACCTGGTTTTCACTGTCCCTTGGAACTGCATTCGCTGCCGCACAGACATTCGCGCTCTGCAAGAGCTTTGGTTGGTTATGATGCAACAATGCCTATGTGACTGTCGCAGAGCCCGGCTGCCAAATTCGAAATGTCCAGCGATTGAGTCCACACGAAAGCTGCCAGCACTGAAAGCTCTACCTGGTTTTCACTGTCCCTTGGAACTGCATTCGCTGCCGCACAGACATTCGCCCTCTGCAAGATGCTTGGTTGGTTATGATGCAACAATGCTTATGTGACTGTCGCAGAGCCCGGCTGCCAAATTCGAAACGTCCAGCGATTACGCCCACACGAATGCTGCCAGCATGAAAGGTCTACCTGGTTTTCACTGTCCCTTGGAACTGCATTCGCTGCCGCACAGACATTCGCGCTCTTCAAAAGCCTTGGTTGTTTATGATGCAACAATGCCTATGTGACTCTGGCCGAGCCCAGCTGCCAAATTCGAAACGTCCCGCGATTGCGCCCACACGAAAGCTGCCAGCACTGAAAGCTCTACCTGGTTTTCACTGTCCCTTGGAACTGCATTCACTGCCGCACAGACATTAACGCTATGCAAAAGCTTTGGTTGGTTATGATGCAACAATGCCTATGTGACTGTGGCCGAGCCCGGCTGCCAAATTCGAAACGTCCAGAGATTGCGCCCACACAAAAGCTGCCAGCACTGAAAGGTCTACCTGGTTTTCACTGTCCCTTGGAACTGCATTCGCTGCCGCACAGACATTTGTGCTCTGCAAGACCTTTGGGTGGTTATGATGCAACAATGCCTATGTGACTGTCGAAGAGCCCGGCTGCCAAATTCGAAACGTCCAGCGATTGCGCCCACACGAAAGCTGCCAGCACTGAAAGCTCTACCTGGTTTTCACTGTCCCTTGGAACTGCAGTCGCTGCCGCACAGACATTCGTGCTCTGCAAGAGCTTTGGTTGGTTATGATGCAACAATACCTATGTGACTGTCGCAGAGCCCGGCTGCCAAATTCGAAACGTCCAGCGATTGCGCCCACACGAAAGCTGCCAGCACTGAAAGCTCTACCTGGTTTTCACTGTCCCTTGGAACTGCATTCGCTGCCGCACAGATATTTGCGCTCTGCAAGAGCTTTAGTTGGTTATGATGCAACAATGCCTATGTGACTGTCGCAGAGCCCGGCTGCCAAATTCGAAACGTCCCGCGATTGCGCCCACACGAAAGCTGCCAGCACTGAAAGGTCTAACTGGTTTTCACTGTCCCTTGGAACTGCATTCGCTGCCGCACAGACATTCGCGCTCTGCAAAAGCCTTGGTTGGTTATGATGCAACAATGCCTATGTGACTGTCGCAGAACCCGGCTGCCAAATTCGAAACGTCCAGCGATTGCGCCCACACGAAAGCTGCCAGCACTGAAAGCTCTACCTGGTTTTCACTGTCCCTTGGAACTGCATTCGCTGCCGCACAGACATTCGCGCTCTGCAAAAGCCTTGGTTGTTTATGATGCAACAATGCCTATGTGACTCTGGCCGAGCCCGGCTGCCAAATTCGAAACGTCCAGCGATTGCGCCCACACGAAAGCTGCCAGCACTGAAAGCTATACCTGGTTTTCACTGTCCCTTGGAACTGCATTCGCTGCCGCACAGACATTTGCGCTCTGCAAGAGCTTTGGTTGGTTATGATGCAACAATGCCTATGTGACTGTCGCAGAGCCCGGCTGCCAAATTCGAAACGTCCCGCGATTGCGCCCAGACGAAAGCTGCCAGCACTGAAAGCTCTACCTGGTTTTCACTGTCCCTTGGAACTCCATTCGCTGCCGCACAGACATTCGCCCTCTGCAAGATGTTTGGTTGGGTATGATGCAACAATGCCTATGTGACTGTCGCAGAGCCCGGCTGCCAAATTCGAAACGTCCAGCGATTGCGCCCACACGAAAGCTGCCAGCACTGAAAGCTCTACCTGGTTTTCACTGTCCCTTGGAACTGCATTCGCTGCCGCACAGACATTTGTGCTCTGCAAGACCTTTGGTTGGTTATGATGCAACAATTCCTATGTGACTGTCGCAGAGCCCGGCTGCCAAATTCGAAACCTCCAGAGATTGCGCCCACACGAAAGCTGCCAGCACTGAAAGGTCTACCTGGTTTTCACTGTCCCTTGGAACTGCATTCGCTGCCGCACAGACATTCGCGCTCTGCAAATGCCTTGGTTGGTTATGATGCAACAATTCCTATGTGACTGTCGCAGAGCCCGGCTGCCAAATTCGAACCGTCCAGCGATTACGCCCACACGAATGCTGCCAGCATGAAAGGTCTACCTGGTTTTCACTGTCCCTTGGAACTGCATTCGCTGCCGCACAGACATTCGCGCTCTTCAAAAGCCTTGGTTGTTTATGATGCAACAATGCCTATGTGACTCTGGCCGAGCCCAGCTGCCAAATTCGAAACGTCCCGCGATTGCGCCCAGACGAAAGCTGCCAGCACCGAAAGGTCTACCTGGTTTTCACTGTCCCTTGGAACTGCATTCGCTGCCGCACAGACATTCACGCTCTGCAAATGCCTTGTTTGGTTATGATGCAACAATGCCTATGTGACTCTGGCCGAGCCCGGCTGCCAAATTCGAAACGTCCAGAGATTGCGCCCACACGAAAGCTGCCAGCACTGAAAGCTCTACCTGGTTTTCACTGTCCCTTGGAACTGCATTCGCTGCCGCACAGACATTTGTGCTCTGCAAGACCTTTGGGTGGTTATGATGCAACAATGCCTATGTGACTGTCGAAGAGCCCGGCTGCCAAATTCGAAACGTCCAGCGATTGCGCCCACACGAAAGCTGCCAGCACTGAAAGCTCTACCTGGTTTTCACTGTCCCTTGGAACTGCATTCGCTGCCGCACAGACATTCGTGCTCTGCAAGAGCTTTGGTTGGTTATGATGCAACAATGCCTATGTGACTGTCGCAGAGCCCGGCTGCCAAATTCGAAACGTCCCGCGATTGCGCCCACACGAAAGCTGTCAGCACTGAAAGGTCTAACTGGTTTTCACTGTCCTTTGGAACTGCATTCGCTGCCGCACAGACATTCGCGCTCTGCAAAAGCCTTGGTTGGTTATGATGCAACAATGGCTATGTGACTGTCGCAGAACCCGGCTGCCAAATTCGAAACGTCCCGCGATTCCGCCCACACGAAAGCTGCCAGCACTGAAAGCTCTACCTGGTTTTCACTGTCCCTTGGAACTGCATTCGCTGCCGCACAGACATTCGCGCTCTGCAAAAGCCTTGGTTGTTTATGATGCAACAATGCCTATGTGACTCTGGCCGAGCCCGGCTGCCAAATTCGAAACGTCCAGCGATTGCGCCCACACGAAAGCTGCCAGCACTGAAAGCTATACCTGGTTTTCACTGTCCCTTGGAACTGCATTCGCTGCCGCACAGACATTTGCGCTCTGCAAGAGCTTTGGTTGGTTATGATGCAACAATGCCTATGTGACTGTCGCAGAGCCCGGCTGCCAAATTCGAAACGTCCAGCGATTGCGCCCACACGAAAGCTGCCAGCACTGAAAGCTCTACCTGGTTTTCACTGTCCCTTGGAACTGCATTCGCTGCCGCACAGACATTCACGCTATGCAAAAGCTTTGGTTGGTTATGATGCAACAATGCCTATGTGACTGTCGCAGAGCCCGGCTGCCAAATTCGAAACGTCCACCGATTGCGCCCACACGAAAGCTGCCAGCACTGAAAGCTCTACCTGGTTTTCACTGTCCCTTGGAACTGCATTCGCTGCCGCACAGACATTCGCCCTCTGCAAGATGTTTGGTTGGGTATGATGCAACAATGCTTATGTGACTGTCGCACAGCCCGGCTGCCAAATTCGAAACGTCCAGCGATTGCGCCCACACGAAAGCTGCCAGCACTGAAAGCTCTACCTGGTTTTCACTGTCCCTTGGAACTGCATTCGCTGCCGCACAGACATTCGCGCTCTGGAAAAGCCTTGGTTAGTTATGATGCAACAATGCCTATGTGACTCTGGCAGAGCCCAGCTGCCAAATTCGAAACGTCCCGCGATTGCGCCCACATGAAAGCTGCCAGCACTGAAAGCTCTACCTGGTTTTCACTGTCCCTTGGAACTGCATTCGCTGCCGCACAGACATTCGCGCTCTGCAAAACCTTTGGTTGGTTATGATGCAACAATGCCTATGTGACTGTCGCAGTGCCCGGCTGCCAAATTCGAAACGTCCAGCGATTGCGCCCACACGAAAGCTGCCAGCACTGAAAGCTCTACCTGGTTTTCACTGTCCCTTGGAACTGCATTCGCTGCCGCACAGACATTTGTGCTCTGCAAGACCTTTGGTTGGTTATGATGCAACAATGCCTATGCGACTGTCGAAGAGCCCGGCTGCCAAATTCGAAACGTCCAGCGATTGCGCCCACACGAAAGCTGCCGGCACCGAAAGCTCTACCTGGTTTTCACTGTCCCTTGGAACTGCATTCGCTGCCGCACAGACATTCGCCCTCTGCAAGATGCTTGGTTGGTTATGATGCAACAATGCTTATGTGACTGTCGCAGAGCCCGGCTGCCAAATTCGAAACGTCCAGCGATTACGCCCACACGAATGCTGCCAGCATGAAAGCTCTACCTGGTTTTCACTGTCCCTTGGAACTGCATTCGCTGCCGCACAGACATTCGCGCTCTTCAAAAGCCTTGGTTGTTTATGATGCAACAATGCCTATGTGACTCTGGCCGAGCCCAGCTGCCAAATTCGAAACGTCCCGCGATTGCGCCCAGACGAAAGCTGCCAGCACCGAAAGGTCTACCTGGTTTTCACTGTCCCTTGGAACTGCATTCGCTGCCGCACAGACATTCACGCTATGCAAAAGCTTTGTTTGGTTATGATGCAACAATGCCTATGTGACTCTGGCCGAGCCCGGCTGCCAAATTCGAAACGTCCAGAGATTGCGCCCACACAAAAGCTGCCAGCACTGAAAGCTCTATCTGGTTTTCACTGTCCCTTGGAACTGCATTCGCTGCCGCACAGACATTTGTGCTCTGCAAGACCTTTGCGTGGTTATGATGCAACAATGCCTATGTGACTGTCGAAGAGCCCGGCTGCCAAATTCGAAACGTCCAGCGATTGCGCCCACACGAAAGCTGCCAGCACTGAAAGCTCTACCTGGTTTTCACTGTCCCTTGGAACTGCATTCGCTGCCGCACAGACATTCGTGCTCTGCAAGAGCTTTGGTTGGTTATGATGCAACAATGCCTATGTGACTGTCGCAGAGCCCGGCTGCCAAATTCGAAACGTCCACCGATTGCGCCCACACGTAAGCTGCCAGCACTGAAAGCTCTACCTGGTTTTCACTGTCCCTTGGAACTGCATTCGCTGCCGCACCGATATTTGCGCTCTGCAAGAGCTTTGGTTGGTTATGATGCAACAATGCCTATGTGACTGTCGCAGAGCCCGGCTGCCAAATTCGAAACGTCCAGCGATTGCGCCCACACGAAAGCTGCCAGCACTGAAAGCTCTACCTGGTTTTCACTGTCCCTTGGAACTGCATTCGCTGCCGCACAGACATTCGCGCTCTGCAAAAGCCTTGGTTGTTTATGATGCAACAATGCCTATGTGACTCTGGCAGAGCCCGGCTGCCAAATTCGAAACGTCCAGCGATTGCGCCCACACGAAAGCTGCCAGCACTGAAAGCTCTACCTGGTTTTCACTGTCCCTTGGAACTGCATTCGCTGCCGCACAGACATTCACGCTATGCAAAAGCTTTGCTTGGTTATGATGCAACAATGCCTATGTGACTGTCGCAGAGCCCGGCTGCCAAATTCAAAACGTCCAGCGATTGCGCCCACACGAAAGCTGCCAGCACTGAAAGCTCTACCTGGTTTTCACTGTCCCTTGGAACTGCATTCGCTGCCGCACAGACATTCGCCCTCTGCAAGATGTTTGGTTGGGTATGATGCAACAATGCCTATGTGACTGTCGCAGAGCCCGGCTGCCAAATTCGAAACGTCCAGAGATTGCGCCCACACGAAAGCTGCCAGCACTGAAAGGTCTAACTGGTTTTCACTGTCCCTTGGAACTGCATTCGCTGCCGCACAGACATTCGCGCTCTGCAAGAGCTTTGGTTGGTTATGATGCAACAATGCCTATGTGACTGTCGCAGAGCCCGGCTGCCAAATTCGAAATGTCCAGCGATTGAGTCCACACGAAAGCTGCCAGCACTGAAAGCTCTACCTGGTTTTCACTGTCCCTTGGAACTGCATTCGCTGCCGCACAGACATTCGCCCTCTGCAAGATGCTTGGTTGGTTATGATGCAACAATGCTTATGTGACTGTCGCAGAGCCCGGCTGCCAAATTCGAAACGTCCAGCGATTACGCCCACACGAATGCTGCCAGCATGAAAGGTCTACCTGGTTTTCACTGTCCCTTGGAACTGCATTCGCTGCCGCACAGACATTCGCGCTCTTCAAAAGCCTGGGTTGTTTATGATGCAACAATGCCTATGTGACTCTGGCCGAGCCCAGCTGCCAAATTCGAAACGTCCCGCGCTTGCGCCCAGACGAAAGCTGCCAGCACCGAAAGGTCTACCTGGTTTTCACTGTCCCTTGGAATTGCATTCACTGCCGCACAGACATTCACGCTATGCAAAAGCTTTGGTTGGTTATGATGCAACAATGCCTATGTGACTCTGGCCGAGCCCGGCTGCCAAATTCGAAACGTCCAGAGATTGCGCCCACACAAAAGCTGCCAGCACTGAAAGCTCTACCTGGTTTTCACTGTCCCTTGGAACTGCATTCGCTGCCGCACAGACATTTGTGCTCTGCAAGACCTTTGGGTGGTTATGATGCAACAATGCCTATGTGACTGTCGAAGAGCCCGGCTGCCAAATTCGAAACGTCCAGCGATTGCGCCCACACGAAAGCTGCCAGCACTGAAAGCTCTACCTGGTTTTCACTGTCCCTTGGAACTGCATTCGCTGCCGCACAGACATTCGTGCTCTGCAAGAGCTTTGGTTGGTTATGATGCAACAATGCCTATGTGACTGTCGCAGAGCCCGGCTGCCAAATTTGAAACGTCCACCGATTGCGCCCACACGAAAGCTGCCAGCACTGAAAGCTCTACCTGGTTTTCACTGTCCCTTGGAACTGCATTCGCTGCCGCACAGATATTTGCGCTCTGCAAGAGCTTTGGTTGGTTATGATGCAACAATGCCTATGTGACTGTCGCAGAGCCCGGCTGCCAAATTCGAAACGTCCCGCGATTGCGCCCACACGAAAGCTGCCAGCACTGAAAGGTCTAACTGGTTTTCACTGTCCTTTGGAACTGCATTCGCTGCCGCACAGACATTCGCGCTCTGCAAAAGCCTTGGTTGGTTATGATGCAACAATGCCTATGTGACTGTCGCAGAACCCGGCTGCCAAATTCGAAACGTCCAGCGATTGCGCCCACACGAAAGCTGCCAGCACTGAAAGCTCTACCTGGTTTTCACTGTCCCTTGGAACTGCATTCGCTGCCGCACAGACATTCGCGCTCTGCAAAAGCCTTGGTTGTTTATGATGCAACAATGCCTATGTGACTCTGGCCGAGCCCGGCTGCCAAATTCGAAACGTCCAGCGATTGCGCCCACACGAAAGCTGCCAGCACTGAAAGCTATACCTGGTTTTCACTGTCCCTTGGAACTGCATTCGCTGCCGCACAGACATTTGCGCTCTGCAAGAGCTTTGGTTGGTTATGATGCGACAATGCCTATGTGACTGTCGCAGAGCCCGGCTGCCAAATTCGAAACGTCCAGCGATTGCGCCCACACGAAAGCTGCCAGCACTGAAAGCTCTACCTGGTTTTCACTGTCCCTTGGAACTGCATTCGCTGCCGCACAGACATTCACGCTATGCAAAAGCTTTGGTTGGTTATGATGCAACAATGCCTATGTGACTGTCGCAGAGCCCGGCTGCCAAATTCGAAACGTCCCGCGATTGCGCCCACACGAAAGCTGCCAGCACTGAAAGCTCTACCTGGTTTTCACTGTCCCTTGGAACTGCATTCGCTGCCGCACAGACATTCGCCCTCTGCAAGATGTTTGGTTGAGTATGATGCAACAATGCTTATGTGACTGTCGCAGAGCCCGGCTGCCAAATTCGAAACGTCCAGCGATTGCGCCCACACGAAAGCTGCCAGCACTGAAAGCTCTACCTGGTTTTCACTGTCCCTTGGAACTGCATTCGCTGCCGCACAGACATTCGCGGTCTGGAAAAGCCTTGGTTAGTTATGATGCAACAATGCCTATGTGACTCTGGCAGAGCCCAGCTGCCAAATTCGAAACGTCCCGCGATTGCGCCCACACGAAAGCTGCCAGCACTGAAAGCTCTACCTGGTTTTCACTGTCCCTTGGAACTGCATTCGCTGCCGCACAGACATTTGTGCTCTGCAAGACCTTTGGTTGGTTATGATGCAACAATGCCTATGTGACTGTCGAAGAGCCCGGCTGCCAAATTCGAAACGTCCAGCGATTGCGCCCACACGAAAGCTGCCAGCACTGAAAGCTCTACCTGGTTTTCACTGTCCCTTGGAACTGCATTCGCTGCCGCACAGACATTCGTGATCTGCAAGAGCTTTGGTTGGTTATGATGCAACAATGCCTATGTGACTGTCGCAGAGCCCGGCTGCCAAATTCGAAACGTCCAGCGATTGCGCCCACACGAAAGCTGCCAGCACTGAAAGGTCTACCTGGTTTTCACTGTCCCTTGGAACTGCATTCGCTGCCGCACAGACATTCGCTCTCTGCAAGAGCTTTGGTTGGTTATGATGCAACAATGCCTATGTGACTGTCGCAGAGCCCGGCTGCCAAATTCGAAACGTCCAGCGATTGCGTCCACACGAAAGCTTCCAGCACTGAAAGCTCTACCTGGTTTTCACTGTCCCTTGGAACTGCAGTCGCTGCCGCACAGACATTCGCGCTCTGCAAATGCCTTGGTTGGTTATGATGCAACAATGCCTATGTGACTGTCGCAGAGCCCGGCTGCCAAATTCGAAACGTCCACCGATTGCGCCCACACAAAAGCTGCCAGCACTGCAAGCTCTACCTGGTTTTCACTGTCCCTTGGAACTGCATTCGCTGCCGCACAGACATTCGCGCTCTGCAAAACCTTTTGTTGGTTATGATGCAACAATGCCTATGTGACTGTCGCAGAGCCCGGCTGCCAAATTCGAAACGTCCAGCGATTGCGCCCACACGAAAGCTGCCAGCACTGAAAGCTCTACCTGGTTTTCACTGTCCCTTGGAACTGCATACGCTGCCGCACAGACATTCGCGCTCTGCAAATGCCTTGGTTGGCTATGATGCAACAATGCCTATGTGACTCTGGCAGAGCCCGGCTGCCAAATTTGAAACGTCCAGCGATAGCGCCCACACGAAAGCTGCCAGCACTGAAAGGTCTACCTGGTTTTCACTGTCCCTTGGAACTGCATTCGCTGCCGCACAGACATTCACGCTATGCAAAAGCTTTGGTTGGTTATGATGCAACAATACCTATGTGACTCTGGCCCAGCCCGGCTGCCAAATTCGAAACGTCCAGCGATTGCGCCCACACGAAAGCTGCCAGCACTGAAAGCTCTACCTGGCTTTCACTGTCCCTTGGAACTGCATTCGCTGCCGCACAGACATTCGCGCTCTGCAAATGCCTTGGTTGGTTATGATGCAACAATGCCTATGTGACTGTCGCAGAGCCCGGCTGCCAAATTCGAAACGTCCAGCGATTGCGCCCACACGAAAGCTGCCAGCACTGAAAGCTCTACCTGGTTTTCACTGTCCCTTGGAACTGCATTCGCTGCCGCACAGACATTCGCGCTCTGCAAGAGCTTTGGTTGGTTATGATGCAACAATGCCTATGTGACTGTCGCAGAGCCCGGCTGCCAAATTCGAAATGTCCAGCGATTGAGTCCACACGAAAGCTGCCAGCATGAAAGGTCTACCTGGTTTTCACTGTCCCTTGGAACTGCATTCGCTGCCGCACAGACATTCGCCCTCTGCAAGATGCTTGGTTGGTTATGATGCAACAATGCTTATGTGACTGTCGCAGAGCCCGGCTGCCAAATTCGAAACGTCCAGCGATTACGCCCACACGAAAGCTGCCAGCATGAAAGGTCTACCTGGTTTTCACTGTCCCTTGGAACTGCATTCGCTGCCGCACAGACATTCGCGCTCTTCAAAAGCCTTGGTTGTTTATGATGCAACAATGCCTATGTGACTCTGGCCGAGCCCAGCTGCCAAATTCGAAACGTCCCGCGATTGCGCCCACACGAAAGCTGCCAGCACCGAAAGGTCTACCTGGTTTTCACTGTCCCTTGGAACTGCATTCGCTGCCGCACAGACATTCACGCTATGTAAAAGCTTTGGTTGGTTATGATGCAACAATGCCTATGTGACTCTGGCCGAGCCCGGCTGCCAAATTCGAAACGTCCAGAGATTGCGCCCACACAAAAGCTGCCAGCACTGAAAGCTCTACCTGGTTTTCACTGTCCCTTGGAACTGCATTCGCTGCCGCACAGACATTTGTGCTCTGCAAGACCTTTGGGTGGTTATGATGCAACAATGCCTATGTGACTGTCGAAGAGCCCGGCTGCCAAATTCGAAATGTCCAGCGATTGCGCCCACACGAAAGCTGCCAGCACTGAAAGCTCTACCTGGTTTTCACTGTCCCTTGGAACTGCATTCGCTGCCGCACAGACATTCACGCTATGCAAAAGCTTTGGTTGGTTATGATGCAACAATGCCTATGTGACTGTCGCAGAGCCCGGCTGCCAAATTCGAAACGTCCAGCGATTGCGCCCACACGAAAGCTGCCAGCACTACAAGCTCTACCTGGTTTTCACTGTCCCTTGGAACTGCATTCGCTGCCGCACAGACATTCGCGCTCTGCAAAACCTTTTGTTGGTTATGATGCAACAATGCCTATGTGACTGTCGCAGAGCCCGGCTGCCAAATTCGAAACGTCCAGCGATTGCGCCCACACGAAAGCTGCCAGCACTGAAAGCTCTACCTGGTTTTCACTGTCCCTTGGAACTGCATACGCTGCCGCACAGACATTCGCGCTCTGCAAATGCCTTGGTTGGCTATGATGCAACAATGCCTATGTGACTCTGGCAGAGCCCGGCTGCCAAATTTGAAACGTCCAGCGATAGCGCCCACACGAAAGCTGCCAGCACTGAAAGGTCTACCTGGTTTTCACTGTCCCTTGGAACTGCATTCGCTGCCGCACAGACATTCGCGCTCTGCAAATGCCTTGGTTGGTTATGATGCAACAATTCCTATGTGACTGTCGCAGAGCCCGGCTGCCAAATTCGAAACCTCCAGAGATTGCGCCCACACGAAAGCTGCCAGCACTGAAAGCTCTACCTGGTTTTCACTGTCCCTTGGAACTGCATTCGCTGCCGCACAGACATTCGCCCTCTGCAAGATGTTTGGTTGAGTATGATGCAACAATGCTTATGTGACTGTCGCAGAGCCCGGCTGCCAAATTCGAAACGTCCAGCGATTGCGCCCACACGAAAGCTGCCAGCACTGAAAGCTCTACCTGGTTTTCACTGTCCCTTGGAACTGCATTCGCTGCCGCACAGACATTCGCGGTCTGGAAAAGCCTTGGTTAGTTATGATGCAACAATGCCTATGTGACTCTGGCAGAGCCCAGCTGCCAAATTCGAAACGTCCCGCGATTGCGCCCACACGAAAGCTGCCAGCACTGAAAGCTCTACCTGGTTTTCACTGTCCCTTGGAACTGCATTCGCTGCCGCACAGACATTTGTCCTCTGCAAGACCTTTGGTTGGTTATGATGCAACAATGCCTATGTGACTGTCGAAGAGCCCGGCTGCCAAATTCGAAACGTCCAGCGATTGCGCCCACACGAAAGCTGCCAGCACTGAAAGCTCTACCTGGTTTTCACTGTCCCTTGGAACTGCATTCGCTGCCGCACAGACATTCGTGATCTGCAAGAGCTTTGGTTGGTTATGATGCAACAATGCCTATGTGACTGTCGCAGAGCCCGGCTGCCAAATTCGAAACGTCCAGCGATTGCGCCCACACGAAAGCTGCCAGCACTGAAAGCTCTACCTGGTTTTCACTGTCCCTTGGAACTGCATTCGCTGCCGCACAGACATTCGCTCTCTGCAAGAGCTTTGGTTGGTTATGATGCAACAATGCCTATGTGACTGTCGCAGAGCCCGGCTGCCAAATTCGAAACGTCCAGCGATTGCGTCCACACGAAAGCTTCCAGCACTGCAAGCTCTACCTGGTTTTCACTGTCCCTTGGAACTGCAGTCGCTGCCGCACAGACATTCGCGCTCTGCAAATGCCTTGGTTCGTTATGATGCAACAATGCCTATGTGACTGTCGCAGAGCCCGGCTGCCAAATTCGAAACGTCCACCGATTGCGCCCACACAAAAGCTGCCAGCACTGCAAGCTCTACCTGGTTTTCACTGTCCCTTGGAACTGCATTCGCTGCCGCACAGACATTCGCGCTCTGCAAAACCTTTTGTTGGTTATGATGCAACAATGCCTATGTGACTGTCGCAGAGCCCGGCTGCCAAATTCGAAACGTCCAGCGATTGCGCCCACACGAAAGCTGCCAGCACTGAAAGCTCTACCTGGTTTTCACTGTCCCTTGGAACTGCATACGCTGCCGCACAGACATTCGCGCTCTGCAAATGCCTTGGTTGGCTATGATGCAACAATGCCTATGTGACTCTGGCAGAGCCCGGCTGCCAAATTTGAAACGTCCAGCGATAGCGCCCACACGAAAGCTGCCAGCACTGAAAGGTCTACCTGGTTTTCACTGTCCCTTGGAACTGCATTCGCTGCCGCACAGACATTCACGCTATGCAAAAGCTTTGGTTGGTTATGATGCAACAATACCTATGTGACTCTGGCCGAGCCCGGCTGCCAAATTCGAAACGTCCAGCGACTGCGCCCACACGAAAGCTGCCAGCACTGAAAGCTCTACCTGGCTTTCACTGTCCCTTGGAACTGCATTCGCTGCCGCACAGACATTCGCGCTCTGCAAATGCCTTGGTTGGTTATGATGCAACAATGCCTATGTGACTCTGGCAGAGCCCGGCTGCCAAATTTGAAACGTCCAGCGATTACGCCCACACGAAAGCTGCCAGCATGAAAGGTCTACCTGGTTTTCACTGTCCCTTGGAACTGCATTCGCTGCCGCACAGACATTCGCGCTCTTCAAAAGCCTTGGTTGTTTATGATGCAACAATGCCTATGTGACTCTGGCCGAGCCCAGCTGCCAAATTCGAAACGTCCCGCGATTGCGCCCAGACGAAAGCTGCCAGCACCGAAAGGTCTACCTGGTTTTCACTGTCCCTTGGAACTGCATTCGCTGCCGCACAGACATTCACGCTATGTAAAAGCTTTGGTTGGTTATGATGCAACAATGCCTATGTGACTCTGGCCGAGCCCGGCTGCCAAATTCGAAACGTCCAGAGATTGCGCCCACACAAAAGCTGCCAGCACTGAAAGCTCTACCTGGTTTTCACTGTCCCTTGGAACTGCATTCGCTGCCGCACAGACATTTGTGCTCTGCAAGACCTTTGGGTGGTTATGATGCAACAATGCCTATGTGACTGTCGAAGAGCCCGGCTGCCAAATTCGAAACGTCCAGCGATTGCGCCCACACGAAAGCTGCCAGCACTGAAAGCTCTACCTGGTTTTCACTGTCCCTTGGAACTGCATTCGCTGCCGCACAGACATTCACGCTATGCAAAAGCTTTGGTTGGTTATGATGCAACAATGCCTATGTGACTGTCGCAGAGCCCGGCTGCCAAATTCGAAACGTCCAGCGATTGCGCCCACACGAAAGCTGCCAGCACTACAAGCTCTACCTGGTTTTCACTGTCCCTTGGAACTGCATTCGCTGCCGCACAGACATTCGCGCTCTGCAAAACCTTTTGTTGGTTATGATGCAACAATGCCTATGTGACTGTCGCAGAGCCCGGCTGCCAAATTCGAAACGTCCAGCGATTGCGCCCACACGAAAGCTGCCAGCACTGAAAGCTCTACCTGGTTTTCACTGTCCCTTGGAACTGCATACGCTGCCGCACAGACATTCGCGCTCTGCAAATGCCTTGGTTGGCTATGATGCAACAATGCCTATGTGACTCTGGCAGAGCCCGGCTGCCAAATTTGAAACGTCCAGCGATAGCGCCCACACGAAAGCTGCCAGCACTGAAAGGTCTACCTGGTTTTCACTGTCCCTTGGAACTGCATTCGCTGCCGCACAGACATTCGCGCTCTGCAAATGCCTTGGTTGGTTATGATGCAACAATTCCTATGTGACTGTCGCAGAGCCCGGCTGCCAAATTCGAAACCTCCAGAGATTGCGCCCACACGAAAGCTGCCAGCACTGAAAGGTCTACCTGGTTTTCACTGTCCCTTGGAACTGCATTCGCTGCCGCACAGACATTCACGCTATGCAAAAGCTTTGGTTGGTTATGATGTAACAATACCTATGTGACTCTGGCCGAGCCCGGCTGCCAAATTCGAAACGTCCAGCGATTGCGCCCACACGAAAGCTGCCAGCACTGAAAGCTCTACCTGGTTTTCACTGTCCCTTGGAACTGCATTCGCTGCCGCACAGACATTCGCGCTCTGCAAGAGCTTTGGTTGGTTATGATGCAACAATGCCTATGTGACTGTCGCAGAGCCCGGCTGCCAAATTCGAAATGTCCAGCGATTGAGTCCACACGAAAGCTGCCAGCACTGAAAGGTCTAACTGGTTTTCACTGTCCCTTGGAACTGCATTCGCTGCCGCACAGACATTCGCCCTCTGCAAGATGCTTGGTTGGTTATGATGCAACAATGCTTATGTGACTGTCGCAGAGCCCGGCTGCCAAATTCGAAACGTCCAGCGATTACGCCCACACGAATGCTGCCAGCATGAAAGGTCTACCTGGTTTTCACTGTCCCTTGGAACTGCATTCGCTGCCGCACAGAAATTCGCGCTCTTCAAAAGCCTTGGTTGTTTATGATGCAACAATGCCTATGTGACTCTGGCCGAGCCCAGCTGCCAAATTCGAAACGTCCCGCGATTGCGCCCAGACGAAAGCTGCCAGCACCGAAAGGTCTACCTGGTTTTCACTGTCCCTTGGAACTGCATTCGCTGCCGCACAGACATTCACGCTATGCAAAAGCTTTGTTTGGTTATGATGCAACAATGCCTATGTGACTCTGGCCGAGCCCGGCTGCCAAATTCGAAACGTCCAGAGATTGCGCCCACAGAAAAGCTGCCAGCACTGAAAGCTCTACCTGGTTTTCACTGTCCCTTGGAACTGCATTCGCTGCCGCACAGACATTCGTTCTCTGCAAGAGCTTTGGTTGGTTATGATGCAACAATGCCTATGTGACTGTCGCAGAGCCCGGCTGCCAAATTCGAAACGTCCACCGATTGCGCCCACACGAAAGCTGCCAGCACTGAAAGCTCTACCTGGTTTTCACTGTCCCTTGGAACTGCAGTCGCTGCCGCACCGATATTTGCGCTCTGCAAGAGCTTTGGTTGGTTATGATGCAACAATGCCTATGTGACTGTCGCAGAGCCCGGCTGCCAAATTCGAAACGTCCAGCGATTGCGCCCACACGAAAGCTGCCAGCACTGAAAGCTCTACCTGGTTTTCACTGTCCTTTGGAACTGCATTCGCTGCCGCACAGACATTCGCGCTCTGCAAAAGCCTTGGTTGGTTATGATGCAACAATGCCTATGTGACTGTCGCAGAACCCGGCTGCCAAATTCGAAACGTCCAGCGATTGCGCCCACACGAAAGCTGCCAGCACTGAAAGCTCTACCTGGTTTTCACTGTCCCTTGGAACTGCATTCGCTGCCGCACAGACATTCGCGCTCTGCAAAAGCCTTGGTTGTTTATGATGCAACAATGCCTATGTGACTCTGGCCGAGCCCGGCTGCCAAATTCGAAACGTCCAGCGATTGCGCCCACACGAAAGCTGCCAGCACTGAAAGCTATACCTGGTTTTCACTGTCCCTTGGAACTGCATTCGCTGCCGCACAGACATTTGCGCTCTGCAAGAGCTTTGGTTGGTTATGATGCGACAATGCCTATGTGACTGTCGCAGAGCCCGGCTGCCAAATTCGAAACGTCCAGCGATTGCGCCCACACGAAAGCTGCCAGCACTGAAAGCTCTACCTGGTTTTCACTGTCCCTTGGAACTGCATTCGCTGCCGCACAGACATTCACGCTATGCAAAAGCTTTGGTTGGTTATGATGCAACAATGCCTATGTGACTGTCGCAGAGCCCGGCTGCCAAATTCGAAACGTCCCGCGATTGCGCCCACACGAATGCTGCCAGCACTGAAAGCTCTACCTGGTTTTCACTGTCCCTTGGAACTGCATTCGCTGCCGCACAGACATTCGCCCTCTGCAAGATGTTTGGTTGAGTATGATGCAACAATGCTTATGTGACTGTCGCAGAGCCCGGCTGCCAAATTCGAAACGTCCAGCGATTGCGCCCACACGAAAGCTGCCAGCACTGAAAGCTCTACCTGGTTTTCACTGTCCCTTGGAACTGCATTCGCTGCCGCACAGACATTCGCGGTCTGGAAAAGCCTTGGTTAGTTATGATGCAACAATGCCTATGTGACTCTGGCAGAGCCCAGCTGCCAAATTCGAAACGTCCCGCGATTGCGCCCACACGAAAGCTGCCAGCACTGAAAGCTCTACCTGGTTTTCACTGTCCCTTGGAACTGCATTCGCTGCCGCACAGACATTTGTGCTCTGCAAGACCTTTGGTTGGTTATGATGCAACAATGCCTATGTGACTGTCGAAGAGCCCGGCTGCCAAATTCGAAACGTCCAGCGATTGCGCCCACACGAAAGCTGCCAGCACTGAAAGCTCTACCTGGTTTTCACTGTCCCTTGGAACTGCATTCGCTGCCGCACAGACATTCGTGATCTGCAAGAGCTTTGGTTGGTTATGATGCAACAATGCCTATGTGACTGTCGCAGAGCCCGGCTGCCAAATTCGAAACGTCCAGCGATTGCGCCCACACGAAAGCTGCCAGCACTGAAAGGTCTACCTGGTTTTCACTGTCCCTTGGAACTGCATTCGCTGCCGCACAGACATTCGCTCTCTGCAAGAGCTTTGGTTGGTTATGATGCAACAATGCCTATGTGACTGTCGCAGAGCCCGGCTGCCAAATTCGAAACGTCCAGCGATTGCGTCCACACGAAAGCTTCCAGCACTGAAAGCTCTACCTGGTTTTCACTGTCCCTTGGAACTGCAGTCGCTGCCGCACAGACATTCGCGCTCTGCAAATGCCTTGGTTGGTTATGATGCAACAATGCCTATGTGACTGTCGCAGAGCCCGGCTGCCAAATTCGAAACGTCCACCGATTGCGCCCACACAAAAGCTGCCAGCACTGCAAGCTCTACCTGGTTTTCACTGTCCCTTGGAACTGCATTCGCTGCCACACAGACATTCGCGCTCTGCAAAACCTTTTGTTGGTTATGATGCAACAATGCCTATGTGACTGTCGCAGAGCCCGGCTGCCAAATTCGAAACGTCCAGCGATTGCGCCCACACGAAAGCTGCCAGCACTGAAAGCTCTACCTGGTTTTCACTGTCCCTTGGAACTGCATACGCTGCCGCACAGACATTCGCGCTCTGCAAATGCCTTGGTTGGCTATGATGCAACAATGCCTATGTGACTCTGGCAGAGCCCGGCTGCCAAATTTGAAACGTCCAGCGATAGCGCCCACACGAAAGCTGCCAGCACTGAAAGGTCTACCTGGTTTTCACTGTCCCTTGGAACTGCATTCGCTGCCGCACAGACATTCACGCTATGCAAAAGCTTTGGTTGGTTATGATGCAACAATACCTATGTGACTCTGGCCGAGCCCGGCTGCCAAATTCGAAACGTCCAGCGATTGCGCCCACACGAAAGCTGCCAGCACTGAAAGCTCTACCTGGCTTTCACTGTCCCTTGGAACTGCATTCGCTGCCGCACAGACATTCGCGCTCTGCAAATGCCTTGGTTGGTTATGATGCAACAATGCCTATGTGACTGTCGAAGAGCCCGGCTGCCAAATTCGAAACGTCCAGCGATTGCGCCCACACGAAAGCTGCCAGCACTGAAAGCTCTACCTGGTTTTCACTGTCCCTTGGAACTGCATTCGCTGCCGCAAAGACATTCGTGATCTGCAAGAGCTTTGGTTGGTTATGATGCAACAATGCCTATGTGACTGTCGCAGAGCCCGGCTGCCAAATTCGAAACGTCCAGCGATTGCGCCCACACGAAAGCTGCCAGCACTGAAAGGTCTACCTGGTTTTCACTGTCCCTTGGAACTGCATTCGCTGCCGCACAGACATTCGCTCTCTGCAAGAGCTTTGGTTGGTTATGATGCAACAATGCCTATGTGACTGTCGCAGAGCCCGGCTGCCAAATTCGAAACGTCCAGCGATTGCGTCCACACGAAAGCTTCCAGCACTGAAAGCTCTACCTAGTTTTCACTGTCCCTTGGAACTGCAGTCGCTGCCGCACAGACATTCGCGCTCTGCAAATGCCTTGGTTGGTTATGATGCAACAATGCCTATGTGACTGTCGCAGAGCCCGGCTGCCAAATTCGAAACGTCCACCGATTGCGCCCACACAAAAGCTGCCAGCACTGCAAGCTCTACCTGGTTTTCACTGTCCCTTGGAACTGCATTCGCTGCCGCACAGACATTCGCGCTCTGCAAAACCTTTTGTTGGTTATGATGCAACAATGCCTATGTGACTGTCGCAGAGCCCGGCTGCCAAATTCGAAACGTCCAGCGATTGCGCCCACACGAAAGCTGCCAGCACTGAAAGCTCTACCTGGTTTTCACTGTCCCTTGGAACTGCATTCGCTGCCGCACAGACATTCGCGCTCTGCAAATGCCTTGGTTGGCTATGATGCAACAATGCCTATGTGACTCTGGCAGAGCCCGGCTGCCAAATTTGAAACGTCCAGCGATAGCGCCCACACGAAAGCTGCCAGCACTGAAAGGTCTACCTGGTTTTCACTGTCCCTTGGAACTGCATTCGCTGCCGCACAGACATTCACGCTATGCAAAAGCTTTGGTTGGTTATGATGCAACAATACCTATGTGACTCTGGCCGAGCCCGGCTGCCAAATTCGAAACGTCCAGCGATTGCGCCCACACGAAAGCTGCCAGCACTGAAAGCTCTACCTGGCTTTCACTGTCCCTTGGAACTGCATTCGCTGCCGCACAGACATTCGCGCTCTGCAAATGCCTTGGTTGGTTATGATGCAACAATGCCTATGTGACTGTCGCAGAGCCCGGCTGCCAAATTCGAAACGTCCAGCGATTGCGCCCACACGAAAGCTGCCAGCACTGAAAGCTCTACCTGGTTTTCACTGTCCCTTGGAACTGCATTCGCTGCCGCACAGACATTCGCGCTCTGCAAGAGCTTTGGTTGGTTATGATGCAACAATGCCTATGTGACTGTCGCAGAGCCCGGCTGCCAAATTCGAAATGTCCAGCGATTGAGTCCACACGAAAGCTGCCAGCATGAAAGGTCTACCTGGTTTTCACTGTCCCTTGGAACTGCATTCGCTGCCGCACAGACATTCGCCCTCTGCAAGATGCTTGGTTGGTTATGATGCAACAATGCTTATGTGACTGTCGCAGAGCCCGGCTGCCAAATTCGAAACGTCCAGCGATTACGCCCACACGAAAGCTGCCAGCATGAAAGGTCTACCTGGTTTTCACTGTCCCTTGGAACTGCATTCGCTGCCGCACAGACATTCGCGCTCTTCAAAAGCCTTGGTTGTTTATGATGCAACAATGCCTATGTGACTCTGGCCGAGCCCAGCTGCCAAATTCGAAACGTCCCGCGATTGCGCCCAGACGAAAGCTGCCAGCACCGAAAGGTCTACCTGGTTTTCACTGTCCCTTGGAACTGCATTCGCTGCCGCACAGACATTCACGCTATGTAAAAGCTTTGGTTGGTTATGATGCAACAATGCCTATGTGACTCTGGCCGAGCCCGGCTGCCAAATTCGAAACGTCCAGAGATTGCGCCCACACAAAAGCTGCCAGCACTGAAAGCTCTACCTGGTTTTCACTGTCCCTTGGAACTGCATTCGCTGCCGCACAGACATTTGTGCTCTGCAAGACCTTTGGGTGGTTATGATGCAACAATGCCTATGTGACTGTCGAAGAGCCCGGCTGCCAAATTCGAAACGTCCAGCGATTGCGCCCACACGAAAGCTGCCAGCACTGAAAGCTCTACCTGGTTTTCACTGTCCCTTGGAACTGCATTCGCTGCCGCACAGACATTCACGCTATGCAAAAGCTTTGGTTGGTTATGATGCAACAATGCCTATGTGACTGTCGCAGAGCCCGGCTGCCAAATTCGAAACGTCCAGCGATTGCGCCCACACGAAAGCTGCCAGCACTACAAGCTCTACCTGGTTTTCACTGTCCCTTGGAACTGCATTCGCTGCCGCACAGACATTCGCGCTCTGCAAAACCTTTTGTTGGTTATGATGCAACAATGCCTATGTGACTGTCGCAGAGCCCGGCTGCCAAATTCGAAACGTCCAGCGATTGCGCCCACACGAAAGCTGCCAGCACTGAAAGCTCTACCTGGTTTTCACTGTCCCTTGGAACTGCATACGCTGCCGCGCAGACATTCGCTCTCTGCAAGAGCTTTGGTTGGTTATGATGCAACAATGCCTATGTGACTCTGGCAGAGCCCGGCTGCCAAATTTGAAACGTCCAGCGATAGCGCCCACACGAAAGCTGCCAGCACTGAAAGGTCTACCTGGTTTTCACTGTCCCTTGGAACTGCATTCGCTGCCGCACAGACATTCGCGCTCTGCAAATGCCTTGGTTGGTTATGATGCAACAATTCCTATGTGACTGTCGCAGAGCCCGGCTGCCAAATTCGAAACCTCCAGAGATTGCGCCCACACGAAAGCTGCCAGCACTGAAAGCTCTACCTGGTTTTCACTGTCCCTTGGAACTGCATTCGCTGCCGCACAGACATTCGCCCTCTGCAAGATGTTTGGTTGAGTATGATGCAACAATGCTTATGTGACTGTCGCAGAGCCCGGCTGCCAAATTCGAAACGTCCAGCGATTGCGCCCACACGAAAGCTGCCAGCACTGAAAGCTCTACCTGGTTTTCACTGTCCCTTGGAACTGCATTCGCTGCCGCACAGACATTCGCGGTCTGGAAAAGCCTTGGTTAGTTATGATGCAACAATGCCTATGTGACTCTGGCAGAGCCCAGCTGCCAAATTCGAAACGTCCAGCGATTGCGCCCACACGAAAGCTGCCAGCACTGAAAGCTCTACCTGGTTTTCACTGTCCCTTGGAACTGCATTCGCTGCCGCACAGACATTCGTGATCTGCAAGAGCTTTGGTTGGTTATGATGCAACAATGCCTATGTGACTGTCGCAGAGCCCGGCTGCCAAATTCGAAACGTCCAGCGATTGCGCCCACACGAAAGCTGCCAGCACTGAAAGCTCTACCTGGTTTTCACTGTCCCTTGGAACTGCATTCGCTGCCGCACAGACATTCGTGATCTGCAAGAGCTTTGGTTGGTTATGATGCAACAATGCCTATGTGACTGTCGCAGAGCCCGGCTGCCAAATTCGAAACGTCCAGCGATTGCGCCCACACGAAAGCTGCCAGCACTGAAAGCTCTACCTGGTTTTCACTGTCCCTTGGAACTGCATTCGCTGCCGCACAGACATTCGCTCTCTGCAAGAGCTTTGGTTGGTTATGATGCAACAATGCCTATGTGACTGTCGCAGAGCCCGGCTGCCAAATTCGAAACGTCCAGCGATTGCGTCCACACGAAAGCTTCCAGCACTGAAAGCTCTACCTGGTTTTCACTGTCCCTTGGAACTGCAGTCGCTGCCGCACAGACATTCGCGCTCTGCAAATGCCTTGGTTGGTTATGATGCAACAATGCCTATGTGACTGTCGCAGAGCCCGGCTGCCAAATTCGAAACGTCCACCGATTGCGCCCACACAAAAGCTGCCAGCACTGCAAGCTCTACCTGGTTTTCACTGTCCCTTGGAACTGCATTCGCTGCCGCACAGACATTCGCGCTCTGCAAAACCTTTTGTTGGTTATGATGCAACAATGCCTATGTGACTGTCGCAGAGCCCGGCTGCCAAATTCGAAACGTCCAGCGATTGCGCCCACACGAAAGCTGCCAGCACTGAAAGCTCTACCTGGTTTTCACTGTCCCTTGGAACTGCATACGCTGCCGCACAGACATTCGCGCTCTGCAAATGCCTTGGTTGGCTATGATGCAACAATGCCTATGTGACTCTGGCAGAGCCCGGCTGCCAAATTTGAAACGTCCAGCGATAGCGCCCACACGAAAGCTGCCAGCACTGAAAGGTCTACCTGGTTTTCACTGTCCCTTGGAACTGCATTCGCTGCCGCACAGACATTCACGCTATGCAAAAGCTTTGGTTGGTTATGATGCAACAATACCTATGTGACTCTGGCCGAGCCCGGCTGCCAAATTCGAAACGTCCAGCGATTGCGCCCACACGAAAGCTGCCAGCACTGAAAGCTCTACCTGGCTTTCACTGTCCCTTGGAACTGCATTCGCTGCCGCACAGACATTCGCGCTCTGCAAATGCCTTGGTTGGTTATGATGCAACAATGCCTATGTGACTGTCGCAGAGCCCGGCTGCCAAATTCGAAACGTCCAGCGATTACGCCCACACGAAAGCTGCCAGCATGAAAGGTCTACCTGGTTTTCACTGTCCCTTGGAACTGCATTCGCTGCCGCACAGACATTCGCGCTCTTCAAAAGCCTTGGTTGTTTATGATGCAACAATGCCTATGTGACTCTGGCCGAGCCCAGCTGCCAAATTCGAAACGTCCCGCGATTGCGCCCAGACGAAAGCTGCCAGCACCGAAAGGTCTACCTGGTTTTCACTGTCCCTTGGAACTGCATTCGCTGCCGCACAGACATTCACGCTATGTAAAAGCTTTGGTTGGTTATGATGCAACAATGCCTATGTGACTCTGGCCGAGCCCGGCTGCCAAATTCGAAACGTCCAGAGATTGCGCCCACACAAAAGCTGCCAGCACTGAAAGCTCTACCTGGTTTTCACTGTCCCTTGGAACTGCATTCGCTGCCGCACAGACATTTGTGCTCTGCAAGACCTTTGGGTGGTTATGATGCAACAATGCCTATGTGACTGTCGAAGAGCCCGGCTGCCAAATTCGAAACGTCCAGCGATTGCGCCCACACGAAAGCTGCCAGCACTGAAAGCTCTACCTGGTTTTCACTGTCCCTTGGAACTGCATTCGCTGCCGCACAGACATTCACGCTATGCAAAAGCTTTGGTTGGTTATGATGCAACAATGCCTATGTGACTGTCGAAGAGCCCGGCTGCCAAATTCGAAACGTCCAGCGATTGCGCCCACACGAAAGCTGCCAGCACTACAAGCTCTACCTGGTTTTCACTGTCCCTTGGAACTGCATTCGCTGCCGCACAGACATTCGCGCTCTGCAAAACCTTTTGTTGGTTATGATGCAACAATGCCTATGTGACTGTCGCAGAGCCCGGCTGCCAAATTCGAAACGTCCAGCGATTGCGCCCACACGAAAGCTGCCAGCACTGAAAGCTCTACCTGGTTTTCACTGTCCCTTGGAACTGCATACGCTGCCGCACAGACATTCGCGCTCTGCAAATGCCTTGGTTGGCTATGATGCAACAATGCCTATGTGACTCTGGCAGAGCCCGGCTGCCAAATTTGAAACGTCCAGCGATAGCGCCCACACGAAAGCTGCCAGCACTGAAAGGTCTACCTGGTTTTCACTGTCCCTTGGAACTGCATTCGCTGCCGCACAGACATTCGCGCTCTGCAAATGCCTTGGTTGGTTATGATGCAACAATTCCTATGTGACTGTCGCAGAGCCCGGCTGCCAAATTCGAAACCTCCAGAGATTGCGCCCACACGAAAGCTGCCAGCACTGAAAGGTCTACCTGGTTTTCACTGTCCCTTGGAACTGCATTCGCTGCCTCACAGACATTCACGCTATGCAAAAGCTTTGGTTGGTTATGATGTAACAATACCTATGTGACTCTGGCCGAGCCCGGCTGCCAAATTCGAAACGTCCAGCGATTGCGCCCACACGAAAGCTGCCAGCACTGAAAGCTCTACCTGGTTTTCACTGTCCCTTGGAACTGCATTCGCTGCCGCACAGACATTCGCGCTCTGCAAGAGCTTTGGTTGGTTATGATGCAACAATGCCTATGTGACTGTCGCAGAGCCCGGCTGCCAAATTCGAAATGTCCAGCGATTGAGTCCACACGAAAGCTGCCAGCACTGAAAGGTCTAACTGGTTTTCACTGTCCCTTGGAACTGCATTCGCTGCCGCACAGACATTCGCCCTCTGCAAGATGCTTGGTTGGTTATGATGCAACAATGCTTATGTGACTGTCGCAGAGCCCGGCTGCCAAATTCGAAACGTCCAGCGATTACGCCCACACGAATGCTGCCAGCATGAAAGGTCTACCTGGTTTTCACTGTCCCTTGGAACTGCATTCGCTGCCGCACAGAAATTCGCGCTCTTCAAAAGCCTTGGTTGTTTATGATGCAACAATGCCTATGTGACTCTGGCCGAGCCCAGCTGCCAAATTCGAAACGTCCCGCGATTGCGCCCAGACGAAAGCTGCCAGCACCGAAAGGTCTACCTGGTTTTCACTGTCCCTTGGAACTGCATTCGCTGCCGCACAGACATTCACGCTATGCAAAAGCTTTGTTTGGTTATGATGCAACAATGCCTATGTGACTCTGGCCGAGCCCGGCTGCCAAATTCGAAACGTCCAGAGATTGCGCCCACAGAAAAGCTGCCAGCACTGAAAGCTCTACCTGGTTTTCACTGTCCCTTGGAACTGCATTCGCTGCCGCACAGACATTCGTTCTCTGCAAGAGCTTTGGTTGGTTATGATGCAACAATGCCTATGTGACTGTCGCAGAGCCCGGCTGCCAAATTCGAAACGTCCACCGATTGCGCCCACACGAAAGCTGCCAGCACTGAAAGCTCTACCTGGTTTTCACTGTCCCTTGGAACTGCAGTCGCTGCCGCACCGATATTTGCGCTCTGCAAGAGCTTTGGTTGGTTATGATGCAACAATGCCTATGTGACTCTGGCCGAGCCCGGCTGCCAAATTCGAAACGTCCAGCGATTGCGCCCACACGAAAGCTGCCAGCACTGAAAGCTCTACCTGGTTTTCACTGTCCCTTGGAACTGCATACGCTGCCGCACAGACATTCGCGCTCTGCAAATGCCTTGGTTGGCTATGATGCAACAATGCCTATGTGACTCTGGCAGAGCCCGGCTGCCAAATTTGAAACGTCCAGCGATAGCGCCCACACGAAAGCTGCCAGCACTGAAAGGTCTACCTGGTTTTCACTGTCCCTTGGAACTGCATTCGCTGCCGCACAGACATTCACGCTATGCAAAAGCTTTGGTTGGTTATGATGCAACAATACCTATGTGACTCTGGCCGAGCCCGGCTGCCAAATTCGAAACGTCCAGCGATTGCGCCCACACGAAAGCTGCCAGCACTGAAAGCTCTACCTGGCTTTCACTGTCCCTTGGAACTGCATTCGCTGCCGCACAGACATTCGCGCTCTGCAAATGCCTTGGTTGGTTATGATGCAACAATGCCTATGTGACTGTCGCAGAGCCCGGCTGCCAAATTCGAAACGTCCAGCGATTGCGCCCACACGAAAGCTGCCAGCACTGCAAGCTCTACCTGGTTTTCACTGTCCCTTGGAACTGCATTCGCTGCCGCACAGACATTCGCGCTCTGCAAGAGCTTTGGTTGGTTATGATGCAACAATGCCTATGTGACTGTCGCAGAGCCCGGCTGCCAAATTCGAAATGTCCAGCGATTGAGTCCACACGAAAGCTGCCAGCATGAAAGGTCTACCTGGTTTTCACTGTCCCTTGGAACTGCATTCGCTGCCGCACAGACATTCGCCCTCTGCAAGATGCTTGGTTGGTTATGATGCAACAATGCTTATGTGACTGTCGCAGAGCCCGGCTGCCAAATTCGAAACGTCCAGCGATTACGCCCACACGAAAGCTGCCAGCATGAAAGGTCTACCTGGTTTTCACTGTCCCTTGGAACTGCATTCGCTGCCGCACAGACATTCGCGCTCTTCAAAAGCCTTGGTTGTTTATGATGCAACAATGCCTATGTGACTCTGGCCGAGCCCAGCTGCCAAATTCGAAACGTCCCGCGATTGCGCCCAGACGAAAGCTGCCAGCACCGAAAGGTCTACCTGGTTTTCACTGTCCCTTGGAACTGCATTCGCTGCCGCACAGACATTCACGCTATGTAAAAGCTTTGGTTGGTTATGATGCAACAATGCCTATGTGACTCTGGCCGAGCCCGGCTGCCAAATTCGAAACGTCCAGAGATTGCGCCCACACAAAAGCTGCCAGCACTGAAAGCTCTACCTGGTTTTCACTGTCCCTTGGAACTGCATTCGCTGCCGCACAGACATTTGTGCTCTGCAAGACCTTTGGGTGGTTATGATGCAACAATGCCTATGTGACTGTCGAAGAGCCCGGCTGCCAAATTCGAAACGTCCAGCGATTGCGCCCACACGAAAGCTGCCAGCACTGAAAGCTCTACCTGGTTTTCACTGTCCCTTGGAACTGCATTCGCTGCCGCACAGACATTCACGCTATGCAAAAGCTTTGGTTGGTTATGATGCAACAATGCCTATGTGACTGTCGAAGAGTCCGGCTGCCAAATTCGAAACGTCCAGCGATTGCGCCCACACGAAAGCTGCCAGCACTACAAGCTCTACCTGGTTTTCACTGTCCCTTGGAACTGCATTCGCTGCCGCACAGACATTCGCGCTCTGCAAAACCTTTTGTTGGTTATGATGCAACAATGCCTATGTGACTGTCGCAGAGCCCGGCTGCCAAATTCGAAACGTCCAGCGATTGCGCCCACACGAAAGCTGCCAGCACTGAAAGCTCTACCTGGTTTTCACTGTCCCTTGGAACTGCATACGCTGCCGCACAGACATTCGCGCTCTGCAAATGCCTTGGTTGGCTATGATGCAACAATGCCTATGTGACTCTGGCAGAGCCCGGCTGCCAAATTTGAAACGTCCAGCGATAGCGCCCACACGAAAGCTGCCAGCACTGAAAGGTCTACCTGGTTTTCACTGTCCCTTGGAACTGCATTCGCTGCCGCACAGACATTCGCGCTCTGCAAATGCCTTGGTTGGTTATGATGCAACAATTCCTATGTGACTGTCGCAGAGCCCGGCTGCCAAATTCGAAACCTCCAGAGATTGCGCCCACACGAAAGCTGCCAGCACTGAAAGGTCTACCTGGTTTTCACTGTCCCTTGGAACTGCATTCGCTGCCTCACAGACATTCACGCTATGCAAAAGCTTTGGTTGGTTATGATGTAACAATACCTATGTGACTCTGGCCGAGCCCGGCTGCCAAATTCGAAACGTCCAGCGATTGCGCCCACACGAAAGCTGCCAGCACTGAAAGCTCTACCTGGTTTTCACTGTCCCTTGGAACTGCATTCGCTGCCGCACAGACATTCGCGCTCTGCAAGAGCTTTGGTTGGTTATGATGCAACAATGCCTATGTGACTGTCGCAGAGCCCGGCTGCCAAATTCGAAATGTCCAGCGATTGAGTCCACACGAAAGCTGCCAGCACTGAAAGGTCTAACTGGTTTTCACTGTCCCTTGGAACTGCATTCGCTGCCGCACAGACATTCGCCCTCTGCAAGATGCTTGGTTGGTTATGATGCAACAATGCTTATGTGACTGTCGCAGAGCCCGGCTGCCAAATTCGAAACGTCCAGCGATTACGCCCACACGAATGCTGCCAGCATGAAAGGTCTACCTGGTTTTCACTGTCCCTTGGAACTGCATTCGCTGCCGCACAGAAATTCGCGCTCTTCAAAAGCCTTGGTTGTTTATGATGCAACAATGCCTATGTGACTCTGGCCGAGCCCAGCTGCCAAATTCGAAACGTCCCGCGATTGCGCCCAGACGAAAGCTGCCAGCACCGAAAGGTCTACCTGGTTTTCACTGTCCCTTGGAACTGCATTCGCTGCCGCACAGACATTCACGCTATGCAAAAGCTTTGTTTGGTTATGATGCAACAATGCCTATGTGACTCTGGCCGAGCCCGGCTGCCAAATTCGAAACGTCCAGAGATTGCGCCCACAGAAAAGCTGCCAGCACTGAAAGCTCTACCTGGTTTTCACTGTCCCTTGGAACTGCATTCGCTGCCGCACAGACATTCGTTCTCTGCAAGAGCTTTGGTTGGTTATGATGCAACAATGCCTATGTGACTGTCGCAGAGCCCGGCTGCCAAATTCGAAACGTCCACCGATTGCGCCCACACGAAAGCTGCCAGCACTGAAAGCTCTACCTGGTTTTCACTGTCCCTTGGAACTGCAGTCGCTGCCGCACCGATATTTGCGCTCTGCAAGAGCTTTGGTTGGTTATGATGCAACAATGCCTATGTGACTCTGGCCGAGCCTGGCTGCCAAATTCGAAACGTCCAGCGATTGCGCCCACACGAAAGCTGCCAGCACTGAAAGCTCTACCTGGTTTTCACTGTCCCTTGGAACTGCATTCGCTGCCGCACAAACATTCGCGCTCTGCAAAAGCCTTGGTTGTTTATGATGCAACAATGCCTATGTGACTCTGGCAGAGCCCGGCTGCCAAATTCGAAACGTCCAGCGATTGCGCCCACACGAAAGCTGCCAGCACTGAAAGCTCTACCTGGTTTTCACTGTCCCTTGGAACTGCATTCGCTGCCGCACAGACATTCACGCTATGCAAAAGCTTTGTTTGGTTATGATGCAACAATGCCTATGTGACTGTCGCAGAGCCCGGCTTCCAAATTAAAAACGTCCAGCGATTGCGCCCACACGAAAGCTGCCAGCACTGAAAGCTCTACCTGGTTTTCACTGTCCCTTGGAACTGCATTCGCTGCCGCACAGACATTCGCCCTCTGCAAGATGTTTGGTTGGGTATGATGCAACAATGCCTATGTGACTGTCGCAGAGCCCGGCTGCCAAATTCGAAACGTCCAGAGATTGCGCCCACACGAAAGCTGCCAGCACTGAAAGGTCTAACTGGTTTTCACTGTCCCTTGGAACTGCATTCGCTGCCGCACAGACATTCGCGCTCTGCAAGAGCTTTGGTTGGTTATGATGCAACAATGCCTATGTGACTGTCGCAGAGCCCGGCTGCCAAATTCGAAATGTCCAGCGATTGAGTCCACACGAAAGCTGCCAGCACTGAAAGCTCTACCTGGTTTTCACTGTCCCTTGGAACTGCATTCGCTGCCGCACAGACATTCGCCCTCTGCAAGATGCTTGGTTGGTTATGATGCAACAATGCTTATGTGACTGTCGCAGAGCCCGGCTGCCAAATTCGAAACGTCCAGCGATTACGCCCACACGAATGCTGCCAGCATGAAAGGTCTACCTGGTTTTCACTGTCCCTTGGAACTGCATTCGCTGCCGCACAGACATTCGCGCTCTTCAAAACCCTGGGTTGTTTATGATGCAACAATGCCTATGTGACTCTGGCCGAGCCCAGCTGCCAAATTCGAAACGTCCCGCGCTTGCGCCCAGACGAAAGCTGCCAGCACCGAAAGGTCTACCTGGTTTTCACTGTCCCTTGGAATTGCATTCACTGCCGCACAGACATTCACGCTATGCAAAAGCTTTGGTTGGTTATGATGCAACAATGCCTATGTGACTCTGGCCGAGCCCGGCTGCCAAATTCGAAACGTCCAGAGATTGCGCCCACACAAAAGCTGCCAGCACTGAAAGCTCTACCTGGTTTTCACTGTCCCTTGGAACTGCATTCGCTGCCGCACAGACATTTGTGCTCTGCAAGACCTTTGGGTGGTTATGATGCAACAATGCCTATGTGACTGTCGCAGAGCCCGGCTGCCAAATTCGAAACGTCCAGCGATTGCGCCCACACGAAAGCTGCCAGCACTGAAAGCTCTACCTGGTTTTCACTGTCCCTTGGAACTGCATTCGCTGCCGCACAGACATTCGTGCTCTGCAAGAGCTTTGGTTGGTTATGATGCAACAATGCCTATGTGACTGTCGCAGAGCCCGGCTGCCAAATTTGAAACGTCCACCGATTGCGCCCACACGACAGCTGCCAGCACTGAAAGCTCTACCTGGCTTTCACTGTCCCTTGGAACTGCATTCGCTGCCGCACAGATATTTGCGCTCTGCAAGAGCTTTGGTTGGTTATGATGCAACAATGCCTATGTGACTGTCGCAGAGCCCGGCTGCCAAATTCGAAACGTCCCGCGATTGCGCCCACACGAAAGCTGCCAGCACTGAAAGCTCTAACTGGTTTTCACTGTCCTTTGGAACTGCATTCGCTGCCGCACAGACATTCGCGCTCTGCAAAAGCCTTGGTTGGTTATGATGCAACAATGCCTATGTGACTGTCGCAGAACCCGGCTGCCAAATTCGAAACGTCCAGCGATTGCGCCCACACGAAAGCTGCCAGCACTGAAAGCTCTACCTGGTTTTCACTGTCCCTTGGAACTGCATTCGCTGCCGCACAGACATTCGCGCTCTGCAAAAGCCTTGGTTGTTTATGATGCAACAATGCCTATGTGACTCTGGCCGAGCCCGGCTGCCAAATTCGAAACGTCCAGCGATTGCGCCCACACGAAAGCTGCCAGCACTGAAAGCTATACCTGGTTTTCACTGTCCCTTGGAACTGCATTCGCTGCCGCACAGACATTTGCGCTCTGCAAGAGCTTTGGTTGGTTATGATGCGACAATGCCTATGTGACTGTCGCAGAGCCCGGCTGCCAAATTCGAAACGTCCAGCGATTGCGCCCACACGAAAGCTGCCAGCACTGAAAGCTCTACCTGGTTTTCACTGTCCCTTGGAACTGCATTCGCTGCCGCACAGACATTCACGCTATGCAAAAGCTTTGGTTGGTTATGATGCAACAATGCCTATGTGACTGTCGCAGAGCCCGGCTGCCAAATTCGAAACGTCCCGCGATTGCGCCCACACGAAAGCAGCCAGCACTGAAAGCTCTACCTGGTTTTCACTGTCCCTTGGAACTGCATTCGCTGCCGCACAGACATTCGCCCTCTGCAAGATGTTTGGTTGAGTATGATGCAACAATGCTTATGTGACTGTCGCAGAGCCCGGCTGCCAAATTCGAAACGTCCAGCGATTGCGCCCACACGAAAGCTGCCAGCACTGAAAGCTCTACCTGGTTTTCACTGTCCCTTGGAACTGCATTCGCTGCCGCACAGACATTCGCGGTCTGGAAAAGCCTTGGTTAGTTATGATGCAACAATGCCTATGTGACTCTGGCAGAGCCCAGCTGCCAAATTCGAAACGTCCCGCGATTGCGCCCACACGAAAGCTGCCAGCACTGAAAGCTCTACCTGGTTTTCACTGTCCCTTGGAACTGCATTCGCTGCCGCACAGACATTTGTGCTCTGCAAGACCTTTGGTTGGTTATGGTGCAACAATGCCTATGTGACTGTCGAAGAGCCCGGCTGCCAAATTCGAAACGTCCAGCGATTGCGCCCACACGAAAGCTGCCAGCACTGAAAGCTCTACCTGGTTTTCACTGTCCCTTGGAACTGCATTCGCTGCCGCACAGACATTCGTGATCTGCAAGAGCTTTGGTTGGTTATGATGCAACAATGCCTATGTGACTGTCGCAGAGCCCGGCTGCCAAATTCGAAACGTCCAGCGATTGCGCCCACACGAAAGCTGCCAGCACTGAAAGCTCTACCTGGTTTTCACTGTCCCTTGGAACTGCATTCGCTGCCGCACAGACATTCGCTCTCTGCAAGAGCTTTGGTTGGTTATGATGCAACAATGCCTATGTGACTGTCGCAGAGCCCGGCTGCCAAATTCGAAACGTCCAGCGATTGCGTCCACACGAAAGCTTCCAGCACTGAAAGCTCTACCTGGTTTTCACTGTCCCTTGGAACTGCAGTCGCTGCCGCACAGACATTCGCGCTCTGCAAATGCCTTGGTTGGTTATGATGCAACAATGCCTATGTGACTGTCGCAGAGCCCGGCTGCCAAATTCGAAACGTCCACCGATTGCGCCCACACAAAAGCTGCCAGCACTGCAAGCTCTACCTGGTTTTCACTGTCCCTTGGAACTGCATTCGCTGCCGCACAGACATTCGCGCTCTGCAAAACCTTTTGTTGGTTATGATGCAACAATGCCTATGTGACTGTCGCAGAGCCCGGCTGCCAAATTCGAAACGTCCAGCGATTGCGCCCACACGAAAGCTGCCAGCACTGAAAGCTCTACCTGGTTTTCACTGTCCCTTGGAACTGCATACGCTGCCGCACAGACATTCGCGCTCTGCAAATGCCTTGGTTGGCTATGATGCAACAATGCCTATGTGACTCTGGCAGAGCCCGGCTGCCAAATTTGAAACGTCCAGCGATAGCGCCCACACGAAAGCTGCCAGCACTGAAAGCTCTACCTGGCTTTCACTGTCCCTTGGAACTGCATTCGCTGCCGCACAGACATTCACGCTATGCAAAAGCTTTGGTTGGTTATGATGCAACAATACCTATGTGACTGTCGCAGAGCCCGGCTGCCAAATTCGAAACGTCCAGCGATTGCGCCCACACGAAAGCTGCCAGCACTGAAAGCTCTACCTGGTTTTCACTGTCCCTTGGAACTGCATTCGCTGCCGCACAGACATTCGCGCTCTGCAAGAGCTTTGGTTGGTTATGATGCAACAATGCCTATGTGACTGTCGCAGAGCCCGGCTGCCAAATTCGAAATGTCCAGCGATTGAGTCCACACGAAAGCTGCCAGCATGAAAGGTCTACCTGGTTTTCACTGTCCCTTGGAACTGCATTCGCTGCCGCACAGACATTCGCCCTCTGCAAGATGCTTGGTTGGTTATGATGCAACAATGCTTATGTGACTGTCGCAGAGCCCGGCTGCCAAATTCGAAACGTCCAGCGATTACGCCCACACGAAAGCTGCCAGCATGAAAGGTCTACCTGGTTTTCACTGTCCCTTGGAACTGCATTCGCTGCCGCACAGACATTCGCGCTCTTCAAAAGCCTTGGTTGTTTATGATGCAACAATGCCTATGTGACTCTGGCCGAGCCCAGCTGCCAAATTCGAAACGTCCCGCGATTGCGCCCAGACGAAAGCTGCCAGCACCGAAAGGTCTACCTGGTTTTCACTGTCCCTTGGAACTGCATTCGCTGCCGCACAGACATTCACGCTATGTAAAAGCTTTGGTTGGTTATGATGCAACAATGCCTATGTGACTCTGGCCGAGCCCGGCTGCCAAATTCGAAACGTCCAGAGATTGCGCCCACACAAAAGCTGCCAGCACTGAAAGCTCTACCTGGTTTTCACTGTCCCTTGGAACTGCATTCGCTGCCGCACAGACATTTGTGCTCTGCAAGACCTTTGGGTGGTTATGATGCAACAATGCCTATGTGACTGTCGAAGAGCCCGGCTGCCAAATTCGAAACGTCCAGCGATTGCGCCCACACGAAAGCTGCCAGCACTGAAAGCTCTACCTGGTTTTCACTGTCCCTTGGAACTGCATTCGCTGCCGCACAGACATTCACGCTATGCAAAAGCTTTGGTTGGTTATGATGCAACAATGCCTATGTGACTGTCGCAGAGCCCGGCTGCCAAATTCGAAACGTCCAGCGATTGCGCCCACACGAAAGCTGCCAGCACTACAAGCTCTACCTGGTTTTCACTGTCCCTTGGAACTGCATTCGCTGCCGCACAGACATTCGCGCTCTGCAAAACCTTTTGTTGGTTATGATGCAACAATGCCTATGTGACTGTCGCAGAGCCCGGCTGCCAAATTCGAAACGTCCAGCGATTGCGCCCACACGAAAGCTGCCAGCACTGAAAGCTCTACCTGGTTTTCACTGTCCCTTGGAACTGCATACGCTGCCGCACAGACATTCGCGCTCTGCAAATGCCTTGGTTGGCTATGATGCAACAATGCCTATGTGACTCTGGCAGAGCCCGGCTGCCAAATTTGAAACGTCCAGCGATAGCGCCCACACGAAAGCTGCCAGCACTGAAAGGTCTACCTGGTTTTCACTGTCCCTTGGAACTGCATTCGCTGCCGCACAGACATTCGCGCTCTGCAAATGCCTTGGTTGGTTATGATGCAACAATTCCTATGTGACTGTCGCAGAGCCCGGCTGCCAAATTCGAAACCTCCAGAGATTGCGCCCACACGAAAGCTGCCAGCACTGAAAGCTCTACCTGGTTTTCACTGTCCCTTGGAACTGCATTCGCTGCCGCACAGACATTCGCCCTCTGCAAGATGTTTGGTTGAGTATGATGCAACAATGCTTATGTGACTGTCGCAGAGCCCGGCTGCCAAATTCGAAACGTCCAGCGATTGCGCCCACACGAAAGCTGCCAGCACTGAAAGCTCTACCTGGTTTTCACTGTCCCTTGGAACTGCATTCGCTGCCGCACAGACATTCGTGATCTGCAAGAGCTTTGGTTGGTTATGATGCAACAATGCCTATGTGACTGTCGCAGAGCCCGGCTGCCAAATTCGAAACGTCCAGCGATTGCGCCCACACGAAAGCTGCCAGCACTGAAAGCTCTACCTGGTTTTCACTGTCCCTTGGAACTGCATTCGCTGCCGCACAGACATTCGCTCTCTGCAAGAGCTTTGGTTGGTTATGATGCAACAATGCCTATGTGACTGTCGCAGAGCCCGGCTGCCAAATTCGAAACGTCCAGCGATTGCGTCCACACGAAAGCTTCCAGCACTGAAAGCTCTACCTGGTTTTCACTGTCCCTTGGAACTGCAGTCGCTGCCGCACAGACATTCGCGCTCTGCAAATGCCTTGGTTGGTTATGATGCAACAATGCCTATGTGACTGTCGCAGAGCCCGGCTGCCAAATTCGAAACGTCCACCGATTGCGCCCACACAAAAGCTGCCAGCACTGCAAGCTCTACCTGGTTTTCACTGTCCCTTGGAACTGCATTCGCTGCCGCACAGACATTCGCGCTCTGCAAAACCTTTTGTTGGTTATGATGCAACAATGCCTATGTGACTGTCGCAGAGCCCGGCTGCCAAATTCGAAACGTCCAGCGATTGCGCCCACACGAAAGCTGCCAGCACTGAAAGCTCTACCTGGTTTTCACTGTCCCTTGGAACTGCATACGCTGCCGCACAGACATTCGCGCTCTGCAAATGCCTTGGTTGGCTATGATGCAACAATGCCTATGTGACTCTGGCAGAGCCCGGCTGCCAAATTTGAAACGTCCAGCGATAGCGCCCACACGAAAGCTGCCAGCACTGAAAGGTCAACCTGGTTTTCACTGTCCCTTGGAACTGCATTCGCTGCCGCACAGACATTCACGCTATGCAAAAGCTTTGGTTGGTTATGATGCAACAATACCTATGTGACTCTGGCCGAGCCCGGCTGCCAAATTCGAAACGTCCAGCGATTGCGCCCACACGACAGCTGCCAGCACTGAAAGCTCTACCTGGCTTTCACTGTCCCTTGGAACTGCATTCGCTGCCGCACAGACATTCGCGCTCTGCAAATGCCTTGGTTGGTTATGATGCAACAATTCCTATGTGACTGTCGCAGAGCCCGGCTGCCAAATTCGAAACGTCCAGCGATTGCGCCCACACGAAAGCTGCCAGCACTGAAAGCTCTACCTGGTTTTCACTGTCCCTTGGAACTGCATTCGCTGCCGCACAGACATTCGCGCTCTGCAAGAGCTTTGGTTGGTTATGATGCAACAATGCCTATGTGACTGTCGCAGAGCCCGGCTGCCAAATTCGAAATGTCCAGCGATTGAGTCCACACGAAAGCTGCCAGCATGAAAGGTCTACCTGGTTTTCACTGTCCCTTGGAACTGCATTCGCTGCCGCACAGACATTCGCCCTCTGCAAGATGCTTGGTTGGTTATGATGCAACAATGCTTATGTGACTGTCGCAGAGCCCGGCTGCCAAATTCGAAACGTCCAGCGATTACGCCCACACGAAAGCTGCCAGCATGAAAGGTCTACCTGGTTTTCACTGTCCCTTGGAACTGCATTCGCTGCCGCACAGACATTCGCGCTCTTCAAAAGCCTTGGTTGTTTATGATGCAACAATGCCTATGTGACTCTGGCCGAGCCCAGCTGCCAAATTCGAAACGTCCCGCGATTGCGCCCAGACGAAAGCTGCCAGCACCGAAAGGTCTACCTGGTTTTCACTGTCCCTTGGAACTGCATTCGCTGCCGCACAGACATTCACGCTATGTAAAAGCTTTGGTTGGTTATGATGCAACAATGCCTATGTGACTCTGGCCGAGCCCGGCTGCCAAATTCGAAACGTCCAGAGATTGCGCCCACACAAAAGCTGCCAGCACTGAAAGCTCTACCTGGTTTTCACTGTCCCTTGGAACTGCATTCGCTGCCGCACAGACATTTGTGCTCTGCAAGACCTTTGGGTGGTTATGATGCAACAATGCCTATGTGACTGTCGAAGAGCCCGGCTGCCAAATTCGAAACGTCCAGCGATTGCGCCCACACGAAAGCTGCCAGCACTGAAAGCTCTACCTGGTTTTCACTGTCCCTTGGAACTGCATTCGCTGCCGCACAGACATTCACGCTATGCAAAAGCTTTGGTTGGTTATGATGCAACAATGCCTATGTGACTGTCGCAGAGCCCGGCTGCCAAATTCGAAACGTCCAGCGATTGCGCCCACACGAAAGCTGCCAGCACTACAAGCTCTACCTGGTTTTCACTGTCCCTTGGAACTGCATTCGCTGCCGCACAGACATTCGCGCTCTGCAAAACCTTTTGTTGGTTATGATGCAACAATGCCTATGTGACTGTCGCAGAGCCCGGCTGCCAAATTCGAAACGTCCAGCGATTGCGCCCACACGAAAGCTGCCAGCACTGAAAGCTCTACCTGGTTTTCACTGTCCCTTGGAACTGCATACGCTGCCGCACAGACATTCGCGCTCTGCAAATGCCTTGGTTGGCTATGATGCAACAATGCCTATGTGACTCTGGCAGAGCCCGGCTGCCAAATTTGAAACGTCCAGCGATAGCGCCCACACGAAAGCTGCCAGCACTGAAAGGTCTACCTGGTTTTCACTGTCCCTTGGAACTGCATTCGCTGCCGCACAGACATTCGCGCTCTGCAAATGCCTTGGTTGGTTATGATGCAACAATTCCTATGTGACTGTCGCAGAGCCCGGCTGCCAAATTCGAAACCTCCAGAGATTGCGCCCACACGAAAGCTGCCAGCACTGAAAGGTCTACCTGGTTTTCACTGTCCCTTGGAACTGCATTCGCTGCCGCACAGACATTCACGCTATGCAAAAGCTTTGGTTGGTTATGATGTAACAATACCTATGTGACTCTGGCCGAGCCCGGCTGCCAAATTCGAAACGTCCAGCGATTGCGCCCACACGAAAGCTGCCAGCACTGAAAGCTCTACCTGGTTTTCACTGTCCCTTGGAACTGCATTCGCTGCCGCACTGACATTCGCGCTCTGCAAGAGCTTTGGTTGGTTATGATGCAACAATGCCTATGTGACTGTCGCAGAGCCCGGCTGCCAAATTCGAAATGTCCAGCGATTGAGTCCACACGAAAGCTGCCAGCACTGAAAGGTCTAACTGGTTTTCACTGTCCCTTGGAACTGCATTCGCTGCCGCACAGACATTCGCCCTCTGCAAGATGCTTGGTTGGTTATGATGCAACAATGCTTATGTGACTGTCGCAGAGCCCGGCTGCCAAATTCGAAACGTCCAGCGATTACGCCCACACGAATGCTGCCAGCATGAAAGGTCTACCTGGTTTTCACTGTCCCTTGGAACTGCATTCGCTGCCGCACAGAAATTCGCGCTCTTCAAAAGCCTTGGTTGTTTATGATGCAACAATGCCTATGTGACTCTGGCCGAGCCCAACTGCCAAATTCGAAACGTCCCGCGATTGCGCCCAGACGAAAGCTGCCAGCACCGAAAGGTCTACCTGGTTTTCACTGTCCCTTGGAACTGCATTCGCTGCCGCACAGACATTCACGCTATGCAAAAGCTTTGTTTGGTTATGATGCAACAATGCCTATGTGACTCTGGCCGAGCCCGGCTGCCAAATTCGAAACGTCCAGAGATTGCGCCCACAGAAAAGCTGCCAGCACTGAAAGCTCTACCTGGTTTTCACTGTCCCTTGGAACTGCATTCGCTGCCGCACAGACATTCGTTCTCTGCAAGAGCTTTGGTTGGTTATGATGCAACAATGCCTATGTGACTGTCGCAGAGCCCGGCTGCCAAATTCGAAACGTCCACCGATTGCGCCCACACGAAAGCTGCCAGCACTGAAAGCTCTACCTGGTTTTCACTGTCCCTTGGAACTGCATTCGCTGCCGCACCGATATTTGCGCTCTGCAAGAGCTTTGGTTGGTTATGATGCAACAATGCCTATGTGACTGTCGCAGAGCCCGGCTGCCAAATTCGAAACGTCCAGCGATTGCGCCCACACGAAAGCTGCCAGCACTGAAAGCTCTACCTGGTTTTCACTGTCCCTTGGAACTGCATTCGCTGCCGCACAGACATTCGCGCTCTGCAAAAGCCTTGGTTGTTTATGATGCAACAATGCCTATGTGACTCTGGCAGAGCCCGGCTGCCAAATTCGAAACGTCCAGCGATTGCGCCCACACGAAAGCTGCCAGCACTGAAAGCTCTACCTGGTTTTCACTGTCCCTTGGAACTGCATTCGCTGCCACACAGACATTCACGCTATGCAAAAGCTTTGGTTGGTTATGATGCAACAATGCCTATGTGACTGTCGCAGAGCCCGGCTGCCAAATTCGAAACGTCCAGCGATTGCGCCCACACGAAAGCTGCCAGCACTGAAAGCTCTACCTGGTTTTCACTGTCCCTTGGAACTGCATTCGCTGCCGCACAGACATTCGCCCTCTGCAAGATGTTTGGTTGGGTATGATGCAACAATGCCTATGTGACTGTCGCAGAGCCCGGCTGCCAAATTCGAAACGTCCAGCGATTATGCCCACACGAAAGCTGCCAGCACTGAAAGGTCTAACTGGTTTTCACTGTCCCTTGGAACTGCATTCGCTGCCGCACAGACATTCGCGCTCTGCAAGAGCTTTGGTTGGTTATGATGCAACAATGCCTATGTGACTGTCGCAGAGCCCGGCTGCCAAATTCGAAATGTCCAGCGATTGAGTCCACACGAAAGCTGCCAGCACTGAAAGCTCTACCTGGTTTTCACTGTCCCTTGGAACTGCATTCGCTGCCGCACAGACATTCGCCGTCTGCAAGATGCTTGGTTGGTTATGATGCAACAATGCTTATGTGACTGTCGCAGAGCCCGGCTGCCAAATTCGAAACGTCCAGCGATTACGCCCACACGAATGCTGCCAGCATGAAAGGTCTACCTGGTTTTCACTGTCCCTTGGAACTGCATTCGCTGCCGCACAGACATTCGCGCTCTTCAAAAGCCTTGGTTGTTTATGATGCAACAATGCCTATGTGACTCTGGCCGAGCCCAGCTGCCAAATTCGAAACGTCCCGCGATTGCGCCCAGACGAAAGCTGCCAGCACTGAAAGCTCTACCTGGTTTTCACTGTCCCTTGGAACTGCATTCACTGCCGCACAGACATTCACGCTATGCAAAAGCTTTGGTTGGTTATGATGCAACAATGCCTATGTGACTCTGGCAGAGCCCGGCTGCCAAATTCGAAACGTCCAGAGATTGCGCCCACACAAAAGCTGCCAGCACTGAAAGGTCTACCTGGTTTTCACTGTCCCTTGGAACTGCATTCGCTGCCGCACAGACATTTGTGCTCTGCAAGACCTTTGGGTGGTTATGATGCAACAATGCCTATGTGACTGTCGCAGAGCCCGGCTGCCAAATTCGAAACGTCCAGCGATTGCGCCCACACGAAAGCTGCCAGCACTGAAAGCTCTACCTGGTTTTCACTGTCCCTTGGAACTGCATTCGCTGCCGCACAGACATTCGTGCTCTGCAAGAGCTTTGGTTGGTTATGATGCAACAATGCCTATGTGACTGTCGCAGAGCCAGGCTGCCAAATTTGAAACGTCCACCGATTGCGCCCACACGAAAGCTGCCAGCACTGAAAGCTCTACCTGGTTTTCACTGTCCCTTGGAACTGCATTCGCTGCCGCACAGATATTTGCGCTCTGCAAGAGCTTTGGTTGGTTATGATGCAACAATGCCTATGTGACTGTCGCAGAGCCCGGCTGCCAAATTCGAAACGTCCCGCGATTGCGCCCACACGAAAGCTGCCAGCACTGAAAGGTCTAACTGGTTTTCACTGTCCTTTGGAACTGCATTCGCTGCCGCACAGACATTCGCGCTCTGCAAATGCCTTGGTTGGTTATGATGCAACAATTCCTATGTGACTGTCGCAGAACCCGGCTGCCAAATTCGAAACGTCCAGCGATTGCGCCCACACGAAAGCTGCCAGCACTGAAAGCTCTACCTGGTTTTCACTGTCCCTTGGAACTGCATTCGCTGCCGCACAGACATTCGCGCTCTGCAAAAGCCTTGGTTGGTTATGATGCAACAATGCCTATGTGACTCTGGCCGAGCCCGGCTGCCGAATTCGAAACGTCCAGCGATTGCGCCCACACGAAAGCTGCCAGCACTGAAAGCTATACCTGGTTTTCACTGTCCCTTGGAACTGCATTCGCTGCCGCACAGACATTTGCGCTCTGCAAGAGCTTTGGTTGGTTATGATGCAACAATGCCTATGTGACTGTCGCAGAGCCCGGCTGCCAAATTCGAAACGTCCAGCGATTGTGCCCACACGAAAGCTGCCAGCACTGAAAGCTCTACCTGGTTTTCACTGTCCCTTGGAACTGCATTCGCTGCCGCACAGACATTCACGCTATGCAAAAGCTTTGGTTGGTTATGATGCAACAATGCCTATGTGACTGTCGCAGAGCCCGGCTGCCAAATTCGAAACGTCCCGCGATTGCGCCCACACGAAAGCTGCCAGCACTGAAAGCTCTACCTGGTTTTCACTGTCCCTTGGAACTGCATTCGCTGCCGCACAGACATTCGCCCTCTGCAAGATGTTTGGTTGGGTATGATGCAACAATGCTTATGTGACTGTCGCAGAGCCCGGCTGCCAAATTCGAAACGTCCACCGATTGCGCCCACACGAAAGCTGCCAGCACTGAAAGGTCTACCTGGTTTTCACTGTCCCTTGGAACTGCATTCGCTGCCGCACAGACATTCGCGCTCTGGAAAAGCCTTGGTTAGTTATGATGCAACAATGCCTATGTGACTCTGGCAGAGCCCAGCTGCCAAATTCGAAACGTCCCGCGATTGCGCCCACACGAAAGCTGCCAGCACTGAAAGCTCTACCTGGTTTTCACTGTCCCTTGGAACTGCATTCGTTGCCGCACAGACATTCGCGCTCTGCAAAACCTTTGGTTGGTTATGATGCAACAATGCCTATGTGACTGTCGCAGTGCCCGGCTGCCAAATTCGAAACGTCCCGCGATTGCGCCCACACGAAAGCTGCCAGCACTGAAAGCTCTACCTGGTTTTCACTGTCCCTTGGAACTGCATTCGCTGCCGCACAGACATTCACGCTATGCAAGACCTTTGGTTGGTTATGATGCAACAATGCCTATGTGACTGTCGCAGAGCCCGGCTGCCAAATTCGAAACGTCCAGCGATTGCGCCCACACGAAAGCTGCCAGCACTGAAAGCTCTACCTGGTTTTCACTGTCCCTTGGAACTGCATTCGCTGCCGCACAGACATTCGCTCTCTGCAAGAGCTTTGGTTGGTTATGATGCAACAATGCCTATGTGACTGTCGCAGAGCCCGGCTGCCAAATTCGAAACGTCCAGCGATTGCGTCCACACGAAAGCTTCCAGCACTGAAAGCTCTACCTGGTTTTCACTGTCCCTTGGAACTGCAGTCGCTGCCGCACAGACATTCGCGCTCTGCAAATGCCTTGGTTGGTTATGATGCAACAATGCCTATGTGACTGTCGCAGAGCCCGGCTGCCAAATTCGAAACGTCCAGCGATTGCGCCCACACGAAAGCTGCCAGCACTACAAGCTCTACCTGGTTTTCACTGTCCCTTGGAACTGCATTCGCTGCCGCACAGACATTCGCGCTCTGCAAAACCTTTTGTTGGTTATGATGCAACAATGCCTATGTGACTGTCGCAGAGCCCGGCTGCCAAATTCGAAACGTCCAGCGATTGCGCCCACACGAAAGCTGCCAGCACTGAAAGCTCTACCTGGTTTTCACTGTCCCTTGGAACTGCATACGCTGCCGCACAGACATTCGCGCTCTGCAAATGCCTTGGTTGGCTATGATGCAACAATGCCTATGTGACTTTCGAAGAGCCCGGCTGCCAAATTTGAAACGTCCAGCGATAGCGCCCACACGAAAGCTGCCAGCACTGAAAGGTCTACCTGGTTTTCACTGTCCCTTGGAACTGCATTCGCTGCCGCACAGACATTCGCGCTCTGCAAATGCCTTGGTTGGTTATGATGCAACAATTCCTATGTGACTGTCGCAGAGCCCGGCTGCCAAATTCGAAACGTCCCGCGATTGCGCCCACACGAAAGCTGCCAGCACTGAAAGGTCTACCTGGTTTTCACTGTCCCTTGGAACTGCATTCGCTGCCGCACAGACATTCACGCTATGCAAAAGCTTTGGTTGGTTATGATGCAACAATACCTATGTGACTCTGGCCGAGCCCGGCTGCCAAATTCGAAACGTCCAGCGATTGCGCCCACACGAAAGCTGCCAGCACTGAAAGCTCTACCTGGTTTTCACTGTCCCTTGGAACTGCATTCGCTGCCGCACAGACATTCGCGCTCTGCAAATGCCTTGGTTGGTTATGATGCAACAATGCCTATGTGACTGTCGCAGAGCCCGGCTGCCAAATTCGAAACGTCCAGCGATTGCGCCCACACGAAAGCTGCCAGCACTGAAAGCTCTACCTGGTTTTCACTGTCCCTTGGAACTGCATTCGCTGCCGCACAGACATTCGCGCTCTGCAAGAGCTTTGGTTGGTTATGATGCAACAATGCCTATGTGACTGTCGCAGAGCCCGGCTGCCAAATTCGAAATGTCCAGCGATTGAGTCCACACGAAAGCTGCCAGCACTGAAAGCTCTACCTGGTTTTCACTGTCCCTTGGAACTGCATTCGCTGCCGCACAGACATTCGCCCTCTGCAAGATGCTTGGTTGGTTATGATGCAACAATGCTTATGTGACTGTCGCAGAGCCCGGCTGCCAAATTCGAAACGTCCAGCCATTACGCCCACACGAATGCTGCCAGCATGAAAGGTCTACCTGGTTTTCACTGTCCCTTGGAACTGCATTCGCTGCCGCACAGACATTCGCGCTCTTCAAAAGCCTTGGTTGTTTATGATGCAACAATGCCTATGTGACTCTGGCCGAGCCCAGCTGCCAAATTCGAAACGTCCCGCGATTGCGCCCAGACGAAAGCTGCCAGCACCGAAAGGTCTACCTGGTTTTCACTGTCCCTTGGAACTGCATTCGCTGCCGCACAGACATTCACGCTATGTAAAAGCTTTGGTTGGTTATGATGCAACAATGCCTATGTGACTCTGGCCGAGCCCGGCTGCCAAATTCGAAACGTCCACCGATTGCGCCCACACAAAAGCTGCCAGCACTGAAAGCTCTACCTGGTTTTCACTGTCCCTTGGAACTGCTTTCGCTGCCGCACAGACATTTGTGCTCTGCAAGACCTTTGGGTGGTTATGATGCAACAATGCCTATGTGACTGTCGAAGAGCCCGGCTGCCAAATTCGAAACGTCCAGCGATTGCGCCCACACGAAAGCTGCCAGCACTGAAAGCTCTACCTGGTTTTCACTGTCCCTTGGAACTGCATTCGCTGCCGCACAGACAGTCGTTCTCTGCAAGAGCTTTGGTTGGTTATGATGCAACAATGCCTATGTGACTGTCGCAGAGCCCGGCTGCCAAATTCGAAACGTCCACCGATTGCGCCCACACGAAAGCTGCCAGCACTGAAAGCTCTACCTGGTTTTCACTGTCCCTTGGAACTGCATTCGCTGCTGCACCGATATTTGCGCTCTGCAAGAGCTTTGGTTGGTTATGATGCAACAATGCCTATGTGACTGTCGCAGAGCACGGCTGCCAAATTCGAAACGTCCAGCGATTGCGCCCACACGAAAGCTGCCAGCACTGAAAGCTCTACCTGGTTTTCACTGTCCCTTGGAACTGCATTCGCTGCCGCACAGACATTCGCGCTCTGCAAAAGCCTTGGTTGTTTATGATGCAACAATGCCTATGTGACTCTGGCAGAGCCCGGCTGCCAAATTCGAAACGTCCAGCGATTGCGCCCACACGAAAGCTGCCAGCACTGAAAGCTCTACCTGGTTTTCACTGTCCCTTGGAACTGCATTCGCTGCCGCACAGACATTCACGCTATGCAAAAGCTTTGGTTGGTTATGATGCAACAATGCCTATGTGACTGTCGCAGAGCCCGGCTGCCAAATTCGAAACGTCCAGCGATTGCGCCCACACGAAAGCTGCCAGCACTGAAAGCTCTACCTGGTTTTCACTGTCCCTTGGAACTGCATTCGCTGCCGCACAGACATTCGCCCTCTGCAAGATTTTTGGTTGGGTATGATGCAACAATGCCTATGTGACTGTCGCAGAGCCCGGCTGCCAAATTCGAAACGTCCAGCGATTACGCCCACACGAATGCTGCCAGCATGAAAGGTCTACCTGGTTTTCACTGTCCCTTGGAACTGCATTCGCTGCCGCACAGACATTCGCGCTCTGGAAAAGCCTTGGTTAGTTATGATGCAACAATGCCTATGTGACTCTGGCAGAGCCCAGCTGCCAAATTCGAAACGTCCCGCGATTGCGCCCACACGAAAGCTGCCAGCACTGAAAGCTCTACCTGGTTTTCACTGTCCCTTGGAACTGCATTCGCTGCCGCACAGACATTCGCGCTCTGCAAAACCTTTGGTTGGTTATGATGCAACAATGCCTATGTGACTGTCGCAGAGCCTGGCTGCCAAATTCGAAACGTCCAGCGATTGCGCCCACACGAAAGCTGCCAGCACTGAAAGCTCTACCTGGTTTTCACTGTCCCTTGGAACTGCATTCGCTGCCGCACAGACATTCGCGCTCTGCAAGAGCTTTGGTTGGTTATGATGCAACAATGCCTATGTGACTGTCGCAGAGCCCGGCTGCCAAATTCGAAACGTCCAGCGATAGCGCCCACACGAAAGCTGCCAGCACTGAAAGCTCTACCTGGTTTTCACTGTCCCTTGGAACTGCATTCGCTGCCGCACAGACATTCGCTCTCTGCAAGAGCTTTGGTTGGTTATGATGCAACAATGCCTATGTGACTGTCGCAGAGCCCGGCTGCCAAATTCGAAACGTCCCGCGATTGCGCCCACACGAAAGCTGCCAGCACTGAAAGGTCTAACTGGTTTTCACTGTCCCTTGGAACTGCATTCGCTGCCGCACAGACATTCGCGCTCTGCAAATGCCTTGGTTGGTTATGATGCAACAATGCCTATGTGACTGTCGCAGAACCCGGCTGCCAAATTCGAAACGTCCAGCGATTGCGCCCACACGAAAGCTGCCAGCACTGAAAGCTCTACCTGGTTTTCACTGTCCCTTGGAACTGCATTCGCTGCCGCACAGACATTCGCCCTCTGCAAGATGTTTGGTTGGGTATGGTGCAACAATGCTTATGTGACTGTCGCAGAGCCCGGCTGCCAAATTCGAAATGTCCAGCGATTACGCCCACACGAATGCTGCCAGCATGAAAGGTCTACCTGGTTTTCACTGTCCCTTGGAACTGCATTCACTGCCGCACAGACATTCGCGCTCTGGAAAAGCCTTGGTTAGTTATGATGCAACAATGCCTATGTGACTCTGGCAGAGCCCAGCTGCCAAATTCGAAACGTCCCGCGATTGCGCCCACACAAAAGCTGCCAGCACTGAAAGGTCTACCTGGTTTTCACTGTCCCTTGGAACTGCATTCGCTGCCGCACAGACATTCGCGCTCTGCAAGGTGTTTGGTTGGTTATGATGCAACAATGCCTATGTGACTGTCGCAGAGCCCGGCTGCCAAATTCGAAATGTCCAGCGATTGCGCCCACACGAAAGCTGCCAGCACTGAAAGCTCTACCTGGTTTTCACTGTCCCTTGGAACTGCATTCGCTGCCGCACAGACATTCGCCCTCTGCAAGATGTTTGGTTGGTTATGATGCAACAATGCCTATGTGACTGTCGCAGAGCCCGGCTGCCAAATTCGAAACGTCCCGCGATTGCGCCCACACGAAAGCTGCCAGCACTGAAAGGTCTAACTGGTTTTCACTGTCCCTTGGAACTGCATTCGCTGCCGCACAGACATTCGCGCTCTGCAAATGCCTTGGTTGGTTATGATGCAACAATGCCTATGTGACTGTCGCAGAACCCGGCTGCCAAATTCGAAACGTCCAGCGATTGCGCCCACACGAAAGCTGCCAGCACTGAAAGCTCTACCTGGTTTTCACTGTCCCTTGGAACTGCATTCGCTGCCGCACAGACATTCGCGCTCTGCAAATGCCTTGGTTGGTTATGATGCAACAATTCCTATGTGACTGTCGCAGAGCCCGGCTGCCAAATTCGAAACGTCCAGAGATTGCGCCCACACGAAAGCTCCCAGCACTGAAAGGTCTACCTGGTTTTTACTGTCCCTTGGAACTGCATTCGCTGCCGCACAGACATTCACGCTCTGCAAAACCTTTTGTTGGTTATGATGCAACAATGCCTATGTGACTGTCGCAGAGCCCGGCTGCCAAATTCGAAACGTCCAGCGATTGCGCCCACACGAAAGCCGCCAGCACTGAAAGCTCTACCTGGTTTTCACTGTCCCTTGGAACTGCATTTGCTGCCGCACAGACATTCGCGCTCTGCAAGACCTTTGGTTGGTTATGATGCAACAATGCCTATGTGACTCTGGCCGAGCCCGGCTGCCAAATTCGAAACATCCCGCGATTGCGCCCACACGAAAGATGCCAGCACTGAAAGGTCTACCTGGTTTTCACTGTCCCTTGGAACTGCATTCGCTGCCGCACAGACATTCACGCTCTGCAAAAGCTTTGGTTGGTTATGATGCAACAATGCCTATGTGACTCTGGCAGAGTCCGGCTGCCAAATTCGAAACGTCCAGCGATTGCGCCCACACGAAAGTTGCCAGCACTGAAAGCTCTACCTGGTTTTCACTGTCCTTTGGAACTGCATTCGCTGCCGCACAGACATTCGCGCTATGCAAGAGCTTTGGTTGGTTATGATGCAACAATGCCTATGTGACTCTGGCAGAGCCCGGCTGCCAAATTTGAAACGTCCAGCGATTGCGCCCATACGAATAATGCAAGCACTGCAAGCTCTACCTGGTTTTCACTGTCCCTTGGAACTGCATTCGCTGCCGCACAGACATTCGCGCTATGCAAAAGCCTTGGTTGGTCATGATGCAACAATGCCTATGTGACTCTGGCAGAGCCCAGCTGCCAAATTCGAAACGTCCCGCGATTGCGCCCACACGAAAGCTGCCAGCACTGAAAGGTCTACCTGGTTTTCACTGTCCCTTGGAATTGCATTCGCTGCTGCACAGACATTCGCGCTCTGCAAAAGCCTTGGTTGGTTATGATGCAACAATGCCTATGTGACTGTCGCAGAGCCCGGCTGCCAAATTCGAAACGTCCAGTGATTGCGCCCACACGAAAGCTCCCAGCACTGAAAGCTCTACCTGGTTTTCACTGTCCCTTGGAACTGCATTCGCTGCCGCACAGACATTCACGCTATGCAAGAGCTTTGGTTGGTTATGATGCAACAATACCTATGTGACTGTCGCAGAGCCCGGCTGCCAAATTCGAAACGTCCAGCGATTGCGTCCACACGAAAGCTTCCAGCACTGAAAGCTCTACCTGGTTTTCACTGTCCCTTGGAACTGCATTCGCTGCCGCACAGACATTCGCGCTCTGCAAATGCCTTGGCTGGTTATGATGCAACAATGCCTATGTGACTGTCGCAGAGCCCGGTTGCCAAATTCGAAACATCCAGAGACTGCGCCCACACGAAAGCTGCCAGCACTGAAAGGTCTACCTGGTTTTCACTGTCCCTTGGAATTGCATTCGCTGCTGCACAGACATTCGCGCTCTGCAAAAGCCTTGGTTGGTTATGATGCAACAATGCCTATGTGACTGTCGCAGAGGCCGGCTGCCAAATTCGAAACGTCCCGCGAATGCGCCCACACGAAAGCTCCCAGCACTGAAAGGTCTACCTGGTTTTCACTGTCCCTTGGAACTGCATTCGCTGCCGCGCAGACATTCACGCTCTGCAAGAGCTTTGGTTGGTTATGATGCAACAATGCCTATGTGACTGTCGCAGAGCCCGGCTGCCAAATTCGAAACGTCCAGCGATTGCGCCCATATGAAAGCTGCCAGCACTGAAAGGTCTACCTGGTTTTCACTGTCCCTTGGAACTGCATTCGCTGCCGCGCAGACATTCGCGCTCTGCAAATGCCTTGGCTGATTATGATGCAACAATACCTATGTGACTCTGGCAGAGCCCGGCTGCCAAATTCGAAACGTCCCGCGATTGCGCCCACACGAAAGCTTCCAGCACTGAAAGCTCTACCTGGTTTTCACTGTCCCTTGGAACTGCATTTGCTGCCGCACAGACATTCGCGCTCTGCAAGACCTTTGGTTGGTTATGATGCAACAATGCCTATATGACTCTGGCCGAGCCCGGCTGCCAAATTCGAAACGTCCAGCGATTGCGCCCAGACGAAAGCTGCCAGCACTGAAAGGTCTACCTGGTTTTCACTGTCCCTTGGAACTGCATTCGCTGCCGCACAGACATTCGCCCTCTGCAAGATGCTTGGTTGGTTATGATGCAACAATGCTTATGTGACTGTTGCAGAGCCCGGCTGCCAAATTCGAAACGTCCAGCGATTACGCCCACACGAATGCTGCCAGCATGAAAGGTCTACCTGGTTTTCACTGTCCCTTGGAACTGCATTCGCTGCCGCACAGACATTCGCGCTCTTCAAAAGCCTTGGTTGTTTATGATGCAACAATGCCTATGTGACTCTGGCCGAGCCCAGCTGCCAAATTCGAAACGTCCCGCGATTGCGCCCAGACGAAAGCTGCCAGCACCGAAAGCTCTACCTGGTTTTCACTGTCCCTTGGAATTGCATTCGCTGCCGCACCGATATTTGCGCTCTGCAAGAGCTTTGGTTGGTTATGATGCAACAATGCCTATGTGACTGTCGCAGAGCCCGGCTGCCAAATTCGAAACGTCCCGCGATTGCGCCCACACGAAAGCTGCCAGCACTGAAAGGTCTACCTGGTTTTCACTGTCCCTTGGAACTGCATTCGCTGCCGCACAGACATTCGCGCTCTGCAAAAGCCTTGGTTGGTTATGATGCAACAATGCCTATGTGACTGTCGCAGAGCCCGGCTGCCAAATTCGAAACGTCCCGCGATTGCGCCCACACGAAAGGTGCCAGCACTGAAAGGTCTAACTGGTTTTCACTGTCCCTTGGAACTGCATTCGCTGCCGCACAGACATTCGCGCTCTGCAAAAGCCTTGGTTGGTTATGATGCAACAATGCCTATGTGACTGTCGCAGAACCCGGCTGCCAAATTTGAAACGTCCAGCGATTGCGCCCACACGAAAGCTGCCAGCACTGAAAGCTCTACCTGGTTTTCACTGTCCCTTGGAACTGCATTCGCTGCCGCACAGACATTCGCGCTCTGCAAAAGCCTTGGTTGTTTATGATGCAACAATGCCTATGTGACTCTGGCAGAGCCCGGCTGCCAAATTCGAAACGTCCAGCGATTGCGCCCACATGAAAGCTGCCAGCACTGAAAGCTATACCTGGTTTTCACTGTCCCTTGGAACTGCATTCGCTGCCGCACAGACATTTGCGCTCTGCAAAAGCCTTGGTTAGTTATGATGCAACAATGCCTATGTGACTGTCGCAGAGCCCGGCTGCCAAATTCGAAACGTCCAGCGATTGCGCCCACACGAAAGCTGCCAGCACTGAAAGCTCTACCTGGTTTTCACTGTCCCTTGGAACTGCATTCACTGCCGCACAGACATTCATGCTATGCAAAAGCTTTGGTTGGTTATGATGCAACAATGCCTATGTGACTGTCGCAGAGCCCGGCTGCCAAATTCGAAAAGTCCAGCGATTGCGCCCACACGAAAGCTACCAGCACTGAAAGCTCTACCTGGTTTTCACTGTCCCTTGGAACTGCATTCGCTGCCGCACAGACATTCGCCCTCTGCAAGATGTTTGGTTGGGTATGATGCAACAATGCTTATGTGACTGTCGCAGAGCCCGGCTGCCAAATTCGAAACGTCCAGCGATTACGCCCAAACGAATGCTGCCAGCATGAAAGGTCTACCTGGTTTTCACTGTCCCTTGGAACTGCATTCGCTGCCGCACAGACATTCGCGCTATGCAAAAGCTTTGGTTGGTTATGATGCTACAATGCCTATGTGACTCTGGCAGAGCCCAGCTGCCAAATTCGAAACGTCCCGCGATTGCGCCCACACGAAAGCTGCCAGCACTGAAAGCTCTACCTGGTTTTCACTGTCCCTGTGAACTGCATTCGCTGCCGCACAGACATTCGCGCTCTGCAAAACCTTTGGTTGGTTATGATGCAACAATGCCTATGTGACTGTCGCAGAGCCTGGCTGCCAAATTCGAAACGTCCAGCGATTGCGCCCACACGAAAGCTGCCAGCACTGAAAGGTCTACCTGGTTTTCACTGTCCCTTGGAACTGCATTCGCTGCCGCACAGACATTTGTGCTCTGCAAGACCTTTGGTTGGTTATGATGCAACAATGCCTATGTGACTGTCGAAGAGCCCGGCTGCCAAATTCGAAATGTTCAGCGATTGCGCCCACACGAAAGCTGCCAGCACTGAAAGCTCTACCTGGTTTTCACTGTCCCTTGGAACTGCATTCGCTGCCGCACAGACATTTGTGCTCTGCAAGAGCTTTGGTTGGTTATGATGCAACAATGCCTATGTGACTCTGGCAGAGCCCGGCTGCCAAATTCGAAACGTCCAGCGATTGCGTCCACACGAAAGCTGCCAGCACTGAAAGCTCTACCTGGTTTTCACTGTCCCTTGGAACTGCATTTGCTGCCGCACAGACATTCGTGCTCTGCAAGAGCTTTGGTTGGTTATGATGCAACAATGCCTATGTGACTGTCGCAGAGCCCGGCTGCCAAATTCGAAACGTCCCGCGATTGCGCCCACACGAAAGCTGCCAGCATGAAAGGTCTACCTGGTTTTCACTGTCCCTTGGAACTGCATTCGCTGCCGCACAGACATTCGCGGTCTGGAAAAGCCTTGGTTAGTTATGATGCAACAATGCCTATGTGACTCTGGCAGAGCCCAGATGCCAAATTCGAAACGTCCCGCGATTGCGCCCACACGAAAGCTTCCAGCACTGAAAGCTCTACCTGGTTTTCACTGTCCCTTGGAACTGCATTCGCTGCCGCACAGACATTCGCGCTCTGCAAAACCTTTGGTTGGTTATGATGCAACAATGCCTATGTGACTGTCGCAGAGCCTGGCTGCCAAATTCGAAACGTCCAGCGATTGCGCCCACACGAAAGCTGCCAGCACTGAAAGCTCTACCTGGTTTTCACTGTCCCTTGGAACTGCATTCGCTGCCGCACAGACATTCGCGCTCTGCAAGAGCTTTGGTTGGGTATGATGCAACAATGCCTATGTGACTGTCGCAGAGCCCGGCTGCCAAATTCGAAACGTCCAGCGATTGCGTCCACACGAAAGCTGCCAGCACTGAAAGCTCTACCTGGTTTTCACTGTCCCTTGGAACTGCATTCGCTGCCGCACAGACATTCGCGCTCTGCAAGATGTTTGGTTGGGTATGGTGCAACAATGCTTATGTGACTGTCGCAGAGCCCGGCTGCCAAATTCGAAATGTCCAGCGATTACGCCCACACGAATGCTGCCAGCATGAAAGGTCTACCTGGTTTTCACTGTCCCTTGGAACTGCATTCGCTGCCGCACAGACATTCGCACTCTGGAAAAGCCTTGGTTAGTTATGATGCAACAATGCCTATGTGACTCTGGCAGAGCCCAGCTGCCAAATTCGAAACGTCCCGCGATTGCGCCCACACGAAAGCTGCCAGCACTGAAAGCTCTACCTGGTTTTCACTGTCCCTTGGAACTGCATTCGCTGCCGCACAGACATTCGCGCTCTGCAAAACCTTTGGTTGGTTATGATGCAACAATGCCTATGTGACTGTCGCAGAGCCTGGCTGCCAAATTCGAAACGTCCAGCGATTGCGCCCACACGAAAGCTGCCAGCACTGAAAGCTCTACCTGGTTTTCACTGTCCCTTGGAACTGCATTCGCTGCCGCACAGACATTCGCCCTCTGCAAGATGTTTGGTTGGTTATGATGCAACAATGCTTATGTGACTGTCGCAGAGCCCGGCTGCCAAATTCGAAACGTCCAGCGATTGCGCCCACACGAAAGCTGCCAGCACTGAAAGCTCTACCTGGTTTTCACTGTCCCTTGGAACTGCATTCGCTGCCGCACAGACATTCACGCTCTGCAAAACCTTTGGTTGGTTATGATGCAACAATGCCTATGTGACTGTCGCAGAGCCCAGCTGCCAAATTCAAAACGTCCAGCGATTGCGCCCACACGAAAGCTGCCAGCACTGAAAGCTCTACCTGGTTTTCACTGTCCCTTGGAACTGCATTCGCTGCCGCACAGACATTCGCTCTCTGCAAGATGTTTGGTTGGTTATGATGCAACAATGCCTATGTGACTGTCGCAGAGCCCGGCTGCCAAATTCGAAACGTCCCGCGATTGCGCCCACACGAAAGCTGCCAGCACTGAAAGGTCTAACTGGTTTTCACTGTCCCTTGGAACTGCATTCGCTGCCGCACAGACATTCGCGCTCTGCAAATGCCTTGGTTGGTTATGATGCAACAATGCCTATGTGACTGTCGCAGAACCCGGCTGCCAAATTCGAAACGTCCAGCGATTGCGCCCACACGAAAGCTGCCAGCACTGAAAGCTCTACCTGGTTTTCACTGTCCCTTGGAACTGCATTCGCTGCCGCACAGACATTCGCGCTCTGCAAATGCCTTGGTTGGCTATGATGCAACAATGCCTGTGTGACTGTGGCAGAGCCCGGTTGCCAAATTCGAAACGTCCAGCGATAGCGCCCACACGAAAGCTGCCAGCACTGAAAGGTCTACCTGGTTTTCACTGTCCCTTGGAACTGCATTCGCTGCCGCACAGACATTCGCGCTCTGCAAATGCCTTGGTTGGTTATGATGCAACAATGCCTATGTGACTGTCGCAGAGCCCGGCTGCCAAATTCGAAACGTCCAGAGATTGCGCCCACACGAAAGCTCCCAGCACTGAAAGGTCTACCTGGTTTTTACTGTCCCTTGGAACTGCATTCGCTGCCGCACAGACATTCACGCTCTGCAAAACCTTTTGTTGGTTATGATGCAACAATGCCTATGTGACTGTCGCAGAGCCCGGCTGCCAAATTTGAAACGTCCAGCGATTGCGCCCACACGAAAGCCGCCAGCACTGAAAGCTCTACCTGGTTTTCACTGTCCCTTGGAACTGCATTTGCTGCCGCACAGACATTCGCGCTCTGCAAGACCTTTGGTTGGTTATGATGCAACAATGCCTATATGACTCTGGCCGAGCCCGGCTGCCAAATTCGAAACGTCCCGCGATTGCGCCCACACGAAAGATGCCAGCACTGAAAGGTCTACCTGGTTTTCACTGTCCCTTGGAACTGCATTCGCTGCCGCACAGACATTCACGCTCTGCAAAAGCTTTGGTTGGTTATGACGCAACAATGCCTATGTGACTCTGGCAGAGTCCGGCTGCCAAATTCGAAACGTCCAGCGATTGCGCCCAAACGAAAGCTGCCAGCACTGAAAGCTCTACCTGGTTTTCACTGTCCTTTGGAACTGCATTCGCTGCCGCACAGACATTCGCGCTATGCAAAAGCCTTGGTTGGTTATGATGCAACAATGCCTATGTGACTCTGGCAGAGCCCGGCTGCCAAATTTGAAACGTCCAGCGATTGCGCCCATACGAATAATGCAAGCACTGCAAGCTCTACCTGGTTTTCACTGTCCCTTGGAACTGCATTCGCTGCCGCACAGACATTCGCGCTATGCAAAAGCCTTGGTTGGTCATGATGCAACAATGCCTATGTGACTCTGGCAGAGCCCAGCTGCCAAATTCGAAACGTCCCGCGATTGCGCCCACACGAAATCTGCCAGCACTGAAAGGTCTACCTGGTTTTCACTGTCCCTTGGAATTGCATTCGCTGCTGCACAGACATTCGCGCTCTGCAAAAGCCTTGGTTGGTTATGATGCAACAATGCCTATGTGACTGTCGCAGAGCCCGGCTGCCAAATTCGAAACGTCCCGCGAATGCGCCCACACGAAAGCTCCCAGCACTGAAAGGTCTACCTGGTTTTCACTGTCCCTTGGAACTGCATTCGCTGCCGCGCAGACATTCACGCTCTGCAAGAGCTTTGGTTGGTTATGATGCAACAATGCCTATGTGACTGTCGCAGAGCCCGGCTGCCAAATTCGAAACGTCCAGCGATTGCGCCCATATGAAAGCTGCCAGCACTGAAAGGTCTACCTGGTTTTCACTGTCCCTTGGAACTGCATTCGCTGCCGCGCAGACATTCGCGCTCTGCAAATGCCTTGGCTGATTATGATGCAACAATACCTATGTGACTCTGGCAGAGCCCGGCTGCCAATTTCGAAACGTCCCGCGATTGCGCCCACACGAAAGCTGCCAGCACTGAAAGCTCTACCTGGTTTTCACTGTCCCTTGGAACTGCATTTGCTGCCGCACAGACATTCGCGCTCTGCAAGACCTTTGGTTGGTTATGATGCAACAATGGCTATGTGACTCTGGCCGAGCCCGGCTGCCAAATTCGAAACGTCCCGCGATTGCGCCCAGACGAAAGCTGCCAGCACTGAAAGGTCTACCTGGTTTTCACTGTCCCTTGGAACTGCATTCGCTGCCGCACAGACATTCGCCCTCTGCAAGATGCTTGGTTGGTTATGATGCAACAATGCTTATGTGACTGTCGCAGAGCCCGGCTGCCAAATTCGAAACGTCCAGCGATTACGCCCACACGAATGCTGCCAGCATGAAAGGTCTACCTGGTTTTCACTGTCCCTTGGAACTGCATTCGCTGCCGCACAGACATTCGCGCTCTTCAAAAGCCTTGGTTGTTTATGATGCAACAATGCCTATGTGACTCTGGCCGAGCCCAGCTGCCAAATTCGAAACGTCCCGCGATTGCGCCCAGACGAAAGCTGCCAGCACCGAAAGCTCTACCTGGTTTTCACTGTCCCTTGGAACTGCATTCGCTGCCGCACAGACATTCACGCTATGCAAAAGCTTTGGTTGGTTATGATGCAACAATGCCTATGTGACTCTGGCCGAGCCCGGCTGCCAAATTCGAAACGTCCAGAGATTGCGCCCACACAAAAGCTGCCAGCACTGAAAGGTCTACCTGGTTTTCACTGTCCCTTGGAACTGCATTCGCTGCCGCACAGACATTTGTGCTCTGCAAGACCTTTGGGTGGTTATGATGCAACAATGCCTATGTGACTGTCGAAGAGCCCGGCTGCCAAATTCGAAACGTCCAGCGATTGCGCCCACACGAAAGCTGCCAGCACTGAAAGCTCTACCTGGTTTTCACTGTCCCTTGGAACTGCATTCGCTGCCGCACCGATATTTGCGCTCTGCAAGAGCTTTGGTTGGTTATGATGCAACAATGCCTATGTGACTGTCGCAGAGCCCGGCTGCCAAATCCGAAACGTCCAGCGATTGCGCCCACACGAAAGCTGCCAGCACTGAAAGGTCTAACTGGTTTTCACTGTCCCTTGGAACTGCATTCGCTGCCGCACAGACATTCGCGCTCTGCAAAAGCCTTGGTTGGTTATGATGCAACAATGCCTATGTGACTGTCGCAGAACCCGGCTGCCAAATTCGAAACGTCCAGCGATTGCGCCCACACGAAAGCTGCCAGCACTGAAAGCTCTACCTGGTTTTCACTGTCCCTTGGAACTGCATTCGCTGCCGCACAGACATTCGCGCTCTGCAAAAGCCTTGGTTGTTTATGATGCAACAATGCCTATGTGACTCTGGCAGAGCCAGGCTGCCAAATTCGAAACGTCCAGCGATTGCGCCCACACGAAAGCTGCCAGCACTGAAAGCTCTACCTGGTTTTCACTGTCCCTTGGAACTGCATTCGCTGCCGCACAGACATTTGTGCTCTGCAAAAGCCTTGGTTAGTTATGATGCAACAATGCCTATGTGACTGTCGCAGAGCCCGGCTGCCAAATTCGAAACGTCCAGCGATTGCGCCCACACGAAAGCTGCCAGCACTGAAAGCTCTACCTGGTTTTCACTGTCCCTTGGAACTGCATTCGCTGCCGCACAGACATTCATGCTATGCAAAAGCTTTGGTTGGTTATGATGCAACAATGCCTATGTGACTGTCGCAGAGCCCGGCTGCCAAATTCGAAACGTCCAGCGATTGCGCCCACACGAAAGCTGCCAGCACTGAAAGCTCTACCTGGTTTTCACTGTCCCTTGGAACTGCATTCGCTGCCGCACAGACATTCGCCCTCTGCAAGATATTTGGTTGGGTATGATGCAACAATGCCTATGTGACTGTCGCAGAGCCCGGCTGCCAAATTCGAAACGTCCAGGGATTACGCCCACACGAATGCTGCCAGCATGAAAGGTCTAGCTGGTTTTCACTGTCCCTTGGAACTGCATTCGCTGCCGCACAGACATTCACGCTATGCAAAAGCTTTGGTTGGTTATGATGCAACAATGCCTATGTGACTCTGGCAGAGCCCAGCTGCCAAATTCGAAACGTCCCGCGATTGCGCCCACACGAAAGCTGCCAGCACTGAAAGCTCTACCTGGTTTTCACTGTCCCTTGGAACTGCATTCGCTGCCGCACAGACATTCGCGCTCTGCAAAACCTTTGGTTGGTTATGATGCAACAATGCCTATGTGACTGTCGCAGAGCCTGGCTGCCAAATTCGAAACGTCCAGCGATTGCGCCCACACGAAAGCTGCCAGCACTGAAAGGTCTACCTGGTTTTCACTGTCCCTTGGAACTGCATTCGCTGCCGCACAGACATTTGTGCTCTGCAAGACCTTTGGGTGGTTATGATGCAACAATGCCTATGTGACTGTCGAAGAGCCTGGCTGCCAAATTCGAAATGTTCAGCGATTGCGCCCACACGAAAGCTGCCAGCACTGAAAGCTCTACCTGGTTTTCACTGTCCCTTGGAACTGCATTCGCTGCCGCACAGACATTCGTGCTCTGCAAGAGCTTTGGTTGGTTATGATGCAACAATGCCTATGTGACTGTCGCAGAGCCCGGCTGCCAAATTCGAAACGTCCACCGATTGCGCCCACACGAAAGGTGCCAGCACTGAAAGCTCTACCTGGTTTTCACTGTCCCTTGGAACTGCATTCGCTGCCGCACCGATATTTGCGCTCTGCAAGAGCTTTGGTTGGTTATGATGCAACAATGCCTATGTGACTGTCGCAGAGCCCGGCTGCCAAATTCGAAACGTCCCGCGATTGCGCCCACACGAAAGGTGCCAGCACTGAAAGGTCTAACTGGTTTTCACTGTCCCTTGGAACTGCATTCGCTGCCGCACAGACATTCGCGCTCTGCAAAAGCCTTGGTTGGTTATGATGCAACAATGCCTATGTGACTGTCGCAGAACCCGGCTGCCAAATTCGAAACGTCCAGCGATTGCGCCCACACGAAAGCTGCCAGCACTGAAAGCTCTACCTGGTTTTCACTGTCCCTTGGAACTGCATTCGCTGCCGCACAGACATTCGCGCTCTGCAAAAGCCTTGGTTGTTTATGATGCAACAATGCCTATGTGACTCTGGCAGAGCCCGGCTGCCAAATTCGAAACGTCCAGCGATTGCGCCCACATGAAAGCTGCCAGCACTGAAAGCTATACCTGGTTTTCACTGTCCCTTGGAACTGCATTCGCTGCCGCACAGACATTTGCGCTCTGCAAAAGCCTTGGTTAGTTATGATGCAACAATGCCTATGTGACTGTCGCAGAGCCCGGCTGCCAAATTCGAAACGTCCAGCGATTGCGCCCACACGAAAGCTGCCAGCACTGAAAGCTCTACCTGGTTTTCACTGTCCCTTGGAACTGCATTCACTGCCGCACAGACATTCATGCTATGCAAAAGCTTTGGTTGGTTATGATGCAACAATGCCTATGTGACTGTCGCAGAGCCCGGCTGCCAAATTTGAAACGTCCAGCGATTGCGCCCACACGAAAGCTGCCAGCACTGAAAGCTGTACCTGGTTTTCACTGTCCCTTGGAACTGCATTCGCTGCCGCACAGACATTCGCCGTCTGCAAGATGTTTGGTTGGGTATGATGCAACAATGCTTATGTGACTGTCGCAGAGCCCGGCTGCCAAATTCGAAACGTCCAGCGATTACGCCCAAACGAATGCTGCCAGCATGAAAGGTCTACCTGGTTTTCACTGTCCCTTGGAACTGCATTCGCTGCCGCACAGACATTCGCGCTATGCAAAAGCTTTGGTTGGTTATGATGCAACAATGCCTATGTGACTCTGGCAGAGCCCAGCTGCCAAATTCGAAACGTCCCGCGATTGCGCCCACACGAAAGCTGCCAGCACTGAAAGCTCTACCTGGTTTTCACTGTCCCTGTGAACTGCATTCGCTGCCGCACAGACATTCGCGCTCTGCAAAACGTTTGGTTGGTTATGATGCAACAATGCCTATGTGACTGTCGAAGAGCCCGGCTGCCAAATTCGAAATGTTCAGCGATTGCGCCCACACGAAAGCTGCCAGCACTGAAAGCTCTACCTGGTTTTCACTGTCCCTTGGAACTGCATTCGCTGCCGCACAGACATTCGTGCTCTGCAAGAGCTTTGGTTGGTTATGATGCAACAATGCCTATGTGACTGTCGCAGAGCTCGGCTGCCAAATTCGAAACGTCCAGCGATTGCGCCCACACGAAAGCTGCCAGCACCGAAAGGTCTACCTGGTTTTCACTGTCCCTTGGAACTGCATTCGCTGCCGCACAGACATTCACGCTATGTAAAAGCTTTGGTTGGTTATGATGCAACAATGCCTATGTGACTCTGGCCGAGCCCGGCTGCCAAATTCGAAACGTCCAGAGATTGCGCCCACACAAAAGCTGCCAGCACTGAAAGCTCTACCTGGTTTTCACTGTCCCTTGGAACTGCATTCGCTGCCGCACAGACATTTGTGCTCTGCAAGACCTTTGGGTGGTTATGATGCAACAATGCCTATGTGACTGTCGAAGAGCCCGGCTGCCAAATTCGAAACGTCCAGCGATTGCGCCCACACGAAAGCTGCCAGCACTGAAAGCTCTACCTGGTTTTCACTGTCCCTTGGAACTGCATTCGCTGCCGCACAGACATTCGTGCTCTGCAAGAGCTTTGGTTGGTTATGATGCAACAATGCCTATGTGACTGTCGCAGAGCCCGGCTGCCAAATTCGAAACGTCCACCGATTGCGCCCACACGAAAGCTGCCAGCACTGAAAGCTCTACCTGGTTTTCACTGTCCCTTGGAACTGCATTCGCTGCCGCACCGATATTTGCGCTCTGCAAGAGCTTTGGTTGGTTATGATGCAACAATGCCTATGTGACTGTCGCAGAGCCCGGCTGCCAAATTCGAAACGTCCAGCGATTGCGCCCACACGAAAGCTGCCAGCACTGAAAGCTCTACCTGGTTTTCACTGTCCCTTGGAACTGCATTCGCTGCCGCACAGACATTCGCGCTCTGCAAAAGCCTTGGTTGTTTATGATGCAACAATGCCTATGTGACTCTGGCAGAGCCCGGCTGCCAAATTCGAAACGTCCCGCGATTGCGCCCACACGAAAGCTGCCAGCACTGAAAGCTCTACCTGGTTTTCACTGTCCCTTGGAACTGCATTCGCTGCCGCACAGACATTCACGCTATGCAAAAGCTTTGGTTGGTTATGATGCAACAATGCCTATGTGACTGTCGCAGAGCCCGGCTGCCAAATTCGAAACGTCCAGCGATTGCGCCCACACAAAAGCTGCCAGCACTGAAAGCTCTACCTGGTTTTCACTGTCCCTTGGAACTGCATTCGCTGCCGCACAGACATTCGCCCTCTGCAAGATGTTTGGTTGGGTATGATGCAACAATGCTTATGTGACTGTCGCAGAGCCCGGCTGCCAAATTCGAAACGTCCAGCGATTACGCCCACACGAATGCTGCCAGCATGAAAGGTCTACCTGGTTTTCACTGTCCCTTGGAACTGCATTCGCTGCCGCACAGACATTCGCGCTCTGGAAAAGCCTTGGTTAGTTATGATGCAAAAATGCCTATGTGACTCTGGCAGAGCCCAGCTGCCAAATTCGAAACGTCCCGCGATTGCGCCCACACGAAAGCTGCCAGCACTGAAAGCTCTACCTGGTTTTCACTGTCCCTTGGAACTGCATTCGCTGCCGCACAGACATTTGTGCTCTGCAAGACCTTTGGTTGGTTATGATGCAACAATGCCTATGTGACTGTCGAAGAGCCCGGCTGCCAAATTCGAAATGTCCAGCGATTGCGCCCACACGAAAGCTGCCAGCACTGAAAGCTCTACCTGGTTTTCACTGTCCCTTGGAACTGCATTCGCTGCCGCACAGACATTCGTGCTCTGCAAGAGCTTTGGTTGGTTATGATGCAACAATGCCTATGTGACTGTCGCAGAGCCCGGCTGCCAAATTCGAAACGTCCAGCGATAGCGCCCACACGAAAGCTGCCAGCACTGAAAGCTCTACCTGGTTTTCACTGTCCCTTGGAACTGCATTCGCTGCCGCACAGACATTCGCGCTCTGCAAGAGCTTTGGTTGGTTATGATGCAACAATGCCTATGTGACTGTCGCAGAGCCCGGCTGCCAAATTCGAAACGTCCCGCGATTGCGCCCACACGAAAGCTGCCAGCACTGAAAGCTCTACCTGGTTTTCACTGTCCCTTGGAACTGCATTCGCTGCCGCACAGACATTCGCCCTCTGCAAGATGTTTGGTTGGGTATGGTGCAACAATGCTTATGTGACTGTCGCAGAGCCCGGCTGCCAAATTCGAAATGTCCAGCGATTACGCCCACACGAATGCTGCCAGCATGAAAGGTCTACCTGGTTTTCACTGTCCCTTGGAACTGCATTCGCTGCCGCACAGACATTCGCGCTCTGGAAAAGCCTTGGTTAGTTATGATGCAACAATGCCTATGTGACTCTGGCAGAGCCCAGCTGCCAAATTCGAAACGTCCCGCGATTGCGCCCACACGAAAGCTGCCAGCACTGAAAGCTCTACCTGGTTTTCACTGTCCCTTGGAACTGCATTCGCTGCCGCACAGACATTCGCGCTCTGCAAAACCTTTGGTTGGTTATGATGCAACAATGCCTATGTGACTGTCGCAGAGCCTGGCTGCCAAATTCGAAACGTCCAGCGATTGCGCCCACACGAAAGCTGCCAGCACTGAAAGCTCTACCTGGTTTTCACTGTCCCTTGGAACTGCATTCGCTGCCGCACCGATATTTGCGCTCTGCAAGAGCTTTGGTTGGTTATGATGCAACAATGCCTATGTGACTGTCGCAGAGCCCGGCTGCCAAATTCGAAACGTCCCGCGATTGCGCCCACACGAAAGGTGCCAGCACTGAAAGGTCTAACTGGTTTTCACTGTCCCTTGGAACTGCATTCGCTGCCGCACAGACATTCGCGCTCTGCAAAAACCTTGGTTGGTTATGATGCAACAATGCCTATGTGACTGTCGCAGAACCCGGCTGCCAAATTCGAAACGTCCAGCGATTGCGCCCACACGAAAGCTGCCAGCACTGAAAGCTCTACCTGGTTTTCACTGTCCCTTGGAACTGCATTCGCTGCCGCACAGACATTCGCGCTCTGCAAAAGCCTTGGTTGTTTATGATGCAACAATGCCTATGTGACTCTGGCAGAGCCCGGCTGCCAAATTCGAAACGTCCAGCGATTGCGCCCACATGAAAGCTGCCAGCACTGAAAGCTATACCTGGTTTTCACTGTCCCTTGGAACTGCATTCGCTGCCACACAGACATTTGCGCTCTGCAAAAGCCTTGGTTAGTTATGATGCAACAATGCCTATGTGACTGTCGCAGAGCCCGGCTGCCAAATTCGAAACGTCCAGCGATTGCGCCCACACGAAAGCTGCCAGCACTGAAAGCTCTACCTGGTTTTCACTGTCCCTTGGAACTGCATTCACTGCCGCACAGACATTCATGCTATGCAAAAGCTTTGGTTGGTTATGATGCAACAATGCCTATGTGACTGTCGCAGAGCCCGGCTGCCAAATTTGAAACGTCCAGCGATTGCGCCCACACGAAAGCTGCCAGCACTGAAAGCTCTACCTGGTTTTCACTGTCCCTTGGAACTGCATTCGCTGCCGCACAGACATTCGCCGTCTGCAAGATGTTTGGTTGGGTATGATGCAACAATGCTTATGTGACTGTCGCAGAGCCCGGCTGCCAAATTCGAAACGTCCAGCGATTACGCCCAAACGAATGCTGCCAGCATGAAAGGTCTACCTGGTTTTCACTGTCCCTTGGAACTGCATTCGCTGCCGCACAGACATTCGCGCTATGCAAAAGCTTTGGTTGGTTATGATGCAACAATGCCTATGTGACTCTGGCAGAGCCCAGCTGCCAAATTCGAAACGTCCCGCGATTGCGCCCAGACGAAAGCTGCCAGCACTGAAAGCTCTACCTGGTTTTCACTGTCCCTGTGAACTGCATTCGCTGCCGCACAGACATTCGCGCTCTGCAAAACCTTTGGTTGGTTATGATGCAACAATGCCTATGTGACTGTCGCAGAGCCTGGCTGCCAAATTCGAAACGTCCAGCGATTGCGCCCACACGAAAGCTGCCAGCACTGAAAGGTCTACCTGGTTTTCACTGTCCCTTGGAACTGCATTCGCTGCCGCACAGACATTTGCGCTCTGCAAGACCTTTGGTTGGTTATGATGCAACAATGCCTATGTGACTGTCGAAGAGCCCGGCTGCCAAATTCGAAATGTTCAGCGATTGCGTCCACACGAAAGCTGCCAGCACTGAAAGCTCTACCTGGTTTTCACTGTCCCTTGGAACTGCATTCGCTGCCGCACAGACATTCGTGCTCTGCAAGAGCTTTGGTTGGTTATGATGCAACAATGCCTATGTGACTGTCGCAGAGCTCGGCTGCCAAATTCGAAACGTCCAGCGATTGCGCCCACACGAAAGCTGCCAGCACTGAAAGCTCTACCTGGTTTTCACTGTCCCTTGGAACTGCATTCGCTGCCGCACAGACATTCGCTCTCTGCAAGATGTTTGGTTGGTTATGATGCAACAATGCCTATGTGACTGTCGCAGAGCCCGGCTGCCAAATTCGAAACGTCCCGCGATTGCGCCCACACGAAAGCTGCCAGCACTGAAAGCTCTACCTGGTTTTCACTGTCCCTTGGAACTGCATTCACTGCCGCACAGACATTCATGCTATGCAAAAGCTTTGGTTGGTTATGATGCATCAATGCCTATGTGACTGTCGCAGAGCCCGGCTGCCAAATTCGAAAAGTCCAGCGATTGCGCCCACACGAAAGCTACCAGCACTGAAAGCTCTACCTGGTTTTCACTGTCCCTTGGAACTGCATTCGCTGCCGCACAGACATTCGCCCTCTGCAAGATGTTTGGTTGGGTATGATGCAACAATGCTTATGTGACTGTCGCAGAGCCCGGCTGCCAAATTCGAAACGTCCAGCGATTACGCCCAAACGAATGCTGCCAGCATGAAAGGTCTACCTGGTTTTCACTGTCCCTTGGAACTGCATTCGCTGCCGCACAGACATTCGCGCTATGCAAAAGCTTTGGTTGGTTATGATGCAACAATGCCTATGTGACTCTGGCAGAGCCCAGCTGCCAAATTCGAAACGTCCCGCGATTGCGCCCACACGAAAGCTGCCAGCACTGAAAGCTCTACCTGGTTTTCACTGTCCCTGTGAACTGCATTCGCTGCCGCACAGACATTCGCGCTCTGCAAAACCTTTGGTTGGTTATGATGCAACAATGCCTATGTGACTGTCGCAGAGCCTGGCTGCCAAATTCGAAACGTCCAGCGATTGCGCCCACACGAAAGCTGCCAGCACTGAAAGGTCTACCTGGTTTTCACTGTCCCTTGGAACTGCATTCGCTGCCGCACAGACATTTGTGCTCTGCAAGACCTTTGGTTGGTTATGATGCAACAATGCCTATGTGACTGTCGAAGAGCCCGGCTGCCAAATTCGAAATGTTCAGCGATTGCGCCCACACGAAAGCTGCCAGCACTGAAAGCTCTACCTGGTTTTCACTGTCCCTTGGAACTGCATTCGCTGCCGCACAGACATTCATGCTCTGCAAGATGTTTGGTTGGTTATGATGCAACAATGCCTATGTGACTGTGGCAGAGCCCGGCTGCCAAATTCGAAACGTCCCGCGATTGCGCCCACACGAAAGCTGCCAGCACTGAAAGGTCTAACTGGTTTTCACTGTCCCTTGGAACTGCATTCGCTGCCGCACAGACATTCGCGCTCTGCAAATGCCTTGGTTGGTTATGATGCAACAATGCCTATGTGACTGTCGCAGAACCCGGCTGCCAAATTCGAAACGTCCAGCGATTGCGCCCACACGAAAGCTGCCAGCACTGAAAGCTCTACCTGGTTTTCACTGTCCCTTGGAACTGCATTCGCTGCCGCACAGACATTCGCCCTCTGCAAGATGTTTGGTTGGGTATGGTGCAACAATTCTTATGTGACTGTCGCAGAGCCCGGCTGCCAAATTCGAAACGTCCAGCGATTACGCCCACACGAATGCTGCCAGCATGAAAGGTCTACCTGGTTTTCACTGTCCCTTGGAACTGCATTCGCTGCCGCACAGACATTCGCGCTCTGCAAAAGCCTTGGTTAGTTATGATGCAACAATGCCTATGTGACTCTGGCAGAGCCCAGCTGCCAAATTCGAAACGTCCCGCGATTGCGCCCACACGAAAGCTGCCAGCACTGAAAGCTCTACCTGGTTTTCACTGTCCCTTGGAACTGCATTCGCTGCCGCACAGACATTCGCGCTCTGCAAAACCTTTGGTTGGTTATGATGCAACAATGCCTATGTGACTTTCGCAGAGTCTGGCTGCCAAATTCGAAACGTCCAGCGATTGCGCCCACACGAAAGCTGCCAGCACTGAAAGCTCTACCTGGTTTTCACTGTCCCTTGGAACTGCATTCGCTGCCGCACAGACATTTGTGCTCTGCAAGACCTTTGGTTGGTTATGATGCAACAATGCCTATGTGACTCTGGCAGAGCCCGGCTGCCAAATTCGAAACGTCCAGCGATTGCGTCCACACGAAAGCTGCCAGCACTGAAAGCTCTACCTGGTTTTCACTGTCCCTTGGAACTGCATTTGCTGCCGCACAGACATTCGTGCTCTGCAAGAGCTTTGGTTGGTTATGATGCAACAATGCCTATGTGACTGTCGCAGAGCCCGGCTGCCAAATTCGAAACGTCCCGCGATTGCGCCCACACGAAAGCTGCCAGCATGAAAGGTCTACCTGGTTTTCACTGTCCCTTGGAACTGCATTCGCTGCCGCACAGACATTCGCGCTCTGCAAAAGCCTTGGTTAGTTATGATGCAACAATGCCTATGTGACTCTGGCAGAGCCCAGATGCCAAATTCGAAACGTCCCGCGATTGCGCCCACACGAAAGCTTCCAGCACTGAAAGCTCTACCTGGTTTTCACTGTCCCTTGGAACTGCATTCGCTGCCGCACAGACATTCGCGCTCTGCAAAACCTTTGGTTGGTTATGATGCAACAATGCCTATGTGACTGTCGCAGAGCCTGGCTGCCAAATTCGAAACGTCCAGCGATTGCGCCCACACGAAAGCTGCCAGCACTGAAAGCTCTACCTGGTTTTCACTGTCCCTTGGAACTGCATTCGCTGCCGCACAGACATTCGCGCTCTGCAAGAGCTTTGGTTGGGTATGATGCAACAATGCCTATGTGACTGTCGCAGAGCCCGGCTGCCAAATTCGAAACGTCCAGCGATTGCGTCCACACGAAAGCTGCCAGCACTGAAAGCTCTACCTGGTTTTCACTGTCCCTTGGAACTGCATTCGCTGCCGCACAGACATTCGCGCTCTGCAAGATGTTTGATTGGGTATGATGCAACAATGCCTGTGTGACTGTGGCAGAGCCCGGTTGCCAAATTCGAAACGTCCAGCGATAGCGCCCACACGAAAGCTGCCAGCACTGAAAGCTCTACCTGGTTTTCACTGTCCCTTGGAACTGCATTCGCTGCCGCACAGACATTCGCGCTCTGCAAGAGCTTTGGTTGGTTATGATGCAACAATGCCTATGTGACTGTCGCAGAGCCCGGCTGCCAAATTCGAAATGTCCAGCGATTGAGTCCACACGAAAGCTGCCAGCACTGAAAGCTCTACCTGGTTTTCACTGTCCCTTGGAACTGCATTCGCTGCCGCACAGACATTCGCCCTCTGCAAGATGCTTGGTTGGTTATGATGCAACAATGCTTATGTGACTGTCGCAGAGCCCGGCTGCCAAATTCGAAACGTCCAGCGATTACGCCCACACGAATGCTGCCAGCATGAAAGGTCTACCTGGTTTTCACTGTCCCTTGGAACTGCATTCGCTGCCGCACAGACATTCGCGCTCTTCAAAAGCCTTGGTTGTTTATGATGCAACAATGCCTATGTGACTCTGGCCGAGCCCAGCTGCCAAATTCGAAACGTCCCGCGATTGCGCCCAGACGAAAGCTGCCAGCACCGAAAGGTCTACCTGGTTTTCACTGTCCCTTGGAACTGCATTCGCTGCCGCACAGACATTCACGCTATGTAAAAGCTTTGGTTGGTTATGATGCAACAATGCCTATGTGACTCTGGCCGAGCCCGGCTGCCAAATTCGAAACATCCAGAGATTGCGCCCACACAAAAGCTGCCAGCACTGAAAGCTCTACCTGGTTTTCACTGTCCCTTGGAACTGCATTCGCTGCCGCACAGACATTTGTGCTCTGCAAGACCTTTGGGTGGTTATGATGCAACAATGCCTATGTGACTGTCGAAGAGCCCGGCTGCCAAATTCGAAACGTCCAGCGATTGCGCCCACACGAAAGCTGCCAGCACTGAAAGCTCTACCTGGTTTTCACTGTCCCTTGGAACTGCATTCGCTGCCGCACAGACATTCGCGCTCTGCAAAAGCCTTGGTTGTTTATGATGCAACAATGCCTATGTGACTCTGGCAGAGCCCGGCTGCCAAATTCGAAACGTCCCGCGATTGCGCCCACACGAAAGCTGCCAGCACTGAAAGCTCTACCTGGTTTTCACTGTCCCTTGGAACTGCATTCGCTGCCGCACAGACATTCACGCTATGCAAAAGCTTTGGTTGGTTATGATGCAACAATGCCTATGTGACTGTCGCAGAGCCCGGCTGCCAAATTCGAAACGTCCAGCGATTGCGCCCACACGAAAGCTGCCAGCACTGAAAGCTCTACCTGGTTTTCACTGTCCCTTGGAACTGCATTCGCTGCCGCACAGACATTCGCCCTCTGCAAGATGTTTGGTTGGGTATGATGCAACAATGCTTATGTGACTGTCGCAGAGCCCGGCTGCCAAATTCGAAACGTCCAGCGATTACGCCCACACGAATGCTGCCAGCATGAAAGGTCTACCTGGTTTTCACTGTCCCTTGGAACTGCATTCGCTGCCGCACAGACATTCGCGCTCTGGAAAAGCCTTGGTTAGTTATGATGCAACAATGCCTATGTGACTCTGGCAGAGCCCAGCTGCCAAATTCGAAACGTCCCGCGATTGCGCCCACACGAAAGCTGCCAGCACTGAAAGCTCTACCTGGTTTTCACTGTCCCTTGGAACTGCATTCGCTGCCGCACAGACATTTGTGCTCTGCAAGACCTTTGGTTGGTTATGATGCAACAATGCCTATGTGACTGTCGAAGAGCCCGGCTGCCAAATTCGAAATGTCCAGCGATTGCGCCCACACGAAAGCTGCCAGCACTGAAAGCTCTACCTGGTTTTCACTGTCCCTTGGAACTGCATTCGCTGCCGCACAGACATTCGTGCTCTGCAAGAGCTTTGGTTGGTTATGATGCAACAATGCCTATGTGACTGTCGCAGAGCCCGGCTGCCAAATTCGAAACGTCCAGCGATAGCGCCCACACGAAAGCTGCCAGCACTGAAAGCTCTACCTGGTTTTCACTGTCCCTTGGAACTGCATTCGCTGCCGCACAGACATTCGCGCTCTGCAAGAGCTTTGGTTGGTTATGATGCAACAATGCCTATGTGACTGTCGCAGAGCCCGGCTGCCAAATTCGAAACGTCCCGCGATTGCGCCCACACGAAAGCTGCCAGCACTGAAAGCTCTACCTGGTTTTCACTGTCCCTTGGAACTGCATTCGCTGCCGCACAGACATTCGCCCTCTGCAAGATGTTTGGTTGGGTATGGTGCAACAATGCTTATGTGACTGTCGCAGAGCCCGGCTGCCAAATTCGAAATGTCCAGCGATTACGCCCACACGAATGCTGCCAGCATGAAAGGTCTACCTGGTTTTCACTGTCCCTTGGAACTGCATTCGCTGCCGCACAGACATTCGCGCTCTGGAAAAGCCTTGGTTAGTTATGATGCAACAATGCCTATGTGACTCTGGCAGAGCCCAGCTGCCAAATTCGAAACGTCCCGCGATTGCGCCCACACGAAAGCTGCCAGCACTGAAAGCTCTACCTGGTTTTCACTGTCCCTTGGAACTGCATTCGCTGCCGCACAGACATTCGCGCTCTGCAAAACCTTTGGTTGGTTATGATGCAACAATGCCTATGTGACTGTCGCAGAGCCTGGCTGCCAAATTCGAAACGTCCAGCGATTGCGCCCACACGAAAGCTGCCAGCACTGAAAGCTCTACCTGGTTTTCACTGTCCCTTGGAACTGCATTCGCTGCCGCACAGACATTCGCCCTCTGCAAGATGTTTGGTTGGGTATGATGCAACAATGCTTATGTGACTGTCGCAGAGCCCGGCTGCCAAATTCGAAACGTCCAGCGATTGCGCCCACACGAAAGCTGCCAGCACTGAAAGCTCTACCTGGTTTTCACTGTCCCTTGGAACTGCATTCGCTGCCGCACAGACATTCACGCTCTGCAAAACCTTTGGTTGGTTATGATGCAACAATGCCTATGTGACTGTCGCAGAGCCCAGCTGCCAAATTCAAAACGTCCAGCGATTGCGCCCACACGAAAGCTGCCAGCACTGAAAGCTCTACCTGGTTTTCACTGTCCCTTGGAACTGCATTCGCTGCCGCACAGACATTCGCTCTCTGCAAGATGTTTGGTTGGTTATGATGCAACAATGCCTATGTGACTGTCGCAGAGCCCGGCTGCCAAATTCGAAACGTCCCGCGATTGCGCCCACACGAAAGCTGCCAGCACTGAAAGGTCTAACTGGTTTTCACTGTCCCTTGGAACTGCATTCGCTGCCGCACAGACATTCGCGCTCTGCAAATGCCTTGGTTGGTTATGATGCAACAATGCCTATGTGACTGTCGCAGAACCCGGCTGCCAAATTCGAAACGTCCAGCGATTGCGCCCACACGAAAGCTGCCAGCACTGAAAGCTCTACCTGGTTTTCACTGTCCCTTGGAACTGCATTCGCTGCCGCACAGACATTCGCGCTCTGCAAATGCCTTGGTTGGCTATGATGCAACAATGCCTGTGTGACTGTGGCAGAGCCCGGTTGCCAAATTCGAAACGTCCAGCGATAGCGCCCACACGAAAGCTGCCAGCACTGAAAGGTCTACCTGGTTTTCACTGTCCCTTGGAACTGCATTCGCTGCCGCACAGACATTCGCGCTCTGCAAATGCCTTGGTTGGTTATGATGCAACAATGCCTATGTGACTGTCGCAGAGCCCGGCTGCCAAATTCGAAACGTCCAGAGATTGCGCCCACACGAAAGCTCCCAGCACTGAAAGGTCTACCTGGTTTTTACTGTCCCTTGGAACTGCATTCGCTGCCGCACAGACATTCACGCTCTGCAAAACCTTTTGTTGGTTATGATGCAACAATGCCTATGTGACTGTCGCAGAGCCCGGCTGCCAAATTTGAAACGTCCAGCGATTGCGCCCACACGAAAGCCGCCAGCACTGAAAGCTCTACCTGGTTTTCACTGTCCCTTGGAACTGCATTTGCTGCCGCACAGACATTCGCGCTCTGCAAGACCTTTGGTTGGTTATGATGCAACAATGCCTATGTGACTCTGGCCGAGCCCGGCTGCCAAATTCGAAACATCCCGCGATTGCGCCCACACGAAAGATGCCAGCACTGAAAGGTCTACCTGGTTTTCACTGTCCCTTGGAACTGCATTCGCTGCCGCACAGACATTCACGCTCTGCAAAAGCTTTGGTTGGTTATGACGCAACAATGCCTATGTGACTCTGGCAGAGTCCGGCTGCCAAATTCGAAACGTCCAGCGATTGCGCCCAAACGAAAGCTGCCAGCACTGAAAGCTCTACCTGGTTTTCACTGTCCTTTGGAACTGCATTCGCTGCCGCACAGACATTCGCGCTATGCAAAAGCCTTGGTTGGTTATGATGCAACAATGCCTATGTGACTCTGGCAGAGCCCGGCTGCCAAATTTGAAACGTCCAGCGATTGCGCCCATACGAATAATGCAAGCACTGCAAGCTCTACCTGGTTTTCACTGTCCCTTGGAACTGCATTCGCTGCCGCACAGACATTCGCGCTATGCAAAAGCCTTGGTTGGTCATGACGCAACAATGCCTATGTGACTCTGGCAGAGCCCAGCTGCCAAATTCGAAACGTCCCGCGATTGCGCCCACACGAAATCTGCCAGCACTGAAAGGTCTACCTGGTTTTCACTGTCCCTTGGAATTGCATTCGCTGCTGCACAGACATTCGCGCTCTGCAAAAGCCTTGGTTGGTTATGATGCAACAATGCCTATGTGACTGTCGCAGAGCCCGGCTGCCAAATTCGAAACGTCCCGCGAATGCGCCCACACGAAAGCTCCCAGCACTGAAAGGTCTACCTGGTTTTCACTGTCCCTTGGAACTGCATTCGCTGCCGCGCAGACATTCACGCTCTGCAAGAGCTTTGGTTGGTTATGATGCAACAATGCCTATGTGACTGTCGCAGAGCCCGGCTGCCAAATTCGAAACGTCCAGCGATTGCGCCCATATGAAAGCTGCCAGCACTGAAAGGTCTACCTGGTTTTCACTGTCCCTTGGAACTGCATTCGCTGCCGCACAGACATTCGCGCTCTGCAAATGCCTTGGCTGATTATGATGCAACAATACCTATGTGACTCTGGCAGAGCCCGGCTGCCAAATTCGAAACGTCCCGCGATTGCGCCCACACGAAAGCTGCCAGCACTGAAAGGTCTACCTGGTTTTCACTGTCCCTTGGAACTGCATTCGCTGCCGCACAGACATTCGCCCTCTGCAAGATGCTTGGTTGGTTATGATGCAACAATGCTTATGTGACTGTCGCAGAGCCCGGCTGCCAAATTCGAAACGTCCAGCGATTACGCCCACACGAATGCTGCCAGCATGAAAGGTCTACCTGGTTTTCACTGTCCCTTGGAACTGCATTCGCTGCCGCACAGACATTCGCGCTCTTCAAAAGCCTTGGTTGTTTATGATGCAACAATGCCTATGTGACTCTGGCCGAGCCCAGCTGCCAAATTCGAAACGTCCCGCGATTGCGCCCAGACGAAAGCTGCCAGCACCGAAAGCTCTACCTGGTTTTCACTGTCCCTTGGAACTGCATTCGCTGCCGCACAGACATTCACGCTATGCAAAAGCTTTGGTTGGTTATGATGCAACAATGCCTATGTGACTCTGGCCGAGCCCGGCTGCCAAATTCGAAACGTCCAGAGATTGCGCCCACACAAAAGCTGCCAGCACTGAAAGGTCTACCTGGTTTTCACTGTCCCTTGGAACTGCATTCGCTGCCGCACAGACATTTGTGCTCTGCAAGACCTTTGGGTGGTTATGATGCAACAATGCCTATGTGACTGTCGAAGAGCCCGGCTGCCAAATTCGAAACATCCAGCGATTGCGCCCACACGAAAGCTGCCAGCACTGAAAGGTCTACCTGGTTTTCACTGTCCCTTGGAACTGCATTCGCTGCCGCACCGATATTTGCGCTCTGCAAGAGCTTTGGTTGGTTATGATGCAACAATGCCTATGTGACTGTCGCAGAGCCCGGCTGCCAAATCCGAAACGTCCAGCGATTGCGCCCACACGAAAGCTGCCAGCACTGAAAGGTCTAACTGGTTTTCACTGTCCCTTGGAACTGCATTCGCTGCCGCACAGACATTCGCGCTCTGCAAAAGCCTTGGTTGGTTATGATGCAACAATGCCTATGTGACTGTCGCAGAACCCGGCTGCCAAATTCGAAACGTCCAGCGATTGCGCCCACACGAAAGCTGCCAGCACTGAAAGCTCTACCTGGTTTTCACTGTCCCTTGGAACTGCATTCGCTGCCGCACAGACATTCGCGCTCTGCAAAAGCCTTGGTTGTTTATGATGCAACAATGCCTATGTGACTCTGGCAGAGCCAGGCTGCCAAATTCGAAACGTCCAGCGATTGCGCCCACACGAAAGCTGCCAGCACTGAAAGCTCTACCTGGTTTTCACTGTCCCTTGGAACTGCATTCGCTGCCGCACAGACATTTGTGCTCTGCAAAAGCCTTGGTTAGTTATGATGCAACAATGCCTATGTGACTGTCGCAGAGCCCGGCTGCCAAATTCGAAACGTCCAGCGATTGCGCCCACACGAAAGCTGCCAGCACTGAAAGCTCTACCTGGTTTTCACTGTCCCTTGGAACTGCATTCGCTGCCGCACAGACATTCATGCTATGCAAAAGCTTTGGTTGGTTATGATGCAACAATGCCTATGTGACTGTCGCAGAGCCCGGCTGCCAAATTCGAAACGTCCAGCGATTGCGCCCACACGAAAGCTGCCAGCACTGAAAGCTCTACCTGGTTTTCACTGTCCCTTGGAACTGCATTCGCTGCCGCACAGACATTCGCCCTCTGCAAGATATTTGGTTGGGTATGATGCAACAATGCCTATGTGACTGTCGCAGAGCCCGGCTGCCAAATTCGAAACGTCCAGGGATTACGCCCACACGAATGCTGCCAGCATGAAAGGTCTACCTGGTTTTCACTGTCCCTTGGAACTGCATTCGCTGCCGCACAGACATTCACGCTATGCAAAAGCTTTGGTTGGTTATGATGCAACAATGCCTATGTGACTCTGGCAGAGCCCAGCTGCCAAATTCGAAACGTCCCGCGATTGCGCCCACACGAAAGCTGCCAGCACTGAAAGCTCTACCTGGTTTTCACTGTCCCTTGGAACTGCATTCGCTGCCGCACAGACATTCGCGCTCTGCAAAACCTTTGGTTGGTTATGATGCAACAATGCCTATGTGACTGTCGCAGAGCCTGGCTGCCAAATTCGAAACGTCCAGCGATTGCGCCCACACGAAAGCTGCCAGCACTGAAAGGTCTACCTGGTTTTCACTGTCCCTTGGAACTGCATTCGCTGCCGCACAGACATTTGTGCTCTGCAAGACCTTTGGGTGGTTATGATGCAACAATGCCTATGTGACTGTCGAAGAGCCTGGCTGCCAAATTCGAAATGTTCAGCGATTGCGCCCACACGAAAGCTGCCAGCACTGAAAGCTCTACCTGGTTTTCACTGTCCCTTGGAACTGCATTCGCTGCCGCACAGACATTCGTGCTCTGCAAGAGCTTTGGTTGGTTATGATGCAACAATGCCTATGTGACTGTCGCAGAGCCCGGCTGCCAAATTCGAAACGTCCACCGATTGCGCCCACACGAAAGGTGCCAGCACTGAAAGCTCTACCTGGTTTTCACTGTCCCTTGGAACTGCATTCGCTGCCGCACCGATATTTGCGCTCTGCAAGAGCTTTGGTTGGTTATGATGCAACAATGCCTATGTGACTGTCGCAGAGCCCGGCTGCCAAATTCGAAACGTCCCGCGATTGCGCCCACACGAAAGGTTCCAGCACTGAAAGGTCTAACTGGTTTTCACTGTCCCTTGGAACTGCATTCGCTGCCGCACAGACATTCTCGCTCTGCAAAAGCCTTGGTTGGTTATGATGCAACAATGCCTATGTGACTGTCGCAGAACCCGGCTGCCAAATTCGAAACGTCCAGCGATTGCGCCCACACGAAAGCTGCCAGCACTGAAAGCTCTACCTGGTTTTCACTGTCCCTTGGAACTGCATTCGCTGCCGCACAGACATTCGCGCTCTGCAAAAGCCTTGGTTGTTTATGATGCAACAATGCCTATGTGACTCTGGCAGAGCCCGGCTGCCAAATTCGAAACGTCCAGCGATTGCGCCCACACGAAAGCTGCCAGCACTGAAAGCTATACCTGGTTTTCACTGTCCCTTGGAACTGCATTCGCTGCCGCACAGACATTTGCGCTCTGCAAAAGCCTTGGTTAGTTATGATGCAACAATGCCTATGTGACTGTCGCAGAGCCCGGCTGCCAAATTCGAAACGTCCAGCGATTGCGCCCACACGAAAGCTGCCAGCACTGAAAGCTCTACCTGGTTTTCACTGTCCCTTGGAACTGCATTCACTGCCGCACAGACATTCACGCTATGCAAAAGCTTTGGTTGGTTATGATGCAACAATGCCTATGTGACTGTCGCAGAGCCCGGCTGCCAAATTTGAAACGTCCACCGATTGCGCCCACACGAAAGCTGCCAGCACTGAAAGCTCTACCTGGTTTTCACTGTCCCTTGGAACTGCATTCGCTGCCGCACAGACATTCGCCGTCTGCAAGATGTTTGGTTGGGTATGGTGCAACAATGCTTATGTGACTGTCGCAGAGCCCGGCTGCCAAATTCGAAACGTCCAGCGATTACGCCCAAACGAATGCTGCCAGCATGAAAGGTCTACCTGGTTTTCACTGTCCCTTGGAACTGCATTCGCTGCCGCACAGACATTCGCGCTATGCAAAAGCTTTGGTTGGTTATGATGCAACAATGCCTATGTGACTCTGGCAGAGCCCAGCTGCCAAATTCGAAACGTCCCGCGATTGCGCCCACACGAAAGCTTCCAGCACTGAAAGCTCTACCTGGTTTTCACTGTCCCTGTGAACTGCATTCGCTGCCGCACAGACATTCGCGCTCTGCAAAACCTTTGGTTGGTTATGATGCAACAATGCCTATGTGACTGTCGAAGAGCCCGGCTGCCAAATTCGAAATGTTCAGCGATTGCGCCCACACGAAAGCTGCCAGCACTGAAAGCTCTACCTGGTTTTCACTGTCCCTTGGAACTGCATTCGCTGCCGCACAGACATTCGTGCTCTGCAAGAGCTTTGGTTGGTTATGATGCAACAATGCCTATGTGACTGTCGCAGAGCTCGGCTGCCAAATTCGAAACGTCCAGCGATTGCGCCCACACGAAAGCTGCCAGCACCGAAAGGTCTACCTGGTTTTCACTGTCCCTTGGAACTGCATTCGCTGCCGCACAGACATTCACGCTATGTAAAAGCTTTGGTTGGTTATGATGCAACAATGCCTATGTGACTCTGGCCGAGCCCGGCTGCCAAATTCGAAACGTCCAGAGATTGCGCCCACACAAAAGCTGCCAGCACTGAAAGCTCTACCTGGTTTTCACTGTCCCTTGGAACTGCATTCGCTGCCGCACAGACATTTGTGCTCTGCAAGACCTTTGGGTGGTTATGATGCAACAATGCCTATGTGACTGTCGAAGAGCCCGGCTGCCAAATTCGAAACGTCCAGCGATTGCGCCCACACGAAAGCTGCCAGCACTGAAAGCTCTACCTGGTTTTCACTGTCCCTTGGAACTGCATTCGCTGCCGCACAGACATTCGTGCTCTGCAAGAGCTTTGGTTGGTTATGATGCAACAATGCCTATGTGACTGTCGCAGAGCCCGGCTGCCAAATTCGAAACGTGCACCGATTGCGCCCACACGAAAGCTGCCAGCACTGAAAGCTCTACCTGGTTTTCACTGTCCCTTGGAACTGCATTCGCTGCCGCACCGATATTTGCGCTCTGCAAGAGCTTTGGTTGGTTATGATGCAACAATGCCTATGTGACTGTCGCAGAGCCCGGCTGCCAAATTCGAAACGTCCAGCGATTGCGCCCACACGAAAGCTGCCAGCACTGAAAGCTCTACCTGGTTTTCACTGTCCCTTGGAACTGCATTCGCTGCCGCACAGACATTCGCGCTCTGCAAAAGCCTTGGTTGTTTATGATGCAACAATGCCTATGTGACTCTGGCAGAGCCCGGCTGCCAAATTCGAAACGTCCCGCGATTGCGCCCACACGAAAGCTGCCAGCACTGAAAGCTCTACCTGGTTTTCACTGTCCCTTGGAACTGCATTCGCTGCCGCACAGACATTCACGCTATGCAAAAGCTTTGGTTGGTTATGATGCAACAATGCCTATGTGACTATCGCAGAGCCCGGCTGCCAAATTCGAAACGTCCAGCGATTGCGCCCACACAAAAGCTGCCAGCACTGAAAGCTCTACCTGGTTTTCACTGTCCCTTGGAACTGCATTCGCTGCCGCACAGACATTCGCCCTCTGCAAGATGTTTGGTTGGGTATGATGCAACAATGCTTATGTGACTGTCGCAGAGCCCGGCTGCCAAATTCGAAACGTCCAGCGATTACGCCCACACGAATGCTGCCAGCATGAAAGGTCTACCTGGTTTTCACTGTCCCTTGGAACTGCATTCGCTGCCGCACAGACATTCGCGCTCTGGAAAAGCCTTGGTTAGTTATGATGCAACAATGCCTATGTGACTCTGGCAGAGCCCAGCTGCCAAATTCGAAACGTCCCGCGATTGCGCCCACACGAAAGCTGCCAGCACTGAAAGCTCTACCTGGTTTTCACTGTCCCTTGGAACTGCATTCGCTGCCGCACAGACATTTGTGCTCTGCAAGACCTTTGGTTGGTTATGATGCAACAATGCCTATGTGACTGTCGAAGAGCCCGGCTGCCAAATTCGAAATGTCCAGCGATTGCGCCCACACGAAAGCTGCCAGCACTGAAAGCTCTACCTGGTTTTCACTGTCCCTTGGAACTGCATTCGCTGCCGCACAGACATTCGTGCTCTGCAAGAGCTTTGGTTGGTTATGATGCAACAATGCCTATGTGACTGTCGCAGAGCCCGGCTGCCAAATTCGAAATGTCCAGCGATCGAGTCCACACGAAAGCTGCCAGCACTGAAAGGTCTAACTGGTTTTCACTGTCCCTTGGAACTGCATTCGCTGCCGCACAGACATTCGCCCTCTGCAAGATGCTTGGTTGGTTATGATGCAACAATGCTTATGTGACTGTCGCAGAGCCCGGCTGCCAAATTCGAAACGTCCAGCGATTACGCCCACACGAATGCTGCCAGCATGAAAGGTCTACCTGGTTTTCACTGTCCCTTGGAACTGCATTCGCTGCCGCACAGAAATTCGCGCTCTTCAAAAGCCTTGGTTGTTTATGATGCAACAATGCCTATGTGACTCTGGCCGAGCCCAGCTGCCAAATTCGAAACGTCCCGCGATTGCGCCCAGACGAAAGCTGCCAGCACCGAAAGGTCTACCTGGTTTTCACTGTCCCTTGGAACTGCATTCGCTGCCGCACAGACATTCACGCTATGCAAAAGCTTTGTTTGGTTATGATGCAACAATGCCTATGTGACTCTGGCCGAGCCCGGCTGCCAAATTCGAAACGTCCAGAGATTGCGCCCACAGAAAAGCTGCCAGCACTGAAAGCTCTACCTGGTTTTCACTGTCCCTTGGAACTGCATTCGCTGCCGCACAGACATTCGTTCTCTGCAAGAGCTTTGGTTGGTTATGATGCAACAATGCCTATGTGACTGTCGCAGAGCCCGGCTGCCAAATTCGAAACGTCCACCGATTGCGCCCACACGAAAGCTGCCAGCACTGAAAGCTCTACCTGGTTTTCACTGTCCCTTGGAACTGCAGTCGCTGCCGCACCGATATTTGCGCTCTGCAAGAGCTTTGGTTGGTTATGATGCAACAATGCCTATGTGACTCTGGCCGAGCCCGGCTGCCAAATTCGAAACGTCCAGCGATTGCGCCCACACGAAAGCTGCCAGCACTGAAAGCTCTACCTGGTTTTCACTGTCCCTTGGAACTGCATTCGCTGCCGCACAGACATTCACGCTATGCAAAAGCTTTGTTTGGTTATGATGCAACAATGCCTATGTGACTGTCGCAGAGCCCGGCTTCCAAATTAAAAACGTCCAGCGATTGCGCCCACACGAAAGCTGCCAGCACTGAAAGCTCTACCTGGTTTTCACTGTCCCTTGGAACTGCATTCGCTGCCGCACAGACATTCGCCCTCTGCAAGATGTTTGGTTGGGTATGATGCAACAATGCCTATGTGACTGTCGCAGAGCCCGGCTGCCAAATTCGAAACGTCCAGAGATTGCGCCCACACGAAAGCTGCCAGCACTGAAAGGTCTAACTGGTTTTCACTGTCCCTTGGAACTGCATTCGCTGCCGCACAGACATTCGCGCTCTGCAAGAGCTTTGGTTGGTTATGATGCAACAATGCCTATGTGACTGTCGCAGAGCCCGGCTGCCAAATTCGAAATGTCCAGCGATTGAGTCCACACGAAAGCTGCCAGCACTGAAAGCTCTACCTGGTTTTCACTGTCCCTTGGAACTGCATTCGCTGCCGCACAGACATTCGCCCTCTGCAAGATGCTTGGTTGGTTATGATGCAACAATGCTTATGTGACTGTCGCAGAGCCCGGCTGCCAAATTCGAAACGTCCAGCGATTACGCCCACACGAATGCTGCCAGCATGAAAGGTCTACCTGGTTTTCACTGTCCCTTGGAACTGCATTCGCTGCCGCACAGACATTCGCGCTCTTCAAAAGCCTGGGTTGTTTATGATGCAACAATGCCTATGTGACTCTGGCCGAGCCCAGCTGCCAAATTCGAAACGTCCCGCGCTTGCGCCCAGACGAAAGCTGCCAGCACCGAAAGGTCTACCTGGTTTTCACTGTCCCTTGGAATTGCATTCACTGCCGCACAGACATTCACGCTATGCAAAAGCTTTGGTTGGTTATGATGCAACAATGCCTATGTGACTCTGGCCGAGCCCGGCTGCCAAATTCGAAACGTCCAGAGATTGCGCCCACACAAAAGCTGCCAGCACTGAAAGCTCTACCTGGTTTTCACTGTCCCTTGGAACTGCATTCGCTGCCGCACAGACATTTGTGCTCTGCAAGACCTTTGGGTGGTTATGATGCAACAATGCCTATGTGACTGTCGAAGAGCCCGGCTGCCAAATTCGAAACGTCCAGCGATTGCGCCCACACGAAAGCTGCCAGCACTGAAAGCTCTACCTGGTTTTCACTGTCCCTTGGAACTGCATTCGCTGCCGCACAGACATTCGTGCTCTGCAAGAGCTTTGGTTGGTTATGATGCAACAATGCCTATGTGACTGTCGCAGAGCCCGGCTGCCAAATTTGAAACGTCCACCGATTGCGCCCACACGACAGCTGCCAGCACTGAAAGCTCTACCTGGCTTTCACTGTCCCTTGGAACTGCATTCGCTGCCGCACAGATATTTGCGCTCTGCAAGAGCTTTGGTTGGTTATGATGCAACAATGCCTATGTGACTGTCGCAGAGCCCGGCTGCCAAATTCGAAACGTCCCGCGATTGCGCCCACACGAAAGCTGCCAGCACTGAAAGCTCTAACTGGTTTTCACTGTCCTTTGGAACTGCATTCGCTGCCGCACAGACATTCGCGCTCTGCAAAAGCCTTGGTTGGTTATGATGCAACAATGCCTATGTGACTGTCGCAGAACCCGGCTGCCAAATTCGAAACGTCCAGCGATTGCGCCCACACGAAAGCTGCCAGCACTGAAAGCTCTACCTGGTTTTCACTGTCCCTTGGAACTGCATTCGCTGCCGCACAGACATTCGCGCTCTGCAAAAGCCTTGGTTGTTTATGATGCAACAATGCCTATGTGACTCTGGCCGAGCCCGGCTGCCAAATTCGAAACGTCCAGCGATTGCGCCCACACGAAAGCTGCCAGCACTGAAAGCTATACCTGGTTTTCACTGTCCCTTGGAACTGCATTCGCTGCCGCACAGACATTTGCGCTCTGCAAGAGCTTTGGTTGGTTATGATGCGACAATGCCTATGTGACTGTCGCAGAGCCCGGCTGCCAAATTCGAAACGTCCAGCGATTGCGCCCACACGAAAGCTGCCAGCACTGAAAGCTCTACCTGGTTTTCACTGTCCCTTGGAACTGCATTCGCTGCCGCACAGACATTCACGCTATGCAAAAGCTTTGGTTGGTTATGATGCAACAATGCCTATGTGACTGTCGCAGAGCCCGGCTGCCAAATTCGAAACGTCCCGCGATTGCGCCCACACGAAAGCAGCCAGCACTGAAAGCTCTACCTGGTTTTCACTGTCCCTTGGAACTGCATTCGCTGCCGCACAGACATTCGCCCTCTGCAAGATGTTTGGTTGAGTATGATGCAACAATGCTTATGTGACTGTCGCAGAGCCCGGCTGCCAAATTCGAAACGTCCAGCGATTGCGCCCACACGAAAGCTGCCAGCACTGAAAGCTCTACCTGGTTTTCACTGTCCCTTGGAACTGCATTCGCTGCCGCACAGACATTCGCGGTCTGGAAAAGCCTTGGTTAGTTATGATGCAACAATGCCTATGTGACTCTGGCAGAGCCCAGCTGCCAAATTCGAAACGTCCCGCGATTGCGCCCACACGAAAGCTGCCAGCACTGAAAGCTCTACCTGGTTTTCACTGTCCCTTGGAACTGCATTCGCTGCCGCACAGACATTTGTGCTCTGCAAGACCTTTGGTTGGTTATGATGCAACAATGCCTATGTGACTGTCGAAGAGCCCGGCTGCCAAATTCGAAACGTCCAGCGATTGCGCCCACACGAAAGCTGCCAGCACTGAAAGCTCTACCTGGTTTTCACTGTCCCTTGGAACTGCATTCGCTGCCGCACAGACATTCGTGATCTGCAAGAGCTTTGGTTGGTTATGATGCAACAATGCCTATGTGACTGTCGCAGAGCCCGGCTGCCAAATTCGAAACGTCCAGCGATTGCGCCCACACGAAAGCTGCCAGCACTGAAAGCTCTACCTGGTTTTCACTGTCCCTTGGAACTGCATTCGCTGCCGCACAGACATTCGCTCTCTGCAAGAGCTTTGGTTGGTTATGATGCAACAATGCCTATGTGACTGTCGCAGAGCCCGGCTGCCAAATTCGAAACGTCCAGCGATTGCGTCCACACGAAAGCTTCCAGCACTGAAAGCTCTACCTGGTTTTCACTGTCCCTTGGAACTGCAGTCGCTGCCGCACAGACATTCGCGCTCTGCAAATGCCTTGGTTGGTTATGATGCAACAATGCCTATGTGACTGTCGCAGAGCCCGGCTGCCAAATTCGAAACGTCCACCGATTGCGCCCACACAAAAGCTGCCAGCACTGCAAGCTCTACCTGGTTTTCACTGTCCCTTGGAACTGCATTCGCTGCCGCACAGACATTCGCGCTCTGCAAAACCTTTTGTTGGTTATGATGCAACAATGCCTATGTGACTGTCGCAGAGCCCGGCTGCCAAATTCGAAACGTCCAGCGATTGCGCCCACACGAAAGCTGCCAGCACTGAAAGCTCTACCTGGTTTTCACTGTCCCTTGGAACTGCATACGCTGCCGCACAGACATTCGCGCTCTGCAAATGCCTTGGTTGGCTATGATGCAACAATGCCTATGTGACTCTGGCAGAGCCCGGCTGCCAAATTTGAAACGTCCAGCGATAGCGCCCACACGAAAGCTGCCAGCACTGAAAGGTCTACCTGGTTTTCACTGTCCCTTGGAACTGCATTCGCTGCCGCACAGACATTCACGCTATGCAAAAGCTTTGGTTGGTTATGATGCAACAATACCTATGTGACTCTGGCCGAGCCCGGCTGCCAAATTCGAAACGTCCAGCGATTGCGCCCACACGAAAGCTGCCAGCACTGAAAGCTCTACCTGGCTTTCACTGTCCCTTGGAACTGCAGTCGCTGCCGCACAGACATTCGCGCTCTGCAAATGCCTTGGTTTGTTATGATGCAACAATGCCTATGTGACTGTCGCAGAGCCCGGCTGCCAAATTCGAAACGTCCAGCGATTGCGCCCACACGAAAGCTGCCAGCACTGAAAGCTCTACCTGGTTTTCACTGTCCCTTGGAACTGCATTCGCTGCCGCACAGACATTCGCGCTCTGCAAGAGCTTTCGTTGGTTATGATGCAACAATGCCTATGTGACTGTCGCAGAGCCCGGCTGCCAAATTCGAAATGTCCAGCGATTGAGTCCACACGAAAGCTGCCAGCATGAAAGGTCTACCTGGTTTTCACTGTCCCTTGGAACTGCATTCGCTGCCGCACAGACATTCGCCCTCTGCAAGATGCTTGGTTGGTTATGATGCAACAATGCTTATGTGACTGTCGCAGAGCCCGGCTGCCAAATTCGAAACGTCCAGCGATTACGCCCACACGAAAGCTGCCAGCATGAAAGGTCTACCTGGTTTTCACTGTCCCTTGGAACTGCATTCGCTGCCGCACAGACATTCGCGCTCTTCAAAAGCCTTGGTTGTTTATGATGCAACAATGCCTATGTGACTCTGGCCGAGCCCAGCTGCCAAATTCGAAACGTCCCGCGATTGCGCCCAGACGAAAGCTGCCAGCACCGAAAGGTCTACCTGGTTTTCACTGTCCCTTGGAACTGCATTCGCTGCCGCACAGACATTCACGCTATGTAAAAGCTTTGGTTGGTTATGATGCAACAATGCCTATGTGACTCTGGCCGAGCCCGGCTGCCAAATTCGAAACGTCCAGAGATTGCGCCCACACAAAAGCTGCCAGCACTGAAAGCTCTACCTGGTTTTCACTGTCCCTTGGAACTGCATTCGCTGCCGCACAGACATTTGTGCTCTGCAAGACCTTTGGGTGGTTATGATGCAACAATGCCTATGTGACTGTCGAAGAGCCCGGCTGCCAAATTCGAAACGTCCAGCGATTGCGCCCACACGAAAGCTGCCAGCACTGAAAGCTCTACCTGGTTTTCACTGTCCCTTGGAACTGCATTCGCTGCCGCACAGACATTCACGCTATGCAAAAGCTTTGGTTGGTTATGATGCAACAATGCCTATGTGACTGTCGCAGAGCCCGGCTGCCAAATTCGAAACGTCCAGCGATTGCGCCCACACGAAAGCTGCCAGCACTACAAGCTCTACCTGGTTTTCACTGTCCCTTGGAACTGCATTCGCTGCCGCACAGACATTCGCGCTCTGCAAAACCTTTTGTTGGTTATGATGCAACAATGCCTATGTGACTGTCGCAGAGCCCGGCTGCCAAATTCGAAACGTCCAGCGATTGCGCCCACACGAAAGCTGCCAGCACTGAAAGCTCTACCTGGTTTTCACTGTCCCTTGGAACTGCATACGCTGCCGCACAGACATTCGCGCTCTGCAAATGCCTTGGTTGGCTATGATGCAACAATGCCTATGTGACTCTGGCAGAGCCCGGCTGCCAAATTTGAAACGTCCAGCGATAGCGCCCACACGAAAGCTGCCAGCACTGAAAGGTCTACCTGGTTTTCACTGTCCCTTGGAACTGCATTCGCTGCCGCACAGACATTCGCGCTCTGCAAATGCCTTGGTTGGTTATGATGCAACAATTCCTATGTGACTGTCGCAGAGCCCGGCTGCCAAATTCGAAACCTCCAGAGATTGCGCCCACACGAAAGCTGCCAGCACTGAAAGCTCTACCTGGTTTTCACTGTCCCTTGGAACTGCATTCGCTGCCGCACAGACATTCGCCCTCTGCAAGATGTTTGGTTGAGTATGATGCAACAATGCTTATGTGACTGTCGCAGAGCCCGGCTGCCAAATTCGAAACGTCCAGCGATTGCGCCCACACGAAAGCTGCCAGCACTGAAAGCTCTACCTGGTTTTCACTGTCCCTTGGAACTGCATTCGCTGCCGCACAGACATTCGTGATCTGCAAGAGCTTTGGTTGGTTATGATGCAACAATGCCTATGTGACTGTCGCAGAGCCCGGCTGCCAAATTCGAAACGTCCAGCGATTGCGCCCACACGAAAGCTGCCAGCACTGAAAGCTCTACCTGGTTTTCACTGTCCCTTGGAACTGCATTCGCTGCCGCACAGACATTCGCTCTCTGCAAGAGCTTTGGTTGGTTATGATGCAACAATGCCTATGTGACTGTCGCAGAGCCCGGCTGCCAAATTCGAAACGTCCAGCGATTGCGTCCACACGAAAGCTTCCAGCACTGAAAGCTCTACCTGGTTTTCACTGTCCCTTGGAACTGCAGTCGCTGCCGCACAGACATTCGCGCTCTGCAAATGCCTTGGTTGGTTATGATGCAACAATGCCTATGTGACTGTCGCAGAGCCCGGCTGCCAAATTCGAAACGTCCACCGATTGCGCCCACACAAAAGCTGCCAGCACTGCAAGCTCTACCTGGTTTTCACTGTCCCTTGGAACTGCATTCGCTGCCGCACAGACATTCGCGCTCTGCAAAACCTTTTGTTGGTTATGATGCAACAATGCCTATGTGACTGTCGCAGAGCCCGGCTGCCAAATTCGAAACGTCCAGCGATTGCGCCCACACGAAAGCTGCCAGCACTGAAAGCTCTACCTGGTTTTCACTGTCCCTTGGAACTGCATACGCTGCCGCACAGACATTCGCGCTCTGCAAATGCCTTGGTTGGCTATGATGCAACAATGCCTATGTGACTCTGGCAGAGCCCGGCTGCCAAATTTGAAACGTCCAGCGATAGCGCCCACACGAAAGCTGCCAGCACTGAAAGGTCAACCTGGTTTTCACTGTCCCTTGGAACTGCATTCGCTGCCGCACAGACATTCACGCTATGCAAAAGCTTTGGTTGGTTATGATGCAACAATACCTATGTGACTCTGGCCGAGCCCGGCTGCCAAATTCGAAACGTCCAGCGATTGCGCCCACACGACAGCTGCCAGCACTGAAAGCTCTACCTGGCTTTCACTGTCCCTTGGAACTGCATTCGCTGCCGCACAGACATTCGCGCTCTGCAAATGCCTTGGTTGGTTATGATGCAACAATTCCTATGTGACTGTCGCAGAGCCCGGCTGCCAAATTCGAAACGTCCAGCGATTGCGCCCACACGAAAGCTGCCAGCACTGAAAGCTCTACCTGGTTTTCACTGTCCCTTGGAACTGCATTCGCTGCCGCACAGACATTCGCGCTCTGCAAGAGCTTTGGTTGGTTATGATGCAACAATGCCTATGTGACTGTCGCAGAGCCCGGCTGCCAAATTCGAAATGTCCAGCGATTGAGTCCACACGAAAGCTGCCAGCATGAAAGGTCTACCTGGTTTTCACTGTCCCTTGGAACTGCATTCGCTGCCGCACAGACATTCGCCCTCTGCAAGATGCTTGGTTGGTTATGATGCAACAATGCTTATGTGACTGTCGCAGAGCCCGGCTGCCAAATTCGAAACGTCCAGCGATTACGCCCACACGAAAGCTGCCAGTATGAAAGGTCTACCTGGTTTTCACTGTCCCTTGGAACTGCATTCGCTGCCGCACAGACATTCGCGCTCTTCAAAAGCCTTGGTTGTTTATGATGCAACAATGCCTATGTGACTCTGGCCGAGCCCAGCTGCCAAATTCGAAACGTCCCGCGATTGCGCCCAGACGAAAGCTGCCAGCACCGAAAGGTCTACCTGGTTTTCACTGTCCCTTGGAACTGCATTCGCTGCCGCACAGACATTCACGCTATGTAAAAGCTTTGGTTGGTTATGATGCAACAATGCCTATGTGACTCTGGCCGAGCCCGGCTGCCAAATTCGAAACGTCCAGAGATTGCGCCCACACAAAAGCTGCCAGCACTGAAAGCTCTACCTGGTTTTCACTGTCCCTTGGAACTGCATTCGCTGCCGCACAGACATTTGTGCTCTGCAAGACCTTTGGGTGGTTATGATGCAACAATGCCTATGTGACTGTCGAAGAGCCCGGCTGCCAAATTCGAAACGTCCAGCGATTGCGCCCACACGAAAGCTGCCAGCACTGAAAGCTCTACCTGGTTTTCACTGTCCCTTGGAACTGCATTCGCTGCCGCACAGACATTCACGCTATGCAAAAGCTTTGGTTGGTTATGATGCAACAATGCCTATGTGACTGTCGCAGAGCCCGGCTGCCAAATTCGAAACGTCCAGCGATTGCGCCCACACGAAAGCTGCCAGCACTACAAGCTCTACCTGGTTTTCACTGTCCCTTGGAACTGCATTCGCTGCCGCACAGACATTCGCGCTCTGCAAAACCTTTTGTTGGTTATGATGCAACAATGCCTATGTGACTGTCGCAGAGCCCGGCTGCCAAATTCGAAACGTCCAGCGATTGCGCCCACACGAAAGCTGCCAGCACTGAAAGCTCTACCTGGTTTTCACTGTCCCTTGGAACTGCATACGCTGCCGCACAGACATTCGCGCTCTGCAAATGCCTTGGTTGGCTATGATGCAACAATGCCTATGTGACTCTGGCAGAGCCCGGCTGCCAAATTTGAAACGTCCAGCGATAGCGCCCACACGAAAGCTGCCAGCACTGAAAGGTCTACCTGGTTTTCACTGTCCCTTGGAACTGCATTCGCTGCCGCACAGACATTCGCGCTCTGCAAATGCCTTGGTTGGTTATGATGCAACAATTCCTATGTGACTGTCGCAGAGCCCGGCTGCCAAATTCGAAACCTCCAGAGATTGCGCCCACACGAAAGCTGCCAGCACTGAAAGGTCTACCTGGTTTTCACTGTCCCTTGGAACTGCATTCGCTGCCGCACAGACATTCACGCTATGCAAAAGCTTTGGTTGGTTATGATGTAACAATACCTATGTGACTCTGGCCGAGCCCGGCTGCCAAATTCGAAACGTCCAGCGATTGCGCCCACACGAAAGCTGCCAGCACTGAAAGCTCTACCTGGTTTTCACTGTCCCTTGGAACTGCATTCGCTGCCGCACTGACATTCGCGCTCTGCAAGAGCTTTGGTTGGTTATGATGCAACAATGCCTATGTGACTGTCGCAGAGCCCGGCTGCCAAATTCGAAATGTCCAGCGATTGAGTCCACACGAAAGCTGCCAGCACTGAAAGGTCTAACTGGTTTTCACTGTCCCTTGGAACTGCATTCGCTGCCGCACAGACATTCGCCCTCTGCAAGATGCTTGGTTGGTTATGATGCAACAATGCTTATGTGACTGTCGCAGAGCCCGGCTGCCAAATTCGAAACGTCCAGCGATTACGCCCACACGAATGCTGCCAGCATGAAAGGTCTACCTGGTTTTCACTGTCCCTTGGAACTGCATTCGCTGCCGCACAGAAATTCGCGCTCTTCAAAAGCCTTGGTTGTTTATGATGCAACAATGCCTATGTGACTCTGGCCGAGCCCAACTGCCAAATTCGAAACGTCCCGCGATTGCGCCCAGACGAAAGCTGCCAGCACCGAAAGGTCTACCTGGTTTTCACTGTCCCTTGGAACTGCATTCGCTGCCGCACAGACATTCACGCTATGCAAAAGCTTTGTTTGGTTATGATGCAACAATGCCTATGTGACTCTGGCCGAGCCCGGCTGCCAAATTCGAAACGTCCAGAGATTGCGCCCACAGAAAAGCTGCCAGCACTGAAAGCTCTACCTGGTTTTCACTGTCCCTTGGAACTGCATTCGCTGCCGCACAGACATTCGTTCTCTGCAAGAGCTTTGGTTGGTTATGATGCAACAATGCCTATGTGACTGTCGCAGATCCCGGCTGCCAAATTCGAAACGTCCACCGATTGCGCCCACACGAAAGCTGCCAGCACTGAAAGCTCTACCTGGTTTTCACTGTCCCTTGGAACTGCATTCGCTGCCGCACCGATATTTGCGCTCTGCAAGAGCTTTGGTTGGTTATGATGCAACAATGCCTATGTGACTGTCGCAGAGCCCGGCTGCCAAATTCGAAACGTCCAGCGATTGCGCCCACACGAAAGCTGCCAGCACTGAAAGCTCTACCTGGTTTTCACTGTCCCTTGGAACTGCATTCGCTGCCGCACAGACATTCGCGCTCTGCAAAAGCCTTGGTTGTTTATGATGCAACAATGCCTATGTGACTCTGGCAGAGCCCGGCTGCCAAATTCGAAACGTCCAGCGATTGCGCCCACACGAAAGCTGCCAGCACTGAAAGCTCTACCTGGTTTTCACTGTCCCTTGGAACTGCATTCGCTGCCGCACAGACATTCACGCTATGCAAAAGCTTTGGTTGGTTATGATGCAACAATGCCTATGTGACTGTCGCAGAGCCCGGCTGCCAAATTCGAAACGTCCAGCGATTGCGCCCACACGAAAGCTGCCAGCACTGAAAGCTCTACCTGGTTTTCACTGTCCCTTGGAACTGCATTCGCTGCCGCACAGACATTCGCCCTCTGCAAGATGTTTGGTTGGGTATGATGCAACAATGCCTATGTGACTGTCGCAGAGCCCGGCTGCCAAATTCGAAACGTCCAGCGATTATGCCCACACGAAAGCTGCCAGCACTGAAAGGTCTAACTGGTTTTCACTGTCCCTTGGAACTGCATTCGCTGCCGCACAGACATTCGCGCTCTGCAAGAGCTTTGGTTGGTTATGATGCAACAATGCCTATGTGACTGTCGCAGAGCCCGGCTGCCAAATTCGAAATGTCCAGCGATTGAGTCCACACGAAAGCTGCCAGCACTGAAAGCTCTACCTGGTTTTCACTGTCCCTTGGAACTGCATTCGCTGCCGCACAGACATTCGCCGTCTGCAAGATGCTTGGTTGGTTATGATGCAACAATGCTTATGTGACTGTCGCAGAGCCCGGCTGCCAAATTCGAAACGTCCAGCGATTACGCCCACACGAATGCTGCCAGCATGAAAGGTCTACCTGGTTTTCACTGTCCCTTGGAACTGCATTCGCTGCCGCACAGACATTCGCGCTCTTCAAAAGCCTTGGTTGTTTATGATGCAACAATTCCTATGTGACTCTGGCCGAGCCCAGCTGCCAAATTCGAAACGTCCCGCGATTGCGCCCAGACGAAAGCTGCCAGCACTGAAAGCTCTACCTGGTTTTCACTGTCCCTTGGAACTGCATTCACTGCCGCACAGACATTCACGCTATGCAAAAGCTTTGGTTGGTTATGATGCAACAATGCCTATGTGACTCTGGCAGAGCCCGGCTGCCAAATTCGAAACGTCCAGAGATTGCGCCCACACAAAAGCTGCCAGCACTGAAAGGTCTACCTGGTTTTCACTGTCCCTTGGAACTGCATTCGCTGCCGCACAGACATTTGTGCTCTGCAAGACCTTTGGGTGGTTATGATGCAACAATGCCTATGTGACTGTCGCAGAGCCCGGCTGCCAAATTCGAAACGTCCAGCGATTGCGCCCACACGAAAGCTGCCAGCACTGAAAGCTCTACCTGGTTTTCACTGTCCCTTGGAACTGCATTCGCTGCCGCACAGACATTCGTGCTCTGCAAGAGCTTTGGTTGGTTATGATGCAACAATGCCTATGTGACTGTCGCAGAGCCAGGCTGCCAAATTTGAAACGTCCACCGATTGCGCCCACACGAAAGCTGCCAGCACTGAAAGCTCTACCTGGTTTTCACTGTCCCTTGGAACTGCATTCGCTGCCGCACAGATATTTGCGCTCTGCAAGAGCTTTGGTTGGTTATGATGCAACAATGCCTATGTGACTGTCGCAGAGCCCGGCTGCCAAATTCGAAACGTCCCGCGATTGCGCCCACACGAAAGCTGCCAGCACTGAAAGGTCTAACTGGTTTTCACTGTCCTTTGGAACTGCATTCGCTGCCGCACAGACATTCGCGCTCTGCAAATGCCTTGGTTGGTTATGATGCAACAATTCCTATGTGACTGTCGCAGAACCCGGCTGCCAAATTCGAAACGTCCAGCGATTGCGCCCACACGAAAGCTGCCAGCACTGAAAGCTCTACCTGGTTTTCACTGTCCCTTGGAACTGCATTCGCTGCCGCACAGACATTCGCGCTCTGCAAAAGCCTTGGTTGGTTATGATGCAACAATGCCTATGTGACTCTGGCCGAGCCCGGCTGCCGAATTCGAAACGTCCAGCGATTGCGCCCACACGAAAGCTGCCAGCACTGAAAGCTATACCTGGTTTTCACTGTCCCTTGGAACTGCATTCGCTGCCGCACAGACATTTGCGCTCTGCAAGAGCTTTGGTTGGTTATGATGCAACAATGCCTATGTGACTGTCGCAGAGCCCGGCTGCCAAATTCGAAACGTCCAGCGATTGTGCCCACACGAAAGCTGCCAGCACTGAAAGCTCTACCTGGTTTTCACTGTCCCTTGGAACTGCATTCGCTGCCGCACAGACATTCACGCTATGCAAAAGCTTTGGTTGGTTATGATGCAACAATGCCTATGTGACTGTCGCAGAGCCCGGCTGCCAAATTCGAAACGTCCCGCGATTGCGCCCACACGAAAGCTGCCAGCACTGAAAGCTCTACCTGGTTTTCACTGTCCCTTGGAACTGCATTCGCTGCCGCACAGACATTCGCCCTCTGCAAGATGTTTGGTTGGGTATGATGCAACAATGCTTATGTGACTGTCGCAGAGCCCGGCTGCCAAATTCGAAACGTCCACCGATTGCGCCCAGACGAAAGCTGCCAGCACTGAAAGGTCTACCTGGTTTTCACTGTCCCTTGGAACTGCATTCGCTGCCGCACAGACATTCGCGCTCTGGAAAAGCCTTGGTTAGTTATGATGCAACAATGCCTATGTGACTCTGGCAGAGCCCAGCTGCCAAATTCGAAACGTCCCGCGATTGCGCCCACACGAAAGCTGCCAGCACTGAAAGCTCTACCTGGTTTTCACTGTCCCTTGGAACTGCATTCGTTGCCGCACAGACATTCGCGCTCTGCAAAACCTTTGGTTGGTTATGATGCAACAATGCCTATGTGACTGTCGCAGTGCCCGGCTGCCAAATTCGAAACGTCCCGCGATTGCGCCCACACGAAAGCTGCCAGCACTGAAAGCTCTACCTGGTTTTCACTGTCCCTTGGAACTGCATTCGCTGCCGCACAGACATTCACGCTATGCAAGACCTTTGGTTGGTTATGATGCAACAATGCCTATGTGACTGTCGCAGAGCCCGGCTGCCAAATTCGAAACGTCCAGCGATTGCGCCCACACGAAAGCTGCCAGCACTGAAAGCTCTACCTGGTTTTCACTGTCCCTTGGAACTGCATTCGCTGCCGCACAGACATTCGCTCTCTGCAAGAGCTTTGGTTGGTTATGATGCAACAATGCCTATGTGACTGTCGCAGAGCCCGGCTGCCAAATTCGAAACGTCCAGCGATTGCGTCCACACGAAAGCTTCCAGCACTGAAAGCTCTACCTGGTTTTCACTGTCCCTTGGAACTGCAGTCGCTGCCGCACAGACATTCGCGCTCTGCAAATGCCTTGGTTGGTTATGATGCAACAATGCCTATGTGACTGTCGCAGAGCCCGGCTGCCAAATTCGAAACGTCCAGCGATTGCGCCCACACGAAAGCTGCCAGCACTACAAGCTCTACCTGGTTTTCACTGTCCCTTGGAACTGCATTCGCTGCCGCACAGACATTCGCGCTCTGCAAAACCTTTTGTTGGTTATGATGCAACAATGCCTATGTGACTGTCGCAGAGCCCGGCTGCCAAATTCGAAACGTCCAGCGATTGCGCCCACACGAAAGCTGCCAGCACTGAAAGCTCTACCTGGTTTTCACTGTCCCTTGGAACTGCATACGCTGCCGCACAGACATTCGCGCTCTGCAAATGCCTTGGTTGGCTATGATGCAACAATGCCTATGTGACTTTCGAAGAGCCCGGCTGCCAAATTTGAAACGTCCAGCGATAGCGCCCACACGAAAGCTGCCAGCACTGAAAGGTCTACCTGGTTTTCACTGTCCCTTGGAACTGCATTCGCTGCCGCACAGACATTCGCGCTCTGCAAATGCCTTGGTTGGTTATGATGCAACAATTCCTATGTGACTGTCGCAGAGCCCGGCTGCCAAATTCGAAACGTCCCGCGATTGCGCCCACACGAAAGCTGCCAGCACTGAAAGGTCTACCTGGTTTTCACTGTCCCTTGGAACTGCATTCGCTGCCGCACAGACATTCACGCTATGCAAAAGCTTTGGTTGGTTATGATGCAACAATACCTATGTGACTCTGGCCGAGCCCGGCTGCCAAATTCGAAACGTCCAGCGATTGCGCCCACACGAAAGCTGCCAGCACTGAAAGCTCTACCTGGTTTTCACTGTCCCTTGGAACTGCATTCGCTGCCGCACAGACATTCGCGCTCTGCAAATGCCTTGGTTGGTTATGATGCAACAATGCCTATGTGACTGTCGCAGAGCCCGGCTGCCAAATTCGAAACGTCCAGCGATTGCGCCCACACGAAAGCTGCCAGCACTGAAAGCTCTACCTGGTTTTCACTGTCCCTTGGAACTGCATTCGCTGCCGCACAGACATTCGCGCTCTGCAAGAGCTTTGGTTGGTTATGATGCAACAATGCCTATGTGACTGTCGCAGAGCCCGGCTGCCAAATTCGAAATGTCCAGCGATTGAGTCCACACGAAAGCTGCCAGCACTGAAAGCTCTACCTGGTTTTCACTGTCCCTTGGAACTGCATTCGCTGCCGCACAGACATTCGCCCTCTGCAAGATGCTTGGTTGGTTATGATGCAACAATGCTTATGTGACTGTCGCAGAGCCCGGCTGCCAAATTCGAAACGTCCAGCCATTACGCCCACACGAATGCTGCCAGCATGAAAGGTCTACCTGGTTTTCACTGTCCCTTGGAACTGCATTCGCTGCCGCACAGACATTCGCGCTCTTCAAAAGCCTTGGTTGTTTATGATGCAACAATGCCTATGTGACTCTGGCCGAGCCCAGCTGCCAAATTCGAAACGTCCCGCGATTGCGCCCAGACGAAAGCTGCCAGCACCGAAAGGTCTACCTGGTTTTCACTGTCCCTTGGAACTGCATTCGCTGCCGCACAGACATTCACGCTATGTAAAAGCTTTGGTTGGTTATGATGCAACAATGCCTATGTGACTCTGGCCGAGCCCGGCTGCCAAATTCGAAACGTCCACCGATTGCGCCCACACAAAAGCTGCCAGCACTGAAAGCTCTACCTGGTTTTCACTGTCCCTTGGAACTGCTTTCGCTGCCGCACAGACATTTGTGCTCTGCAAGACCTTTGGGTGGTTATGATGCAACAATGCCTATGTGACTGTCGAAGAGCCCGGCTGCCAAATTCGAAACGTCCAGCGATTGCGCCCACACGAAAGCTGCCAGCACTGAAAGCTCTACCTGGTTTTCACTGTCCCTTGGAACTGCATTCGCTGCCGCACAGACAGTCGTTCTCTGCAAGAGCTTTGGTTGGTTATGATGCAACAATGCCTATGTGACTGTCGCAGAGCCCGGCTGCCAAATTCGAAACGTCCACCGATTGCGCCCACACGAAAGCTGCCAGCACTGAAAGCTCTACCTGGTTTTCACTGTCCCTTGGAACTGCATTCGCTGCTGCACCGATATTTGCGCTCTGCAAGAGCTTTGGTTGGTTATGATGCAACAATGCCTATGTGACTGTCGCAGAGCACGGCTGCCAAATTCGAAACGTCCAGCGATTGCGCCCACACGAAAGCTGCCAGCACTGAAAGCTCTACCTGGTTTTCACTGTCCCTTGGAACTGCATTCGCTGCCGCACAGACATTCGCGCTCTGCAAAAGCCTTGGTTGTTTATGATGCAACAATGCCTATGTGACTCTGGCAGAGCCCGGCTGCCAAATTCGAAACGTCCAGCGATTGCGCCCACACGAAAGCTGCCAGCACTGAAAGCTCTACCTGGTTTTCACTGTCCCTTGGAACTGCATTCGCTGCCGCACAGACATTCACGCTATGCAAAAGCTTTGGTTGGTTATGATGCAACAATGCCTATGTGACTGTCGCAGAGCCCGGCTGCCAAATTCGAAACGTCCAGCGATTGCGCCCACACGAAAGCTGCCAGCACTGAAAGCTCTACCTGGTTTTCACTGTCCCTTGGAACTGCATTCGCTGCCGCACAGACATTCGCCCTCTGCAAGATTTTTGGTTGGGTATGATGCAACAATGCCTATGTGACTGTCGCAGAGCCCGGCTGCCAAATTCGAAACGTCCAGCGATTACGCCCACACGAATGCTGCCAGCATGAAAGGTCTACCTGGTTTTCACTGTCCCTTGGAACTGCATTCGCTGCCGCACAGACATTCGCGCTCTGGAAAAGCCTTGGTTAGTTATGATGCAACAATGCCTATGTGACTCTGGCAGAGCCCAGCTGCCAAATTCGAAACGTCCCGCGATTGCGCCCACACGAAAGCTGCCAGCACTGAAAGCTCTACCTGGTTTTCACTGTCCCTTGGAACTGCATTCGCTGCCGCACAGACATTCGCGCTCTGCAAAACCTTTGGTTGGTTATGATGCAACAATGCCTATGTGACTGTCGCAGAGCCTGGCTGCCAAATTCGAAACGTCCAGCGATTGCGCCCACACGAAAGCTGCCAGCACTGAAAGCTCTACCTGGTTTTCACTGTCCCTTGGAACTGCATTCGCTGCCGCACAGACATTCGCGCTCTGCAAGAGCTTTGGTTGGTTATGATGCAACAATGCCTATGTGACTGTCGCAGAGCCCGGCTGCCAAATTCGAAACGTCCAGCGATAGCGCCCACACGAAAGCTGCCAGCACTGAAAGCTCTACCTGGTTTTCACTGTCCCTTGGAACTGCATTCGCTGCCGCACAGACATTCGCTCTCTGCAAGAGCTTTGGTTGGTTATGATGCAACAATGCCTATGTGACTGTCGCAGAGCCCGGCTGCCAAATTCGAAACGTCCCGCGATTGCGCCCACACGAAAGCTGCCAGCACTGAAAGGTCTAACTGGTTTTCACTGTCCCTTGGAACTGCATTCGCTGCCGCACAGACATTCGCGCTCTGCAAATGCCTTGGTTGGTTATGATGCAACAATGCCTATGTGACTGTCGCAGAACCCGGCTGCCAAATTCGAAACGTCCAGCGATTGCGCCCACACGAAAGCTGCCAGCACTGAAAGCTCTACCTGGTTTTCACTGTCCCTTGGAACTGCATTCGCTGCCGCACAGACATTCGCCCTCTGCAAGATGTTTGGTTGGGTATGGTGCAACAATGCTTATGTGACTGTCGCAGAGCCCGGCTGCCAAATTCGAAATGTCCAGCGATTACGCCCACACGAATGCTGCCAGCATGAAAGGTCTACCTGGTTTTCACTGTCCCTTGGAACTGCATTCACTGCCGCACAGACATTCGCGCTCTGGAAAAGCCTTGGTTAGTTATGATGCAACAATGCCTATGTGACTCTGGCAGAGCCCAGCTGCCAAATTCGAAACGTCCCGCGATTGCGCCCACACAAAAGCTGCCAGCACTGAAAGGTCTACCTGGTTTTCACTGTCCCTTGGAACTGCATTCGCTGCCGCACAGACATTCGCGCTCTGCAAGGTGTTTGGTTGGTTATGATGCAACAATGCCTATGTGACTGTCGCAGAGCCCGGCTGCCAAATTCGAAATGTCCAGCGATTGCGCCCACACGAAAGCTGCCAGCACTGAAAGCTCTACCTGGTTTTCACTGTCCCTTGGAACTGCATTCGCTGCCGCACAGACATTCGCCCTCTGCAAGATGTTTGGTTGGGTATGATGCAACAATGCTTATGTGACTGTCGCAGAGCCCGGCTGCCAAATTCGAAACGTCCAGCGATTGCGCCCACACGAAAGCTGCCAGCACTGAAAGCTCTACCTGGTTTTCACTGTCCCTTGGAACTGCATTCGCTGCCGCACAGACATTCGCGCTCTGCAAGGGCTTTGGTTGGTTATGATGCAACAATGCCTATGTGACTGTCGCAGAGCCCAGCTGCCAAATTCAAAACGTCCAGCGATTGCGCCCACACGAAAGCTGCCAGCACTGAAAGCTCTACCTGGTTTTCACTGTCCCTTGGAACTGCATTCGCTGCCGCACAGACATTCGCTCTCTGCAAGATGTTTGGTTGGTTATGATGCAACAATGCCTATGTGACTGTCGCAGAGCCCGGCTGCCAAATTCGAAACGTCCCGCGATTGCGCCCACACGAAAGCTGCCAGCACTGAAAGGTCTAACTGGTTTTCACTGTCCCTTGGAACTGCATTCGCTGCCGCACAGACATTCGCGCTCTGCAAATGCCTTGGTTGGTTATGATGCAACAATGCCTATGTGACTGTCGCAGAACCCGGCTGCCAAATTCGAAACGTCCAGCGATTGCGCCCACACGAAAGCTGCCAGCACTGAAAGCTCTACCTGGTTTTCACTGTCCCTTGGAACTGCATTCGCTGCCGCACAGACATTCGCGCTCTGCAAATGCCTTGGTTGGTTATGATGCAACAATTCCTATGTGACTGTCGCAGAGCCCGGCTGCCAAATTCGAAACGTCCAGAGATTGCGCCCACACGAAAGCTCCCAGCACTGAAAGGTCTACCTGGTTTTTACTGTCCCTTGGAACTGCATTCGCTGCCGCACAGACATTCACGCTCTGCAAAACCTTTTGTTGGTTATGATGCAACAATGCCTATGTGACTGTCGCAGAGCCCGGCTGCCAAATTCGAAACGTCCAGCGATTGCGCCCACACGAAAGCCGCCAGCACTGAAAGCTCTACCTGGTTTTCACTGTCCCTTGGAACTGCATTTGCTGCCGCACAGACATTCGCGCTCTGCAAGACCTTTGGTTGGTTATGATGCAACAATGCCTATGTGACTCTGGCCGAGCCCGGCTGCCAAATTCGAAACATCCCGCGATTGCGCCCACACGAAAGATGCCAGCACTGAAAGGTCTACCTGGTTTTCACTGTCCCTTGGAACTGCATTCGCTGCCGCACAGACATTCACGCTCTGCAAAAGCTTTGGTTGGTTATGATGCAACAATGCCTATGTGACTCTGGCAGAGTCCGGCTGCCAAATTCGAAACGTCCAGCGATTGCGCCCACACGAAAGTTGCCAGCACTGAAAGCTCTACCTGGTTTTCACTGTCCTTTGGAACTGCATTCGCTGCCGCACAGACATTCGCGCTATGCAAGAGCTTTGGTTGGTTATGATGCAACAATGCCTATGTGACTCTGGCAGAGCCCGGCTGCCAAATTTGAAACGTCCAGCGATTGCGCCCATACGAATAATGCAAGCACTGCAAGCTCTACCTGGTTTTCACTGTCCCTTGGAACTGCATTCGCTGCCGCACAGACATTCGCGCTATGCAAAAGCCTTGGTTGGTCATGATGCAACAATGCCTATGTGACTCTGGCAGAGCCCAGCTGCCAAATTCGAAACGTCCCGCGATTGCGCCCACACGAAAGCTGCCAGCACTGAAAGGTCTACCTGGTTTTCACTGTCCCTTGGAATTGCATTCGCTGCTGCACAGACATTCGCGCTCTGCAAAAGCCTTGGTTGGTTATGATGCAACAATGCCTATGTGACTGTCGCAGAGCCCGGCTGCCAAATTCGAAACGTCCAGTGATTGCGCCCACACGAAAGCTCCCAGCACTGAAAGCTCTACCTGGTTTTCACTGTCCCTTGGAACTGCATTCGCTGCCGCACAGACATTCACGCTATGCAAGAGCTTTGGTTGGTTATGATGCAACAATACCTATGTGACTGTCGCAGAGCCCGGCTGCCAAATTCGAAACGTCCAGCGATTGCGTCCACACGAAAGCTTCCAGCACTGAAAGCTCTACCTGGTTTTCACTGTCCCTTGGAACTGCATTCGCTGCCGCACAGACATTCGCGCTCTGCAAATGCCTTGGCTGGTTATGATGCAACAATGCCTATGTGACTGTCGCAGAGCCCGGTTGCCAAATTCGAAACATCCAGAGACTGCGCCCACACGAAAGCTGCCAGCACTGAAAGGTCTACCTGGTTTTCACTGTCCCTTGGAATTGCATTCGCTGCTGCACAGACATTCGCGCTCTGCAAAAGCCTTGGTTGGTTATGATGCAACAATGCCTATGTGACTGTCGCAGAGGCCGGCTGCCAAATTCGAAACGTCCCGCGAATGCGCCCACACGAAAGCTCCCAGCACTGAAAGGTCTACCTGGTTTTCACTGTCCCTTGGAACTGCATTCGCTGCCGCGCAGACATTCACGCTCTGCAAGAGCTTTGGTTGGTTATGATGCAACAATGCCTATGTGACTGTCGCAGAGCCCGGCTGCCAAATTCGAAACGTCCAGCGATTGCGCCCATATGAAAGCTGCCAGCACTGAAAGGTCTACCTGGTTTTCACTGTCCCTTGGAACTGCATTCGCTGCCGCGCAGACATTCGCGCTCTGCAAATGCCTTGGCTGATTATGATGCAACAATACCTATGTGACTCTGGCAGAGCCCGGCTGCCAAATTCGAAACGTCCCGCGATTGCGCCCACACGAAAGCTTCCAGCACTGAAAGCTCTACCTGGTTTTCACTGTCCCTTGGAACTGCATTTGCTGCCGCACAGACATTCGCGCTCTGCAAGACCTTTGGTTGGTTATGATGCAACAATGCCTATATGACTCTGGCCGAGCCCGGCTGCCAAATTCGAAACGTCCAGCGATTGCGCCCAGACGAAAGCTGCCAGCACTGAAAGGTCTACCTGGTTTTCACTGTCCCTTGGAACTGCATTCGCTGCCGCACAGACATTCGCCCTCTGCAAGATGCTTGGTTGGTTATGATGCAACAATGCTTATGTGACTGTTGCAGAGCCCGGCTGCCAAATTCGAAACGTCCAGCGATTACGCCCACACGAATGCTGCCAGCATGAAAGGTCTACCTGGTTTTCACTGTCCCTTGGAACTGCATTCGCTGCCGCACAGACATTCGCGCTCTTCAAAAGCCTTGGTTGTTTATGATGCAACAATGCCTATGTGACTCTGGCCGAGCCCAGCTGCCAAATTCGAAACGTCCCGCGATTGCGCCCAGACGAAAGCTGCCAGCACCGAAAGCTCTACCTGGTTTTCACTGTCCCTTGGAATTGCATTCGCTGCCGCACCGATATTTGCGCTCTGCAAGAGCTTTGGTTGGTTATGATGCAACAATGCCTATGTGACTGTCGCAGAGCCCGGCTGCCAAATTCGAAACGTCCCGCGATTGCGCCCACACGAAAGCTGCCAGCACTGAAAGGTCTAACTGGTTTTCACTGTCCCTTGGAACTGCATTCGCTGCCGCACAGACATTCGCGCTCTGCAAAAGCCTTGGTTGGTTATGATGCAACAATGCCTATGTGACTGTCGCAGAGCCCGGCTGCCAAATTCGAAACGTCCCGCGATTGCGCCCACACGAAAGGTGCCAGCACTGAAAGGTCTAACTGGTTTTCACTGTCCCTTGGAACTGCATTCGCTGCCGCACAGACATTCGCGCTCTGCAAAAGCCTTGGTTGGTTATGATGCAACAATGCCTATGTGACTGTCGCAGAACCCGGCTGCCAAATTTGAAACGTCCAGCGATTGCGCCCACACGAAAGCTGCCAGCACTGAAAGCTCTACCTGGTTTTCACTGTCCCTTGGAACTGCATTCGCTGCCGCACAGACATTCGCGCTCTGCAAAAGCCTTGGTTGTTTATGATGCAACAATGCCTATGTGACTCTGGCAGAGCCCGGCTGCCAAATTCGAAACGTCCAGCGATTGCGCCCACATGAAAGCTGCCAGCACTGAAAGCTATACCTGGTTTTCACTGTCCCTTGGAACTGCATTCGCTGCCGCACAGACATTTGCGCTCTGCAAAAGCCTTGGTTAGTTATGATGCAACAATGCCTATGTGACTGTCGCAGAGCCCGGCTGCCAAATTCGAAACGTCCAGCGATTGCGCCCACACGAAAGCTGCCAGCACTGAAAGCTCTACCTGGTTTTCACTGTCCCTTGGAACTGCATTCACTGCCGCACAGACATTCATGCTATGCAAAAGCTTTGGTTGGTTATGATGCAACAATGCCTATGTGACTGTCGCAGAGCCCGGCTGCCAAATTCGAAAAGTCCAGCGATTGCGCCCACACGAAAGCTACCAGCACTGAAAGCTCTACCTGGTTTTCACTGTCCCTTGGAACTGCATTCGCTGCCGCACAGACATTCGCCCTCTGCAAGATGTTTGGTTGGGTATGATGCAACAATGCTTATGTGACTGTCGCAGAGCCCGGCTGCCAAATTCGAAACGTCCAGCGATTACGCCCAAACGAATGCTGCCAGCATGAAAGGTCTACCTGGTTTTCACTGTCCCTTGGAACTGCATTCGCTGCCGCACAGACATTCGCGCTATGCAAAAGCTTTGGTTGGTTATGATGCAACAATGCCTATGTGACTCTGGCAGAGCCCAGCTGCCAAATTCGAAACGTCCCGCGATTGCGCCCACACGAAAGCTGCCAGCACTGAAAGCTCTACCTGGTTTTCACTGTCCCTGTGAACTGCATTCGCTGCCGCACAGACATTCGCGCTCTGCAAAACCTTTGGTTGGTTATGATGCAACAATGCCTATGTGACTGTCGCAGAGCCTGGCTGCCAAATTCGAAACGTCCAGCGATTGCGCCCACACGAAAGCTGCCAGCACTGAAAGGTCTACCTGGTTTTCACTGTCCCTTGGAACTGCATTCGCTGCCGCACAGACATTTGTGCTCTGCAAGACCTTTGGTTGGTTATGATGCAACAATGCCTATGTGACTGTCGAAGAGCCCGGCTGCCAAATTCGAAATGTTCAGCGATTGCGCCCACACGAAAGCTGCCAGCACTGAAAGCTCTACCTGGTTTTCACTGTCCCTTGGAACTGCATTCGCTGCCGCACAGACATTTGTGCTCTGCAAGAGCTTTGGTTGGTTATGATGCAACAATGCCTATGTGACTCTGGCAGAGCCCGGCTGCCAAATTCGAAACGTCCAGCGATTGCGTCCACACGAAAGCTGCCAGCACTGAAAGCTCTACCTGGTTTTCACTGTCCCTTGGAACTGCATTTGCTGCCGCACAGACATTCGTGCTCTGCAAGAGCTTTGGTTGGTTATGATGCAACAATGCCTATGTGACTGTCGCAGAGCCCGGCTGCCAAATTCGAAACGTCCCGCGATTGCGCCCACACGAAAGCTGCCAGCATGAAAGGTCTACCTGGTTTTCACTGTCCCTTGGAACTGCATTCGCTGCCGCACAGACATTCGCGCTCTGCAAAAGCCTTGGTTAGTTATGATGCAACAATGCCTATGTGACTCTGGCAGAGCCCAGATGCCAAATTCGAAACGTCCCGCGATTGCGCCCACACGAAAGCTTCCAGCACTGAAAGCTCTACCTGGTTTTCACTGTCCCTTGGAACTGCATTCGCTGCCGCACAGACATTCGCGCTCTGCAAAACCTTTGGTTGGTTATGATGCAACAATGCCTATGTGACTGTCGCAGAGCCTGGCTGCCAAATTCGAAACGTCCAGCGATTGCGCCCACACGAAAGCTGCCAGCACTGAAAGCTCTACCTGGTTTTCACTGTCCCTTGGAACTGCATTCGCTGCCGCACAGACATTCGCGCTCTGCAAGAGCTTTGGTTGGGTATGATGCAACAATGCCTATGTGACTGTCGCAGAGCCCGGCTGCCAAATTCGAAACGTCCAGCGATTGCGTCCACACGAAAGCTGCCAGCACTGAAAGCTCTACCTGGTTTTCACTGTCCCTTGGAACTGCATTCGCTGCCGCACAGACATTCGCGCTCTGCAAGATGTTTGGTTGGGTATGGTGCAACAATGCTTATGTGACTGTCGCAGAGCCCGGCTGCCAAATTCGAAATGTCCAGCGATTACGCCCACACGAATGCTGCCAGCATGAAAGGTCTACCTGGTTTTCACTGTCCCTTGGAACTGCATTCGCTGCCGCACAGACATTCGCGCTCTGGAAAAGCCTTGGTTAGTTATGATGCAACAATGCCTATGTGACTCTGGCAGAGCCCAGCTGCCAAATTCGAAACGTCCCGCGATTGCGCCCACACGAAAGCTGCCAGCACTGAAAGCTCTACCTGGTTTTCACTGTCCCTTGGAACTGCATTCGCTGCCGCACAGACATTCGCGCTCTGCAAAACCTTTGGTTGGTTATGATGCAACAATTCCTATGTGACTGTCGCAGAGCCTGGCTGCCAAATTCGAAACGTCCAGCGATTGCGCCCACACGAAAGCTGCCAGCACTGAAAGCTCTACCTGGTTTTCACTGTCCCTTGGAACTGCATTCGCTGCCGCACAGACATTCGCCCTCTGCAAGATGTTTGGTTGGTTATGATGCAACAATGCTTATGTGACTGTCGCAGAGCCCGGCTGCCAAATTCGAAACGTCCAGCGATTGCGCCCACACGAAAGCTGCCAGCACTGAAAGCTCTACCTGGTTTTCACTGTCCCTTGGAACTGCATTCGCTGCCGCACAGACATTCACGCTCTGCAAAACCTTTGGTTGGTTATGATGCAACAATGCCTATGTGACTGTCGCAGAGCCCAGCTGCCAAATTCAAAACGTCCAGCGATTGCGCCCACACGAAAGCTGCCAGCACTGAAAGCTCTACCTGGTTTTCACTGTCCCTTGGAACTGCATTCGCTGCCGCACAGACATTCGCTCTCTGCAAGATGTTTGGTTGGTTATGATGCAACAATGCCTATGTGACTGTCGCAGAGCCCGGCTGCCAAATTCGAAACGTCCCGCGATTGCGCCCACACGAAAGCTGCCAGCACTGAAAGGTCTAACTGGTTTTCACTGTCCCTTGGAACTGCATTCGCTGCCACACAGACATTCGCGCTCTGCAAATGCCTTGGTTGGTTATGATGCAACAATGCCTATGTGACTGTCGCAGAACCCGGCTGCCAAATTCGAAACGTCCAGCGATTGCGCCCACACGAAAGCTGCCAGCACTGAAAGCTCTACCTGGTTTTCACTGTCCCTTGGAACTGCATTCGCTGCCGCACAGACATTCGCGCTCTGCAAATGCCTTGGTTGGCTATGATGCAACAATGCCTGTGTGACTGTGGCAGAGCCCGGTTGCCAAATTCGAAACGTCCAGCGATAGCGCCCACACGAAAGCTGCCAGCACTGAAAGGTCTACCTGGTTTTCACTGTCCCTTGGAACTGCATTCGCTGCCGCACAGACATTCGCGCTCTGCAAATGCCTTGGTTGGTTATGATGCAACAATGCCTATGTGACTGTCGCAGAGCCCGGCTGCCAAATTCGAAACGTCCAGAGATTGCGCCCACACGAAAGCTCCCAGCACTGAAAGGTCTACCTGGTTTTTACTGTCCCTTGGAACTGCATTCGCTGCCGCACAGACATTCACGCTCTGCAAAACCTTTTGTTGGTTATGATGCAACAATGCCTATGTGACTGTCGCAGAGCCCGGCTGCCAAATTTGAAACGTCCAGCGATTGCGCCCACACGAAAGCCGCCAGCACTGAAAGCTCTACCTGGTTTTCACTGTCCCTTGGAACTGCATTTGCTGCCGCACAGACATTCGCGCTCTGCAAGACCTTTGGTTGGTTATGATGCAACAATGCCTATATGACTCTGGCCGAGCCCGGCTGCCAAATTCGAAACATCCCGCGATTGCGCCCACACGAAAGATGCCAGCACTGAAAGGTCTACCTGGTTTTCACTGTCCCTTGGAACTGCATTCGCTGCCGCACAGACATTCACGCTCTGCAAAAGCTTTGGTTGGTTATGACGCAACAATGCCTATGTGACTCTGGCAGAGTCCGGCTGCCAAATTCGAAACGTCCAGCGATTGCGCCCAAACGAAAGCTGCCAGCACTGAAAGCTCTACCTGGTTTTCACTGTCCTTTGGAACTGCATTCGCTGCCGCACAGACATTCGCGCTATGCAAAAGCCTTGGTTGGTTATGATGCAACAATGCCTATGTGACTCTGGCAGAGCCCGGCTGCCAAATTTGAAACGTCCAGCGATTGCGCCCATACGAATAATGCAAGCACTGCAAGCTCTACCTGGTTTTCACTGTCCCTTGGAACTGCATTCGCTGCCGCACAGACATTCGCGCTATGCAAAAGCCTTGGTTGGTCATGATGCAACAATGCCTATGTGACTCTGGCAGAGCCCAGCTGCCAAATTCGAAACGTCCCGCGATTGCGCCCACACGAAATCTGCCAGCACTGAAAGGTCTACCTGGTTTTCACTGTCCCTTGGAATTGCATTCGCTGCTGCACAGACATTCGCGCTCTGCAAAAGCCTTGGTTGGTTATGATGCAACAATGCCTATGTGACTGTCGCAGAGCCCGGCTGCCAAATTCGAAACGTCCCGCGAATGCGCCCACACGAAAGCTCCCAGCACTGAAAGGTCTACCTGGTTTTCACTGTCCCTTGGAACTGCATTCGCTGCCGCGCAGACATTCACGCTCTGCAAGAGCTTTGGTTGGTTATGATGCAACAATGCCTATGTGACTGTCGCAGAGCCCGGCTGCCAAATTCGAAACGTCCAGCGATTGCGCCCATATGAAAGCTGCCAGCACTGAAAGGTCTACCTGGTTTTCACTGTCCCTTGGAACTGCATTCGCTGCCGCGCAGACATTCGCGCTCTGCAAATGCCTTGGCTGATTATGATGCAACAATACCTATGTGACTCTGGCAGAGCCCGGCTGCCAATTTCGAAACGTCCCGCGATTGCGCCCACACGAAAGCTGCCAGCACTGAAAGCTCTACCTGGTTTTCACTGTCCCTTGGAACTGCATTTGCTGCCGCACAGACATTCGCGCTCTGCAAGACCTTTGGTTGGTTATGATGCAACAATGGCTATGTGACTCTGGCCGAGCCCGGCTGCCAAATTCGAAACGTCCCGCGATTGCGCCCAGACGAAAGCTGCCAGCACTGAAAGGTCTACCTGGTTTTCACTGTCCCTTGGAACTGCATTCGCTGCCGCACAGACATTCGCCCTCTGCAAGATGCTTGGTTGGTTATGATGCAACAATGCTTATGTGACTGTCGCAGAGCCCGGCTGCCAAATTCGAAACGTCCAGCGATTACGCCCACACGAATGCTGCCAGCATGAAAGGTCTACCTGGTTTTCACTGTCCCTTGGAACTGCATTCGCTGCCGCACAGACATTCGCGCTCTTCAAAAGCCTTGGTTGTTTATGATGCAACAATGCCTATGTGACTCTGGCCGAGCCCAGCTGCCAAATTCGAAACGTCCCGCGATTGCGCCCAGACGAAAGCTGCCAGCACCGAAAGCTCTACCTGGTTTTCACTGTCCCTTGGAACTGCATTCGCTGCCGCACAGACATTCACGCTATGCAAAAGCTTTGGTTGGTTATGATGCAACAATGCCTATGTGACTCTGGCCGAGCCCGGCTGCCAAATTCGAAACGTCCAGAGATTGCGCCCACACAAAAGCTGCCAGCACTGAAAGGTCTACCTGGTTTTCACTGTCCCTTGGAACTGCATTCGCTGCCGCACAGACATTTGTGCTCTGCAAGACCTTTGGGTGGTTATGATGCAACAATGCCTATGTGACTGTCGAAGAGCCCGGCTGCCAAATTCGAAACGTCCAGCGATTGCGCCCACACGAAAGCTGCCAGCACTGAAAGGTCTACCTGGTTTTCACTGTCCCTTGGAACTGCATTCGCTGCCGCACCGATATTTGCGCTCTGCAAGAGCTTTGGTTGGTTATGATGCAACAATGCCAATGTGACTGTCGCAGAGCCCGGCTGCCAAATCCGAAACGTCCAGCGATTGCGCCCACACGAAAGCTGCCAGCACTGAAAGGTCTAACTGGTTTTCACTGTCCCTTGGAACTGCATTCGCTGCCGCACAGACATTCGCGCTCTGCAAAAGCCTTGGTTGGTTATGATGCAACAATGCCTATGTGACTGTCGCAGAACCCGGCTGCCAAATTCGAAACGTCCAGCGATTGCGCCCACACGAAAGCTGCCAGCACTGAAAGCTCTACCTGGTTTTCACTGTCCCTTGGAACTGCATTCGCTGCCGCACAGACATTCGCGCTCTGCAAAAGCCTTGGTTGTTTATGATGCAACAATGCCTATGTGACTCTGGCAGAGCCAGGCTGCCAAATTCGAAACGTCCAGCGATTGCGCCCACACGAAAGCTGCCAGCACTGAAAGCTCTACCTGGTTTTCACTGTCCCTTGGAACTGCATTCGCTGCCGCACAGACATTTGTGCTCTGCAAAAGCCTTGGTTAGTTATGATGCAACAATGCCTATGTGACTGTCGCAGAGCCCGGCTGCCAAATTCGAAACGTCCAGCGATTGCGCCCACACGAAAGCTGCCAGCACTGAAAGCTCTACCTGGTTTTCACTGTCCCTTGGAACTGCATTCGCTGCCGCACAGACATTCATGCTATGCAAAAGCTTTGGTTGGTTATGATGCAACAATGCCTATGTGACTGTCGCAGAGCCCGGCTGCCAAATTCGAAACGTCCAGCGATTGCGCCCACACGAAAGCTGCCAGCACTGAAAGCTCTACCTGGTTTTCACTGTCCCTTGGAACTGCATTCGCTGCCGCACAGACATTCGCCCTCTGCAAGATATTTGGTTGGGTATGATGCAACAATGCCTATGTGACTGTCGCAGAGCCCGGCTGCCAAATTCGAAACGTCCAGGGATTACGCCCACACGAATGCTGCCAGCATGAAAGGTCTAGCTGGTTTTCACTGTCCCTTGGAACTGCATTCGCTGCCGCACAGACATTCACGCTATGCAAAAGCTTTGGTTGGTTATGATGCAACAATGCCTATGTGACTCTGGCAGAGCCCAGCTGCCAAATTCGAAACGTCCCGCGATTGCGCCCACACGAAAGCTGCCAGCACTGAAAGCTCTACCTGGTTTTCACTGTCCCTTGGAACTGCATTCGCTGCCGCACAGACATTCGCGCTCTGCAAAACCTTTGGTTGGTTATGATGCAACAATGCCTATGTGACTGTCGCAGAGCCTGGCTGCCAAATTCGAAACGTCCAGCGATTGCGCCCACACGAAAGCTGCCAGCACTGAAAGGTCTACCTGGTTTTCACTGTCCCTTGGAACTGCATTCGCTGCCGCACAGACATTTGTGCTCTGCAAGACCTTTGGGTGGTTATGATGCAACAATGCCTATGTGACTGTCGAAGAGCCTGGCTGCCAAATTCGAAATGTTCAGCGATTGCGCCCACACGAAAGCTGCCAGCACTGAAAGCTCTACCTGGTTTTCACTGTCCCTTGGAACTGCATTCGCTGCCGCACAGACATTCGTGCTCTGCAAGAGCTTTGGTTGGTTATGATGCAACAATGCCTATGTGACTGTCGCAGAGCCCGGCTGCCAAATTCGAAACGTCCACCGATTGCGCCCACACGAAAGGTGCCAGCACTGAAAGCTCTACCTGGTTTTCACTGTCCCTTGGAACTGCATTCGCTGCCGCACCGATATTTGCGCTCTGCAAGAGCTTTGGTTGGTTATGATGCAACAATGCCTATGTGACTGTCGCAGAGCCCGGCTGCCAAATTCGAAACGTCCCGCGATTGCGCCCACACGAAAGGTGCCAGCACTGAAAGGTCTAACTGGTTTTCACTGTCCCTTGGAACTGCATTCGCTGCCGCACAGACATTCGCGCTCTGCAAAAGCCTTGGTTGGTTATGATGCAACAATGCCTATGTGACTGTCGCAGAACCCGGCTGCCAAATTCGAAACGTCCAGCGATTGCGCCCACACGAAAGCTGCCAGCACTGAAAGCTCTACCTGGTTTTCACTGTCCCTTGGAACTGCATTCGCTGCCGCACAGACATTCGCGCTCTGCAAAAGCCTTGGTTGTTTATGATGCAACAATGCCTATGTGACTCTGGCAGAGCCCGGCTGCCAAATTCGAAACGTCCAGCGATTGCGCCCACATGAAAGCTGCCAGCACTGAAAGCTATACCTGGTTTTCACTGTCCCTTGGAACTGCATTCGCTGCCGCACAGACATTTGCGCTCTGCAAAAGCCTTGGTTAGTTATGATGCAACAATGCCTATGTGACTGTCGCAGAGCCCGGCTGCCAAATTCGAAACGTCCAGCGATTGCGCCCACACGAAAGCTGCCAGCACTGAAAGCTCTACCTGGTTTTCACTGTCCCTTGGAACTGCATTCACTGCCGCACAGACATTCATGCTATGCAAAAGCTTTGGTTGGTTATGATGCAACAATGCCTATGTGACTGTCGCAGAGCCCGGCTGCCAAATTTGAAACGTCCAGCGATTGCGCCCACACGAAAGCTGCCAGCACTGAAAGCTGTACCTGGTTTTCACTGTCCCTTGGAACTGCATTCGCTGCCGCACAGACATTCGCCGTCTGCAAGATGTTTGGTTGGGTATGATGCAACAATGCTTATGTGACTGTCGCAGAGCCCGGCTGCCAAATTCGAAACGTCCAGCGATTACGCCCAAACGAATGCTGCCAGCATGAAAGGTCTACCTGGTTTTCACTGTCCCTTGGAACTGCATTCGCTGCCGCACAGACATTCGCGCTATGCAAAAGCTTTGGTTGGTTATGATGCAACAATGCCTATGTGACTCTGGCAGAGCCCAGCTGCCAAATTCGAAACGTCCCGCGATTGCGCCCACACGAAAGCTGCCAGCACTGAAAGCTCTACCTGGTTTTCACTGTCCCTGTGAACTGCATTCGCTGCCGCACAGACATTCGCGCTCTGCAAAACGTTTGGTTGGTTATGATGCAACAATGCCTATGTGACTGTCGAAGAGCCCGGCTGCCAAATTCGAAATGTTCAGCGATTGCGCCCACACGAAAGCTGCCAGCACTGAAAGCTCTACCTGGTTTTCACTGTCCCTTGGAACTGCATTCGCTGCCGCACAGACATTCGTGCTCTGCAAGAGCTTTGGTTGGTTATGATGCAACAATGCCTATGTGACTGTCGCAGAGCTCGGCTGCCAAATTCGAAACGTCCAGCGATTGCGCCCACACGAAAGCTGCCAGCACCGAAAGGTCTACCTGGTTTTCACTGTCCCTTGGAACTGCATTCGCTGCCGCACAGACATTCACGCTATGTAAAAGCTTTGGTTGGTTATGATGCAACAATGCCTATGTGACTCTGGCCGAGCCCGGCTGCCAAATTCGAAACGTCCAGAGATTGCGCCCACACAAAAGCTGCCAGCACTGAAAGCTCTACCTGGTTTTCACTGTCCCTTGGAACTGCATTCGCTGCCGCACAGACATTTGTGCTCTGCAAGACCTTTGGGTGGTTATGATGCAACAATGCCTATGTGACTGTCGAAGAGCCCGGCTGCCAAATTCGAAACGTCCAGCGATTGCGCCCACACGAAAGCTGCCAGCACTGAAAGCTCTACCTGGTTTTCACTGTCCCTTGGAACTGCATTCGCTGCCGCACAGACATTCGTGCTCTGCAAGAGCTTTGGTTGGTTATGATGCAACAATGCCTATGTGACTGTCGCAGAGCCCGGCTGCCAAATTCGAAACGTCCACCGATTGCGCCCACACGAAAGCTGCCAGCACTGAAAGCTCTACCTGGTTTTCACTGTCCCTTGGAACTGCATTCGCTGCCGCACCGATATTTGCGCTCTGCAAGAGCTTTGGTTGGTTATGATGCAACAATGCCTATGTGACTGTCGCAGAGCCCGGCTGCCAAATTCGAAACGTCCAGCGATTGCGCCCACACGAAAGCTGCCAGCACTGAAAGCTCTACCTGGTTTTCACTGTCCCTTGGAACTGCATTCGCTGCCGCACAGACATTCGCGCTCTGCAAAAGCCTTGGTTGTTTATGATGCAACAATGCCTATGTGACTCTGGCAGAGCCCGGCTGCCAAATTCGAAACGTCCCGCGATTGCGCCCACACGAAAGCTGCCAGCACTGAAAGCTCTACCTGGTTTTCACTGTCCCTTGGAACTGCATTCGCTGCCGCACAGACATTCACGCTATGCAAAAGCTTTGGTTGGTTATGATGCAACAATGCCTATGTGACTGTCGCAGAGCCCGGCTGCCAAATTCGAAACGTCCAGCGATTGCGCCCACACAAAAGCTGCCAGCACTGAAAGCTCTACCTGGTTTTCACTGTCCCTTGGAACTGCATTCGCTGCCGCACAGACATTCGCCCTCTGCAAGATGTTTGGTTGGGTATGATGCAACAATGCTTATGTGACTGTCGCAGAGCCCGGCTGCCAAATTCGAAACGTCCAGCGATTACGCCCACACGAATGCTGCCAGCATGAAAGGTCTACCTGGTTTTCACTGTCCCTTGGAACTGCATTCGCTGCCGCACAGACATTCGCGCTCTGGAAAAGCCTTGGTTAGTTATGATGCAACAATGCCTATGTGACTCTGGCAGAGCCCAGCTGCCAAATTCGAAACGTCCCGCGATTGCGCCCACACGAAAGCTGCCAGCACTGAAAGCTCTACCTGGTTTTCACTGTCCCTTGGAACTGCATTCGCTGCCGCACAGACATTTGTGCTCTGCAAGACCTTTGGTTGGTTATGATGCAACAATGCCTATGTGACTGTCGAAGAGCCCGGCTGCCAAATTCGAAATGTCCAGCGATTGCGCCCACACGAAAGCTGCCAGCACTGAAAGCTCTACCTGGTTTTCACTGTCCCTTGGAACTGCATTCGCTGCCGCACAGACATTCGTGCTCTGCAAGAGCTTTGGTTGGTTATGATGCAACAATGCCTATGTGACTGTCGCAGAGCCCGGCTGCCAAATTCGAAACGTCCAGCGATAGCGCCCACACGAAAGCTGCCAGCACTGAAAGCTCTACCTGGTTTTCACTGTCCCTTGGAACTGCATTCGCTGCCGCACAGACATTCGCGCTCTGCAAGAGCTTTGGTTGGTTATGATGCAACAATGCCTATGTGACTGTCGCAGAGCCCGGCTGCCAAATTCGAAACGTCCCGCGATTGCGCCCACACGAAAGCTGCCAGCACTGAAAGCTCTACCTGGTTTTCACTGTCCCTTGGAACTGCATTCGCTGCCGCACAGACATTCGCCCTCTGCAAGATGTTTGGTTGGGTATGGTGCAACAATGCTTATGTGACTGTCGCAGAGCCCGGCTGCCAAATTCGAAATGTCCAGCGATTACGCCCACACGAATGCTGCCAGCATGAAAGGTCTACCTGGTTTTCACTGTCCCTTGGAACTGCATTCGCTGCCGCACAGACATTCGCGCTCTGGAAAAGCCTTGGTTAGTTATGATGCAACAATGCCTATGTGACTCTGGCAGAGCCCAGCTGCCAAATTCGAAACGTTCCGCGATTGCGCACACACGAAAGCTGCCAGCACTGAAAGCTCTACCTGGTTTTCACTGTCCCTTGGAACTGCATTCGCTGCCGCACAGACATTCGCGCTCTGCAAAACCTTTGGTTGGTTATGATGCAACAATGCCTATGTGACTGTCGCAGAGCCTGGCTGCCAAATTCGAAACGTCCAGCGATTGCGCCCACACGAAAGCTGCCAGCACTGAAAGCTCTACCTGGTTTTCACTGTCCCTTGGAACTGCATTCGCTGCCGCACCGATATTTGCGCTCTGCAAGAGCTTTGGTTGGTTATGATGCAACAATGCCTATGTGACTGTCGCAGAGCCCGGCTGCCAAATTCGAAACGTCCCGCGATTGCGCCCACACGAAAGGTGCCAGCACTGAAAGGTCTAACTGGTTTTCACTGTCCCTTGGAACTGCATTCGCTGCCGCACAGACATTCGCGCTCTGCAAAAGCCTTGGTTGGTTATGATGCAACAATGCCTATGTGACTGTCGCAGAACCCGGCTGCCAAATTCGAAACGTCCAGCGATTGCGCCCACACGAAAGCTGCCAGCACTGAAAGCTCTACCTGGTTTTCACTGTCCCTTGGAACTGCATTCGCTGCCGCACAGACATTCGCGCTCTGCAAAAGCCTTGGTTGTTTATGATGCAACAATGCCTATGTGACTCTGGCAGAGCCCGGCTGCCAAATTCGAAACGTCCAGCGATTGCGCCCACATGAAAGCTGCCAGCACTGAAAGCTATACCTGGTTTTCACTGTCCCTTGGAACTGCATTCGCTGCCACACAGACATTTGCGCTCTGCAAAAGCCTTGGTTAGTTATGATGCAACAATGCCTATGTGACTGTCGCAGAGCCCGGCTGCCAAATTCGAAACGTCCAGCGATTGCGCCCACACGAAAGCTGCCAGCACTGAAAGCTCTACCTGGTTTTCACTGTCCCTTGGAACTGCATTCACTGCCGCACAGACATTCATGCTATGCAAAAGCTTTGGTTGGTTATGATGCAACAATGCCTATGTGACTGTCGCAGAGCCCGGCTGCCAAATTTGAAACGTCCAGCGATTGCGCCCACACGAAAGCTGCCAGCACTGAAAGCTCTACCTGGTTTTCACTGTCCCTTGGAACTGCATTCGCTGCCGCACAGACATTCGCCGTCTGCAAGATGTTTGGTTGGGTATGATGCAACAATGCTTATGTGACTGTCGCAGAGCCCGGCTGCCAAATTCGAAACGTCCAGCGATTACGCCCAAACGAATGCTGCCAGCATGAAAGGTCTACCTGGTTTTCACTGTCCCTTGGAACTGCATTCGCTGCCGCACAGACATTCGCGCTATGCAAAAGCTTTGGTTGGTTATGATGCAACAATGCCTATGTGACTCTGGCAGAGCCCAGCTGCCAAATTCGAAACGTCCCGCGATTGCGCCCAGACGAAAGCTGCCAGCACTGAAAGCTCTACCTGGTTTTCACTGTCCCTGTGAACTGCATTCGCTGCCGCACAGACATTCGCGCTCTGCAAAACCTTTGGTTGGTTATGATGCAACAATGCCTATGTGACTGTCGCAGAGCCTGGCTGCCAAATTCGAAACGTCCAGCGATTGCGCCCACACGAAAGCTGCCAGCACTGAAAGGTCTACCTGGTTTTCACTGTCCCTTGGAACTGCATTCGCTGCCGCACAGACATTTGCGCTCTGCAAGACCTTTGGTTGGTTATGATGCAACAATGCCTATGTGACTGTCGAAGAGCCCGGCTGCCAAATTCGACATGTTCAGCGATTGCGCCCACACGAAAGCTGCCAGCACTGAAAGCTCTACCTGGTTTTCACTGTCCCTTGGAACTGCATTCGCTGCCGCACAGACATTCGTGCTCTGCAAGAGCTTTGGTTGGTTATGATGCAACAATGCCTATGTGACTGTCGCAGAGCTCGGCTGCCAAATTCGAAACGTCCAGCGATTGCGCCCACACGAAAGCTGCCAGCACTGAAAGCTCTACCTGGTTTTCACTGTCCCTTGGAACTGCATTCGCTGCCGCACAGACATTCGCTCTCTGCAAGATGTTTGGTTGGTTATGATGCAACAATGCCTATGTGACTGTCGCAGAGCCCGGCTGCCAAATTCGAAACGTCCCGCGATTGCGCCCACACGAAAGCTGCCAGCACTGAAAGCTCTACCTGGTTTTCACTGTCCCTTGGAACTGCATTCACTGCCGCACAGACATTCATGCTATGCAAAAGCTTTGGTTGGTTATGATGCAACAATGCCTATGTGACTGTCGCAGAGCCCGGCTGCCAAATTCGAAAAGTCCAGCGATTGCGCCCACACGAAAGCTACCAGCACTGAAAGCTCTACCTGGTTTTCACTGTCCCTTGGAACTGCATTCGCTGCCGCACAGACATTCGCCCTCTGCAAGATGTTTGGTTGGGTATGATGCAACAATGCTTATGTGACTGTCGCAGAGCCCGGCTGCCAAATTCGAAACGTCCAGCGATTACGCCCAAACGAATGCTGCCAGCATGAAAGGTCTACCTGGTTTTCACTGTCCCTTGGAACTGCATTCGCTGCCGCACAGACATTCGCGCTATGCAAAAGCTTTGGTTGGTTATGATGCAACAATGCCTATGTGACTCTGGCAGAGCCCAGCTGCCAAATTCGAAACGTCCCGCGATTGCGCCCACACGAAAGCTGCCAGCACTGAAAGCTCTACCTGGTTTTCACTGTCCCTGTGAACTGCATTCGCTGCCGCACAGACATTCGCGCTCTGCAAAACCTTTGGTTGGTTATGATGCAACAATGCCTATGTGACTGTCGCAGAGCCTGGCTGCCAAATTCGAAACGTCCAGCGATTGCGCCCACACGAAAGCTGCCAGCACTGAAAGCTCTACCTGGTTTTCACTGTCCCTTGGAACTGCATTCGCTGCCGCACAGACATTTGTGCTCTGCAAGACCTTTGGTTGGTTATGATGCAACAATGCCTATGTGACTGTCGAAGAGCCCGGCTGCCAAATTCGAAATGTTCAGCGATTGCGCCCACACAAAAGCTGCCAGCACTGAAAGCTCTACCTGGTTTTCACTGTCCCTTGGAACTGCATTCGCTGCCGCACAGACATTCGCCCTCTGCAAGATGTTTGGTTGGGTATGATGCAACAATGCTTATGTGACTGTCGCAGAGCCCGGCTGCCAAATTCGAAACGTCCAGCGATTACGCCCACACGAATGCTGCCAGCATGAAAGGTCTACCTGGTTTTCACTGTCCCTTGGAACTGCATTCGCTGCCGCACAGACATTCGCGCTCTGGAAAAGCCTTGGTTAGTTATGATGCAACAATGCCTATGTGACTCTGGCAGAGCCCAGCTGCCAAATTCGAAACGTCCCGCGATTGCGCCCACACGAAAGCTGCCAGCACTGAAAGCTCTACCTGGTTTTCACTGTCCCTTGGAACTGCATTCGCTGCCGCACAGACATTTGTGCTCTGCAAGACCTTTGGTTGGTTATGATGCAACAATGCCTATGTGACTGTCGAAGAGCCCGGCTGCCAAATTCGAAATGTCCAGCGATTGCGCCCACACGAAAGCTGCCAGCACTGAAAGCTCTACCTGGTTTTCACTGTCCCTTGGAACTGCATTCGCTGCCGCACAGACATTCGTGCTCTGCAAGAGCTTTGGTTGGTTATGATGCAACAATGCCTATGTGACTGTCGCAGAGCCCGGCTGCCAAATTCGAAACGTCCAGCGATAGCGCCCACACGAAAGCTGCCAGCACTGAAAGCTCTACCTGGTTTTCACTGTCCCTTGGAACTGCATTCGCTGCCGCACAGACATTCGCGCTCTGCAAGAGCTTTGGTTGGTTATGATGCAACAATGCCTATGTGACTGTCGCAGAGCCCGGCTGCCAAATTCGAAACGTCCCGCGATTGCGCCCACACGAAAGCTGCCAGCACTGAAAGCTCTACCTGGTTTTCACTGTCCCTTGGAACTGCATTCGCTGCCGCACAGACATTCGCCCTCTGCAAGATGTTTGGTTGGGTATGGTGCAACAATGCTTATGTGACTGTCGCAGAGCCCGGCTGCCAAATTCGAAATGTCCAGCGATTACGCCCACACGAATGCTGCCAGCATGAAAGGTCTACCTGGTTTTCACTGTCCCTTGGAACTGCATTCGCTGCCGCACAGACATTCGCGCTCTGGAAAAGCCTTGGTTAGTTATGATGCAACAATGCCTATGTGACTCTGGCAGAGCCCAGCTGCCAAATTCGAAACGTCCCGCGATTGCGCACACACGAAAGCTGCCAGCACTGAAAGCTCTACCTGGTTTTCACTGTCCCTTGGAACTGCATTCGCTGCCGCACAGACATTCGCGCTCTGCAAAACCTTTGGTTGGTTATGATGCAACAATGCCTATGTGACTGTCGCAGAGCCTGGCTGCCAAATTCGAAACGTCCAGCGATTGCGCCCACACGAAAGCTGCCAGCACTGAAAGCTCTACCTGGTTTTCACTGTCCCTTGGAACTGCATTCGCTGCCGCACCGATATTTGCGCTCTGCAAGAGCTTTGGTTGGTTATGATGCAACAATGCCTATGTGACTGTCGCAGAGCCCGGCTGCCAAATTCGAAACGTCCCGCGATTGCGCCCACACGAAAGGTGCCAGCACTGAAAGGTCTAACTGGTTTTCACTGTCCCTTGGAACTGCATTCGCTGCCGCACAGACATTCGCGCTCTGCAAAAGCCTTGGTTGGTTATGATGCAACAATGCCTATGTGACTGTCGCAGAACCCGGCTGCCAAATTCGAAACGTCCAGCGATTGCGCCCACACGAAAGCTGCCAGCACTGAAAGCTCTACCTGGTTTTCACTGTCCCTTGGAACTGCATTCGCTGCCGCACAGACATTCGCGCTCTGCAAAAGCCTTGGTTGTTTATGATGCAACAATGCCTATGTGACTCTGGCAGAGCCCGGCTGCCAAATTCGAAACGTCCAGCGATTGCGCCCACATGAAAGCTGCCAGCACTGAAAGCTATACCTGGTTTTCACTGTCCCTTGGAACTGCATTCGCTGCCACACAGACATTTGCGCTCTGCAAAAGCCTTGGTTAGTTATGATGCAACAATGCCTATGTGACTGTCGCAGAGCCCGGCTGCCAAATTCGAAACGTCCAGCGATTGCGCCCACACGAAAGCTGCCAGCACTGAAAGCTCTACCTGGTTTTCACTGTCCCTTGGAACTGCATTCACTGCCGCACAGACATTCATGCTATGCAAAAGCTTTGGTTGGTTATGATGCAACAATGCCTATGTGACTGTCGCAGAGCCCGGCTGCCAAATTTGAAACGTCCAGCGATTGCGCCCACACGAAAGCTGCCAGCACTGAAAGCTCTACCTGGTTTTCACTGTCCCTTGGAACTGCATTCGCTGCCGCACAGACATTCGCCGTCTGCAAGATGTTTGGTTGGGTATGATGCAACAATGCTTATGTGACTGTCGCAGAGCCCGGCTGCCAAATTCGAAACGTCCAGCGATTACGCCCAAACGAATGCTGCCAGCATGAAAGGTCTACCTGGTTTTCACTGTCCCTTGGAACTGCATTCGCTGCCGCACAGACATTCGCGCTATGCAAAAGCTTTGGTTGGTTATGATGCAACAATGCCTATGTGACTCTGGCAGAGCCCAGCTGCCAAATTCGAAACGTCCCGCGATTGCGCCCAGACGAAAGCTGCCAGCACTGAAAGCTCTACCTGGTTTTCACTGTCCCTGTGAACTGCATTCGCTGCCGCACAGACATTCGCGCTCTGCAAAACCTTTGGTTGGTTATGATGCAACAATGCCTATGTGACTGTCGCAGAGCCTGGCTGCCAAATTCGAAACGTCCAGCGATTGCGCCCACACGAAAGCTGCCAGCACTGAAAGGTCTACCTGGTTTTCACTGTCCCTTGGAACTGCATTCGCTGCCGCACAGACATTTGCGCTCTGCAAGACCTTTGGTTGGTTATGATGCAACAATGCCTATGTGACTGTCGAAGAGCCCGGCTGCCAAATTCGAAATGTTCAGCGATTGCGTCCACACGAAAGCTGCCAGCACTGAAAGCTCTACCTGGTTTTCACTGTCCCTTGGAACTGCATTCGCTGCCGCACAGACATTCGTGCTCTGCAAGAGCTTTGGTTGGTTATGATGCAACAATGCCTATGTGACTGTCGCAGAGCTCGGCTGCCAAATTCGAAACGTCCAGCGATTGCGCCCACACGAAAGCTGCCAGCACTGAAAGCTCTACCTGGTTTTCACTGTCCCTTGGAACTGCATTCGCTGCCGCACAGACATTCGCTCTCTGCAAGATGTTTGGTTGGTTATGATGCAACAATGCCTATGTGACTGTCGCAGAGCCCGGCTGCCAAATTCGAAACGTCCCGCGATTGCGCCCACACGAAAGCTGCCAGCACTGAAAGCTCTACCTGGTTTTCACTGTCCCTTGGAACTGCATTCACTGCCGCACAGACATTCATGCTATGCAAAAGCTTTGGTTGGTTATGATGCATCAATGCCTATGTGACTGTCGCAGAGCCCGGCTGCCAAATTCGAAAAGTCCAGCGATTGCGCCCACACGAAAGCTACCAGCACTGAAAGCTCTACCTGGTTTTCACTGTCCCTTGGAACTGCATTCGCTGCCGCACAGACATTCGCCCTCTGCAAGATGTTTGGTTGGGTATGATGCAACAATGCTTATGTGACTGTCGCAGAGCCCGGCTGCCAAATTCGAAACGTCCAGCGATTACGCCCAAACGAATGCTGCCAGCATGAAAGGTCTACCTGGTTTTCACTGTCCCTTGGAACTGCATTCGCTGCCGCACAGACATTCGCGCTATGCAAAAGCTTTGGTTGGTTATGATGCAACAATGCCTATGTGACTCTGGCAGAGCCCAGCTGCCAAATTCGAAACGTCCCGCGATTGCGCCCACACGAAAGCTGCCAGCACTGAAAGCTCTACCTGGTTTTCACTGTCCCTGTGAACTGCATTCGCTGCCGCACAGACATTCGCGCTCTGCAAAACCTTTGGTTGGTTATGATGCAACAATGCCTATGTGACTGTCGCAGAGCCTGGCTGCCAAATTCGAAACGTCCAGCGATTGCGCCCACACGAAAGCTGCCAGCACTGAAAGGTCTACCTGGTTTTCACTGTCCCTTGGAACTGCATTCGCTGCCGCACAGACATTTGTGCTCTGCAAGACCTTTGGTTGGTTATGATGCAACAATGCCTATGTGACTGTCGAAGAGCCCGGCTGCCAAATTCGAAATGTTCAGCGATTGCGCCCACACGAAAGCTGCCAGCACTGAAAGCTCTACCTGGTTTTCACTGTCCCTTGGAACTGCATTCGCTGCCGCACAGACATTCATGCTCTGCAAGATGTTTGGTTGGTTATGATGCAACAATGCCTATGTGACTGTGGCAGAGCCCGGCTGCCAAATTCGAAACGTCCCGCGATTGCGCCCACACGAAAGCTGCCAGCACTGAAAGGTCTAACTGGTTTTCACTGTCCCTTGGAACTGCATTCGCTGCCGCACAGACATTCGCGCTCTGCAAATGCCTTGGTTGGTTATGATGCAACAATGCCTATGTGACTGTCGCAGAACCCGGCTGCCAAATTCGAAACGTCCAGCGATTGCGCCCACACGAAAGCTGCCAGCACTGAAAGCTCTACCTGGTTTTCACTGTCCCTTGGAACTGCATTCGCTGCCGCACAGACATTCGCCCTCTGCAAGATGTTTGGTTGGGTATGGTGCAACAATTCTTATGTGACTGTCGCAGAGCCCGGCTGCCAAATTCGAAACGTCCAGCGATTACGCCCACACGAATGCTGCCAGCATGAAAGGTCTACCTGGTTTTCACTGTCCCTTGGAACTGCATTCGCTGCCGCACAGACATTCGCGCTCTGCAAAAGCCTTGGTTAGTTATGATGCAACAATGCCTATGTGACTCTGGCAGAGCCCAGCTGCCAAATTCGAAACGTCCCGCGATTGCGCCCACACGAAAGCTGCCAGCACTGAAAGCTCTACCTGGTTTTCACTGTCCCTTGGAACTGCATTCGCTGCCGCACAGACATTCGCGCTCTGCAAAACCTTTGGTTGGTTATGATGCAACAATGCCTATGTGACTTTCGCAGAGTCTGGCTGCCAAATTCGAAACGTCCAGCGATTGCGCCCACACGAAAGCTGCCAGCACTGAAAGCTCTACCTGGTTTTCACTGTCCCTTGGAACTGCATTCGCTGCCGCACAGACATTTGTGCTCTGCAAGACCTTTGGTTGGTTATGATGCAACAATGCCTATGTGACTCTGGCAGAGCCCGGCTGCCAAATTCGAAACGTCCAGCGATTGCGTCCACACGAAAGCTGCCAGCACTGAAAGCTCTACCTGGTTTTCACTGTCCCTTGGAACTGCATTTGCTGCCGCACAGACATTCGTGCTCTGCAAGAGCTTTGGTTGGTTATGATGCAACAATGCCTATGTGACTGTCGCAGAGCCCGGCTGCCAAATTCGAAACGTCCCGCGATTGCGCCCACACGAAAGCTGCCAGCATGAAAGGTCTACCTGGTTTTCACTGTCCCTTGGAACTGCATTCGCTGCCGCACAGACATTCGCGCTCTGCAAAAGCCTTGGTTAGTTATGATGCAACAATGCCTATGTGACTCTGGCAGAGCCCAGATGCCAAATTCGAAACGTCCCGCGATTGCGCCCACACGAAAGCTTCCAGCACTGAAAGCTCTACCTGGTTTTCACTGTCCCTTGGAACTGCATTCGCTGCCGCACAGACATTCGCGCTCTGCAAAACCTTTGGTTGGTTATGATGCAACAATGCCTATGTGACTGTCGCAGAGCCTGGCTGCCAAATTCGAAACGTCCAGCGATTGCGCCCACACGAAAGCTGCCAGCACTGAAAGCTCTACCTGGTTTTCACTGTCCCTTGGAACTGCATTCGCTGCCGCACAGACATTCGCGCTCTGCAAGAGCTTTGGTTGGGTATGATGCAACAATGCCTATGTGACTGTCGCAGAGCCCGGCTGCCAAATTCGAAACGTCCAGCGATTGCGTCCACACGAAAGCTGCCAGCACTGAAAGCTCTACCTGGTTTTCACTGTCCCTTGGAACTGCATTCGCTGCCGCACAGACATTCGCGCTCTGCAAGATGTTTGGTTGGGTATGATGCAACAATGCCTGTGTGACTGTGGCAGAGCCCGGTTGCCAAATTCGAAACGTCCAGCGATAGCGCCCACACGAAAGCTGCCAGCACTGAAAGCTCTACCTGGTTTTCACTGTCCCTTGGAACTGCATTCGCTGCCGCACAGACATTCGCGCTCTGCAAGAGCTTTGGTTGGTTATGATGCAACAATGCCTATGTGACTGTCGCAGAGCCCGGCTGCCAAATTCGAAATGTCCAGCGATTGAGTCCACACGAAAGCTGCCAGCACTGAAAGCTCTACCTGGTTTTCACTGTCCCTTGGAACTGCATTCGCTGCCGCACAGACATTCGCCCTCTGCAAGATGCTTGGTTGGTTATGATGCAACAATGCTTATGTGACTGTCGCAGAGCCCGGCTGCCAAATTCGAAACGTCCAGCGATTATGCCCACACGAATGCTGCCAGCATGAAAGGTCTACCTGGTTTTCACTGTCCCTTGGAACTGCATTCGCTGCCGCACAGACATTCGCGCTCTTCAAAAGCCTTGGTTGTTTATGATGCAACAATGCCTATGTGACTCTGGCCGAGCCCAGCTGCCAAATTCGAAACGTCCCGCGATTGCGCCCAGACGAAAGCTGCCAGCACCGAAAGGTCTACCTGGTTTTCACTGTCCCTTGGAACTGCATTCGCTGCCGCACAGACATTCACGCTATGTAAAAGCTTTGGTTGGTTATGATGCAACAATGCCTATGTGACTCTGGCCGAGCCCGGCTGCCAAATTCGAAACATCCAGAGATTGCGCCCACACAAAAGCTGCCAGCACTGAAAGCTCTACCTGGTTTTCACTGTCCCTTGGAACTGCATTCGCTGCCGCACAGACATTTGTGCTCTGCAAGACCTTTGGGTGGTTATGATGCAACAATGCCTATGTGACTGTCGAAGAGCCCGGCTGCCAAATTCGAAACGTCCAGCGATTGCGCCCACACGAAAGCTGCCAGCACTGAAAGCTCTACCTGGTTTTCACTGTCCCTTGGAACTGCATTCGCTGCCACACAGACATTTGCGCTCTGCAAAAGCTTTGGTTGGTTATGATGCAACAATGCCTATGTGACTGTCGCAGAGCCCGGCTGCCAAATTTGAAACGTCCAGCGATTGCGCCCACACGAAAGCTGCCAGCACTGAAAGCTCTACCTGGTTTTCACTGTCCCTTGGAACTGCATTCGCTGCCGCACAGACATTCGCCGTCTGCAAGATGTTTGGTTGGGTATGATGCAACAATGCTTATGTGACTGTCGCAGAGCCCGGCTGCCAAATTCGAAACGTCCAGCGATTACGCCCAAACGAATGCTGCCAGCATGAAAGGTCTACCTGGTTTTCACTGTCCCTTGGAACTGCATTCGCTGCCGCACAGACATTCGCGCTATGCAAAAGCTTTGGTTGGTTATGATGCAACAATGCCTATGTGACTCTGGCAGAGCCCAGCTGCCAAATTCGAAACGTCCCGCGATTGCGCCCAGACGAAAGCTGCCAGCACTGAAAGCTCTACCTGGTTTTCACTGTCCCTGTGAACTGCATTCGCTGCCGCACAGACATTCGCGCTCTGCAAAACCTTTGGTTGGTTATGATGCAACAATGCCTATGTGACTGTCGCAGAGCCTGGCTGCCAAATTCGAAACGTCCAGCGATTGCGCCCACACGAAAGCTGCCAGCACTGAAAGGTCTACCTGGTTTTCACTGTCCCTTGGAACTGCATTCGCTGCCGCACAGACATTTGCGCTCTGCAAGACCTTTGGTTGGTTATGATGCAACAATGCCTATGTGACTGTCGAAGAGCCCGGCTGCCAAATTCGAAATGTTCAGCGATTGCGTCCACACGAAAGCTGCCAGCACTGAAAGCTCTACCTGGTTTTCACTGTCCCTTGGAACTGCATTCGCTGCCGCACAGACATTCGTGCTCTGCAAGAGCTTTGGTTGGTTATGATGCAACAATGCCTATGTGACTGTCGCAGAGCTCGGCTGCCAAATTCGAAACGTCCAGCGATTGCGCCCACACGAAAGCTGCCAGCACTGAAAGCTCTACCTGGTTTTCACTGTCCCTTGGAACTGCATTCGCTGCCGCACAGACATTCGCTCTCTGCAAGATGTTTGGTTGGTTATGATGCAACAATGCCTATGTGACTGTCGCAGAGCCCGGCTGCCAAATTCGAAACGTCCCGCGATTGCGCCCACACGAAAGCTGCCAGCACTGAAAGCTCTACCTGGTTTTCACTGTCCCTTGGAACTGCATTCACTGCCGCACAGACATTCATGCTATGCAAAAGCTTTGGTTGGTTATGATGCATCAATGCCTATGTGACTGTCGCAGAGCCCGGCTGCCAAATTCGAAAAGTCCAGCGATTGCGCCCACACGAAAGCTACCAGCACTGAAAGCTCTACCTGGTTTTCACTGTCCCTTGGAACTGCATTCGCTGCCGCACAGACATTCGCCCTCTGCAAGATGTTTGGTTGGGTATGATGCAACAATGCTTATGTGACTGTCGCAGAGCCCGGCTGCCAAATTCGAAACGTCCAGCGATTACGCCCAAACGAATGCTGCCAGCATGAAAGGTCTACCTGGTTTTCACTGTCCCTTGGAACTGCATTCGCTGCCGCACAGACATTCGCGCTATGCAAAAGCTTTGGTTGGTTATGATGCAACAATGCCTATGTGACTCTGGCAGAGCCCAGCTGCCAAATTCGAAACGTCCCGCGATTGCGCCCACACGAAAGCTGCCAGCACTGAAAGCTCTACCTGGTTTTCACTGTCCCTGTGAACTGCATTCGCTGCCGCACAGACATTCGCGCTCTGCAAAACCTTTGGTTGGTTATGATGCAACAATGCCTATGTGACTGTCGCAGAGCCTGGCTGCCAAATTCGAAACGTCCAGCGATTGCGCCCACACGAAAGCTGCCAGCACTGAAAGGTCTACCTGGTTTTCACTGTCCCTTGGAACTGCATTCGCTGCCGCACAGACATTTGTGCTCTGCAAGACCTTTGGTTGGTTATGATGCAACAATGCCTATGTGACTGTCGAAGAGCCCGGCTGCCAAATTCGAAATGTTCAGCGATTGCGCCCACACGAAAGCTGCCAGCACTGAAAGCTCTACCTGGTTTTCACTGTCCCTTGGAACTGCATTCGCTGCCGCACAGACATTCATGCTCTGCAAGATGTTTGGTTGGTTATGATGCAACAATGCCTATGTGACTGTGGCAGAGCCCGGCTGCCAAATTCGAAACGTCCCGCGATTGCGCCCACACGAAAGCTGCCAGCACTGAAAGGTCTAACTGGTTTTCACTGTCCCTTGGAACTGCATTCGCTGCCGCACAGACATTCGCGCTCTGCAAATGCCTTGGTTGGTTATGATGCAACAATGCCTATGTGACTGTCGCAGAACCCGGCTGCCAAATTCGAAACGTCCAGCGATTGCGCCCACACGAAAGCTGCCAGCACTGAAAGCTCTACCTGGTTTTCACTGTCCCTTGGAACTGCATTCGCTGCCGCACAGACATTCGCCCTCTGCAAGATGTTTGGTTGGGTATGGTGCAACAATTCTTATGTGACTGTCGCAGAGCCCGGCTGCCAAATTCGAAACGTCCAGCGATTACGCCCACACGAATGCTGCCAGCATGAAAGGTCTACCTGGTTTTCACTGTCCCTTGGAACTGCATTCGCTGCCGCACAGACATTCGCGCTCTGCAAAAGCCTTGGTTAGTTATGATGCAACAATGCCTATGTGACTCTGGCAGAGCCCAGCTGCCAAATTCGAAACGTCCCGCGATTGCGCCCACACGAAAGCTGCCAGCACTGAAAGCTCTACCTGGTTTTCACTGTCCCTTGGAACTGCATTCGCTGCCGCACAGACATTCGCGCTCTGCAAAACCTTTGGTTGGTTATGATGCAACAATGCCTATGTGACTTTCGCAGAGTCTGGCTGCCAAATTCGAAACGTCCAGCGATTGCGCCCACACGAAAGCTGCCAGCACTGAAAGCTCTACCTGGTTTTCACTGTCCCTTGGAACTGCATTCGCTGTCGCACAGACATTTGTGCTCTGCAAGACCTTTGGTTGGTTATGATGCAACAATGCCTATGTGACTCTGGCAGAGCCCGGCTGCCAAATTCGAAACGTCCAGCGATTGCGTCCACACGAAAGCTGCCAGCACTGAAAGCTCTACCTGGTTTTCACTGTCCCTTGGAACTGCATTTGCTGCCGCACAGACATTCGTGCTCTGCAAGAGCTTTGGTTGGTTATGATGCAACAATGCCTATGTGACTGTCGCAGAGCCCGGCTGCCAAATTCGAAACGTCCCGCGATTGCGCCCACACGAAAGCTGCCAGCATGAAAGGTCTACCTGGTTTTCACTGTCCCTTGGAACTGCATTCGCTGCCGCACAGACATTCGCGCTCTGCAAAAGCCTTGGTTAGTTATGATGCAACAATGCCTATGTGACTCTGGCAGAGCCCAGATGCCAAATTCGAAACGTCCCGCGATTGCGCCCACACGAAAGCTTCCAGCACTGAAAGCTCTACCTGGTTTTCACTGTCCCTTGGAACTGCATTCGCTGCCGCACAGACATTCGCGCTCTGCAAAACCTTTGGTTGGTTATGATGCAACAATGCCTATGTGACTGTCGCAGAGCCTGGCTGCCAAATTCGAAACGTCCAGCGATTGCGCCCACACGAAAGCTGCCAGCACTGAAAGCTCTACCTGGTTTTCACTGTCCCTTGGAACTGCATTCGCTGCCGCACAGACATTCGCGCTCTGCAAGAGCTTTGGTTGGGTATGATGCAACAATGCCTATGTGACTGTCGCAGAGCCCGGCTGCCAAATTCGAAACGTCCAGCGATTGCGTCCACACGAAAGCTGCCAGCACTGAAAGCTCTACCTGGTTTTCACTGTCCCTTGGAACTGCATTCGCTGCCGCACAGACATTCGCGCTCTGCAAGATGTTTGGTTGGGTATGATGCAACAATGCCTGTGTGACTGTGGCAGAGCCCGGTTGCCAAATTCGAAACGTCCAGCGATAGCGCCCACACGAAAGCTGCCAGCACTGAAAGCTCTACCTGGTTTTCACTGTCCCTTGGAACTGCATTCGCTGCCGCACAGACATTCGCGCTCTGCAAGAGCTTTGGTTGGTTATGATGCAACAATGCCTATGTGACTGTCGCAGAGCCCGGCTGCCAAATTCGAAATGTCCAGCGATTGAGTCCACACGAAAGCTGCCAGCACTGAAAGCTCTACCTGGTTTTCACTGTCCCTTGGAACTGCATTCGCTGCCGCACAGACATTCGCCCTCTGCAAGATGCTTGGTTGGTTATGATGCAACAATGCTTATGTGACTGTCGCAGAGCCCGGCTGCCAAATTCGAAACGTCCAGCGATTATGCCCACACGAATGCTGCCAGCATGAAAGGTCTACCTGGTTTTCACTGTCCCTTGGAACTGCATTCGCTGCCGCACAGACATTCGCGCTCTTCAAAAGCCTTGGTTGTTTATGATGCAACAATGCCTATGTGACTCTGGCCGAGCCCAGCTGCCAAATTCGAAACGTCCCGCGATTGCGCCCAGACGAAAGCTGCCAGCACCGAAAGGTCTACCTGGTTTTCACTGTCCCTTGGAACTGCATTCGCTGCCGCACAGACATTCACGCTATGTAAAAGCTTTGGTTGGTTATGATGCAACAATGCCTATGTGACTCTGGCCGAGCCCGGCTGCCAAATTCGAAACATCCAGAGATTGCGCCCACACAAAAGCTGCCAGCACTGAAAGCTCTACCTGGTTTTCACTGTCCCTTGGAACTGCATTCGCTGCCGCACAGACATTTGTGCTCTGCAAGACCTTTGGGTGGTTATGATGCAACAATGCCTATGTGACTGTCGAAGAGCCCGGCTGCCAAATTCGAAACGTCCAGCGATTGCGCCCACACGAAAGCTGCCAGCACTGAAAGCTCTACCTGGTTTTCACTGTCCCTTGGAACTGCATTCGCTGCCACACAGACATTTGCGCTCTGCAAAAGCTTTGGTTGGTTATGATGCAACAATGCCTATGTGACTGTCGCAGAGCCCGGCTGCCAAATTTGAAACGTCCAGCGATTGCGCCCACACGAAAGCTGCCAGCACTGAAAGCTCTACCTGGTTTTCACTGTCCCTTGGAACTGCATTCGCTGCCGCACAGACATTCGCCGTCTGCAAGATGTTTGGTTGGGTATGATGCAACAATGCTTATGTGACTGTCGCAGAGCCCGGCTGCCAAATTCGAAACGTCCAGCGATTACGCCCAAACGAATGCTGCCAGCATGAAAGGTCTACCTGGTTTTCACTGTCCCTTGGAACTGCATTCGCTGCCGCACAGACATTCGCGCTATGCAAAAGCTTTGGTTGGTTATGATGCAACAATGCCTATGTGACTCTGGCAGAGCCCAGCTGCCAAATTCGAAACGTCCCGCGATTGCGCCCAGACGAAAGCTGCCAGCACTGAAAGCTCTACCTGGTTTTCACTGTCCCTGTGAACTGCATTCGCTGCCGCACAGACATTCGCGCTCTGCAAAACCTTTGGTTGGTTATGATGCAACAATGCCTATGTGACTGTCGCAGAGCCTGGCTGCCAAATTCGAAACGTCCAGCGATTGCGCCCACACGAAAGCTGCCAGCACTGAAAGGTCTACCTGGTTTTCACTGTCCCTTGGAACTGCATTCGCTGCCGCACAGACATTTGCGCTCTGCAAGACCTTTGGTTGGTTATGATGCAACAATGCCTATGTGACTGTCGAAGAGCCCGGCTGCCAAATTCGAAATGTTCAGCGATTGCGTCCACACGAAAGCTGCCAGCACTGAAAGCTCTACCTGGTTTTCACTGTCCCTTGGAACTGCATTCGCTGCCGCACAGACATTCGTGCTCTGCAAGAGCTTTGGTTGGTTATGATGCAACAATGCCTATGTGACTGTCGCAGAGCTCGGCTGCCAAATTCGAAACGTCCAGCGATTGCGCCCACACGAAAGCTGCCAGCACTGAAAGCTCTACCTGGTTTTCACTGTCCCTTGGAACTGCATTCGCTGCCGCACAGACATTCGCTCTCTGCAAGATGTTTGGTTGGTTATGATGCAACAATGCCTATGTGACTGTCGCAGAGCCCGGCTGCCAAATTCGAAACGTCCCGCGATTGCGCCCACACGAAAGCTGCCAGCACTGAAAGCTCTACCTGGTTTTCACTGTCCCTTGGAACTGCATTCACTGCCGCACAGACATTCATGCTATGCAAAAGCTTTGGTTGGTTATGATGCATCAATGCCTATGTGACTGTCGCAGAGCCCGGCTGCCAAATTCGAAAAGTCCAGCGATTGCGCCCACACGAAAGCTACCAGCACTGAAAGCTCTACCTGGTTTTCACTGTCCCTTGGAACTGCATTCGCTGCCGCACAGACATTCGCCCTCTGCAAGATGTTTGGTTGGGTATGATGCAACAATGCTTATGTGACTGTCGCAGAGCCCGGCTGCCAAATTCGAAACGTCCAGCGATTACGCCCAAACGAATGCTGCCAGCATGAAAGGTCTACCTGGTTTTCACTGTCCCTTGGAACTGCATTCGCTGCCGCACAGACATTCGCGCTATGCAAAAGCTTTGGTTGGTTATGATGCAACAATGCCTATGTGACTCTGGCAGAGCCCAGCTGCCAAATTCGAAACGTCCCGCGATTGCGCCCACACGAAAGCTGCCAGCACTGAAAGCTCTACCTGGTTTTCACTGTCCCTGTGAACTGCATTCGCTGCCGCACAGACATTCGCGCTCTGCAAAACCTTTGGTTGGTTATGATGCAACAATGCCTATGTGACTGTCGCAGAGCCTGGCTGCCAAATTCGAAACGTCCAGCGATTGCGCCCACACGAAAGCTGCCAGCACTGAAAGGTCTACCTGGTTTTCACTGTCCCTTGGAACTGCATTCGCTGCCGCACAGACATTTGTGCTCTGCAAGACCTTTGGTTGGTTATGATGCAACAATGCCTATGTGACTGTCGAAGAGCCCGGCTGCCAAATTCGAAATGTTCAGCGATTGCGCCCACACGAAAGCTGCCAGCACTGAAAGCTCTACCTGGTTTTCACTGTCCCTTGGAACTGCATTCGCTGCCGCACAGACATTCATGCTCTGCAAGATGTTTGGTTGGTTATGATGCAACAATGCCTATGTGACTGTGGCAGAGCCCGGCTGCCAAATTCGAAACGTCCCGCGATTGCGCCCACACGAAAGCTGCCAGCACTGAAAGGTCTAACTGGTTTTCACTGTCCCTTGGAACTGCATTCGCTGCCGCACAGACATTCGCGCTCTGCAAATGCCTTGGTTGGTTATGATGCAACAATGCCTATGTGACTGTCGCAGAACCCGGCTGCCAAATTCGAAACGTCCAGCGATTGCGCCCACACGAAAGCTGCCAGCACTGAAAGCTCTACCTGGTTTTCACTGTCCCTTGGAACTGCATTCGCTGCCGCACAGACATTCGCCCTCTGCAAGATGTTTGGTTGGGTATGGTGCAACAATTCTTATGTGACTGTCGCAGAGCCCGGCTGCCAAATTCGAAACGTCCAGCGATTACGCCCACACGAATGCTGCCAGCATGAAAGGTCTACCTGGTTTTCACTGTCCCTTGGAACTGCATTCGCTGCCGCACAGACATTCGCGCTCTGCAAAAGCCTTGGTTAGTTATGATGCAACAATGCCTATGTGACTCTGGCAGAGCCCAGCTGCCAAATTCGAAACGTCCCGCGATTGCGCCCACACGAAAGCTGCCAGCACTGAAAGCTCTACCTGGTTTTCACTGTCCCTTGGAACTGCATTCGCTGCCGCACAGACATTCGCGCTCTGCAAAACCTTTGGTTGGTTATGATGCAACAATGCCTATGTGACTTTCGCAGAGTCTGGCTGCCAAATTCGAAACGTCCAGCGATTGCGCCCACACGAAAGCTGCCAGCACTGAAAGCTCTACCTGGTTTTCACTGTCCCTTGGAACTGCATTCGCTGTCGCACAGACATTTGTGCTCTGCAAGACCTTTGGTTGGTTATGATGCAACAATGCCTATGTGACTCTGGCAGAGCCCGGCTGCCAAATTCGAAACGTCCAGCGATTGCGTCCACACGAAAGCTGCCAGCACTGAAAGCTCTACCTGGTTTTCACTGTCCCTTGGAACTGCATTTGCTGCCGCACAGACATTCGTGCTCTGCAAGAGCTTTGGTTGGTTATGATGCAACAATGCCTATGTGACTGTCGCAGAGCCCGGCTGCCAAATTCGAAACGTCCCGCGATTGCGCCCACACGAAAGCTGCCAGCATGAAAGGTCTACCTGGTTTTCACTGTCCCTTGGAACTGCATTCGCTGCCGCACAGACATTCGCGCTCTGCAAAAGCCTTGGTTAGTTATGATGCAACAATGCCTATGTGACTCTGGCAGAGCCCAGATGCCAAATTCGAAACGTCCCGCGATTGCGCCCACACGAAAGCTTCCAGCACTGAAAGCTCTACCTGGTTTTCACTGTCCCTTGGAACTGCATTCGCTGCCGCACAGACATTCGCGCTCTGCAAAACCTTTGGTTGGTTATGATGCAACAATGCCTATGTGACTGTCGCAGAGCCTGGCTGCCAAATTCGAAACGTCCAGCGATTGCGCCCACACGAAAGCTGCCAGCACTGAAAGCTCTACCTGGTTTTCACTGTCCCTTGGAACTGCATTCGCTGCCGCACAGACATTCGCGCTCTGCAAGAGCTTTGGTTGGGTATGATGCAACAATGCCTATGTGACTGTCGCAGAGCCCGGCTGCCAAATTCGAAACGTCCAGCGATTGCGTCCACACGAAAGCTGCCAGCACTGAAAGCTCTACCTGGTTTTCACTGTCCCTTGGAACTGCATTCGCTGCCGCACAGACATTCGCGCTCTGCAAGATGTTTGGTTGGGTATGATGCAACAATGCCTGTGTGACTGTGGCAGAGCCCGGTTGCCAAATTCGAAACGTCCAGCGATAGCGCCCACACGAAAGCTGCCAGCACTGAAAGCTCTACCTGGTTTTCACTGTCCCTTGGAACTGCATTCGCTGCCGCACAGACATTCGCGCTCTGCAAGAGCTTTGGTTGGTTATGATGCAACAATGCCTATGTGACTGTCGCAGAGCCCGGCTGCCAAATTCGAAATGTCCAGCGATTGAGTCCACACGAAAGCTGCCAGCACTGAAAGCTCTACCTGGTTTTCACTGTCCCTTGGAACTGCATTCGCTGCCGCACAGACATTCGCCCTCTGCAAGATGCTTGGTTGGTTATGATGCAACAATGCTTATGTGACTGTCGCAGAGCCCGGCTGCCAAATTCGAAACGTCCAGCGATTATGCCCACACGAATGCTGCCAGCATGAAAGGTCTACCTGGTTTTCACTGTCCCTTGGAACTGCATTCGCTGCCGCACAGACATTCGCGCTCTTCAAAAGCCTTGGTTGTTTATGATGCAACAATGCCTATGTGACTCTGGCCGAGCCCAGCTGCCAAATTCGAAACGTCCCGCGATTGCGCCCAGACGAAAGCTGCCAGCACCGAAAGGTCTACCTGGTTTTCACTGTCCCTTGGAACTGCATTCGCTGCCGCACAGACATTCACGCTATGTAAAAGCTTTGGTTGGTTATGATGCAACAATGCCTATGTGACTCTGGCCGAGCCCGGCTGCCAAATTCGAAACATCCAGAGATTGCGCCCACACAAAAGCTGCCAGCACTGAAAGCTCTACCTGGTTTTCACTGTCCCTTGGAACTGCATTCGCTGCCGCACAGACATTTGTGCTCTGCAAGACCTTTGGGTGGTTATGATGCAACAATGCCTATGTGACTGTCGAAGAGCCCGGCTGCCAAATTCGAAACGTCCAGCGATTGCGCCCACACGAAAGCTGCCAGCACTGAAAGCTCTACCTGGTTTTCACTGTCCCTTGGAACTGCATTCGCTGCCGCACAGACATTCGCGCTCTGCAAAAGCCTTGGTTGTTTATGATGCAACAATGCCTATGTGACTCTGGCAGAGCCCGGCTGCCAAATTCGAAACGTCCCGCGATTGCGCCCACACGAAAGCTGCCAGCACTGAAAGCTCTACCTGGTTTTCACTGTCCCTTGGAACTGCATTCGCTGCCGCACAGACATTCACGCTATGCAAAAGCTTTGGTTGGTTATGATGCAACAATGCCTATGTGACTGTCGCAGAGCCCGGCTGCCAAATTCGAAACGTCCAGCGATTGCGCCCACACGAAAGCTGCCAGCACTGAAAGCTCTACCTGGTTTTCACTGTCCCTTGGAACTGCATTCGCTGCCGCACAGACATTCGCCCTCTGCAAGATGTTTGGTTGGGTATGATGCAAGAATGCTTATGTGACTGTCGCAGAGCCCGGCTGCCAAATTCGAAACGTCCAGCGATTACGCCCACACGAATGCTGCCAGCATGAAAGGTCTACCTGGTTTTCACTGTCCCTTGGAACTGCATTCGCTGCCGCACAGACATTCGCGCTCTGGAAAAGCCTTGGTTAGTTATGATGCAACAATGCCTATGTGACTCTGGCAGAGCCCAGCTGCCAAATTCGAAACGTCCCGCGATTGCGCCCACACGAAAGCTGCCAGCACTGAAAGCTCTACCTGGTTTTCACTGTCCCTTGGAACTGCATTCGCTGCCGCACAGACATTTGTGCTCTGCAAGACCTTTGGTTGGTTATGATGCAACAATGCCTATGTGACTGTCGAAGAGCCCGGCTGCCAAATTCGAAATGTCCAGCGATTGCGCCCACACGAAAGCTGCCAGCACTGAAAGCTCTACCTGGTTTTCACTGTCCCTTGGAACTGCATTCGCTGCCGCACAGACATTCGTGCTCTGCAAGAGCTTTGGTTGGTTATGATGCAACAATGCCTATGTGACTGTCGCAGAGCCCGGCTGCCAAATTCGAAACGTCCAGCGATAGCGCCCACACGAAAGCTGCCAGCACTGAAAGCTCTACCTGGTTTTCACTGTCCCTTGGAACTGCATTCGCTGCCGCACAGACATTCGCGCTCTGCAAGAGCTTTGGTTGGTTATGATGCAACAATGCCTATGTGACTGTCGCAGAGCCCGGCTGCCAAATTCGAAACGTCCCGCGATTGCGCCCACACGAAAGCTGCCAGCACTGAAAGCTCTACCTGGTTTTCACTGTCCCTTGGAACTGCATTCGCTGCCGCACAGACATTCGCCCTCTGCAAGATGTTTGGTTGGGTATGGTGCAACAATGCTTATGTGACTGTCGCAGAGCCCGGCTGCCAAATTCGAAATGTCCAGCGATTACGCCCACACGAATGCTGCCAGCATGAAAGGTCTACCTGGTTTTCACTGTCCCTTGGAACTGCATTCGCTGCCGCACAGACATTCGCGCTCTGGAAAAGCCTTGGTTAGTTATGATGCAACAATGCCTATGTGACTCTGGCAGAGCCCAGCTGCCAAATTCGAAACGTCCCGCGATTGCGCCCACACGAAAGCTGCCAGCACTGAAAGCTCTACCTGGTTTTCACTGTCCCTTGGAACTGCATTCGCTGCCGCACAGACATTCGCGCTCTGCAAAACCTTTGGTTGGTTATGATGCAACAATGCCTATGTGACTGTCGCAGAGCCTGGCTGCCAAATTTGAAACGTCCAGCGATTGCGCCCACACGAAAGCTGCCAGCACTGAAAGCTCTACCTGGTTTTCACTGTCCCTTGGAACTGCATTCGCTGCCGCACAGACATTCGCCCTCTGCAAGATGTTTGGTTGGGTATGATGCAACAATGCTTATGTGACTGTCGCAGAGCCCGGCTGCCAAATTCGAAACGTCCAGCGATTGCGCCCACACGAAAGCTGCCAGCACTGAAAGCTCTACCTGGTTTTCACTGTCCCTTGGAACTGCATTCGCTGCCGCACAGACATTCACGCTCTGCAAAACCTTTGGTTGGTTATGATGCAACAATGCCTATGTGACTGTCGCAGAGCCCAGCTGCCAAATTCAAAACGTCCAGCGATTGCGCCCACACGAAAGCTGCCAGCACTGAAAGCTCTACCTGGTTTTCACTGTCCCTTGGAACTGCATTCGCTGCCGCACAGACATTCGCTCTCTGCAAGATGTTTGGTTGGTTATGATGCAACAATGCCTATGTGACTGTCGCAGAGCCCGGCTGCCAAATTCGAAACGTCCCGCGATTGCGCCCACACGAAAGCTGCCAGCACTGAAAGGTCTAACTGGTTTTCACTGTCCCTTGGAACTGCATTCGCTGCCGCACAGACATTCGCGCTCTGCAAATGCCTTGGTTGGTTATGATGCAACAATGCCTATGTGACTGTCGCAGAACCCGGCTGCCAAATTCGAAACGTCCAGCGATTGCGCCCACACGAAAGCTGCCAGCACTGAAAGCTCTACCTGGTTTTCACTGTCCCTTGGAACTGCATTCGCTGCCGCACAGACATTCGCGCTCTGCAAATGCCTTGGTTGGCTATGATGCAACAATGCCTGTGTGACTGTGGCAGAGCCCGGTTGCCAAATTCGAAACGTCCAGCGATAGCGCCCACACGAAAGCTGCCAGCACTGAAAGGTCTACCTGGTTTTCACTGTCCCTTGGAACTGCATTCGCTGCCGCACAGACATTCGCGCTCTGCAAATGCCTTGGTTGGTTATGATGCAACAATGCCTATGTGACTGTCGCAGAGCCCGGCTGCCAAATTCGAAACGTCCAGAGATTGCGCCCACACGAAAGCTCCCAGCACTGAAAGGTCTACCTGGTTTTTACTGTCCCTTGGAACTGCATTCGCTGCCGCACAGACATTCACGCTCTGCAAAACCTTTTGTTGGTTATGATGCAACAATGCCTATGTGACTGTCGCAGAGCCCGGCTGCCAAATTTGAAACGTCCAGCGATTGCGCCCACACGAAAGCCGCCAGCACTGAAAGCTCTACCTGGTTTTCACTGTCCCTTGGAACTGCATTTGCTGCCGCACAGACATTCGCGCTCTGCAAGACCTTTGGTTGGTTATGATGCAACAATGCCTATGTGACTCTGGCCGAGCCCGGCTGCCAAATTCGAAACATCCCGCGATTGCGCCCACACGAAAGATGCCAGCACTGAAAGGTCTACCTGGTTTTCACTGTCCCTTGGAACTGCATTCGCTGCCGCACAGACATTCACGCTCTGCAAAAGCTTTGGTTGGTTATGACGCAACAATGCCTATGTGACTCTGGCAGAGTCCGGCTGCCAAATTCGAAACGTCCAGCGATTGCGCCCAAACGAAAGCTGCCAGCACTGAAAGCTCTACCTGGTTTTCACTGTCCTTTGGAACTGCATTCGCTGCCGCACAGACATTCGCGCTATGCAAAAGCCTTGGTTGGTTATGATGCAACAATGCCTATGTGACTCTGGCAGAGCCCGGCTGCCAAATTTGAAACGTCCAGCGATTGCGCCCATACGAATAATGCAAGCACTGCAAGCTCTACCTGGTTTTCACTGTCCCTTGGAACTGCATTCGCTGCCGCACAGACATTCGCGCTATGCAAAAGCCTTGGTTGGTCATGACGCAACAATGCCTATGTGACTCTGGCAGAGCCCAGCTGCCAAATTCGAAACGTCCCGCGATTGCGCCCACACGAAATCTGCCAGCACTGAAAGGTCTACCTGGTTTTCACTGTCCCTTGGAATTGCATTCGCTGCTGCACAGACATTCGCGCTCTGCAAAAGCCTTGGTTGGTTATGATGCAACAATGCCTATGTGACTGTCGCAGAGCCCGGCTGCCAAATTCGAAACGTCCCGCGAATGCGCCCACACGAAAGCTCCCAGCACTGAAAGGTCTACCTGGTTTTCACTGTCCCTTGGAACTGCATTCGCTGCCGCGCAGACATTCACGCTCTGCAAGAGCTTTGGTTGGTTATGATGCAACAATGCCTATGTGACTGTCGCAGAGCCCGGCTGCCAAATTCGAAACGTCCAGCGATTGCGCCCATATGAAAGCTGCCAGCACTGAAAGGTCTACCTGGTTTTCACTGTCCCTTGGAACTGCATTCGCTGCCGCGCAGACATTCGCGCTCTGCAAATGCCTTGGCTGATTATGATGCAACAATACCTATGTGACTCTGGCAGAGCCCGGCTGCCAAATTCGAAACGTCCCGCGATTGCGCCCACACGAAAGCTGCCAGCACTGAAAGCTCTACCTGGTTTTCACTGTCCCTTGGAACTGCATTTGCTGCCGCACAGACATTCGCGCTCTGCAAGACCTTTGGTTGGTTATGATGCAACAATGGCTATGTGACTCTGGCCGAGCCCGGCTGCCAAATTCGAAACGTCCCGCGATTGCGCCCAGACGAAAGCTGCCAGCACTGAAAGGTCTACCTGGTTTTCACTGTCCCTTGGAACTGCATTCGCTGCCGCACAGACATTCGCCCTCTGCAAGATGCTTGGTTGGTTATGATGCAACAATGCTTATGTGACTGTCGCAGAGCCCGGCTGCCAAATTCGAAACGTCCAGCGATTACGCCCACACGAATGCTGCCAGCATGAAAGGTCTACCTGGTTTTCACTGTCCCTTGGAACTGCATTCGCTGCCGCACAGACATTCGCGCTCTTCAAAAGCCTTGGTTGTTTATGATGCAACAATGCCTATGTGACTCTGGCCGAGCCCAGCTGCCAAATTCGAAACGTCCCGCGATTGCGCCCAGACGAAAGCTGCCAGCACCGAAAGCTCTACCTGGTTTTCACTGTCCCTTGGAACTGCATTCGCTGCCGCACAGACATTCACGCTATGCAAAAGCTTTGGTTGGTTATGATGCAACAATGCCTATGTGACTCTGGCCGAGCCCGGCTGCCAAATTCGAAACGTCCAGAGATTGCGCCCACACAAAAGCTGCCAGCACTGAAAGGTCTACCTGGTTTTCACTGTCCCTTGGAACTGCATTCGCTGCCGCACAGACATTTGTGCTCTGCAAGACCTTTGGGTGGTTACGATGCAACAATGCCTATGTGACTGTCGAAGAGCCCGGCTGCCAAATTCGAATCATCCAGCGATTGCGCCCACACGAAAGCTGCCAGCACTGAAAGGTCTACCTGGTTTTCACTGTCCCTTGGAACTGCATTCGCTGCCGCACCGATATTTGCGCTCTGCAAGAGCTTTGGTTGGTTATGATGCAACAATGCCTATGTGACTGTCGCAGAGCCCGGCTGCCAAATCCGAAACGTCCAGCGATTGCGCCCACACGAAAGCTGCCAGCACTGAAAGGTCTAACTGGTTTTCACTGTCCCTTGGAACTGCATTCGCTGCCGCACAGACATTCGCGCTCTGCAAAAGCCTTGGTTGGTTATGATGCAACAATGCCTATGTGACTGTCGCAGAACCCGGCTGCCAAATTCGAAACGTCCAGCGATTGCGCCCACACGAAAGCTGCCAGCACTGAAAGCTCTACCTGGTTTTCACTGTCCCTTGGAACTGCATTCGCTGCCGCACAGACATTCGCGCTCTGCAAAAGCCTTGGTTGTTTATGATGCAACAATGCCTATGTGACTCTGGCAGAGCCAGGCTGCCAAATTCGAAACGTCCAGCGATTGCGCCCACACGAAAGCTGCCAGCACTGAAAGCTCTACCTGGTTTTCACTGTCCCTTGGAACTGCATTCGCTGCCGCACAGACATTTGTGCTCTGCAAAAGCCTTGGTTAGTTATGATGCAACAATGCCTATGTGACTGTCGCAGAGCCCGGCTGCCAAATTCGAAACGTCCAGCGATTGCGCCCACACGAAAGCTGCCAGCACTGAAAGCTCTACCTGGTTTTCACTGTCCCTTGGAACTGCATTCGCTGCCGCACAGACATTCATGCTATGCAAAAGCTTTGGTTGGTTATGATGCAACAATGCCTATGTGACTGTCGCAGAGCCCGGCTGCCAAATTCGAAACGTCCAGCGATTGCGCCCACACGAAAGCTGCCAGCACTGAAAGCTCTACCTGGTTTTCACTGTCCCTTGGAACTGCATTCGCTGCCGCACAGACATTCGCCCTCTGCAAGATATTTGGTTGGGTATGATGCAACAATGCCTATGTGACTGTCGCAGAGCCCGGCTGCCAAATTCGAAACGTCCAGGGATTACGCCCACACGAATGCTGCCAGCATGAAAGGTCTACCTGGTTTTCACTGTCCCTTGGAACTGCATTCGCTGCCGCACAGACATTCACGCTATGCAAAAGCTTTGGTTGGTTATGATGCAACAATGCCTATGTGACTCTGGCAGAGCCCAGCTGCCAAATTCGAAACGTCCCGCGATTGCGCCCACACGAAAGCTGCCAGCACTGAAAGCTCTACCTGGTTTTCACTGTCCCTTGGAACTGCATTCGCTGCCGCACAGACATTCGCGCTCTGCAAAACCTTTGGTTGGTTATGATGCAACAATGCCTATGTGACTGTCGCAGAGCCTGGCTGCCAAATTCGAAACGTCCAGCGATTGCGCCCACACGAAAGCTGCCAGCACTGAAAGGTCTACCTGGTTTTCACTGTCCCTTGGAACTGCATTCGCTGCCGCACAGACATTTGTGCTCTGCAAGACCTTTGGGTGGTTATGATGCAACAATGCCTATGTGACTGTCGAAGAGCCTGGCTGCCAAATTCGAAATGTTCAGCGATTGCGCCCATACGAAAGCTGCCAGCACTGAAAGCTCTACCTGGTTTTCACTGTCCCTTGGAACTGCATTCGCTGCCGCACAGACATTCGTGCTCTGCAAGAGCTTTGGTTGGTTATGATGCAACAATGCCTATGTGACTGTCGCAGAGCCCGGCTGCCAAATTCGAAACGTCCACCGATTGCGCCCACACGAAAGGTGCCAGCACTGAAAGCTCTACCTGGTTTTCACTGTCCCTTGGAACTGCATTCGCTGCCGCACCGATATTTGCGCTCTGCAAGAGCTTTGGTTGGTTATGATGCAACAATGCCTATGTGACTGTCGCAGAGCCCGGCTGCCAAATTCGAAACGTCCCGCGATTGCGCCCACACGAAAGGTTCCAGCACTGAAAGGTCTAACTGGTTTTCACTGTCCCTTGGAACTGCATTCGCTGCCGCACAGACATTCTCGCTCTGCAAAAGCCTTGGTTGGTTATGATGCAACAATGCCTATGTGACTGTCGCAGAACCCGGCTGCCAAATTCGAAACGTCCAGCGATTGCGCCCACACGAAAGCTGCCAGCACTGAAAGCTCTACCTGGTTTTCACTGTCCCTTGGAACTGCATTCGCTGCCGCACAGACATTCGCGCTCTGCAAAAGCCTTGGTTGTTTATGATGCAACAATGCCTATGTGACTCTGGCAGAGCCCGGCTGCCAAATTCGAAACGTCCAGCGATTGCGCCCACACGAAAGCTGCCAGCACTGAAAGCTATACCTGGTTTTCACTGTCCCTTGGAACTGCATTCGCTGCCGCACAGACATTTGCGCTCTGCAAAAGCCTTGGTTAGTTATGATGCAACAATGCCTATGTGACTGTCGCAGAGCCCGGCTGCCAAATTCGAAACGTCCAGCGATTGCGCCCACACGAAAGCTGCCAGCACTGAAAGCTCTACCTGGTTTTCACTGTCCCTTGGAACTGCATTCACTGCCGCACAGACATTCACGCTATGCAAAAGCTTTGGTTGGTTATGATGCAACAATGCCTATGTGACTGTCGCAGAGCCCGGCTGCCAAATTTGAAACGTCCACCGATTGCGCCCACACGAAAGCTGCCAGCACTGAAAGCTCTACCTGGTTTTCACTGTCCCTTGGAACTGCATTCGCTGCCGCACAGACATTCGCCGTCTGCAAGATGTTTGGTTGGGTATGGTGCAACAATGCTTATGTGACTGTCGCAGAGCCCGGCTGCCAAATTCGAAACGTCCAGCGATTACGCCCAAACGAATGCTGCCAGCATGAAAGGTCTACCTGGTTTTCACTGTCCCTTGGAACTGCATTCGCTGCCGCACAGACATTCGCGCTATGCAAAAGCTTTGGTTGGTTATGATGCAACAATGCCTATGTGACTCTGGCAGAGCCCAGCTGCCAAATTCGAAACGTCCCGCGATTGCGCCCACACGAAAGCTGCCAGCACTGAAAGCTCTACCTGGTTTTCACTGTCCCTGTGAACTGCATTCGCTGCCGCACAGACATTCGCGCTCTGCAAAACCTTTGGTTGGTTATGATGCAACAATGCCTATGTGACTGTCGAAGAGCCCGGCTGCCAAATTCGAAATGTTCAGCGATTGCGCCCACACGAAAGCTGCCAGCACTGAAAGCTCTACCTGGTTTTCACTGTCCCTTGGAACTGCATTCGCTGCCGCACAGACATTCGTGCTCTGCAAGAGCTTTGGTTGGTTATGATGCAACAATGCCTATGTGACTGTCGCAGAGCTCGGCTGCCAAATTCGAAACGTCCAGCGATTGCGCCCACACGAAAGCTGCCAGCACCGAAAGGTCTACCTGGTTTTCACTGTCCCTTGGAACTGCATTCGCTGCCGCACAGACATTCACGCTATGTAAAAGCTTTGGTTGGTTATGATGCAACAATGCCTATGTGACTCTGGCCGAGCCCGGCTGCCAAATTCGAAACGTCCAGAGATTGCGCCCACACAAAAGCTGCCAGCACTGAAAGCTCTACCTGGTTTTCACTGTCCCTTGGAACTGCATTCGCTGCCGCACAGACATTTGTGCTCTGCAAGACCTTTGGGTGGTTATGATGCAACAATGCCTATGTGACTGTCGAAGAGCCCGGCTGCCAAATTCGAAACGTCCAGCGATTGCGCCCACACGAAAGCTGCCAGCACTGAAAGCTCTACCTGGTTTTCACTGTCCCTTGGAACTGCATTCGCTGCCGCACAGACATTCGTGCTCTGCAAGAGCTTTGGTTGGTTATGATGCAACAATGCCTATGTGACTGTCGCAGAGCCCGGCTGCCAAATTCGAAACGTCCACCGATTGCGCCCACACGAAAGCTGCCAGCACTGAAAGCTCTACCTGGTTTTCACTGTCCCTTGGAACTGCATTCGCTGCCGCACCGATATTTGCGCTCTGCAAGAGCTTTGGTTGGTTATGATGCAACAATGCCTATGTGACTGTCGCAGAGCCCGGCTGCCAAATTCGAAACGTCCAGCGATTGCGCCCACACGAAAGCTGCCAGCACTGAAAGCTCTACCTGGTTTTCACTGTCCCTTGGAACTGCATTCGCTGCCGCACAGACATTCGCGCTCTGCAAAAGCCTTGGTTGTTTATGATGCAACAATGCCTATGTGACTCTGGCAGAGCCCGGCTGCCAAATTCGAAACGTCCCGCGATTGCGCCCACACGAAAGCTGCCAGCACTGAAAGCTCTACCTGGTTTTCACTGTCCCTTGGAACTGCATTCGCTGCCGCACAGACATTCACGCTATGCAAAAGCTTTGGTTGGTTATGATGCAACAATGCCTATGTGACTGTCGCAGAGCCCGGCTGCCAAATTCGAAACGTCCAGCGATTGCGCCCACACAAAAGCTGCCAGCACTGAAAGCTCTACCTGGTTTTCACTGTCCCTTGGAACTGCATTCGCTGCCGCACAGACATTCGCCCTCTGCAAGATGTTTGGTTGGGTATGATGCAACAATGCTTATGTGACTGTCGCAGAGCCCGGCTGCCAAATTCGAAACGTCCAGCGATTACGCCCACACGAATGCTGCCAGCATGAAAGGTCTACCTGGTTTTCACTGTCCCTTGGAACTGCATTCGCTGCCGCACAGACATTCGCGCTCTGGAAAAGCCTTGGTTAGTTATGATGCAACAATGCCTATGTGACTCTGGCAGAGCCCAGCTGCCAAATTCGAAACGTCCCGCGATTGCGCCCACACAAAAGCTGCCAGCACTGAAAGCTCTACCTGGTTTTCACTGTCCCTTGGAACTGCATTCGCTGCCGCACAGACATTTGTGCTCTGCAAGACCTTTGGTTGGTTATGATGCAACAATGCCTATGTGACTGTCGAAGAGCCCGGCTGCCAAATTCGAAATGTCCAGCGATTGCGCCCACACGAAAGCTGCCAGCACTGAAAGCTCTACCTGGTTTTCACTGTCCCTTGGAACTGCATTCGCTGCCGCACAGACATTCGTGCTCTGCAAGAGCTTTGGTTGGTTATGATGCAACAATGCCTATGTGACTGTCGCAGAGCCCGGCTGCCAAATTCGAAACGTCCAGCGATAGCGCCCACACGAAAGCTGCCAGCACTGAAAGCTCTACCTGGTTTTCACTGTCCCTTGGAACTGCATTCGCTGCCGCACAGACATTCGCGCTCTGCAAGAGCTTTGGTTGGTTATGATGCAACAATGCCTATGTGACTGTCGCAGAGCCCGGCTGCCAAATTCGAAACGTCCCGCGATTGCGCCCACACGAAAGCTGCCAGCACTGAAAGCTCTACCTGGTTTTCACTGTCCCTTGGAACTGCATTCGCTGCCGCACAGACATTCGCCCTCTGCAAGATGTTTGGTTGGGTATGGTGCAACAATGCTTATGTGACTGTCGCAGAGCCCGGCTGCCAAATTCGAAATGTCCAGCGATTACGCCCACACGAATGCTGCCAGCATGAAAGGTCTACCTGGTTTTCACTGTCCCTTGGAACTGCATTCGCTGCCGCACAGACATTCGCGCTCTGGAAAAGCCTTGGTTAGTTATGATGCAACAATGCCTATGTGACTCTGGCAGAGCCCAGATGCCAAATTCGAAACGTCCCGCGATTGCGCACACACGAAAGCTGCCAGCACTGAAAGCTCTACCTGGTTTTCACTGTCCCTTGGAACTGCATTCGCTGCCGCACAGACATTCGCGCTCTGCAAAACCTTTGGTTGTTTATGATGCAACAATGCCTATGTGACTGTCGCAGAGCCTGGCTGCCAAATTCGAAACGTCCAGCGATTGCGCCCACACGAAAGCTGCCAGCACTGAAAGCTCTACCTGGTTTTCACTGTCCCTTGGAACTGCATTCGCTGCCGCACCGATATTTGCGCTCTGCAAGAGCTTTGGTTGGTTATGATGCAACAATGCCTATGTGACTGTCGCAGAGCCCGGCTGCCAAATTCGAAACGTCCCGCGATTGCGCCCACACGAAAGGTGCCAGCACTGAAAGGTCTAACTGGTTTTCACTGTCCCTTGGAACTGCATTCGCTGCCGCACAGACATTCGCGCTCTGCAAGAGCTTTGGTTGGTTATGATGCAACAATGCCTATGTGACTCTGGCAGAGCCCAGCTGCCAAATTCGAAACGTCCCGCGATTGCGCCCACACGAAAGCTGCCAGCACTGAAAGCTCTACCTGGTTTTCACTGTCCCTGTGAACTGCATTCGCTGCCGCACAGACATTTGCGCTCTGCAAGACCTTTGGTTGGTTATGATGCAACAATGCCTATGTGACTGTCGAAGAGCCCGGCTGCCAAATTCGAAATGTTCAGCGATTGCGCCCACACGAAAGCTGCCAGCACTGAAAGCTCTACCTGGTTTTCACTGTCCCTTGGAACTGCATTCGCTGCCGCACAGACATTCGTGCTCTGCAAGAGCTTTGGTTGGTTATGATGCAACAATGCCTATGTGACTGTCGCAGAGCTCGGCTGCCAAATTCGAAACGTCCAGCGATTGCGCCCACACGAAAGCTGCCAGCACTGAAAGGTCTACCTGGTTTTCACTGTCCCTTGGAACTGCATTCGCTGCCGCACAGACATTCGCTCTCTGCAAGATGTTTGGTTGGTTATGATGCAACAATGCCTATGTGACTGTCGCAGAGCCCGGCTGCCAAATTCGAAACATCCCGCGATTGCGCCCACACGAAAGCTGCCAGCACTGAAAGGTCTAACTGGTTTTCACTGTCCCTTGGAACTGCATTCGCTGCCGCACAGACATTCGCGCTGTGCAAAAGCCTTGGTTGGTTATGATGCAACAATGCCTATGTGACTGTCGCAGAACCCGGCTGCCAAATTCGAAACGTCCAGCGATTGCGCCCACACGAAAGCTGCCAGCACTGAAAGCTCTACCTGGTTTTCACTGTCCCTTGGAACTGCATTCGCTGCCGCACAGACATTCGCCCTCTGCAAGATGTTTGGTTGGGTATGGTGCAACAATGCTTATGTGACTGTCGCAGAGCCCGGCTGCCAAATTCGAAACGTCTAGCGATTACGCCCACACGAATGCTGCCAGCATGAAAGGTCTACTTGGTTTTCACTGTCCCTTGGAACTGCATTCGCTGCCGCACAGACATTCGCGCTCTGGAAAAGCCTTGGTTAGTTATGATGCAACAATGCCTATGTGACTCTGGCAGAGCCCAGCTGCCAAATTCGAAACGTCCCGCGATTGCGCCCACACGAAAGCTGCCAGCACTGAAAGCTCTACCTGGTTTTCACTGTCCCTTGGAACTGCATTCGCTGCCGCACAGACATTCGCGCTCTGCAAAACCTTTGGTTGGTTATGATGCAACAATGCCTATGTGACTGTCGCAGAGTCTGGCTGCCAAATTCGAAACGTCCAGCGATTGCGCCCACACGAAAGCTGCCAGCACTGAAAGCTCTACCTGGTTTTCACTGTCCCTTGGAACTGCATTCGCTGCCGCACAGACATTTGTGCTCTGCAAGACCTTTGGTTGGTTATGATGCAACAATGCCTATGTGACTGTCGCAGAGCCCGGCTGCCAAATTCGAAACGTCCAGCGATTGCGTCCACACGAAAGCTGCCAGCACTGAAAGCTCTACCTGGTTTTCACTGTCCCTTGGAACTGCATTCGCTGCCGCACAGACATTCGTGCTCTGCAAGAGCTTTGGTTGGTTATGATGCAACAATGCCTATGTGACTGTCGCAGAGCCCGGCTGCCAAATTCGAAACGTCCCGCGATTGCGCCCACACGAAAGCTGCCAGCATGAAAGGTCTACCTGGTTTTCACTGTCCCTTGGAACTGCATTCGCTGCCGCACAGACATTCGCGCTCTGCAAAAGCCTTGGTTAGTTATGATGCAACAATGCCTATGTGACTCTGGCAGAGCCCAGATGCCAAATTCGAAACGTCCAGAGATTGCGCCCACACGAAAGCTTCCAGCACTGAAAGCTCTACCTGGTTTTCACTGTCCCTTGGAACTGCATTTGCTGCCGCACAGACATTCGCGCTCTGCAAAACCTTTGGTTGGTTATGATGCAACAATGCCTATGTGACTGTCGCAGAGTCTGGCTGCCAAATTCGAAACGTCCAGCGATTGCGCCCACACGAAAGCTGCCAGCACTGAAAGCTATACCTGGTTTTCACTGTCCCTTGGAACTGCATTCGCTGCCGCACAGACATTCGCGCTCTGCAAAAGCCTTGGTTAGTTATGATGCAACAATGCCTATGTGACTGTCGCAGAGCCCGGCTGCCAAATTCGAAACGTCCAGCGATTGCGCCCACACGAAAGCTGCCAGCACTGAAAGCTCTACCTGGTTTTCACTGTCCCTTGGAACTGCATTCGCTGCCGCACAGACATTCATGCTATGCAAAAGCTTTGGTTGGTTATGATGCAACAATGCCTATGTGACTGTCGCAGAGCCCGGCTGCCAAATTCGAAACGTCCAGCGATTGCGCCCACACGAAAGCTGCCAGCACTGAAAGCTCTACCTGGTTTTCACTGTCCCTTGGAACTGCATTCGCTGCCGCACAGACATTCGCCCTCTGCAAGATATTTGGTTGGGTATGATGCAACAATGCCTATGTGACTGTCGCAGAGCCCGGCTGCCAAATTCGAAACGTCCACCGATTGCGCCCACACGAAAGCTGCCAGCACTGAAAGCTCTACCTGGTTTTCACTGTCCCTTGGAACTGCATTCGCTGCCGCACAGACATTCGTGCTCTGCAAGAGCTTTGGTTGGTTATGATGCAACAATGCCTATGTGACTGTCGAAGAGCCCGGCTGCCAAATTCGAAACGTCCACCGATTGCGCCCACACGAAAGCTGCCAGCACTGAAAGCTCTACCTGGTTTTCACTGTCCCTTGGAACTGCATTCGCTGCCGCACCGATATTTGCGCTCTGCAAGAGCTTTGGTTGGTTATGATGCAACAATGCCTATGTGACTGTCGCAGAGCCCGGCTGCCAAATTCGAAACGTCCCGCGATTGCGCCCACACGAAAGGTGCCAGCACTGAAAGGTCTAACTGGTTTTCACTGTCCCTTGGAACTGCATTCGCTGCCGCACAGACATTCGCGCTCTGCAAAAGCCTTGGTTGGTTATGATGCAACAATGCCTATGTGACTGTCGCAGAACCCGGCTGCCAAATTCGAAACGTCCAGCGATTGCGCCCACACGAAAGCTGCCAGCACTGAAAGCTCTACCTGGTTTTCACTGTCCCTTGGAACTGCATTCGCTGCCGCACAGACATTCGCGCTCTGCAAAAGCCTTGGTTGTTTATGATGCAACAATGCCTATGTGACTCTGGCAGAGCCCGGCTGCCAAATTCGAAACGTCCAGCGATTGCGCCCACATGAAAGCTGCCAGCACTGAAAGCTATACCTGGTTTTCACTGTCCCTTGGAACTGCATTCGCTGCCGCACAGACATTTGCGCTCTGCAAAAGCCTTGGTTAGTTATGATGCAACAATGCCTATGTGACTGTCGCAGAGCCCGGCTGCCAAATTCGAAACGTCCAGCGATTGCGTCCACACGAAAGCTGCCAGCACTGAAAGCTCTACCTGGTTTTCACTGTCCCTTGGAACTGCATTCACTGCCGCACAGACATTCATGCTATGCAAAAGCTTTGGTTGGTTATGATGCAACAATGCCTATGTGACTGTCGCAGAGCCCGTCTGCCAAATTCGAAACGTCCAGCGATTGCACCCACACGAAAGCTGCCAGCACTGAAAGCTCTACCTGGTTTTCACTGTCCCTTGGAACTGCATTCGCTGCCGCACAGACATTCGCCCTCTGCAAGATGTTTGGTTGGGTATGATGCAACAATGCTTATGTGACTGTCGCAGAGCCCGGCTGCCAAATTCGAAACGTCCAGCGATTACGCCCAAACGAATGCTGCCAGCATGAAAGGTCTACCTGGTTTTCACTGTCCCTTGGAACTGCATTCGCTGCCGCACAGACATTCGCGCTATGCAAAAGCTTTGGTTGGTTATGATGCAACAATGCCTATGTGACTCTGGCAGAGCCCAGCTGCCAAATTCGAAACGTCCCGCGATTGCGCCCACACGAAAGCTGCCAGCACTGAAAGCTCTACCTGGTTTTCACTGTCCCTGTGAACTGCATTCGCTGCCGCACAGACATTCGCGCTCTGCAAAACCTTTGGTTGGTTATGATGCAACAATGCCTATGTGACTGTCGCAGAGCCTGGCTGCCAAATTCGAAACGTCCAGCGATTGCGCCCACACGAAAGCTGCCAGCACTGAAAGGTCTACCTGGTTTTCACTGTCCCTTGGAACTGCATTCGCTGCCGCACAGACATTTGTGCTCTGCAAGACCTTTGGTTGGTTATGATGCAACAATGCCTATGTGACTGTCGAAGAGCCCGGCTGCCAAATTCGAAATGTTCAGCGATTGCGCCCACACGAAAGCTGCCAGCACTGAAAGCTCTACCTGGTTTTCACTGTCCCTTGGAACTGCATTCGCTGCCGCACAGACATTCGTGCTCTGCAAGAGCTTTGGTTGGTTATGATGCAACAATGCCTATGTGACTGTCGCAGAGCCCGGCTGCCAAATTCGAAACGTCCAGCGATTGCGCCCACACGAAAGCTGCCAGCACTGAAAGCTCTACCTGGTTTTCACTGTCCCTTGGAACTGCATTCGCTGCCGCACAGACATTCGCTCTCTGCAAGATGTTTGGTTGGTTATGATGCAACAATGCCTATGTGACTGTCGCAGAGCCCGGCTGCCAAATTCGAAACGTCCCGCGATTGCGCCCACACGAAAGCTGCCAGCACTGAAAGGTCTAACTGGTTTTCACTGTCCCTTGGAACTGCATTCGCTGCCGCACAGACATTCGCGCTCTGCAAATGCCTTGGTTGGTTATGATGCAACAATGCCTATGTGACTGTCGCAGAACCCGGCTGCCAAATTCGAAACGTCCAGCGATTGCGCCCACACGAAAGCTGCCAGCACTGAAAGCTCTACCTGGTTTTCACTGTCCCTTGGAACTGCATTCGCTGCCGCACAGACATTCGCCCTCTGCAAGATGTTTGGTTGGGTATGGTGCAACAATGCTTATGTGACTGTCGCAGAGCCCGGCTGCCAAATTCGAAACGTCTAGCGATTACGCCCACACGAATGCTGCCAGCATGAAAGGTCTACTTGGTTTTCACTGTCCCTTGGAACTGCATTCGCTGCCGCACAGACATTCGCGCTCTGGAAAAGCCTTGGTTAGTTATGATGCAACAATGCCTATGTGACTCTGGCAGAGCCCAGCTGCCAAATTCGAAACGTCCCGCGATTGCGCCCACACGAAAGCTGCCAGCACTGAAAGCTCTACCTGGTTTTCACTGTCCCTTGGAACTGCATTCGCTGCCGCACAGACATTCGCGCTCTGCAAAACCTTTGGTTGGTTATGATGCAACAATGCCTATGTGACTGTCGCAGAGTCTGGCTGCCAAATTCGAAACGTCCCGCGATTGCGCCCACACGAAAGCTGCCAGCACTGAAAGCTCTACCTGGTTTTCACTGTCCCTTGGAACTGCATTCGCTGCCGCACAGACATTTGTGCTCTGCAAGACCTTTGGTTGGTTATGATGCAACAATGCCTATGTGACTGTCGCAGAGCCCGGCTGCCAAATTCGAAACGTCCAGCGATTGCGTCCACACGAAAGCTGCCAGCACTGAAAGCTCTACCTGGTTTTCACTGTCCCTTGGAACTGCATTCGCTGCCGCACAGACATTCGTGCTCTGCAAGAGCTTTGGTTGGTTATGATGCAACAATGCCTATGTGACTGTCGCAGAGCCCGGCTGCCAAATTCGAAACGTCCCGCGATTGCGCCCACACGAAAGCTGCCAGCATGAAAGGTCTACCTGGTTTTCACTGTCCCTTGGAACTGCATTCGCTGCCGCACAGACATTCGCGCTCTGCAAAAGCCTTGGTTAGTTATGATGCAACAATGCCTATGTGACTCTGGCAGAGCCCAGATGCCAAATTCGAAACGTCCCGCGATTGCGCCCACACGAAAGCTTCCAGCACTGAAAGCTCTACCTGGTTTTCACTGTCCCTTGGAACTGCATTTGCTGCCGCACAGACATTCGTGCTCTGCAAAACCTTTGGTTGGTTATGATGCAACAATGCCTATGTGACTGTCGCAGAGCCTGGCTGCCAAATTCGAAACGTCCAGCGATTGCGCCCACACGAAAGCTGCCAGCACTGAAAGCTCTACCTGGTTTTCACTGTCCCTTGGAACTGCATTCGCTGCCGCACAGACATTCGCGCTCTGCAAGAGCTTTGGTTGGTTATGATGCAACAATGCCTATGTGACTGTCGCAGAGCCCGGCTGCCAAATTCGAAACGTCCAGCGATTGCGTCCACACGAAAGCTGCCAGCACTGAAAGCTCTACCTGGTTTTCACTGTCCCTTGGAACTGCATTCGCTGCCGCACAGACATTCGCGCTCTGCAAATGCGTTGGTTGGCTATGATGCAACAATGCCTATGTGACTCTGGCAGAGCCCGGCTGCCAAATTCGAAACGTCCCGCGATTGCGCCCAGACGAAAGCTGCCAGCACTGAAAGCTCTACCTGGTTTTCACTGTCCCTTGGAACTGCATTCGCTGCCGCACAGACATTCGCGCTCTGCAAAACCTTTGGTTGGTTATGATGCAACAATGCCTATGTGACTCTGGCAGAGCCCGGCTGCCAAATTCGAAACGTCCAGCAATTGCGCCCACACGAAAGCTGCCAGCACTGCAAGCTCTACCTGGTTTTCACTGTCCCTTGGAACTGCATTCGCTGCCGCACAGATATTCGCGCTCTGCAAATGCCTTGGTTGGCTATGATGCAACAATGCCTATGTGACTGTGGCAGAGCCCGGTTGCCAAATTCGAAACGTCCAGCGATAGCGCCCACACGAAAGCTGCCAGCACTGAAAGGTCTACCTGGTTTTCACTGTCCCTTGGAACTGCATTCGTTGCCGCACAGACATTTGCGCTCTGCAAGACCTTTTGTTGGTTATGATGCAACAATGCCTATGTGACTGTCGAAGAGTCCGGCTGCCAAATTCGAAACGTCCAGCGATTGTGCCCACACGAAAGCTGCCAGCACTGAAAGCTCTACCTGGTTTTCACTGTCCCTTGGAACTGCATTCGCTGCCGCACAGACATTCGTGCTCTGCAAGAGCTTTGGTTGGTTATGATGCAACAATGCCTATGTGACTGTCGCAGAGCCCGGCTGCCAAATTCGAAACGTCCAGCGATTGCGCCCACACGAAAGCTGCCAGCACTGAAAGGTCTACCTGGTTTTCACTGTCCCTTGGAACTGCATTCGCTGCCGCACAGACATTCGTGCTCTGCAAGAGCTTTGGTTGGTTATGATGCAACAATGCCTATGTGACTGTCGCAGAGCCCGGCTGCCAAATTCGAAACGTCCAGCGATTGCGCCCACACGAAAGCTGCCAGCACTGAAAGCTCTACCTGGTTTTCACTGTCCCTTGGAACTGCATTCGCTGCCGCACAGACATTCGCGCTCTGCAAATGCCTTGGTTGGTTATGACGCAACAATGCCTATGTGACTGTCGAAGAGCCCGGCTGCCAAATTCGAAACGTCCAGCGATTGCGCCCACACGAAAGCTGCCAGCACTGAAAGCTCTACCTGGTTTTCACTGTCCCTTGGAACTGCATTCGCTGCCGCACAGACATTCGTGCTCTGCAAGAGCTTTGGTTGGTTATGATGCAACAATGCCTATGTGACTGTCGCAGAGCCCGGCTGCCAAATTCGAAATGTCCAACGATTGCGCCCACACGAAAGCTGCCAGCACTGAAAGGTCTACCAAGTTTTCACTGTCCTTTGGAACTGCATTCGCTGCCGCAGAGACATTTGCGCTCTGCAAGACCTTTTGTTGGTTATGATGCAACAATGCCTATGTGACTGTCGAAGAGCCCGGCTGCCAAATTCGAAACGTCCAGCGATTGTGCCCACACGAAAGCTGCCAGCACTGAAAGCTCTACCTGGTTTTCACTGTCCCTTGGAACTGCATTCGCTGCCGCACAGACATTCACGCTCTGCAAAAGCCTTGGTTGTTTATGATGCAACAATGCCTATGTGACTCTGGCCGAGCCCAGCTGCCAAATTCGAAACGTCCAGCGATTGCGCCCACACAAAAGCTGCCAGCACTGAAAGCTCTACCTGGTTTTCACTGTCCCTTGGAACTGCATTCGCTGCCGCACAGACATTCGCGCTCTGCAAATGCCTTGGTTGGTTATGATGCAACAATGCCTATGTGACTGTCGAAGAGCCCGGCTGCCAAATTCGAAACGTCCAGCGATTGCGCCCACACGAAAGCTGCCAGCACTGAAAGGTCTACCTGGTTTTCACTGTCCCTTGGAACTGCATTCGCTGCCGCACAGACATTCGTGCTCTGCAAGAGCTTTGGTTGGTTATGATGCAACAATGCCTATGTGACTGTCGCAGAGCCCGGCTGCCAAATTCGAAACGTCCACCGATTGCGCCCACACGAAAGCTGCCAGCACTGAAAGCTCTACCTGGTTTTCACTGTCCCTTGGAACTGCATTCGCTGCCGCACAGACATTCGCGCTCTCCAAGATGTTTGGTTGGTTATGATGCAACAATGCCTATGTGACTGTCGCAGAGCCCGGCTGCCAAATTCGAAACGTCCAGCGATTGCGCCCACACGAAAGCTGCCAGCACTGAAAGCTCTACCTGGTTTTCACTGTCCCTTGGAACTGCATTCGCTGCCGCACAGACATTTGTGCTCTGCAAGACCTTTGGTTGGTTATGATGCAACAATGCCTATGTGACTGTCGCAGAGCCCGGCTGCCAAATTCGAAACGTCCAGCGATTGCGTCCACACGAAAGCAGCCAGCACTGAAAGGTCTACCTGGTTTTCACTGTCCCTTGGAACTGCATTCGCTGCCGCACAGACATTCGTGCTCTGCAAGAGCTTTGGTTGGTTATGATGCAACAATGCCTATGTGACTGTCGCAGAGCCCGGCTGCCAAATTCGAAACGTCCCGCGATTGCGCCCACACGAAAGCTGCCAGCATGAAAGGTCTACCTGGTTTTCACTGTCCCTTGGAACTGCATTCGCTGCCGCACAGACATTCGCGCTCTGCAAAAGCCTTGGTTAGTTATGATGCAACAATGCCTATGTGACTCTGGCAGAGCCCAGATGCCAAATTCGAAACGTCCCGCGATTGCGCCCACACGAAAGCTGCCAGCACTGAAAGGTCTAACTGGTTTTCACTGTCCCTTGGAACTGCATTCGCTGCCGCACAGACATTCGCGCTCTGCAAAAGCCTTGGTTGGTTATGATGCAACAATGCCTATGTGACTGTCGCAGAACCCGGCTGCCAAATTCGAAACGTCCAGCGATTGCGCCCACACGAAAGCTGCCAGCACTGAAAGCTCTACCTGGTTTTCACTGTCCCTTGGAACTGCATTCGCTGCCGCACAGACATTCGCGCTCTGCAAAAGCCTTGGTTGTTTATGATGCAACAATGCCTATGTGACTCTGGCAGAGCCCGGCTGCCAAATTCGAAACGTCCAGCGATTGCGCCCACACGAAAGCTGCCAGCACTGAAAGCTCTACCTGGTTTTCACTGTCCCTTGGAACTGCATTCGCTGCCGCACAGACATTTGTTCTCTGCAAAAGCCTTGGTTAGTTATGATGCAACAATGCCTATGTGACTGTCGCAGAGCCCGGCTGCCAAATTCGAAACGTCCAGCGATTGCGCCCACACGAAAGCTGCCAGCACTGAAAGCTCTACCTGGTTTTCACTGTCCCTTGGAACTGCATTCGCTGCCGCACAGACATTCATGCTATGCAAAAGCTTTGGTTGGTTATGATGCAACAATGCCTATGTGACTGTCGCAGAGCCCGGCTGCCAAATTCGAAACGTCCAGCGATTGCGCCCACACGAAAGCTGCCAGCACTGAAAGCTCTACCTGGTTTTCACTGTCCCTTGGAACTGCATTCGCTGCCGCACAGACATTCGCCCTCTGCAAGATATTTGGTTGGGTATGATGCAACAATGCCTATGTGACTGTCGCAGAGCCCGGCTGCCAAATTCGAAACGTCCAGGGATTACGCCCACACGAATGCTGCCAGCATGAAAGGTCTACCTGGTTTTCACTGTCCCTTGGAACTGCATTCGCTGCCGCACAGACATTCACGCTATGCAAAAGCTTTGGTTGGTTATGATGCAACAATGCCTATGTGACTGTCGCAGAGCCTGGCTGCCAAATTCGAAACGTCCAGCGATTGCGCCCACACGAAAGCTGCCAGCACTGAAAGCTGTACCTGGTTTTCACTGTCCCTTGGAACTGCATTCGCTGCCGCACAGACATTTGTGCTCTGCAAGACCTTTGGTTGGTTATGATGCAACAATGTCTATGTGACTGTCGCAGAGCGTGGCTGCCAAATTCGAAACGTCCAGCGATTGCGCCCACACGAAAGCTGCCAGCACTGAAAGGTCTACCTGGTTTTCACTGTCCCTTGGAACTGCATTCGCTGCCGCACAGACATTTGTGCTCTGCAAGACCTTTGGTTGGTTATGATGCAACAATGCCTATGTGACTGTCGCAGAGCCCGGCTGCCAAATTCGAAACGTTCAGCGATTGCGCCCACACGAAAGCTGCCAGCACTGAAAGCTCTACCTGGTTTTCACTGTCCCTTGGAACTGCATTCGCTGCCGCACAGACATTCGTGCTCTGCAAGAGCTTTGGTTGGTTATGATGCAACAATGCCTATGTGACTGTCGCAGAGCCCGGCTGCCAAATTCGAAACGTCCAGCGATTGCGCCCACACGAAAGCTGCCAGCACTGAAAGCTCTACCTGGTTTTCACTGTCCCTTGGAACTGCATTCGCTGCCGCACCGATATTTGCGCTCTGCAAGAGCTTTGGTTGGTTATGATGCAACAATGCCTATGTGACTGTCGCAGAGCCCGGCTGCCAAATTCGAAACGTCCCGCGATTGCGCCCACACGAAAGGTGCCAGCACTGAAAGGTCTAACTGGTTTTCACTGTCCCTTGGAACTGCATTCGCTGCCGCACAGACATTCGCGCTCTGGAAAAGCCTTGGTTGGTTATGATGCAACAATGCCTATGTGACTGTCGCAGAACCCGGCTGCCAAATTCGAAACGTCCAGCGATTGCGCCCACACGAAAGCTGCCAGCACTGAAAGCTCTACCTGGTTTTCACTGTCCCTTGGAACTGCATTCGCTGCCGCACAGACATTCGCGCTGTGCAAAAGCCTTGGTTGTTTATGATGCAACAATGCCTATGTGACTCTGGCAGAGCCCGGCTGCCAAATTCGAAACGTCCAGCGATTGCGCCCACATGAAAGCTGCCAGCACTGAAAGCTATACCTGGTTTTCACTGTCCCTTGGAACTGCATTCGCTGCCGCACAGACATTTGCGCTCTGCAAAAGCCTTGGTTAGTTATGATGCAACAATGCCTATGTGACTGTCGCAGAGCCCGGCTGCCAAATTCGAAACGTCCAGCGATTGCGCCCACACGAAAGCTGCCAGCACTGAAAGCTCTACCTGGTTTTCACTGTCCCTTGGAACTGCATTCGCTGCCGCACAGACATTCGTGCTCTGCAAGAGCTTTGGTTGGTTATGATGCAACAAAGCCTATGTGACTGTCGCAGAGCCCGGCTGCCAAATTCGAAACGTCCAGCGGTTGCGCCCACACGAAAGCTGCCAGCACTGAAAGCTCTACCTGGTTTTCACTGTCCCTTGGAACTGCATTCGCTGCCGCACAGACATTCGCGCTCTGCAAGAGCTTTGGTTGGTTATGATGCAACAATGCCTATGTGACTGTCGCAGAGCCCGGCTGCCAAATTCGAAACGTCCTGCGATTGCGCCCACACGAAAGCTGCCAGCACTGAAAGCTCTACCTGGTTTTCACTGTCCCTTGGAACTGCATTCGCTGCCGCACAGACATTCGCGCTCTGCAAATGCCTTGTTTGGTTATGATGCAACAATGCCTATGTGACTGTCGCAGAACCCGGCTGCCAAATTCGAAACGTCCAGCGATTGCGCCCACACGAAAGCTGCCAGCACTGAAAGCTCTACCTGGTTTTCACTGTCCCTTGGAACTGCATTCGCTGCCGCACAGACATTCGCCCTCTGCAAGATATTTGGTTGGGTATGATGCAACAATGCCTATGTGACTGTCGCAGAGCCCGGCTGCCAAATTCGAAACGTCCAGGGATTACGCCCACACGAATGCTGCCAGCATGAAAGGTCTACCTGGTTTTCACTGTCCCTTGGAACTGCATTCGCTGCCGCACAGACATTCACGCTATGCAAAAGCTTTGGTTGGTTATGATGCAACAATGCCTATGTGACTGTCGCAGAGCCTGGCTGCCAAATTCGAAACGTCCAGCGATTGCGCCCACACGAAAGCTGCCAGCACTGAAAGCTGTACCTGGTTTTCACTGTCCCTTGGAACTGCATTCGCTGCCGCACAGACATTTGTGCTCTGCAAGACCTTTGGTTGGTTATGATGCAACAATGTCTATGTGACTGTCGCAGAGCGTGGCTGCCAAATTCGAAACGTCCCGCGATTGCGCCCACACGAAAGCTGCCAGCACTGAAAGCTCTACCTGGTTTTCACTGTCCCTTGGAACTGCATTCGCTGCCGCACAGACATTTGTGCTCTGCAAGACCTTTGGTTGGTTATGATGCAACAATGCCTATGTGACTGTCGAAGAGCCCGGCTGCCAAATTCGAAATGTTCAGCGATTGCGCCCACACGAAAGCTGCCAGCACTGAAAGCTCTACCTGGTTTTCACTGTCCCTTGGAACTGCATTCGCTGCCGCACAGACATTCGTGCTCTGCAAGAGCTTTGGTTGGTTATGATGCAACAATGCCTATGTGACTGTCGCAGAGCCCGGCTGCCAAATTCGAAACGTCCAGCGATTGCGCCCACACGAAAGCTGCCAGCACTGAAAGCTCTACCTGGTTTTCACTGTCCCTTGGAACTGCATTCGCTGCCGCACCGATATTTGCGCTCTGCAAGAGCTTTGGTTGGTTATGATGCAACAATGCCTATGTGACTGTCGCAGAGCCCGGCTGCCAAATTCGAAACGTCCCGCGATTGCGCCCACACGAAAGCTGCCAGCACTGAAAGGTCTAACTGGTTTTCACTGTCCCTTGGAACTGCATTCGCTGCCGCACAGACATTCGCGCTCTGCAAAAGCCTTGGTTGGTTATGATGCAACAATGCCTATGTGACTGTCGCAGAACCCGGCTGCCAAATTCGAAACGTCCAGCGATTGCGCCCACACGAAAGCTGCCAGCACTGAAAGCTCTACCTGGTTTTCACTGTCCCTTGGAACTGCATTCGCTGCCGCACAGACATTCGCGCTGTGCAAAAGCCTTGGTTGTTTATGATGCAACAATGCCTATGTGACTCTGGCAGAGCCCGGCTGCCAAATTCGAAACGTCCAGCGATTGCGCCCACATGAAAGCTGCCAGCACTGAAAGCTATACCTGGTTTTCACTGTCCCTTGGAACTGCATTCGCTGCCGCACAGACATTTGCGCTCTGCAAAAGCCTTGGTTAGTTATGATGCAACAATGCCTATGTGACTGTCGCAGAGCCCGGCTGCCAAATTCGAAACGTCCAGCGATTGCGCCCACACGAAAGCTGCCAGCACTGAAAGCTCTACCTGGTTTTCACTGTCCCTTGGAACTGCATTCACTGCCGCACAGACATTCATGCTATGCAAAAGCTTTGGTTGGTTATGATGCAACAATGCCTATGTGACTGTCGCAGAGCCCGGCTGCCAAATTCGAAACGTCCAGCGATTGCGCCCACACGAAAGCTGCCAGCACTGAAAGGTCTACCTGGTTTTCACTGTCCCTTGGAACTGCATTCGCTGCCGCACAGACATTCGCCCTCTGCAAGATATTTGGTTGGGTATGATGCAACAATGCCTATGTGACTGTCGCAGAGCCCGGCTGCCAAATTCGAAACGTCCAGGGATTACGCCCACACGAATGCTGCCAGCATGAAAGGTCTACCTGGTTTTCACTGTCCCTTGGAACTGCATTCGCTGCCGCACAGACATTCACGCTATGCAAAAGCTTTGGTTGGTTATGATGCAACAATGCCTATGTGACTGTCGCAGAGCCTGGCTGCCAAATTCGAAACGTCCAGCGATTGCGCCCACACGAAAGCTGCCAGCACTGAAAGCTGTACCTGGTTTTCACTGTCCCTTGGAACTGCATTCGCTGCCGCACAGACATTTGTGCTCTGCAAGACCTTTGGTTGGTTATGATGCAACAATGTCTATGTGACTGTCGCAGAGCGTGGCTGCCAAATTCGAAACGTCCAGCGATTGCGCCCACACGAAAGCTGCCAGCACTGAAAGCTCTACCTGGTTTTCACTGTCCCTTGGAACTGCATTCGCTGCCGCACAGACATTTGTGCTCTGCAAGACCTTTGGTTGGTTATGATGCAACAATGCCTATGTGACTGTCGAAGAGCCCGGCTGCCAAATTCGAAATGTTCAGCGATTGCGCCCACACGAAAGCTGCCAGCACTGAAAGCTCTACCTGGTTTTCACTGTCCCTTGGAACTGCATTCGCTGCCGCACAGACATTCGTGCTCTGCAAGAGCTTTGGTTGGTTATGATGCAACAATGCCTATGTGACTGTCGCAGAGCCCGGCTGCCAAATTCGAAACGTCCAGCGATTGCGCCCACACGAAAGCTGCCAGCACTGAAAGCTCTACCTGGTTTTCACTGTCCCTTGGAACTGCATTCGCTGCCGCACCGATATTTGCGCTCTGCAAGAGCTTTGGTTGGTTATGATGCAACAATGCCTATGTGACTGTCGCAGAGCCCGGCTGCCAAATTCGAAACGTCCCGCGATTGCGCCCACACGAAAGGTGCCAGCACTGAAAGGTCTAACTGGTTTTCACTGTCCCTTGGAACTGCATTCGCTGCCGCACAGACATTCGCGCTCTGCAAAAGCCTTGGTTGGTTATGATGCAACAATGCCTATGTGACTGTCGCAGAACCCGGCTGCCAAATTCGAAACGTCCAGCGATTGCGCCCACACGAAAGCTGCCAGCACTGAAAGCTCTACCTGGTTTTCACTGTCCCTTGGAACTGCATTCGCTGCCGCACAGACATTCGCGCTCTGCAAAAGCCTTGGTTGTTTATGATGCAACAATGCCTATGTGACTCTGGCAGAGCCCGGCTGCCAAATTCGAAACGTCCAGCGATTGCGCCCACATGAAAGCTGCCAGCACTGAAAGCTCTACCTGGTTTTCACTGTCCCTTGGAACTGCATTCGCTGCCGCACAGACATTTGCGCTCTGCAAAAGCCTTGGTTAGTTATGATGCAACAATGCCTATGTGACTGTCGCAGAGCCCGGCTGCCAAATTCGAAACGTCCAGCGATTGCGCCCACACGAAAGCTGCCAGCACTGAAAGCTCTACCTGGTTTTCACTGTCCCTTGGAACTGCATTCGCTGCCGCACAGACATTCGCCCTCTGCAAGATGTTTGGTTGGGTATGATGCAACAATGCTTATGTGACTGTCGCAGAGCCCGGCTGCCAAATTCGAAACGTCCAGCGATTACGCCCAAACGAATGCTGCCAGCATGAAAGGTCTACCTGGTTTTCACTGTCCCTTGGAACTGCATTCGCTGCCGCACAGACATTCGCGCTATGCAAAAGCTTTGGTTGGTTATGATGCAACAATGCCTATGTGACTCTGGCAGAGCCCAGCTGCCAAATTCGAAACGTCCCGCGATTGCGCCCACACGAAAGCTGCCAGCACTGAAAGCTCTACCTGGTTTTCACTGTCCCTGTGAACTGCATTCGCTGCCGCACAGACATTCGCGCTCTGCAAAACCTTTGGTTGGTTATGATGCAACAATGCCTATGTGACTGTCGCAGAGCCTGGCTGCCAAATTCGAAACGTCCAGCGATTGCGCCCACACGAAAGCTGCCAGCACTGAAAGGTCTACCTGGTTTTCACTGTCCCTTGGAACTGCATTCGCTGCCGCACAGACATTTGTGCTCTGCAAGACCTTTGGTTGGTTATGATGCAACAATGCCTATGTGACTGTCGAAGAGCCCGGCTGCCAAATTCGAAATGTTCAGCGATTGCGCCCACACGAAAGCTGCCAGCACTGAAAGCTCTACCTGGTTTTCACTGTCCCTTGGAACTGCATTCGCTGCCGCACAGACATTCGTGCTCTGCAAGAGCTTTGGTTGGTTATGATGCAACAAAGCCTATGTGACTGTCGCAGAGCCCGGCTGCCAAATTCGAAACGTCCAGCGGTTGCGCCCACACGAAAGCTGCCAGCACTGAAAGCTCTACCTGGTTTTCACTGTCCCTTGGAACTGCATTCGCTGCCGCACAGACATTCGCGCTCTGCAAGAGCTTTGGTTGGTTATGATGCAACAATGCCTATGTGACTGTCGCAGAGCCCGGCTGCCAAATTCGAAACGTCCCGCGATTGCGCCCACACGAAAGCTGCCAGCACTGAAAGCTCTACCTGGTTTTCACTGTCCCTTGGAACTGCATTCGCTGCCGCACAGACATTCGCGCTCTGCAAATGCCTTGTTTGGTTATGATGCAACAATGCCTATGTGACTGTCGCAGAACCCGGCTGCCAAATTCGAAACGTCCAGCGATTGCGCCCACACGAAAGCTGCCAGCACTGAAAGCTCTACCTGGTTTTCACTGTCCCTTGGAACTGCATTCGCTGCCGCACAGACATTCGCCCTCTGCAAGATGTTTGGTTGGGTATGGTGCAACAATGCTTATGTGAGTGTCGCAGAGCCCGGCTGCCAAATTCGAAACGTCCAGCGATTACGCCCACACGAATGCTGCCAGCATGAAAGGTCTACCTGGTTTTCACTGTCCCTTGGAACTGCATTCGCTGCCGCACAGACATTCGCGCTCTGGAAAAGCCTTGGTTAGTTATGATGCAACAATGCCTATGTGACTCTGGCAGAGCCCAGCTGCCAAATTCGAAACGTCACGCGATTGCGCCCACACGAAAGCTTCCAGTACTGAAAGCTCTACCTGGTTTTCACTGTCCCTTGGAACTGCATTCGCTGCCGCACAGACATTCGCGCTCTGCAAATGCCTTGGTTGGCTATCATGCAACAATGCCTATGTGACTCTGGCAGAGCCTGGCTGCCAAATTCGAAACGTCCAGCGATTGCGCCCACACGAAAGCTGCCAGCACTGAAAGCTCTACCTGGTTTTCACTGTCCCTTGGAACTGCATTCGCTGCCGCACATACATTCGTGCTCTGCAAGAGCTTTGGTTGGTTATGATGCAACAATGCCTATCTGACTGTCGCAGAGCCCGGCTGCCAAATTCGAAACGTCCAGCGATTGCGCCCACACGAAAGCTGCCAGCACTGAAAGCTCTACCTGGTTTTCACTGTCCCTTGGAACTGCATTCGCTGCCGCACCGATATTTGCGCTCTGCAAGAGCTTTGGTTGGTTATGATGCAACAATGCCTATGTGACTGTCGCAGAGCCCGGCTGCCAAATTCGAAACGTCCCGCGATTGCGCCCACACGAAAGGTGCCAGCACTGAAAGGTCTAACTGGTTTTCACTGTCCCTTGGAACTGCATTCGCTGCCGCACAGACATTCGCGCTCTGCAAAAGCCTTGGTTGGTTATGATGCAACAATGCCTATGTGACTGTCGCAGAACCCGGCTGCCAAATTCGAAACGTCCAGCGATTGCGCCCACACGAAAGCTGCCAGCACTGAAAGCTCTACCTGGTTTTCACTGTCCCTTGGAACTGCATTCGCTGCCGCACAGACATTCGCGCTGTGCAAAAGCCTTGGTTGTTTATGATGCAACAATGCCTATGTGACTCTGGCAGAGCCCGGCTGCCAAATTCGAAACGTCCAGCGATTGCGCCCACACGAAAGCTGCCAGCACTGAAAGCTATACCTGGTTTTCACTGTCCCTTGGAACTGCATTCGCTGCCGCACAGACATTTGCGCTCTGCAAAAGCCTTGGTTAGTTATGATGCAACAATGCCTATGTGACTGTCGCAGAGCCCGGCTGCCAAATTCGAAACGTCCAGCGATTGCGCCCACACGAAAGCTGCCAGCACTGAAAGCTCTACCTGGTTTTCACTGTCCCTTGGAACTGCATTCACTGCCGCACAGACATTCATGCTATGCAAAAGCTTTGGTTGGTTATGATGCAACAATGCCTATGTGACTGTCGCAGAGCCCGGCTGCCAAATTCGAAACGTCCAGCGATTGCGCCCACACGAAAGCTGCCAGCACTGAAAGCTCTACCTGGTTTTCACTGTCCCTTGGAACTGCATTCGCTGCCGCACAGACATTCGCCCTCTGCAAGATGTTTAGTTGGGTATGATGCAACAATGCTTATGTGACTGTCGCAGAGCCCGGCTGCCAAATTCGAAACGTCCAGCGATTACGCCCAAACGAATGCTGCCAGCATGAAAGGTCTACCTGGTTTTCACTGTCCCTTGGAACTGCATTCGCTGCCGCACAGACATTCGCGCTATGCAAAAGCTTTGGTTGGTTATGATGCAACAATGCCTATGTGACTCTGGCAGAGCCCAGCTGCCAAATTCGAAACGTCCCGCGATTGCGCCCACACGAAAGCTGCCAGCACTGAAAGCTCTACCTGGTTTTCACTGTCCCTGTGAACTGCATTCGCTGCCGCACAGACATTCGCGCTCTGCAAAACCTTTGGTTGGTTATGATGCAACAATGCCTATGTGACTGTCGCAGAGCCTGGCTGCCAAATTCGAAACGTCCAGCGATTGCGCCCACACGAAAGCTGCCAGCACTGAAAGGTCTACCTGGTTTTCACTGTCCCTTGGAACTGCATTCGCTGCCGCACAGACATTTGTGCTCTGCAAGAGCTTTGGTTGGTTATGATGCAACAATGCCTATGTGACTGTCGCAGAGCCCGGCTGCCAAATTCGAAACGTCCAGCGATTGCGCCCACACGAAAGCTGCCAGCACTGAAAGCTCTACCTGGTTTTCACTGTCCCTTGGAACTGCATTCGCTGCCGCACAGACATTCGTGCTCTGCAAGAGCTTTGGTTGGTTATGATGCAACAAAGCCTATGTGACTGTCGCAGAGCCCGGCTGCCAAATTCGAAACGTCCAGCGGTTGCGCCCACACGAAAGCTGCCAGCACTGAAAGCTCTACCTGGTTTTCACTGTCCCTTGGAACTGCATTCGCTGCCGCACAGACATTCGCGCTCTGCAAGAGCTTTGGTTGGTTATGATGCAACAATGCCTATGTGACTGTCGCAGAGCCCGGCTGCCAAATTCGAAACGTCCTGCGATTGCGCCCACACGAAAGCTGCCAGCACTGAAAGCTCTACCTGGTTTTCACTGTCCCTTGGAACTGCATTCGCTGCCGCACAGACATTCGCGCTCTGCAAATGCCTTGTTTGGTTATGATGCAACAATGCCTATGTGACTGTCGCAGAACCCGGCTGCCAAATTCGAAACGTCCAGCGATTGCGCCCACACGAAAGCTGCCAGCACTGAAAGCTCTACCTGGTTTTCACTGTCCCTTGGAACTGCATTCGCTGCCGCACAGACATTCGCCCTCTGCAAGATGTTTGGTTGGGTATGGTGCAACAATGCTTATGTGACTGTCGCAGAGCCCGGCTGCCAAATTCGAAACGTCCAGCGATTACGCCCACACGAATGCTGCCAGCATGAAAGGTCTACCTGGTTTTCACTGTCCCTTGGAACTGCATTCGCTGCCGCACAGACATTTGTGCTCTGCAAAAGCCTTGGTTAGTTATGATGCAACAATGCCTATGTGACTCTGGCAGAGCCCGGCTGCCAAATTCGAAACGTCCAGCGATTGCGCCCACACGAAAGCTGCCAGCACTGAAAGCTCTACCTGGTTTTCACTGTCCCTTGGAACTGCATTCGCTGCCGCACAGACATTCATGCTATGCAAAAGCTTTGGTTGGTTATGATGCAACAATGCCTATGTGACTGTCGCAGAGCCCGGCTGCCAAATTCGAAACGTCCAGCGATTGCGCCCACACGAAAGCTGCCAGCACTGAAAGGTCTACCTGGTTTTCACTGTCCCTTGGAACTGCATTCGCTGCCGCACAGACATTCGCCCTCTGCAAGATATTTGGTTGGGTATGATGCAACAATGCCTATGTGACTGTCGCAGAGCCCGGCTGCCAAATTCGAAACGTCCAGGGATTACGCCCACACGAATGCTGCCAGCATGAAAGGTCTACCTGGTTTTCACTGTCCCTTGGAACTGCATTCGCTGCCGCACAGACATTCACGCTATGCAAAAGCTTTGGTTGGTTATGATGCAACAATGCCTATGTGACTGTCGCAGAGCCTGGCTGCCAAATTCGAAACGTCCAGCGATTGCGCCCACACGAAAGCTGCCAGCACTGAAAGCTGTACCTGGTTTTCACTGTCCCTTGGAACTGCATTCGCTGCCGCACAGACATTTGTGCTCTGCAAGACCTTTGGTTGGTTATGATGCAACAATGTCTATGTGACTGTCGCAGAGCGTGGCTGCCAAATTCGAAACGTCCAGCGATTGCGCCCACACGAAAGCTGCCAGCACTGAAAGCTCTACCTGGTTTTCACTGTCCCTTGGAACTGCATTCGCTGCCGCACAGACATTTGTGCTCTGCAAGACCTTTGGTTGGTTATGATGCAACAATGCCTATGTGACTGTCGAAGAGCCCGGCTGCCAAATTCGAAATGTTCAGCGATTGCGCCCACACGAAAGCTGCCAGCACTGAAAGCTCTACCTGGTTTTCACTGTCCCTTGGAACTGCATTCGCTGCCGCACAGACATTCGTGCTCTGCAAGAGCTTTGGTTGGTTATGATGCAACAATGCCTATGTGACTGTCGCAGAGCCCGGCTGCCAAATTCGAAACGTCCAGCGATTGCGCCCACACGAAAGCTGCCAGCACTGAAAGCTCTACCTGGTTTTCACTGTCCCTTGGAACTGCATTCGCTGCCGCACCGATATTTGCGCTCTGCAAGAGCTTTGGTTGGTTATGATGCAACAATGCCTATGTGACTGTCGCAGAGCCCGGCTGCCAAATTCGAAACGTCCCGCGATTGCGCCCACACGAAAGGTGCCAGCACTGAAAGGTCTAACTGGTTTTCACTGTCCCTTGGAACTGCATTCGCTGCCGCACAGACATTCGCGCTCTGCAAAAGCCTTGGTTGGTTATGATGCAACAATGCCTATGTGACTGTCGCAGAACCCGGCTGCCAAATTCGAAACGTCCAGCGATTGCGCCCACACGAAAGCTGCCAGCACTGAAAGCTCTACCTGGTTTTCACTGTCCCTTGGAACTGCATTCGCTGCCGCACAGACATTCGCGCTGTGCAAAAGCCTTGGTTGTTTATGATGCAACAATGCCTATGTGACTCTGGCAGAGCCCGGCTGCCAAATTCGAAACGTCCAGCGATTGCGCCCACATGAAAGCTGCCAGCACTGAAAGCTATACCTGGTTTTCACTGTCCCTTGGAACTGCATTCGCTGCCGCACAGACATTTGCGCTCTGCAAAAGCCTTGGTTAGTTATGATGCAACAATGCCTATGTGACTGTCGCAGAGCCCGGCTGCCAAATTCGAAACGTCCAGCGATTGCGCCCACACGAAAGCTGCCAGCACTGAAAGCTCTACCTGGTTTTCACTGTCCCTTGGAACTGCATTCACTGCCGCACAGACATTCATGCTATGCAAAAGCTTTGGTTGGTTATGATGCAACAATGCCTATGTGACTGTCGCAGAGCCCGGCTGCCAAATTCGAAACGTCCAGCGATTGCGCCCACACGAAAGCTGCCAGCACTGAAAGGTCTACCTGGTTTTCACTGTCCCTTGGAACTGCATTCGCTGCCGCACAGACATTCGCCCTCTGCAAGATATTTGGTTGGGTATGATGCAACAATGCCTATGTGACTGTCGCAGAGCCCGGCTGCCAAATTCGAAATGTTCAGCGATTGCGCCCACACGAAAGCTGCCAGCACTGAAAGCTGTACCTGGTTTTCACTGTCCCTTGGAACTGCATTCGCTGCCGCACAGACATTTGTGCTCTGCAAGACCTTTGGTTGGTTATGATGCAACAATGTCTATGTGACTGTCGCAGAGCGTGGCTGCCAAATTCGAAACGTCCAGCGATTGCGCCCACACGAAAGCTGCCAGCACTGAAAGCTCTATCTGGTTTTCACTGTCCCTTGGAACTGCATTCGCTGCCACACAGACATTTGTGCTCTGCAAGACCTTTGGTTGGTTATGATGCAACAATGCCTATGTGACTGTCGAAGAGCCCGGCTGCCAAATTCGAAATGTTCAGCGATTGCGCCCACACGAAAGCTGCCAGCACTGAAAGCTCTACCTGGTTTTCACTGTCCCTTGGAACTGCATTCGCTGCCGCACAGACATTCGTGCTCTGCAAGAGCTTTGGTTGGTTATGATGCAACAATGCCTATGTGACTGTTGCAGAGCCCGGCTGCCAAATTCGAAACGTCCAGCGATTGCGCCCACACGAAAGCTGCCAGCACTGAAAGCTCTACCTGGTTTTCACTGTCCCTTGGAACTGCATTCGCTGCCGCACCGATATTTGCGCTCTGCAAGAGCTTTGGTTGGTTATGATGCAACAATGCCTATGTGACTGTCGCAGAGCCCGGCTGCCAAATTCGAAACGTCCCGCGATTGCGCCCACACGAAAGGTGCCAGCACTGAAAGGTCTAACTGGTTTTCACTGTCCCTTGGAACTGCATTCGCTGCCGCACAGACATTCGCGCTCTGCAAAAGCCTTGGTTGGTTATGATGCAACAATGCCTATGTGACTGTCGCAGAACCCGGCTGCCAAATTCGAAACGTCCAGCAATTGCGCCCACACGAAAGCTGCCAGCACTGAAAGCTCTACCTGGTTTTCACTGTCCCTTGGAACTGCATTCGCTGCCGCACAGACATTCGCGCTGTGCAAAAGCCTTGGTTGTTTATGATGCAACAATGCCTATGTGACTCTGGCAGAGCCCGGCTGCCAAATTCGAAACGTCCAGCGATTGCGCCCACATGAAAGCTGCCAGCACTGAAAGCTATACCTGGTTTTCACTGTCCCTTGGAACTGCATTCGCTGCCGCACAGACATTTGCGCTCTGCAAAAGCCTTGGTTAGTTTTGATGCAACAATGCCTATGTGACTGTCGCAGAGCCCGGCTGCCAAATTCGAAACATCCAGCGATTGCGCCCACACGAAAGCTGCCAGCACTGAAAGCTCTACCTGGTTTTCACTGTCCCTTGGAACTGCATTCACTGCCGCACAGACATTCATGCTATGCAAAAGCTTTGGTTGGTTATGATGCAACAATGCCTATGTGACTGTCGCAGAGCCCGGCTGCCAAATTCGAAACGTCCAGCGATTGCGCCCACACGAAAGCTGCCAGCACTGAAAGATCTACCTGGTTTTCACTGTCCCTTGGAACTGCATTCGCTGCCGCACAGACATTCGCCCTCTGCAAGATGTTTGGTTGGGTATGATGCAACAATGCTTATGTGACTGTCGCAGAGCCCGGCTGCCAAATTCGAAACGTCCAGCGATTACGCCCAAACGAATGCTGCCAGCATGAAAGGTCTACCTGGTTTTCACTGTCCCTTGGAACTGCATTCGCTGCCGCACAGACATTCGCGCTATGAAAAGCTTTGGTTGGTTATGATGCAACAATGCCTATGTGACTCTGGCAGAGCCCAGCTGCCAAATTCGAAACGTCCCGCGATTGCGCCCACACGAAAGCTGCCAGCACTGAAAGCTCTACCTGGTTTTCACTGTCCCTGTGAACTGCATTCGCTGCCGCACAGACATTCGCGCTCTGCAAAACCTTTGGTTGGTTATGATGCAACAATGCCTATGTGACTGTCGCAGAGCCTGGCTGCCAAATTCGAAACGTCCAGCGATTGCGCCCACACGAAAGCTGCCAGCACTGAAAGGTCTACCTGGTTTTCACTGTCCCTTGGAACTGCATTCGCTGCCGCACAGACATTTGTGCTCTGCAAGACCTTTGGTTGGTTATGATGCAACAATGCCTATGTGACTGTCGAAGATCCCGGCTGCCAAATTCGAAATGTTCAGCGATTGCGCCCACACGAAAGCTGCCAGCACTGAAAGCTCTACCTGGTTTTCACTGTCCCTTGGAACTGCATTCGCTGCCGCACAGACATTCGTGCTCTGCAAGAGCTTTGGTTGGTTATGATGCAACAAAGCCTATGTGACTGTCGCAGAGCCCGGCTGCCAAATTCGAAACGTCCAGCGGTTGCGCCCACACGAAAGCTGCCAGCACTGAAAGCTCTACCTGGTTTTCACTGTCCCTTGGAACTGCATTCGCTGCCGCACAGACATTCGCGCTCTGCAAGAGCTTTGGTTGGTTATGATGCAACAATGCCTATGTGACTGTCGCAGAGCCCGGCTGCCAAATTCGAAACGTCCCGCGATTGCGCCCACACGAAAGCTGCCAGCACTGAAAGCTCTACCTGGTTTTCACTGTCCCTTGGAACTGCATTCGCTGCCGCACAGACATTCGCGCTCTGCAAATGCCTTGTTTGGTTATGATGCAACAATGCCTATGTGACTGTCGCAGAACCCGGCTGCCAAATTCGAAACGTCCAGCGATTGCGCCCACACGAAAGCTGCCAGCACTGAAAGCTCTACCTGGTTTTCACTGTCCCTTGGAACTGCATTCGCTGCCGCACAGACATTCGCCCTCTGCAAGATGTTTGGTTGGGTATGGTGCAACAATGCTTATGTGACTGTCGCAGAGCCCGGCTGCCAAAGTCGAAACGTCCAGCGATTACGCCCACACGAATGCTGCCAGCATGAAAGGTCTACCTGGTTTTCACTGTCCCTTGGAACTGCATTCGCTGCCGCACAGACATTCGCGCTCTGGAAAAGCCTTGGTTAGTTATGATGCAACAATGCCTATGTGACTCTGGCAGAGCCCAGCTGCCAAATTCGAAACGTCACGCGATTGCGCCCACACGAAAGCTTCCAGTACTGAAAGCTCTACCTGGTTTTCACTGTCCCTTGGAACTGCATTCGCTGCCGCACAGACATTCGCGCTCTGCAAATGCCTTGGTTGGCTATCATGCAACAATGCCTATGTGACTCTGGCAGAGCCTGGCTGCCAAATTCGAAACGTCCAGCGATTGCGCCCACACGAAAGCTGCCAGCACTGAAAGCTCTACCTGGTTTTCACTGTCCCTTGGAACTGCATTCGCTGCCGCACAGACATTCGCGCTCTGCAAATGCCTTGGTTGGTTATGATGCAACAATGCCTATGTGACTGTCGAAGAGCCCGGCTGCCAAATTCGAAACGTCCAGCGATTGCGCCCACACGAAAGCTGCCAGCACTGAAAGCTCTACCTGGTTTTCACTGTCCCTTGGAACTGCATTCGCTGCCGCACAGACATTCGTGCTCTGCAAGAGCTTTGGTTGGTTATGATGCAACAATGCCTATGTGACTGTCGCAGAGCCCGGCTGCCAAATTCGAAACGTCCACCGATTGCGCCCACACGAAAGCTGCCAGCACTGAAAGCTCTACCTGGTTTTCACTGTCCCTTGGAACTGCATTCGCTGCCGCACAGACATTCGCGCTCTGCAAGATGTTTGGTTGGTTATGATGCAACAATGCCTATGTGACTGTCGCAGAGCCCGGCTGCCAAATTCGAAACGTCCAGCGATTGCGCCCACACGAAAGCTGCCAGCACTGAAAGCTCTACCTGGTTTTCACTGTCCCTTGGAACTGCATTCGCTGCCGCACAGACATTTGTGCTCTGCAAGACCTTTGGTTGGTTATGATGCAACAATGCCTATGTGACTGTCGCAGAGCCCGGCTGCCAAATTCGAAACGTCCAGCGATTGCGTCCACACGAAAGCTGCCAGCACTGAAAGCTCTACCTGGTTTTCACTGTCCCTTGGAACTGCATTCGCTGCCGCACAGACATTCGTGCTCTGCAAGAGCTTTGGTTGGTTATGATGCAACAATGCCTATGTGACTGTCGCAGAGCCCGGCTGCCAAATTCGAAACGTCCCGCGATTGCGCCCACACGAAAGCTGCCAGCATGAAAGGTCTACCTGGTTTTCACTGTCCCTTGGAACTGCATTCGCTGCCGCACAGACATTCGCGCTCTGCAAAAGCCTTGGTTAGTTATGATGCAACAATGCCTATGTGACTCTGGCAGAGCCCAGATGCCAAATTCGAAACGTCCCGCGATTGCGCCCACACGAAAGCTGCCAGCACTGAAAGGTCTTACTGGTTTTCACTGTCCCTTGGAACTGCATTCGCTGCCGCACAGACATTTGTGCTCTGCAAAAGCCTTGGTTGGTTATGATGCAACAATGCCTATGTGACTGTCGCAGAACCCGGCTGCCAAATTCGAAACGTCCAGCGATTGCGCCCACACGAAAGCTGCCAGCACTGAAAGCTCTACCTGGTTTTCACTGTCCCTTGGAACTGCATTCGCTGCCGCACAGACATTCGCGCTCTGCAAAAGCCTTGGTTTTTTATGATGCAACAATTCCTATGTGACTCTGGCAGAGCCCGGCTGCCAAATTCGAAACGTCCAGCGATTGCGCCCACACGAAAGCTGCCAGCAGTGAAAGCTCTACCTGGTTTTCACTGTCCCTTGGAACTGCATTCGCTGCCGCACAGACATTTGTGCTCTGCAAAAGCCTTGGTTAGTTATGATGCAACAATGCCTATGTGACTGTCGCAGAGCCCGGCTGCCAAATTCGAAACGTCCAGCGATTGCGCCCACACGAAAGCTGCCAGCACTGAAAGCTCTACCTGGTTTTCACTGTCCCTTGGAACTGCATTCGCTGCCGCACAGACATTCATGCTATGCAAAAGCTTTGGTTGGTTATGATGCAACAATGCCTATGTGACTGTCGCAGAGCCCGGCTGCCAAATTCGAAACGTCCAGCGATTGCGCCCACACGAAAGCTGCCAGCACTGAAAGCTCTACCTGGTTTTCACTGTCCCTTGGAACTGCATTCGCTGCCGCACAGACATTCGCCCTCTGCAAGATATTTGGTTGGGTATGATGCAACAATGCCTATGTGACTGTCGCAGAGTCCGGCTGCCAAATTCGAAACGTCCAGGGATTACGCCCACACGAATGCTGCCAGCATGAAAGGTCTACCTGGTTTTCACTGTCCCTTGGAACTGCATTCGCTGCCGCACAGACATTCACGCTATGCAAAAGCTTTGGTTGGTTATGATGCAACAATGCCTATGTGACTCTGGCAGAGCCCAGCTGCCAAATTCGAAACGTCCCGCGATTGCGCCCACACGAAAGCTGCCAGCAGTGAAAGCTCTACCTGGTTTTCACTGTCCCTTGGAACTGCATTCGCTGCCGCACAGACATTTGCGCTCTGCAAAACCTTTGGTTGGTTATGATGCAACAATGCCTATGTGACTGTCGCAGAGCCTGGCTGCCAAATTCGAAACGTCCAGCGATTGCGCCCACACGAAAGCTGCCAGCACTGAAAGGTCTACCTGGTTTTCACTGTCCCTTGGAACTGCATTCGCTGCCGCACAGACATTTGTGCTCTGCAAGACCTTTGGTTGGTTATGATGCAACAATGCCTATGTGACTGTCGAAGAGCCCGGCTGCCAAATTCGAAATGTTCAGCGATTGCGCCCACACGAAAGCTGCCAGCACTGAAAGCTCTACCTGGTTTTCACTGTCCCTTGGAACTGCATTCGCTGCCGCACAGACATTCGTGCTCTGCAAGAGCTTTGGTTGGTTATGATGCAACAATGCCTATGTGACTGTCGCAGAGCCCGGCTGCCAAATTCGAAACGTCCACCGATTGCGCCCACACGAAAGCTGCCAGCACTGAAAGCTCTACCTGGTTTTCACTGTCCCTTGGAACTGCATTCGCTGCCGCACCGATATTTGCGCTCTGCAAGAGCTTTGGTTGGTTATGATGCAACAATGCCTATGTGACTGTCGCAGAGCCCGGCTGCCAAATTCGAAACGTCCCGCGATTGCGCCCACACGAAAGGTGCCAGCACTGAAAGGTCTAACTGGTTTTCACTGTCCCTTGGAACTGCATTCGCTGCCGCACAGACATTCGCGCTCTGCAAAAGCCTTGGTTGGTTATGATGCAACAATGCCTATGTGACTGTCGCAGAGCCCGGCTGCCAAATTCGAAACGTCCAGCGATTGCGCCCACACGAAAGCTGCCAGCACTGAAAGCTCTACCTGGTTTTCACTGTCCCTTGGAACTGCATTCGCTGCCGCACAGACATTCGCGCTCTGCAAAAGCCTTGGTTGTTTATGATGCAACAATGCCTATGTGACTCTGGCAGAGCCCGGCTGCCAAATTCGAAACGTCCAGCGATTGCGCCCACACGAAAGCTGCCAGCACGGAAAGCTCTACCTGGTTTTCACTGTCCCTTGGAACTGCATTCGCTGCCGCACAGACATTCGCGCTCTGCAAATGCCTTGGTTGGTTATGATGCAACAATGCCTATGTGACTCTGGCAGAGCCCGGCTGCCAAATTCGAAACGTCCAGCGATTGCGCCCACACGAAAGCTGCCAGCACTGCAAGCTCTACCTGGTTTTCACTGTCCCTTGGAACTGCATTCGCTGCCGCACAGACATTCGCGCTCTGCAAATGCCTTGGTTGGCTATGATGCAACAATGCCTATGTGACTGTGGCAGAGCCCGGTTGCCAAATTCGAAACGTCCAGCGATAGCGCCCACACGAAAGCTGCCAGCACTGAAAGGTCTACCTGGTTTTCACTGTCCCTTGGAACTGCATTCGCTGCCGCACAGACATTCGCGCTCTGCAAAACCTTTTGTTGGTTATGATGCAACAATGCCTATGTGACTGTCGCAGAGCCCGGCTGCCAAATTCGAAACGTCCAGCGATTGCGCCCACACGAAAGCCGCCAGCACTGAAAGCTCTACCTGGTTTTCACTGTCCCTTGGAACTGCATTTGCTGCCGCACAGACATTCGCGCTCTGCAAGACCTTTGGTTGGTTATGATGCAACAATGCCTATGTGACTCTGGCCGAGCCCGGCTGCCAAATTCGAAACATCCCGCGATTGCGCCCACACGAAAGCTGCCAGCACTGAAAGGTCTACCTGGTTTTCACTGTCCCTTGGAACTGCATTCGCTGCCGCACAGACATTTGCGCTCTGCAAGACCTTTTGTTGGTTATGATGCAACAATGCCTATGTGACTGTCGCAGAGCCCGGCTGCCAAATTCGAAACGTCCAGCGATTGTGCCCACACGAAAGCTGCCAGCACTGAAAGCTCTACCTGGTTTTCACTGTCCCTTGGAACTGCATTCGCTGCCGCACAGATATTTGCGCTCGGCAAGAGCTTTGGTTGGTTATGATGCAACAATGCCTATGTGACTGTCGCAGAGCCCGGCTGCCAAATTCGAAACGTCCAGCGATTGCGCCCACACGAAAGCTGCCAGCACTGAAAGCTCTACCTGGTTTTCACTGTCCCTTGGAACTGCATTCGCTGCCGCACAGACATTCGTGCTCTGCAAGAGCTTTGGTTGGTTATGATGCAACAATGCCTATGTGACTGTCGCAGAGCCCGGCTGCCAAATTCGAAACGTCCACCGATTGCGCCCACACGAAAGCTGCCAGCACTGAAAGCTCTACCTGGTTTTCACTGTCCCTTGGAACTGCATTCGCTGCCGCACAGACATTCGCGCTCTGCAAGATGTTTGGTTGGTTATGATGCAACAATGCCTATGTGACTGTCGCAGAGCCCGGCTGCCAAATTCGAAACGTCCAGCGATTGCGCCCACACGAAAGCTGCCAGCACTGAAAGCTCTACCTGGTTTTCACTGTCCCTTGGAACTGCATTCGCTGCCGCACAGACATTTGTGCTCTGCAAGACCTTTGGTTGGTTATGATGCAACAATGCCTATGTGACTGTCGCAGAGCCCGGCTGCCAAATTCGAAACGTCCAGCGATTGCGTCCACACGAAAGCTGCCAGCACTGAAAGCTCTACCTGGTTTTCACTGTCCCTTGGAACTGCATTCGCTGCCGCACAGACATTCGTGCTCTGCAAGAGCTTTGGTTGGTTATGATGCAACAATGCCTATGTGACTGTCGCAGAGCCCGGCTGCCAAATTCGAAACGTCCCGCGATTGCGCCCACACGAAAGCTGCCAGCATGAAAGGTCTACCTGGTTTTCACTGTCCCTTGGAACTGCATTCGCTGCCGCACAGACATTCGCGCTCTGCAAAAGCCTTGGTTAGTTATGATGCAACAATGCCTATGTGACTCTGGCAGAGCCCAGATGCCAAATTCGAAACGTCCCGCGATTGCGCCCACACGAAAGCTGCCAGCACTGAAAGGTCTTACTGGTTTTCACTGTCCCTTGGAACTGCATTCGCTGCCGCACAGACATTTGTGCTCTGCAAAAGCCTTGGTTGGTTATGATGCAACAATGCCTATGTGACTGTCGCAGAACCCGGCTGCCAAATTCGAAACGTCCAGCGATTGCGCCCACACGAAAGCTGCCAGCACTGAAAGCTCTACCTGGTTTTCACTGTCCCTTGGAACTGCATTCGCTGCCGCACAGACATTCGCGCTCTGCAAAAGCCTTGGTTTTTTATGATGCAACAATTCCTATGTGACTCTGGCAGAGCCCGGCTGCCAAATTCGAAACGTCCAGCGATTGCGCCCACACGAAAGCTGCCAGCAGTGAAAGCTCTACCTGGTTTTCACTGTCCCTTGGAACTGCATTCGCTGCCGCACAGACATTTGTGCTCTGCAAAAGCCTTGGTTAGTTATGATGCAACAATGCCTATGTGACTGTCGCAGAGCCCGGCTGCCAAATTCGAAACGTCCAGCGATTGCGCCCACACGAAAGCTGCCAGCACTGAAAGCTCTACCTGGTTTTCACTGTCCCTTGGAACTGCATTCGCTGCCGCACAGACATTCATGCTATGCAAAAGCTTTGGTTGGTTATGATGCAACAATGCCTATGTGACTGTCGCAGAGCCCGGCTGCCAAATTCGAAACGTCCAGCGATTGCGCCCACACGAAAGCTGCCAGCACTGAAAGCTCTACCTGGTTTTCACTGTCCCTTGGAACTGCATTCGCTGCCGCACAGACATTCGCCCTCTGCAAGATATTTGGTTGGGTATGATGCAACAATGCCTATGTGACTGTCGCAGAGTCCGGCTGCCAAATTCGAAACGTCCAGGGATTACGCCCACACGAATGCTGCCAGCATGAAAGGTCTACCTGGTTTTCACTGTCCCTTGGAACTGCATTCGCTGCCGCACAGACATTCACGCTATGCAAAAGCTTTGGTTGGTTATGATGCAACAATGCCTATGTGACTCTGGCAGAGCCCAGCTGCCAAATTCGAAACGTCCCGCGATTGCGCCCACACGAAAGCTGCCAGCAGTGAAAGCTCTACCTGGTTTTCACTGTCCCTTGGAACTGCATTCGCTGCCGCACAGACATTTGCGCTCTGCAAAACCTTTGGTTGGTTATGATGCAACAATGCCTATGTGACTGTCGCAGAGCCTGGCTGCCAAATTCGAAACGTCCAGCGATTGCGCCCACACGAAAGCTGCCAGCACTGAAAGGTCTACCTGGTTTTCACTGTCCCTTGGAACTGCATTCGCTGCCGCACAGACATTTGTGCTCTGCAAGACCTTTGGTTGGTTATGATGCAACAATGCCTATGTGACTGTCGAAGAGCCCGGCTGCCAAATTCGAAATGTTCAGCGATTGCGCCCACACGAAAGCTGCCAGCACTGAAAGCTCTACCTGGTTTTCACTGTCCCTTGGAACTGCATTCGCTGCCGCACAGACATTCGTGCTCTGCAAGAGCTTTGGTTGGTTATGATGCAACAATGCCTATGTGACTGTCGCAGAGCCCGGCTGCCAAATTCGAAACGTCCACCGATTGCGCCCACACGAAAGCTGCCAGCACTGAAAGCTCTACCTGGTTTTCACTGTCCCTTGGAACTGCATTCGCTGCCGCACCGATATTTGCGCTCTGCAAGAGCTTTGGTTGGTTATGATGCAACAATGCCTATGTGACTGTCGCAGAGCCCGGCTGCCAAATTCGAAACGTCCCGCGATTGCGCCCACACGAAAGGTGCCAGCACTGAAAGGTCTAACTGGTTTTCACTGTCCCTTGGAACTGCATTCGCTGCCGCACAGACATTCGCGCTCTGCAAAAGCCTTGGTTGGTTATGATGCAACAATGCCTATGTGACTGTCGCAGAGCCCGGCTGCCAAATTCGAAACGTCCAGCGATTGCGCCCACACGAAAGCTGCCAGCACTGAAAGCTCTACCTGGTTTTCACTGTCCCTTGGAACTGCATTCGCTGCCGCACAGACATTCGCGCTCTGCAAAAGCCTTGGTTGTTTATGATGCAACAATGCCTATGTGACTCTGGCAGAGCCCGGCTGCCAAATTCGAAACGTCCAGCGATTGCGCCCACACGAAAGCTGCCAGCACGGAAAGCTCTACCTGGTTTTCACTGTCCCTTGGAACTGCATTCGCTGCCGCACAGACATTCGCGCTCTGCAAATGCCTTGGTTGGTTATGATGCAACAATGCCTATGTGACTCTGGCAGAGCCCGGCTGCCAAATTCGAAACGTCCAGCGATTGCGCCCACACGAAAGCTGCCAGCACTGCAAGCTCTACCTGGTTTTCACTGTCCCTTGGAACTGCATTCGCTGCCGCACAGACATTCGCGCTCTGCAAATGCCTTGGTTGGCTATGATGCAACAATGCCTATGTGACTGTGGCAGAGCCCGGTTGCCAAATTCGAAACGTCCAGCGATAGCGCCCACACGAAAGCTGCCAGCACTGAAAGGTCTACCTGGTTTTCACTGTCCCTTGGAACTGCATTCGCTGCCGCACAGACATTCGCGCTCTGCAAAACCTTTTGTTGGTTATGATGCAACAATGCCTATGTGACTGTCGCAGAGCCCGGCTGCCAAATTCGAAACGTCCAGCGATTGCGCCCACACGAAAGCCGCCAGCACTGAAAGCTCTACCTGGTTTTCACTGTCCCTTGGAACTGCATTTGCTGCCGCACAGACATTCGCGCTCTGCAAGACCTTTGGTTGGTTATGATGCAACAATGCCTATGTGACTCTGGCCGAGCCCGGCTGCCAAATTCGAAACATCCCGCGATTGCGCCCACACGAAAGCTGCCAGCACTGAAAGGTCTACCTGGTTTTCACTGTCCCTTGGAACTGCATTCGCTGCCGCACAGACATTTGCGCTCTGCAAGACCTTTTGTTGGTTATGATGCAACAATGCCTATGTGACTGTCGCAGAGCCCGGCTGCCAAATTCGAAACGTCCAGCGATTGTGCCCACACGAAAGCTGCCAGCACTGAAAGCTCTACCTGGTTTTCACTGTCCCTTGGAACTGCATTCGCTGCCGCACAGATATTTGCGCTCGGCAAGAGCTTTGGTTGGTTATGATGCAACAATGCCTATGTGACTGTCGCAGAGCCCGGCTGCCAAATTCGAAACGTCCAGCGATTGCGCCCACACGAAAGCTGCCAGCACTGAAAGCTATACCTGGTTTTCACTGTCCCTTGGAACTGCATTCGCTGCCGCACAGACATTCGTGCTCTGCAAGAGCTTTGGTTGGTTATGATGCAACAATGCCTATGTGACTCTGGCAGAGCCCGGCTGCCAAATTCGAAACGTCCAGCGATTGCGCCCACACGAAAGCTGCCAGCACTGAAAGCTCTACCTGGTTTTCACTGTCCCTTGGAACTGCATTCGCTGCCGCACAGACATTCGCTCTCTGCAAAAGCCTTGGTTGTTTATGATGCAACAATGCCTATGTGACTCTGGCCGAGCCCAGCTGCCAAATTCGAAACGTCCCGCGATTGCGCCCACACGAAAGCTTCCAGCACTGAAAGCTCTACCTGGTTTTCACTGTCCCTTGGAACTGCAGTCGCTGCCGCACAGACATTCGCGCTCTGCAAATGCCTTGGTTGGTTATGATGCAACAATGCCTATGTGACTGTCGAAGAGCCCGGCTGCCAAATTCGAAACGTCCAGCGATTGCGCCCACACGAAAGCTGCCAGCACTGAAAGCTCTACCTGGTTTTCACTGTCCCTTGGAACTGCATTCGCTGCCGCACAGACATTCGTGCTCTGCAAGAGCTTTGGTTGGTTATGATGCAACAATGCCTATGTGACTGTCGCAGAGCCCGGCTGCCAAATTCGAAACGTCCCGCGATTGCGCCCACACGAAAGCTGCCAGCATGAAAGGTGTACCTGGTTTTCACTGTCCCTTGGAACTGCATTCGCTGCCGCACAGACATTCGCGCTCTGCAAAAGCCTTGGTTAGTTATGATGCAACAATGCCTATGTGACTCTGGCAGAGCCCAGATGCCAAATTCGAAACGTCCCGCGATTGCGCCCACACGAAAGCTGCCAGCACTGAAAGCTCTACCTGGTTTTCACTGTCCCTTGGAACTGCATTCGCTGCCGCACAGACATTCGCGCTCTGCAAAACCTTTGGTTGGTTATGATGCAACAATGCCTATGTGACTGTCGCAGAGCCTGGCTGCCAAATTCGAAACATCCAGCGATTGCGCCCACACGAAAGCTGCCAGCACTGAAAGCTCTACCTGGTTTTCACTGTCCCTTGGAACTGCATTCGCTGCCGCACAGACATTCGCGCTCTGCAAGAGCTTTGGTTGGTTATGATGCAACAATGCCTATGTGACTCTGGCAGAGCCCGGCTGCCAAATTCGAAACGTCCAGCGATTGCGCCCACACGAAAGCTGCCAGCACTGAAAGCTCTACCTGGTTTTCACTGTCCCTTGGAACTGCATTCGCTGCCGCACAGACATTCGCGCTCTGCAAATGCCTTGGTTGGTTATGATGCAACAATGCCTATGTGACTCTGGCAGAGCCCGGCTGCCAAATTCGAAACGTCCAGCGATTGCGCCCACACGAAAGCTGCCAGCACTGAAAGCTCTACCTGGTTTTCACTGTCCCTTGGAACTGCATTCGCTGCCGCACAGACATTCGCGCTCTGCAAATGCCTTGGTTGGCTATGATGCAACAATGCCTATGTGACTGTGGCAGAGCCCGGTTGCCAAATTCGAAACGTCCAGCGATAGCGCCCACACGAAAGCTGCCAGCACTGAAAGCTCTACCTGGTTTTCACTGTCCCTTGGAACTGCATTCGCTGCCGCACAGACATTCGCGCTCTGCAAAACCTTTTGTTGGTTATGATGCAACAATGCCTATGTGACTGTCGCAGAGCCCGGCTGCCAAATTCGAAACGTCCAGCGATTGCGCCCACACGAAAGCCGCCAGCACTGAAAGGTCTACCTGGTTTTCACTGTCCCTTGGAACTGCATTCGCTGCCGCACAGACATTCGCTCTCTGCAAAAGCCTTGGTTGTTTATGATGCAACAATGCCTATGTGACTCTGGCCGAGCCCAGCTGCCAAATTCGAAACGTCCCGCGATTGCGCCCACACGAAAGCTTCCAGCACTGAAAGCTCTACCTGGTTTTCACTGTCCCTTGGAACTGCAGTCGCTGCCGCACAGACATTCGCGCTCTGCAAATGCCTTGGTTGGTTATGATGCAACAATGCCTATGTGACTGTCGAAGAGCCCGGCTGCCAAATTCGAAACGTCCAGCGATTGCGCCCACACGAAAGCTGCCAGCACTGAAAGGTCTACCTGGTTTTCACTGTCCCTTGGAACTGCATTCGCTGCCGCACAGACATTCGTGCTCTGCAAGAGCTTTGGTTGGTTATGATGCAACAATGCCTATGTGACTGTCGCAGAGCCCGGCTGCCAAATTCGAAATGTCCAACGATTGCGCCCACACGAAAGCTGCCAGCACTGAAAGGTCTACCTGGTTTTCACTGTCCTTTGGAACTGCATTCGCTGCCGCACAGACATTTGCGCTCTGCAAGACCTTTTGTTGGTTATGATGCAACAATGCCTATGTGACTGTCGAAGAGCCCGGCTGCCAAATTCGAAACGTCCAGCGATTGTGCCCACACGAAAGCTGCCAGCACTGAAAGCTCTACCTGGTTTTCACTGTCCCTTGGAACTGCATTCGCTGCCGCACAGATATTTGCGCTCGGCAAGAGCTTTGGTTGGTTATGATGCAACAATGCCTATGTGACTGTCGCAGAGCCCGGCTGCCAAATTCGAAACGTCCAGCGATTGTGCCCACACGAAAGCTTCCAGCACTGAAAGCTCTACCTGGTTTTCACTGTCCCTTGGAACTGCATTCGCTGCCGCACAGATATTTGCGCTCGGCAAGAGCTTTGGTTGGTTATGATGCAACAATGCCTATGTGACTGTCGCAGAGCCCGGCTGCCAAATTCGAAACGTCCAGCGATTGCGCCCACACGAAAGCTTCCAGCACTGAAAGCTCTACCTGGTTTTCACTGTCCCTTGGAACTGCATTCGCTGCCGCACAGACATTCGCGCTCTGCAAATGCCTTGGTTGGTTATGATGCAACAATGCCTATGTGACTGTCGAAGAGCCCGGCTGCCAAATTCGAAACGTCCAGCGATTGCGCCCACACGAAAGCTGCCAGCACTGAAAGGTCTACCTGGTTTTCACTGTCCCTTGGAACTGCATTCGCTGCCGCACAGACATTCGTGCTCTGCAAGAGCTTTGGTTGGTTATGATGCAACAATGCCTATGTGACTGTCGCAGAGCCCGGCTGCCAAATTCGAAACGTCCAGCGATAGCGCCCACACAAAAGCTGCCAGCACTGAAAGGTCTACCTGGTTTTCACTGTCCTTTGGAACTGCATTCGCTGCCGCAGAGACATTTGCGCTCTGCAAGACCTTTTGTTGGTTATGATGCAACAATGCCTATGTGACTGTCGCAGAGCCCGGCTGCCAAATTCGAAACGTCCAGCGATTGTGCCCACACGAAAGCTGCCAGCACTGAAAGCTCTACCTGGTTTTCACTGTCCCTTGGAACTGCATTCGCTGCCGCACCGATATTTGCGCTCTGCAAGAGCTTTGGTTGGTTATGATGCAACAATGCCTATGTGACTGTCGCAGAGCCCGGCTGCCAAATTCGAAACGTCCCGCGATTGCGCCCACACGAAAGGTGCCAGCACTGAAAGGTCTAACTGGTTTTCACTGTCCCTTGGAACTGCATTCGCTGCCGCACAGACATTCGCGCTCTGCAAAAGCCTTGGTTGGTTATGATGCAACAATGCCTATGTGACTGTCGCAGAGCCCGGCTGCCAAATTCGAAACGTCCAGCGATTGCGCCCACACGAAAGCTGCCAGCACTGAAAGCTCTACCTGGTTTTCACTGTCCCTTGGAACTGCATTCGCTGCCGCACAGACATTCGCGCTCTGCAAAAGCCTTGGTTGTTTATGATGCAACAATGCCTATGTGACTCTGGCAGAGCCCGGCTGCCAAATTCGAAACGTCCAGCGATTGCGCCCACACGAAAGCTGCCAGCACGGAAAGCTCTACCTGGTTTTCACTGTCCCTTGGAACTGCATTCGCTGCCGCACAGACATTCGCGCTCTGCAAATGCCTTGGTTGGTTATGATGCAACAATGCCTATGTGACTCTGGCAGAGCCCGGCTGCCAAATTCGAAACGTCCAGCGATTGCGCCCACACGAAAGCTGCCAGCACTGCAAGCTCTACCTGGTTTTCACTGTCCCTTGGAACTGCATTCGCTGCCGCACAGACATTCGCGCTCTGCAAATGCCTTGGTTGGCTATGATGCAACAATGCCTATGTGACTGTGGCAGAGCCCGGTTGCCAAATTCGAAACGTCCAGCGATAGCGCCCACACGAAAGCTGCCAGCACTGAAAGGTCTACCTGGTTTTCACTGTCCCTTGGAACTGCATTCGCTGCCGCACAGACATTCGCGCTCTGCAAAACCTTTTGTTGGTTATGATGCAACAATGCCTATGTGACTGTCGCAGAGCCCGGCTGCCAAATTAGAAACGTCCAGCGATTGCGCCCACACGAAAGCCGCCAGCACTGAAAGCTCTACCTGGTTTTCACTGTCCCTTGGAACTGCATTTGCTGCCGCACAGACATTCGCGCTCTGCAAGACCTTTGGTTGGTTATGATGCAACAATGCCTATGTGACTCTGGCCGAGCCCGGCTGCCAAATTCGAAACATCCCGCGATTGCGCCCACACGAAAGCTGCCAGCACTGAAAGGTCTACCTGGTTTTCACTGTCCCTTGGAACTGCATTCGCTGCCGCACAGACATTTGCGCTCTGCAAGACCTTTTGTTGGTTATGATGCAACAATGCCTATGTGACTGTCGCAGAGCCCGGCTGCCAAATTCGAAACGTCCAGCGATTGTGCCCACACGAAAGCTGCCAGCACTGAAAGCTCTACCTGGTTTTCACTGTCCCTTGGAACTGCATTCGCTGCCGCACAGATATTTGCGCTCGGCAAGAGCTTTGGTTGGTTATGATGCAACAATGCCTATGTGACTGTCGCAGAGCCCGGCTGCCAAATTCGAAACGTCCAGCGATTGCGCCCACACGAAAGCTGCCAGCACTGAAAGCTATACCTGGTTTTCACTGTCCCTTGGAACTGCATTCGCTGCCGCACAGACATTCGTGCTCTGCAAGAGCTTTGGTTGGTTATGATGCAACAATGCCTATGTGACTCTGGCAGAGCCCGGCTGCCAAATTCGAAACGTCCAGCGATTGCGCCCACACGAAAGCTGCCAGCACTGAAAGCTCTACCTGGTTTTCACTGTCCCTTGGAACTGCATTCGCTGCCGCACAGACATTCGCTCTCTGCAAAAGCCTTGGTTGTTTATGATGCAACAATGCCTATGTGACTCTGGCCGAGCCCAGCTGCCAAATTCGAAACGTCCCGCGATTGCGCCCACACGAAAGCTTCCAGCACTGAAAGCTCTACCTGGTTTTCACTGTCCCTTGGAACTGCAGTCGCTGCCGCACAGACATTCGCGCTCTGCAAATGCCTTGGTTGGTTATGATGCAACAATGCCTATGTGACTGTCGAAGAGCCCGGCTGCCAAATTCGAAACGTCCAGCGATTGCGCCCACACGAAAGCTGCCAGCACTGAAAGCTCTACCTGGTTTTCACTGTCCCTTGGAACTGCATTCGCTGCCGCACAGACATTCGTGCTCTGCAAGAGCTTTGGTTGGTTATGATGCAACAATGCCTATGTGACTGTCGCAGAGCCCGGCTGCCAAATTCGAAATGTCCAACGATTGCGCCCACACGAAAGCTGCCAGCACTGAAAGGTCTACCTGGTTTTCACTGTCCTTTGGAACTGCATTCGCTGCCGCAGAGACATTTGCGCTCTGCAAGACCTTTTGTTGGTTATGATGCAACAATGCCTATGTGACTGTCGAAGAGCCCGGCTGCCAAATTCGAAACGTCCAGCGATTGTGCCCACACGAAAGCTGCCAGCACTGAAAGCTCTACCTGGTTTTCACTGTCCCTTGGAACTGCATTCGCTGCCGCACAGATATTTGCGCTCGGCAAGAGCTTTGGTTGGTTATGATGCAACAATGCCTATGTGACTGTCGCAGAGCCCGGCTGCCAAATTCGAAACGTCCAGCGATTGCGCCCACACGAAAGCTGCCAGCACTGAAAGGTCTACCTGGTTTTCACTGTCCCTTGGAACTGCATTCGCTGCCGCACAGACATTCGTGCTCTGCAAGAGCTTTGGTTGGTTATGATGCAACAATGCCTATGTGACTGTCGCAGAGCCCGGCTGCCAAATTCGAAACGTCCACCGATTGCGCCCACACGAAAGCTGCCAGCACTGAAAGCTCTACCTGGTTTTCACTGTCCCTTGGAACTGCATTCGCTGCCGCACAGACATTCGCGCTCTGCAAGATGTTTGGTTGGTTATGATGCAACAATGCCTATGTGACTGTCGCAGAGCCCGGCTGCCAAATTCGAAACGTCCAGCGATTGCGCCCACACGAAAGCTGCCAGCACTGAAAGCTCTACCTGGTTTTCACTGTCCCTTGGAACTGCATTCGCTGCCGCACAGACATTTGTGCTCTGCAAGACCTTTGGTTGGTTATGATGCAACAATGCCTATGTGACTGTCGCAGAGCCCGGCTGCCAAATTCGAAACGTCCAGCGATTGCGTCCACACGAAAGCTGCCAGCACTGAAAGCTCTACCTGGTTTTCACTGTCCCTTGGAACTGCATTCGCTGCCGCACAGACATTCGTGCTCTGCAAGAGCTTTGGTTGGTTATGATGCAACAATGCCTATGTGACTGTCGCAGAGCCCGGCTGCCAAATTCGAAACGTCCCGCGATTGCGCCCACACGAAAGCTGCCAGCATGAAAGGTCTACCTGGTTTTCACTGTCCCTTGGAACTGCATTCGCTGCCGCACAGACATTCGCGCTCTGCAAAAGCCTTGGTTAGTTATGATGCAACAATGCCTATGTGACTCTGGCAGAGCCCAGATGCCAAATTCGAAACGTCCCGCGATTGCGCCCACACGAAAGCTGCCAGCACTGAAAGCTCTACCTGGTTTTCACTGTCCCTTGGAACTGCATTCGCTGCCGCACAGACATTCGCGCTCTGCAAAACCTTTGGTTGGTTATGATGCAACAATGCCTATGTGACTGTCGCAGAGCCTGGCTGCCAAATTCGAAACATCCAGCGATTGCGCCCACACGAAAGCTGCCAGCACTGAAAGCTCTACCTGGTTTTCACTGTCCCTTGGAACTGCATTCGCTGCCGCACAGACATTCGCGCTCTGCAAGAGCTTTGGTTGGTTATGATGCAACAATGCCTATGTGACTGTCGCAGAGCCCGGCTGCCAAATTCGAAACGTCCAGCGATTGCGCCCACACGAAAGCTGCCAGCACTGAAAGCTCTACCTGGTTTTCACTGTCCCTTGGAACTGCATTCGCTGCCGCACAGACATTCGCGCTCTGCAAATGCCTTGGTTGGCTATGATGCAACAATGCCTATGTGACTCTGGCAGAGCCCGGCTGCCAAATTCGAAACGTCCAGCGATTGCGCCCACACGAAAGCTGCCAGCACTGAAAGCTCTACCTGGTTTTCACTGTCCCTTGGAACTGCATTCGCTGCCGCACAGACATTCGCGCTCTGCAAATGCCTTGGTTGGTTATGATGCAACAATGCCTATGTGACTCTGGCAGAGCCCGGCTGCCAAATTCGAAACGTCCAGCGATTGCGCCCACACGAAAGCTGCCAGCACTGAAAGCTCTACCTGGTTTTCACTGTCCCTTGGAACTGCATTCGCTGCCGCACAGACATTCGCGCTCTGCAAATGCCTTGGTTGGCTATGATGCAACAATGCCTATGTGACTGTGGCAGAGCCCGGTTGCCAAATTCGAAACGTCCAGCGATAGCGCCCACACGAAAGCTGCCAGCACTGAAAGCTCTACCTGGTTTTCACTGTCCCTTGGAACTGCATTCGCTGCCGCACAGACATTCGCGCTCTGCAAAACCTTTTGTTGGTTATGATGCAACAATGCCTATGTGACTGTCGCAGAGCCCGGCTGCCAAATTCGAAACGTCCAGCGATTGCGCCCACACGAAAGCCGCCAGCACTGAAAGGTCTACCTGGTTTTCACTGTCCCTTGGAACTGCATTCGCTGCCGCACAGACATTCGCTCTCTGCAAAAGCCTTGGTTGTTTATGATGCAACAATGCCTATGTGACTCTGGCCGAGCCCAGCTGCCAAATTCGAAACGTCCCGCGATTGCGCCCACACGAAAGCTTCCAGCACTGAAAGCTCTACCTGGTTTTCACTGTCCCTTGGAACTGCAGTCGCTGCCGCACAGACATTCGCGCTCTGCAAATGCCTTGGTTGGTTATGATGCAACAATGCCTATGTGACTGTCGAAGAGCCCGGCTGCCAAATTCGAAACGTCCAGCGATTGCGCCCACACGAAAGCTGCCAGCACTGAAAGGTCTACCTGGTTTTCACTGTCCCTTGGAACTGCATTCGCTGCCGCACAGACATTCGTGCTCTGCAAGAGCTTTGGTTGGTTATGATGCAACAATGCCTATGTGACTGTCGCAGAGCCCGGCTGCCAAATTCGAAATGTCCAACGATTGCGCCCACACGAAAGCTGCCAGCACTGAAAGGTCTACCTGGTTTTCACTGTCCTTTGGAACTGCATTCGCTGCCGCACAGACATTTGCGCTCTGCAAGACCTTTTGTTGGTTATGATGCAACAATGCCTATGTGACTGTCGAAGAGCCCGGCTGCCAAATTCGAAACGTCCAGCGATTGTGCCCACACGAAAGCTGCCAGCACTGAAAGCTCTACCTGGTTTTCACTGTCCCTTGGAACTGCATTCGCTGCCGCACAGATATTTGCGCTCGGCAAGAGCTTTGGTTGGTTATGATGCAACAATGCCTATGTGACTGTCGCAGAGCCCGGCTGCCAAATTCGAAACGTCCAGCGATTGTGCCCACACGAAAGCTTCCAGCACTGAAAGCTCTACCTGGTTTTCACTGTCCCTTGGAACTGCATTCGCTGCCGCACAGATATTTGCGCTCGGCAAGAGCTTTGGTTGGTTATGATGCAACAATGCCTATGTGACTGTCGCAGAGCCCGGCTGCCAAATTCGAAACGTCCAGCGATTGCGCCCACACGAAAGCTTCCAGCACTGAAAGCTCTACCTGGTTTTCACTGTCCCTTGGAACTGCATTCGCTGCCGCACAGACATTCGCGCTCTGCAAATGCCTTGGTTGGTTATGATGCAACAATGCCTATGTGACTGTCGAAGAGCCCGGCTGCCAAATTCGAAACGTCCAGCGATTGCGCCCACACGAAAGCTGCCAGCACTGAAAGGTCTACCTGGTTTTCACTGTCCCTTGGAACTGCATTCGCTGCCGCACAGACATTCGTGCTCTGCAAGAGCTTTGGTTGGTTATGATGCAACAATGCCTATGTGACTGTCGCAGAGCCCGGCTGCCAAATTCGAAACGTCCAGCGATAGCGCCCACACAAAAGCTGCCAGCACTGAAAGGTCTACCTGGTTTTCACTGTCCTTTGGAACTGCATTCGCTGCCGCAGAGACATTTGCGCTCTGCAAGACCTTTTGTTGGTTATGATGCAACAATGCCTATGTGACTGTCGCAGAGCCCGGCTGCCAAATTCGAAACGTCCAGCGATTGTGCCCACACGAAAGCTGCCAGCACTGAAAGCTCTACCTGGTTTTCACTGTCCCTTGGAACTGCATTCGCTGCCGCACAGACATTTGTGCTCTGCAAGACCTTTGGTTGGTTATGATGCAACAATGCCTATGTGACTGTCGCAGAGCCCGGCTGCCAAATTCGAAACGTCCAGCGATTGCGTCCACACGAAAGCTGCCAGCACTGAAAGCTCTACCTGGTTTTCACTGTCCCTTGGAACTGCATTCGCTGCCGCACAGACATTCGTGCTCTGCAAGAGCTTTGGTTGGTTATGATGCAACAATGCCTATGTGACTGTCGCAGAGCCCGGCTGCCAAATTCGAAACGTCCCGCGATTGCGCCCACACGAAAGCTGCCAGCATGAAAGGTCTACCTGGTTTTCACTGTCCCTTGGAACTGCATTCGCTGCCGCACAGACATTCGCGCTCTGCAAAAGCCTTGGTTAGTTATGATGCAACAATGCCTATGTGACTCTGGCAGAGCCCAGATGCCAAATTCGAAACGTCCCGCGATTGCGCCCACACGAAAGCTGCCAGCACTGAAAGCTCTACCTGGTTTTCACTGTCCCTTGGAACTGCATTCGCTGCCGCACAGACATTCGCGCTCTGCAAAACCTTTGGTTGGTTATGATGCAACAATGCCTATGTGACTGTCGCAGAGCCTGGCTGCCAAATTCGAAACATCCAGCGATTGCGCCCACACGAAAGCTGCCAGCACTGAAAGCTCTACCTGGTTTTCACTGTCCCTTGGAACTGCATTCGCTGCCGCACAGACATTCGCGCTCTGCAAGAGCTTTGGTTGGTTATGATGCAACAATGCCTATGTGACTGTCGCAGAGCCCGGCTGCCAAATTCGAAACGTCCAGCGATTGCGCCCACACGAAAGCTGCCAGCACTGAAAGCTCTACCTGGTTTTCACTGTCCCTTGGAACTGCATTCGCTGCCGCACAGACATTCGCGCTCTGCAAAAGCCTTGGTTGTTTATGATGCAACAATGCCTATGTGACTCTGGCCGAGCCCAGCTGCCAAATTCGAAACGTCCCGCGATTGCGCCCACACGAAAGCCGCCAGCACTGAAAGGTCTACCTGGTTTTCACTGTCCCTTGGAACTGCATTCGCTGCCGCACAGACATTCGCTCTCTGCAAAAGCCTTGGTTGTTTATGATGCAACAATGCCTATGTGACTCTGGCCGAGCCCAGCTGCCAAATTCGAAACGTCCCGCGATTGCGCCCACACGAAAGCTTCCAGCACTGAAAGCTCTACCTGGTTTTCACTGTCCCTTGGAACTGCAGTCGCTGCCGCACAGACATTCGCGCTCTGCAAATGCCTTGGTTGGTTATGATGCAACAATGCCTATGTGACTGTCGAAGAGCCCGGCTGCCAAATTCGAAACGTCCAGCGATTGCGCCCACACGAAAGCTGCCAGCACTGAAAGGTCTACCTGGTTTTCACTGTCCCTTGGAACTGCATTCGCTGCCGCACAGACATTCGTGCTCTGCAAGAGCTTTGGTTGGTTATGATGCAACAATGCCTATGTGACTGTCGCAGAGCCCGGCTGCCAAATTCGAAATGTCCAACGATTGCGCCCACACGAAAGCTGCCAGCACTGAAAGGTCTACCTGGTTTTCACTGTCCTTTGGAACTGCATTCGCTGCCGCACAGACATTTGCGCTCTGCAAGACCTTTTGTTGGTTATGATGCAACAATGCCTATGTGACTGTCGAAGAGCCCGGCTGCCAAATTCGAAACGTCCAGCGATTGTGCCCACACGAAAGCTGCCAGCACTGAAAGCTCTACCTGGTTTTCACTGTCCCTTGGAACTGCATTCGCTGCCGCACAGATATTTGCGCTCGGCAAGAGCTTTGGTTGGTTATGATGCAACAATGCCTATGTGACTGTCGCAGAGCCCGGCTGCCAAATTCGAAACGTCCAGCGATTGCGCCCACACGAAAGCTTCCAGCACTGAAAGCTCTACCTGGTTTTCACTGTCCCTTGGAACTGCATTCGCTGCCGCACAGACATTCGCGCTCTGCAAATGCCTTGGTTGGTTATGATGCAACAATGCCTATGTGACTGTCGAAGAGCCCGGCTGCCAAATTCGAAACGTCCAGCGATTGCGCCCACACGAAAGCTGCCAGCACTGAAAGGTCTACCTGGTTTTCACTGTCCCTTGGAACTGCATTCGCTGCCGCACAGACATTCGTGCTCTGCAAGAGCTTTGGTTGGTTATGATGCAACAATGCCTATGTGACTGTCGCAGAGCCCGGCTGCCAAATTCGAAACGTCCAGCGATAGCGCCCACACAAAAGCTGCCAGCACTGAAAGGTCTACCTGGTTTTCACTGTCCTTTGGAACTGCATTCGCTGCCGCAGAGACATTTGCGCTCTGCAAGACCTTTTGTTGGTTATGATGCAACAATGCCTATGTGACTGTCGCAGAGCCCGGCTGCCAAATTCGAAACGTCCAGCGATTGTGCCCACACGAAAGCTGCCAGCACTGAAAGCTCTACCTGGTTTTCACTGTCCCTTGGAACTGCATTCGCTGCCGCACCGATATTTGCGCTCTGCAAGAGCTTTGGTTGGTTATGATGCAACAATGCCTATGTGACTGTCGCAGAGCCCGGCTGCCAAATTCGAAACGTCCCGCGATTGCGCCCACACGAAAGGTGCCAGCACTGAAAGGTCTAACTGGTTTTCACTGTCCCTTGGAACTGCATTCGCTGCCGCACAGACATTCGCGCTCTGCAAAAGCCTTGGTTGGTTATGATGCAACAATGCCTATGTGACTGTCGCAGAGCCCGGCTGCCAAATTCGAAACGTCCAGCGATTGCGCCCACACGAAAGCTGCCAGCACTGAAAGCTCTACCTGGTTTTCACTGTCCCTTGGAACTGCATTCGCTGCCGCACAGACATTCGCGCTCTGCAAAAGCCTTGGTTGTTTATGATGCAACAATGCCTATGTGACTCTGGCAGAGCCCGGCTGCCAAATTCGAAACGTCCAGCGATTGCGCCCACACGAAAGCTGCCAGCACGGAAAGCTCTACCTGGTTTTCACTGTCCCTTGGAACTGCATTCGCTGCCGCACAGACATTCGCGCTCTGCAAATGCCTTGGTTGGTTATGATGCAACAATGCCTATGTGACTCTGGCAGAGCCCGGCTGCCAAATTCGAAACGTCCAGCGATTGCGCCCACACGAAAGCTGCCAGCACTGCAAGCTCTACCTGGTTTTCACTGTCCCTTGGAACTGCATTCGCTGCCGCACAGACATTCGCGCTCTGCAAATGCCTTGGTTGGCTATGATGCAACAATGCCTATGTGACTGTGGCAGAGCCCGGTTGCCAAATTCGAAACGTCCAGCGATAGCGCCCACACGAAAGCTGCCAGCACTGAAAGGTCTACCTGGTTTTCACTGTCCCTTGGAACTGCATTCGCTGCCGCACAGACATTCGCGCTCTGCAAAACCTTTTGTTGGTTATGATGCAACAATGCCTATGTGACTGTCGCAGAGCCCGGCTGCCAAATTCGAAACGTCCAGCGATTGCGCCCACACGAAAGCCGCCAGCACTGAAAGCTCTACCTGGTTTTCACTGTCCCTTGGAACTGCATTTGCTGCCGCACAGACATTCGCGCTCTGCAAGACCTTTGGTTGGTTATGATGCAACAATGCCTATGTGACTCTGGCCGAGCCCGGCTGCCAAATTCGAAACATCCCGCGATTGCGCCCACACGAAAGCTGCCAGCACTGAAAGGTCTACCTGGTTTTCACTGTCCCTTGGAACTGCATTCGCTGCCGCACAGACATTTGCGCTCTGCAAGACCTTTTGTTGGTTATGATGCAACAATGCCTATGTGACTGTCGCAGAGCCCGGCTGCCAAATTCGAAACGTCCAGCGATTGTGCCCACACGAAAGCTGCCAGCACTGAAAGCTCTACCTGGTTTTCACTGTCCCTTGGAACTGCATTCGCTGCCGCACAGATATTTGCGCTCGGCAAGAGCTTTGGTTGGTTATGATGCAACAATGCCTATGTGACTGTCGCAGAGCCCGGCTGCCAAATTCGAAACGTCCAGCGATTGCGCCCACACGAAAGCTGCCAGCACTGAAAGCTATACCTGGTTTTCACTGTCCCTTGGAACTGCATTCGCTGCCGCACAGACATTCGTGCTCTGCAAGAGCTTTGGTTGGTTATGATGCAACAATGCCTATGTGACTCTGGCAGAGCCCGGCTGCCAAATTCGAAACGTCCAGCGATTGCGCCCACACGAAAGCTGCCAGCACTGAAAGCTCTACCTGGTTTTCACTGTCCCTTGGAACTGCATTCGCTGCCGCACAGACATTCGCTCTCTGCAAAAGCCTTGGTTGTTTATGATGCAACAATGCCTATGTGACTCTGGCCGAGCCCAGCTGCCAAATTCGAAACGTCCCGCGATTGCGCCCACACGAAAGCTTCCAGCACTGAAAGCTCTACCTGGTTTTCACTGTCCCTTGGAACTGCAGTCGCTGCCGCACAGACATTCGCGCTCTGCAAATGCCTTGGTTGGTTATGATGCAACAATGCCTATGTGACTGTCGAAGAGCCCGGCTGCCAAATTCGAAACGTCCAGCGATTGCGCCCACACGAAAGCTGCCAGCACTGAAAGCTCTACCTGGTTTTCACTGTCCCTTGGAACTGCATTCGCTGCCGCACAGACATTCGTGCTCTGCAAGAGCTTTGGTTGGTTATGATGCAACAATGCCTATGTGACTGTCGCAGAGCCCGGCTGCCAAATTCGAAATGTCCAACGATTGCGCCCACACGAAAGCTGCCAGCACTGAAAGGTCTACCTGGTTTTCACTGTCCTTTGGAACTGCATTCGCTGCCGCAGAGACATTTGCGCTCTGCAAGACCTTTTGTTGGTTATGATGCAACAATGCCTATGTGACTGTCGAAGAGCCCGGCTGCCAAATTCGAAACGTCCAGCGATTGTGCCCACACGAAAGCTGCCAGCACTGAAAGCTCTACCTGGTTTTCACTGTCCCTTGGAACTGCATTCGCTGCCGCACAGATATTTGCGCTCGGCAAGAGCTTTGGTTGGTTATGATGCAACAATGCCTATGTGACTGTCGCAGAGCCCGGCTGCCAAATTCGAAACGTCCAGCGATTGCGCCCACACGAAAGCTGCCAGCACTGAAAGGTCTACCTGGTTTTCACTGTCCCTTGGAACTGCATTCGCTGCCGCACAGACATTCGTGCTCTGCAAGAGCTTTGGTTGGTTATGATGCAACAATGCCTATGTGACTGTCGCAGAGCCCGGCTGCCAAATTCGAAACGTCCACCGATTGCGCCCACACGAAAGCTGCCAGCACTGAAAGCTCTACCTGGTTTTCACTGTCCCTTGGAACTGCATTCGCTGCCGCACAGACATTCGCGCTCTGCAAGATGTTTGGTTGGTTATGATGCAACAATGCCTATGTGACTGTCGCAGAGCCCGGCTGCCAAATTCGAAACGTCCAGCGATTGCGCCCACACGAAAGCTGCCAGCACTGAAAGCTCTACCTGGTTTTCACTGTCCCTTGGAACTGCATTCGCTGCCGCACAGACATTTGTGCTCTGCAAGACCTTTGGTTGGTTATGATGCAACAATGCCTATGTGACTGTCGCAGAGCCCGGCTGCCAAATTCGAAACGTCCAGCGATTGCGTCCACACGAAAGCTGCCAGCACTGAAAGCTCTACCTGGTTTTCACTGTCCCTTGGAACTGCATTCGCTGCCGCACAGACATTCGTGCTCTGCAAGAGCTTTGGTTGGTTATGATGCAACAATGCCTATGTGACTGTCGCAGAGCCCGGCTGCCAAATTCGAAACGTCCCGCGATTGCGCCCACACGAAAGCTGCCAGCATGAAAGGTCTACCTGGTTTTCACTGTCCCTTGGAACTGCATTCGCTGCCGCACAGACATTCGCGCTCTGCAAAAGCCTTGGTTAGTTATGATGCAACAATGCCTATGTGACTCTGGCAGAGCCCAGATGCCAAATTCGAAACGTCCCGCGATTGCGCCCACACGAAAGCTGCCAGCACTGAAAGCTCTACCTGGTTTTCACTGTCCCTTGGAACTGCATTCGCTGCCGCACAGACATTCGCGCTCTGCAAAACCTTTGGTTGGTTATGATGCAACAATGCCTATGTGACTGTCGCAGAGCCTGGCTGCCAAATTCGAAACATCCAGCGATTGCGCCCACACGAAAGCTGCCAGCACTGAAAGCTCTACCTGGTTTTCACTGTCCCTTGGAACTGCATTCGCTGCCGCACAGACATTCGCGCTCTGCAAGAGCTTTGGTTGGTTATGATGCAACAATGCCTATGTGACTGTCGCAGAGCCCGGCTGCCAAATTCGAAACGTCCAGCGATTGCGCCCACACGAAAGCTGCCAGCACTGAAAGCTCTACCTGGTTTTCACTGTCCCTTGGAACTGCATTCGCTGCCGCACAGACATTCGCGCTCTGCAAATGCCTTGGTTGGCTATGATGCAACAATGCCTATGTGACTCTGGCAGAGCCCGGCTGCCAAATTCGAAACGTCCAGCGATTGCGCCCACACGAAAGCTGCCAGCACTGAAAGCTCTACCTGGTTTTCACTGTCCCTTGGAACTGCATTCGCTGCCGCACAGACATTCGCGCTCTGCAAATGCCTTGGTTGGTTATGATGCAACAATGCCTATGTGACTCTGGCAGAGCCCGGCTGCCAAATTCGAAACGTCCAGCGATTGCGCCCACACGAAAGCTGCCAGCACTGAAAGCTCTACCTGGTTTTCACTGTCCCTTGGAACTGCATTCGCTGCCGCACAGACATTCGCGCTCTGCAAATGCCTTGGTTGGCTATGATGCAACAATGCCTATGTGACTGTGGCAGAGCCCGGTTGCCAAATTCGAAACGTCCAGCGATAGCGCCCACACGAAAGCTGCCAGCACTGCAAGCTCTACCTGGTTTTCACTGTCCCTTGGAACTGCATTCGCTGCCGCACAGACATTCGCGCTCTGCAAAACCTTTTGTTGGTTATGATGCAACAATGCCTATGTGACTGTCGCAGAGCCCGGCTGCCAAATTCGAAACGTCCAGCGATTGCGCCCACACGAAAGCCGCCAGCACTGAAAGGTCTACCTGGTTTTCACTGTCCCTTGGAACTGCATTCGCTGCCGCACAGACATTCGCTCTCTGCAAAAGCCTTGGTTGTTTATGATGCAACAATGCCTATGTGACTCTGGCCGAGCCCAGCTGCCAAATTCGAAACGTCCCGCGATTGCGCCCACACGAAAGCTTCCAGCACTGAAAGCTCTACCTGGTTTTCACTGTCCCTTGGAACTGCAGTCGCTGCCGCACAGACATTCGCGCTCTGCAAATGCCTTGGTTGGTTATGATGCAACAATGCCTATGTGACTGTCGAAGAGCCCGGCTGCCAAATTCGAAACGTCCAGCGATTGCGCCCACACGAAAGCTGCCAGCACTGAAAGGTCTACCTGGTTTTCACTGTCCCTTGGAACTGCATTCGCTGCCGCACAGACATTCGTGCTCTGCAAGAGCTTTGGTTGGTTATGATGCAACAATGCCTATGTGACTGTCGCAGAGCCCGGCTGCCAAATTCGAAATGTCCAACGATTGCGCCCACACGAAAGCTGCCAGCACTGAAAGGTCTACCTGGTTTTCACTGTCCTTTGGAACTGCATTCGCTGCCGCACAGACATTTGCGCTCTGCAAGACCTTTTGTTGGTTATGATGCAACAATGCCTATGTGACTGTCGCAGAGCCCGGCTGCCAAATTCGAAACGTCCAGCGATTGTGCCCACACGAAAGCTGCCAGCACTGAAAGCTCTACCTGGTTTTCACTGTCCCTTGGAACTGCATTCGCTGCCGCACAGATATTTGCGCTCGGCAAGAGCTTTGGTTGGTTATGATGCAACAATGCCTATGTGACTGTCGCAGAGCCCGGCTGCCAAATTCGAAACGTCCAGCGATTGTGCCCACACGAAAGCTTCCAGCACTGAAAGCTCTACCTGGTTTTCACTGTCCCTTGGAACTGCATTCGCTGCCGCACAGATATTTGCGCTCGGCAAGAGCTTTGGTTGGTTATGATGCAACAATGCCTATGTGACTGTCGCAGAGCCCGGCTGCCAAATTCGAAACGTCCAGCGATTGCGCCCACACGAAAGCTTCCAGCACTGAAAGCTCTACCTGGTTTTCACTGTCCCTTGGAACTGCATTCGCTGCCGCACAGACATTCGCGCTCTGCAAATGCCTTGGTTGGTTATGATGCAACAATGCCTATGTGACTGTCGAAGAGCCCGGCTGCCAAATTCGAAACGTCCAGCGATTGCGCCCACACGAAAGCTGCCAGCACTGAAAGGTCTACCTGGTTTTCACTGTCCCTTGGAACTGCATTCGCTGCCGCACAGACATTCGTGCTCTGCAAGAGCTTTGGTTGGTTATGATGCAACAATGCCTATGTGACTGTCGCAGAGCCCGGCTGCCAAATTCGAAACGTCCCGCGATAGCGCCCACACAAAAGCTGCCAGCACTGAAAGGTCTACCTGGTTTTCACTGTCCTTTGGAACTGCATTCGCTGCCGCAGAGACATTTGCGCTCTGCAAGACCTTTTGTTGGTTATGATGCAACAATGCCTATGTGACTGTCGCAGAGCCCGGCTGCCAAATTCGAAACGTCCAGCGATTGTGCCCACACGAAAGCTGCCAGCACTGAAAGCTCTACCTGGTTTTCACTGTCCCTTGGAACTGCATTCGCTGCCGCACAGACATTTGTGCTCTGCAAGACCTTTGGTTGGTTATGATGCAACAATGCCTATGTGACTGTCGCAGAGCCCGGCTGCCAAATTCGAAACGTCCAGCGATTGCGTCCACACGAAAGCTGCCAGCACTGAAAGCTCTACCTGGTTTTCACTGTCCCTTGGAACTGCATTCGCTGCCGCACAGACATTCGTGCTCTGCAAGAGCTTTGGTTGGTTATGATGCAACAATGCCTATGTGACTGTCGCAGAGCCCGGCTGCCAAATTCGAAACGTCCCGCGATTGCGCCCACACGAAAGCTGCCAGCATGAAAGGTCTACCTGGTTTTCACTGTCCCTTGGAACTGCATTCGCTGCCGCACAGACATTCGCGCTCTGCAAAAGCCTTGGTTAGTTATGATGCAACAATGCCTATGTGACTCTGGCAGAGCCCAGATGCCAAATTCGAAACGTCCCGCGATTGCGCCCACACGAAAGCTGCCAGCACTGAAAGCTCTACCTGGTTTTCACTGTCCCTTGGAACTGCATTCGCTGCCGCACAGACATTCGCGCTCTGCAAAACCTTTGGTTGGTTATGATGCAACAATGCCTATGTGACTGTCGCAGAGCCTGGCTGCCAAATTCGAAACATCCAGCGATTGCGCCCACACGAAAGCTGCCAGCACTGAAAGCTCTACCTGGTTTTCACTGTCCCTTGGAACTGCATTCGCTGCCGCACAGACATTCGCGCTCTGCAAGAGCTTTCGTTGGTTATGATGCAACAATGCCTATGTGACTGTCGCAGAGCCCGGCTGCCAAATTCGAAACGTCCAGCGATTGCGCCCACACGAAAGCTGCCAGCACTGAAAGCTCTACCTGGTTTTCACTGTCCCTTGGAACTGCATTCGCTGCCGCACAGACATTCGCGCTCTGCAAATGCCTTGGTTGGCTATGATGCAACAATGCCTATGTGACTCTGGCAGAGCCCGGCTGCCAAATTCGAAACGTCCAGCGATTGCGCCCACACGAAAGCTGCCAGCACTGAAAGCTCTACCTGGTTTTCACTGTCCCTTGGAACTGCATTCGCTGCCGCACAGACATTCGCGCTCTGCAAATGCCTTGGTTGGTTATGATGCAACAATGCCTATGTGACTGTCGCAGAGCCCGGCTGCCAAATTCGAAACGTCCAGCGATTGCGCCCACACGAAAGCTGCCAGCACTGAAAGCTCTACCTGGTTTTCACTGTCCCTTGGAACTGCATTCGCTGCCGCACAGACATTCGCGCTCTGCAAAACCTTTTGTTGGTTATGATGCAACAATGCCTATGTGACTGTCGCAGAGCCCGGCTGCCAAATTCGAAACGTCCAGCGATTGCGCCCACACGAAAGCCGCCAGCACTGAAAGCTCTACCTGGTTTTCACTGTCCCTTGGAACTGCATTTGCTGCCGCACAGACATTCGCGCTCTGCAAGACCTTTGGTTGGTTATGATGCAACAATGCCTATGTCACTCTGGCCGAGCCCGGCTGCCAAATTCGAAACATCCCGCGATTGCGCCCACACGAAAGCTGCCAGCACTGAAAGGTCTACCTGGTTTTCACTGTCCCTTGGAACTGCATTCGCAGCCGCACAGACATTCACGCTCTGCAAAACCTTTTGTTGGTTATGATGCAACAATGCCTATGTGACTCTGGCAGAGTCCGGCTGCCAAATTCGAAACGTCCAGCGATTGCGCCCACACGAAAGCTGCCAGCACTGAAAGCTCTACCTGGTTTTCACTGTCCTTTGGAACTGCATTCGCTGCCGCACAGACATTCGCGCTATGCAAAAGCCTTGGTTGGTTATGATGCAACAATGCCTATGTGACTCTGGCAGAGCCCGGCTGCCAAATTCGAAACGTCCAGCGATTGCGCCCACACGAAAGCTGCCAGCACTGCAAGCTCTACCTGGTTTTCACTGTCCCTTGGAACTGCATTCGCTGCCGCACAGACATTCGCGCTCTGCAAAAGCCTTGGTTGGTTATGATGCAACAATGCCTATGTGACACTCGCAGAGTCCGGCTGCCAAATTCGAAACGTCCAGCGATTGCGCCCACACGAAAGCTGCCAGCACTGAAAGCTCTACCTGGTTTTCACTGTCCCTTGGAACTGCATTCGCTGCCGCACAGACATTTGCGCTCTGCAAGACCTTTTGTTGGTTATGATGCAACAATGCCTATGTGACTGTCGAAGAGCCCGGCTGCCAAATTCGAAACGTCCAGCGATTGTGCCCACACGAAAGCTGCCAGCACTGAAAGCTCTACCTGGTTTTCACTGTCCCTTGGAACTGCATTCGCTGCCGCACAGATATTTGCGCTCGGCAAGAGCTTTGGTTGGTTATGATGCAACAATGCCTATGTGACTGTCGCAGAGCCCGGCTGCCAAATTCGAAACGTCCAGCGATTGCGCCCACACGAAAGCCGCCAGCACTGAAAGCTCTACCTGGTTTTCACTGTCCCTTGGAACTGCATTCGCTGCCGCACAGACATTCGTGCTCTGCAAGAGCTTTGGTTGGTTATGATGCAACAATGCCTATGTGACTGTCGCAGAGCCCGGCTGCCAAATTCGAAACGTCCAGCGATTGCGCCCACACGAAAGCTGCCAGCACTGAAAGCTCTACCTGGTTTTCACTGTCCCTTGGAACTGCATTCGCTGCCGCACAGACATTCGCGCTCTGCAAAAGCCTTGGTTGTTTATGATGCAACAATGCCTATGTGACTCTGGCCGAGCCCAGCTGCCAAATTCGAAACGTCCAGCGATTGTGCCCACACGAAAGCTTCCAGCACTGAAAGCTCTACCTGGTTTTCACTGTCCCTTGGAACTGCAGTCGCTGCCGCACAGACATTCGCGCTCTGCAAATGCCTTGGTTGGTTATGATGCAACAATGCCTATGTGACTGTCGAAGAGCCCGGCTGCCAAATTCGAAACGTCCAGCGATTGCGCCCACACGAAAGCTGCCAGCACTGAAAGCTCTACCTGGTTTTCACTGTCCCTTGGAACTGCATTCGCTGCCGCACAGACATTCGTGCTCTGCAAGAGCTTTGGTTGGTTATGATGCAACAATGCCTATGTGACTGTCGCAGAGCCCGGCTGCCAAATTCGAAATGTCCAGCGATTGCGCCCACACGAAAGCTGCCAGCACTGAAAGGTCTACCTGGTTTTCACTGTCCTTTGGAACTGCATTCGCTGCCGCAGAGACATTTGCGCTCTGCAAGACCTTTTGTTGGTTATTATGCAACAATACCTATGTGACTGTCGCAGAGCCCGGCTGCCAAATTCGAAACGTCCAGCGATTGCGCCCACACGAAAGCTGCCAGCACTGAAAGCTCTACCTGGTTTTCACTGTCCCTTGGAACTGCATTCGCTGCCGCACAGACATTTGCGCTCTGCAAGACCTTTTGTTGGTTATGATGCAACAATGCCTATGTGACTGTCGAAGAGCCCGGCTGCCAAATTCGAAACGTCCAGCGATTGTGCCCACACGAAAGCTGCCAGCACTGAAAGCTCTACCTGGTTTTCACTGTCCCTTGGAACTGCATTCGCTGCCGCACAGACATTCACGCTCTGCAAAACCTTTTGTTGGTTATGATGCAACAATGCCTATGTGACTCTGGCAGAGTCCGGCTGCCAAATTCGAAACGTCCAGCGATTGCGCCCACACGAAAGCTGCCAGCACTGAAAGCTCTACCTGGTTTTCACTGTCCTTTGGAACTGCATTCGCTGCCGCACAGACATTCGCGCTATGCAAAAGCCTTGGTTGGTTATGATGCAACAATGCCTATGTGACTCTGGCAGAGCCCGGCTGCCAAATTTGAAACGTCCAGCGATTGCGCCCATACGAATAATGCAAGCACTGCAAGCTCTACCTGGTTTTCACTGTCCCTTGGAACTGCATTCGCTGCTGCACAGACATTCGCGCTATGCAAAAGCCTTGGTTGGTTATGATGCAACAATGCCTATGTGACTCTGGCAGAGCCCAGCTGCCAAATTCGAAACGTCCCGCGATTGCGCCCACACGAAAGCTGCCAGCACTGAAAGGTCTACCTGGTTTTCACTGTCCCTTGGAATTGCATTCGCTGCTGCACAGACATTCGCGCTCTGCAAAAGCCTTGGTTGGTTATGATGCAACAATGCCTATGTGACTGTCGCAGAGCCCGGCTGCCAAATTCGAAACGTCCAGCGATTGCGCCCACACGAAAGCTGCCAGCACTGAAAGCTCTACCTGGTTTTCACTGTCCCTTGGAACTGCATTCGCTGCCGCACAGACATTTGCGCTCTGCAAGACCTTTTGTTGGTTATGATGCAACAATGCCTATGTGACTGTCGAAGAGCCCGGCTGCCAAATTCGAAACGTCCAGCGATTGCGCCCACACGAAAGCTGCCAGCACTGAAAGCTCTACCTGGTTTTCACTGTCCCTTGGAACTGCATTCGCTGCCGCACAGATATTTGCGCTCGGCAAGAGCTTTGGTTGGTTATGATGCAACAATGCCTATGTGACTGTCGCAGAGCCCGGCTGCCAAATTCGAAACATCCCGCGATTGCGACCACACGAAAGCTGCCAGCACTGAAAGCTATACCTGGTTTTCACTGTCCCTTGGAACTGCATTCGCTGCCGCACAGACATTCGTGCTCTGCAAGAGCTTTGGTTGGTTATGATGCAACAATGCCTATGTGACTGTCGCAGAGCCCGGCTGCCAAATTCGAAACGTCCAGCGATTGCGCCCACACGAAAGCTGCCAGCACTGAAAGCTCTACCTGGTTTTCACTGTCCCTTGGAACTGCATTCGCTGCGGCACAGACATTCGCGCTATGCAAAAGCCTTGGTTGTTTATGATGCAACAATGCCTATGTGACTCTGGCCGAGCCCGGCTGCCAAATTCGAAACGTCCCGCGATTGCTCCCACACGAAAGCTTCCAGCACTGAAAGCTCTACCTGGTTTTCACTGTCCCTTGGAACTGCAGTCGCTGCCGCACAGACATTCGCGCTCTGCAAATGCCTTGGTTGGTTATGATGCAACAATGCCTATGTGACTGTCGAAGAGCCCGGCTGCCAAATTCGAAACGTCCAGCGATTGCGCCCACACGAAAGCTGCCAGCACGGAAAGGTCTACCTGGTTTTCACTGTCCCTTGGAACTGCATTCGCTGCCGCACAGACATTCGTGCTCTGCAAGAGCTTTGGTTGGTTATGATGCAACAATGCCTATGTGACTGTCGCAGAGCCCGGCTGCCAAATTCGAAATGTCCAGCGATTGCGCCCACACGAAAGCTGCCAGCACTGAAAGGTCTACCTGGTTTTCACTGTCCTTTGGAACTGCATTCGCTGCCGCAGAGACATTTGCGCTCTGCAAGACCTTTTGTTGGTTATGATGCAACAATACCTATGTGACTGTCGAAGAGCCCGGCTGCCAAATTCGAAACGTCCAGCGATTTTGCCCACACGAAAGCTGCCAGCACTGAAAGCTCTACCTGGTTTTCACTGTCCCTTGGAACTGCATTCGCTGCCGCACAGATATTTGCGCTCGGCAAGAGCTTTGGTTGGTTATGATGCAACAATGCCTATGTGACTGTCGCAGAGCCCGGCTGCCAAATTCGAAACGTCCAGCGATTGCGCCCACACGAAAGCTTCCAGCACTGAAAGCTCTACCTGGTTTTCACTGTCCCTTGGAACTGCATTCGCTGCCGCACAGACATTCGCGCTCTGCAAATGCCTTGGTTGGTTATGATGCAACAATGCCTATGTGACTGTCGCAGAGCCCGGCTGCCAAATTCGAAACGTCCAGCGATTGCGCCCACACGAAAGCTGCCAGCACTGAAAGCTCTACCTGGTTTTCACTGTCCCTTGGAACTGCATTCGCTGCCGCACAGACATTCGCGCTCTGCAAGACCTTTTGTTGGTTATGATGCAACAATGCCTATGTGACTGTCGAAGAGCCCGGCTGCCAAATTCGAAACGTCCAGCGATTGTGCCCACAAGAAAGCTGCCAGCACTGAAAGCTCTACCTGGTTTTCACTGTCCCTTGGAACTGCATTCGCTGCCGCACAGATATTTGCGCTCGGCAAGAGCTTTGGTTGGTTATGATGCAACAATGCCTATGTGACTGTCGCAGAGCCCGGCTGCCAAATTCGAAACGTCCAGCGATTGCGCCCACACGAAAGCTGCCAGCACTGAAAGCTCTACCTGGTTTTCACTGTCCCTTGGAACTGCATTCGCTGCCGCACAGACATTCGTGCTCTGCAAGAGCTTTGGTTGGTTATGATGCAACAATGCCTATGTGACTGTCGCAGAGCCCGGCTGCCAAATTCGAAACGTCCAGCGATTGCGCCCACACGAAAGCTGCCAGCACTGAAAGCTCTACCTGGTTTTCACTGTCCCTTGGAACTGCATTCGCTGCCGCACAGATATTTGCGCTCGGCAAGAGCTTTGGTTGGTTATGATGCAACAATGCCTATGTGACTGTCGCAGAGCCCGGCTGCCAAATTCGAAACGTCCAGCGATTGCGCCCACACGAAAGCTGCCAGCACTGAAAGCTCTACCTGGTTTTCACTGTCCCTTGGAACTGCATTCGCTGCCGCACAGACATTCGCGCTCTGCAAATGCCTTGGTTGGTTATGATGCAACAATGCCTATGTGACTGTCGAAGAGCCCGGCTGCCAAATTCGAAACGTCCAGCGATTGCGCCCCCACGAAAGCTGCCAGCACTGAAAGGTCTACCTGGTTTTCACTGTCCCTTGGAACTGCATTCGCTGCCGCACAGACATTCGTGCTCTGCAAGAGCTTTGGTTGGTTATGATGCAACAATGCCTATGTGACTGTCGCAGAGCCGGCTGCCAAATTCGAAACGTCCACCGATTGCGCCCACACGAAAGCTGCCAGCACTGAAAGGTCTACCTGGTTTTCACTGTCCCTTGGAACTGCATTCGCTGCCGCACAGACATTCGCGCTCTGCAAGGTGTTTGGTTGGTTATGATGCAACAATGCCTATGTGACTGTCGCAGAGCCCGGCTGCCAAATTCGAAACGTCCCGCGATTGCGCCCACACGAAAGCTGCCAGCACTGAAAGCTCTACCTGGTTTTCACTGTCCCTTGGAACTGCATTCGCTGCCGCACAGACATTCACGCTCTGCAAAACCTTTTGTTGGTTATGATGCAACAATGCCTATGTGACTCTGGCAGAGTCCGGCTGCCAAATTCGAAAGGTCCAGCGATTGCGCCCACACGAAAGCTGCCAGCACTGAAAGCTCTACCTGGTTTTCACTGTCCTTTGGAACTGCATTCGCTGCCGCACAGACATTCGCGCTATGCAAAAGCCTTGGTTGGTTATGATGCAACAATGCCTATGTGACTCTGGCAGAGCCCGGCTGCCAAATTTGAAACGTCCAGCGATTGCGCCCATACGAATAATGCAAGCACTGCAAGCTCTACCTGGTTTTCACTGTCCCTTGGAACTGCATTCGCTGCCGCACAGACATTCGCGCTATGCAAAAGCCTTGGTTGGTTATGATGCAACAATGCCTATGTGACTCTGGCAGAGCCCAGCTGCCAAATTCGAAACGTCCCGCGATTGCGCCCACACGAAAGCTGCCAGCACTGAAAGGTCTACCTGGTTTTCACTGTCCCTTGGAATTGCATTCGCTGCTGCACAGACATTCGCGCTCTGCAAAAGCCTTGGTTGGTTATGATGCAACAATGCCTATGTGACTGTCGCAGAGCCCGGCTGCCAAATTCGAAACGTCCAGCGATTGCGCCCACACGAAAGCTGCCAGCACTGAAAGCTCTACCTGGTTTTCACTGTCCCTTGGAACTGCATTCGCTGCCGCACAGACATTTGCGCTCTGCAAGACCTTTTGTTGGTTATGATGCAACAATGCCTATGTGACTGTCGAAGAGCCCGGCTGCCAAATTCGAAACGTCCAGCGATTGCGCCCACACGAAAGCTGCCAGCACTGAAAGCTCTACCTGGTTTTCACTGTCCCTTGGAACTGCATTCGCTGCCGCACAGATATTTGCGCTCGGCAAGAGCTTTGGTTGGTTATGATGCAACAATGCCTATGTGACTGTCGCAGAGCCCGGCTGCCAAATTCGAAACATCCCGCGATTGCGCCCACACGAAAGCTGCCAGCACTGAAAGCTATACCTGGTTTTCACTGTCCCTTGGAACTGCATTCGCTGCCGCACAGACATTCGTGCTCTGCAAGAGCTTTGGTTGGTTATGATGCAACAATGCCTATGTGACTGTCGCAGAGCCCGGCTGCCAAATTCGAAACGTCCAGCGATTGCGCCCACACGAAAGCTGCCAGCACTGAAAGCTCTACCTGGTTTTCACTGTCCCTTGGAACTGCATTCGCTGCGGCACAGACATTCGCGCTATGCAAAAGCCTTGGTTGTTTATGATGCAACAATGCCTATGTGACTCTGGCCGAGCCCGGCTGCCAAATTCGAAACGTCCCGCGATTGCTCCCACACGAAAGCTTCCAGCACTGAAAGCTCTACCTGGTTTTCACTGTCCCTTGGAACTGCAGTCGCTGCCGCACAGACATTCGCGCTCTGCAAATGCCTTGGTTGGTTATGATGCAACAATGCCTATGTGACTGTCGAAGAGCCCGGCTGCCAAATTCGAAACGTCCAGCGATTGCGCCCACACGAAAGCTGCCAGCACGGAAAGGTCTACCTGGTTTTCACTGTCCCTTGGAACTGCATTCGCTGCCGCACAGACATTCGTGCTCTGCAAGAGCTTTGGTTGGTTATGATGCAACAATGCCTATGTGACTGTCGCAGAGCCCGGCTGCCAAATTCGAAATGTCCAGCGATTGCGCCCACACGAAAGCTGCCAGCACTGAAAGGTCTACCTGGTTTTCACTGTCCTTTGGAACTGCATTCGCTGCCGCAGAGACATTTGCGCTCTGCAAGACCTTTTGTTGGTTATGATGCAACAATACCTATGTGACTGTCGAAGAGCCCGGCTGCCAAATTCGAAACGTCCAGCGATTTTGCCCACACGAAAGCTGCCAGCACTGAAAGCTCTACCTGGTTTTCACTGTCCCTTGGAACTGCATTCGCTGCCGCACAGATATTTGCGCTCGGCAAGAGCTTTGGTTGGTTATGATGCAACAATGCCTATGTGACTGTCGCAGAGCCCGGCTGCCAAATTCGAAACGTCCAGCGATTGCGCCCACACGAAAGCTTCCAGCACTGAAAGCTCTACCTGGTTTTCACTGTCCCTTGGAACTGCATTCGCTGCCGCACAGACATTCGCGCTCTGCAAATGCCTTGGTTGGTTATGATGCAACAATGCCTATGTGACTGTCGCAGAGCCCGGCTGCCAAATTCGAAACGTCCAGCGATTGCGCCCACACGAAAGCTGCCAGCACTGAAAGCTCTACCTGGTTTTCACTGTCCCTTGGAACTGCATTCGCTGCCGCACAGACATTCGCGCTCTGCAAGACCTTTTGTTGGTTATGATGCAACAATGCCTATGTGACTGTCGAAGAGCCCGGCTGCCAAATTCGAAACGTCCAGCGATTGTGCCCACAAGAAAGCTGCCAGCACTGAAAGCTCTACCTGGTTTTCACTGTCCCTTGGAACTGCATTCGCTGCCGCACAGATATTTGCGCTCGGCAAGAGCTTTGGTTGGTTATGATGCAACAATGCCTATGTGACTGTCGCAGAGCCCGGCTGCCAAATTCGAAACGTCCAGCGATTGCGCCCACACGAAAGCTGCCAGCACTGAAAGCTCTACCTGGTTTTCACTGTCCCTTGGAACTGCATTCGCTGCCGCACAGACATTCGTGCTCTGCAAGAGCTTTGGTTGGTTATGATGCAACAATGCCTATGTGACTGTCGCAGAGCCCGGCTGCCAAATTCGAAACGTCCAGCGATTGCGCCCACACGAAAGCTGCCAGCACTGAAAGCTCTACCTGGTTTTCACTGTCCCTTGGAACTGCATTCGCTGCCGCACAGATATTTGCGCTCGGCAAGAGCTTTGGTTGGTTATGATGCAACAATGCCTATGTGACTGTCGCAGAGCCCGGCTGCCAAATTCGAAACGTCCAGCGATTGCGCCCACACGAAAGCTGCCAGCACTGAAAGCTCTACCTGGTTTTCACTGTCCCTTGGAACTGCATTCGCTGCCGCACAGACATTCGCGCTCTGCAAATGCCTTGGTTGGTTATGATGCAACAATGCCTATGTGACTGTCGAAGAGCCCGGCTGCCAAATTCGAAACGTCCAGCGATTGCGCCCCCACGAAAGCTGCCAGCACTGAAAGGTCTACCTGGTTTTCACTGTCCCTTGGAACTGCATTCGCTGCCGCACAGACATTCGTGCTCTGCAAGAGCTTTGGTTGGTTATGATGCAACAATGCCTATGTGACTGTCGCAGAGCCGGCTGCCAAATTCGAAACGTCCACCGATTGCGCCCACACGAAAGCTGCCAGCACTGAAAGGTCTACCTGGTTTTCACTGTCCCTTGGAACTGCATTCGCTGCCGCACAGACATTCGCGCTCTGCAAGGTGTTTGGTTGGTTATGATGCAACAATGCCTATGTGACTGTCGCAGAGCCCGGCTGCCAAATTCGAAACGTCCCGCGATTGCGCCCACACGAAAGCTGCCAGCACTGAAAGCTCTACCTGGTTTTCACTGTCCCTTGGAACTGCATTCGCTGCCGCACAGACATTCACGCTCTGCAAAACCTTTTGTTGGTTATGATGCAACAATGCCTATGTGACTCTGGCAGAGTCCGGCTGCCAAATTCGAAAGGTCCAGCGATTGCGCCCACACGAAAGCTGCCAGCACTGAAAGCTCTACCTGGTTTTCACTGTCCTTTGGAACTGCATTCGCTGCCGCACAGACATTCGCGCTATGCAAAAGCCTTGGTTGGTTATGATGCAACAATGCCTATGTGACTCTGGCAGAGCCCGGCTGCCAAATTTGAAACGTCCAGCGATTGCGCCCATACGAATAATGCAAGCACTGCAAGCTCTACCTGGTTTTCACTGTCCCTTGGAACTGCATTCGCTGCCGCACAGACATTCGCGCTATGCAAAAGCCTTGGTTGGTTATGATGCAACAATGCCTATGTGACTCTGGCAGAGCCCAGCTGCCAAATTCGAAACGTCCCGCGATTGCGCCCACACGAAAGCTGCCAGCACTGAAAGGTCTACCTGGTTTTCACTGTCCCTTGGAATTGCATTCGCTGCTGCACAGACATTCGCGCTCTGCAAAAGCCTTGGTTGGTTATGATGCAACAATGCCTATGTGACTGTCGCAGAGCCCGGCTGCCAAATTCGAAACGTCCAGCGATTGCGCCCACACGAAAGCTGCCAGCACTGAAAGCTCTACCTGGTTTTCACTGTCCCTTGGAACTGCATTCGCTGCCGCACAGACATTTGCGCTCTGCAAGACCTTTTGTTGGTTATGATGCAACAATGCCTATGTGACTGTCGAAGAGCCCGGCTGCCAAATTCGAAACGTCCAGCGATTGCGCCCACACGAAAGCTGCCAGCACTGAAAGCTCTACCTGGTTTTCACTGTCCCTTGGAACTGCATTCGCTGCCGCACAGATATTTGCGCTCGGCAAGAGCTTTGGTTGGTTATGATGCAACAATGCCTATGTGACTGTCGCAGAGCCCGGCTGCCAAATTCGAAACATCCCGCGATTGCGCCCACACGAAAGCTGCCAGCACTGAAAGCTATACCTGGTTTTCACTGTCCCTTGGAACTGCATTCGCTGCCGCACAGACATTCGTGCTCTGCAAGAGCTTTGGTTGGTTATGATGCAACAATGCCTATGTGACTGTCGCAGAGCCCGGCTGCCAAATTCGAAACGTCCAGCGATTGCGCCCACACGAAAGCTGCCAGCACTGAAAGCTCTACCTGGTTTTCACTGTCCCTTGGAACTGCATTCGCTGCCGCACAGACATTCGCGCTATGCAAAAGCCTTGGTTGTTTATGATGCAACAATGCCTATGTGACTCTGGCCGAGCCCGGCTGCCAAATTCGAAACGTCCCGCGATTGCTCCCACACGAAAGCTTCCAGCACTGAAAGCTCTACCTGGTTTTCACTGTCCCTTGGAACTGCAGTCGCTGCCGCACAGACATTCGCGCTCTGCAAATGCCTTGGTTGGTTATGATGCAACAATGCCTATGTGACTGTCGAAGAGCCCGGCTGCCAAATTCGAAACGTCCAGCGATTGCGCCCACACGAAAGCTGCCAGCACGGAAAGGTCTACCTGGTTTTCACTGTCCCTTGGAACTGCATTCGCTGCCGCACAGACATTCGTGCTCTGCAAGAGCTTTGGTTGGTTATGATGCAACAATGCCTATGTGACTGTCGCAGAGCCCGGCTGCCAAATTCGAAATGTCCAGCGATTGCGCCCACACGAAAGCTGCCAGCACTGAAAGCTCTACCTGGTTTTCACTGTCCTTTGGAACTGCATTCGCTGCCGCAGAGACATTTGCGCTCTGCAAGACCTTTTGTTGGTTATGATGCAACAATACCTATGTGACTGTCGAAGAGCCCGGCTGCCAAATTCGAAACGTCCAGCGATTGTGCCCACACGAAAGCTGCCAGCACTGAAAGCTCTACCTGGTTTTCACTGTCCCTTGGAACTGCATTCGCTGCCGCACAGATATTTGCGCTCGGCAAGAGCTTTGGTTGGTTATGATGCAACAATGCCTATGTGACTGTCGCAGAGCCCGGCTGCCAAATTCGAAACGTCCAGCGATTGCGCCCACACGAAAGCTTCCAGCACTGAAAGCTCTACCTGGTTTTCACTGTCCCTTGGAACTGCATTCGCTGCCGCACAGACATTCGCGCTCTGCAAATGCCTTGGTTGGTTATGATGCAACAATGCCTATGTGACTGTCGCAGAGCCCGGCTGCCAAATTCGAAACGTCCAGCGATTGCGCCCACACGAAAGCTGCCAGCACTGAAAGCTCTACCTGGTTTTCACTGTCCCTTGGAACTGCATTCGCTGCCGCACAGACATTTGCGCTCTGCAAGACCTTTTGTTGGTTATGATGCAACAATGCCTATGTGACTGTCGAAGAGCCCAGCTGCCAAATTCGAAACGTCCAGCGATTGTGCCCACAAGAAAGCTGCCAGCACTGAAAGCTCTACCTGGTTTTCACTGTCCCTTGGAACTGCATTCGCTGCCGCACAGATATTTGCGCTCGGCAAGAGCTTTGGTTGGTTATGATGCAACAATGCCTATGTGACTGTCGCAGAGCCCGGCTGCCAAATTCGAAACGTCCAGCGATTGCGCCCACACGAAAGCTGCCAGCACTGAAAGCTCTACCTGGTTTTCACTGTCCCTTGGAACTGCATTCGCTGCCGCACAGACATTCGTGCTCTGCAAGAGCTTTGGTTGGTTATGATGCAACAATGCCTATGTGACTGTCGCAGAGCCCGGCTGCCAAATTCGAAACGTCCAGCGATTGCGCCCACACGAAAGCTGCCAGCACTGAAAGCTCTACCTGGTTTTCACTGTCCCTTGGAACTGCATTCGCTGCCGCACAGATATTTGCGCTCGGCAAGAGCTTTGGTTGGTTATGATGCAACAATGCCTATGTGACTGTCGCAGAGCCCGGCTGCCAAATTCGAAACGTCCAGCGATTGCGCCCACACGAAAGCTGCCAGCACTGAAAGCTCTACCTGGTTTTCACTGTCCCTTGGAACTGCATTCGCTGCCGCACAGACATTCGCGCTCTGCAAATGCCTTGGTTGGTTATGATGCAACAATGCCTATGTGACTGTCGAAGAGCCCGGCTGCCAAATTCGAAACGTCCAGCGATTGCGCCCCCACGAAAGCTGCCAGCACTGAAAGGTCTACCTGGTTTTCACTGTCCCTTGGAACTGCATTCGCTGCCGCACAGACATTCGTGCTCTGCAAGAGCTTTGGTTGGTTATGATGCAACAATGCCTATGTGACTGTCGCAGAGCCGGCTGCCAAATTCGAAACGTCCACCGATTGCGCCCACACGAAAGCTGCCAGCACTGAAAGGTCTACCTGGTTTTCACTGTCCCTTGGAACTGCATTCGCTGCCGCACAGACATTCGCGCTCTGCAAGGTGTTTGGTTGGTTATGATGCAACAATGCCTATGTGACTGTCGCAGAGCCCGGCTGCCAAATTCGAAACGTCCCGCGATTGCGCCCACACGAAAGCTGCCAGCACTGAAAGCTCTACCTGGTTTTCACTGTCCCTTGGAACTGCATTCGCTGCCGCACAGACATTCACGCTCTGCAAAACCTTTTGTTGGTTATGATGCAACAATGCCTATGTGACTCTGGCAGAGTCCGGCTGCCAAATTCGAAAGGTCCAGCGATTGCGCCCACACGAAAGCTGCCAGCACTGAAAGCTCTACCTGGTTTTCACTGTCCTTTGGAACTGCATTCGCTGCCGCACAGACATTCGCGCTATGCAAAAGCCTTGGTTGGTTATGATGCAACAATGCCTATGTGACTCTGGCAGAGCCCGGCTGCCAAATTTGAAACGTCCAGCGATTGCGCCCATACGAATAATGCAAGCACTGCAAGCTCTACCTGGTTTTCACTGTCCCTTGGAACTGCATTCGCTGCCGCACAGACATTCGCGCTATGCAAAAGCCTTGGTTGGTTATGATGCAACAATGCCTATGTGACTCTGGCAGAGCCCAGCTGCCAAATTCGAAACGTCCCGCGATTGCGCCCACACGAAAGCTGCCAGCACTGAAAGGTCTACCTGGTTTTCACTGTCCCTTGGAATTGCATTCGCTGCTGCACAGACATTCGCGCTCTGCAAAAGCCTTGGTTGGTTATGATGCAACAATGCCTATGTGACTGTCGCAGAGCCCGGCTGCCAAATTCGAAACGTCCAGTGATTGCGCCCACACGAAAGCTCCCAGCACTGAAAGCTCTACCTGGTTTTCACTGTCCCTTGGAACTGCATTCGCTGCCGCACAGACATTCGCGCTCTGCAAATGCCTTGGTTGGTTATGATGCAACAATGCCTATGTGACTGTCGAAGAGCCCGGCTGCCAAATTCGAAACGTCCAGCGATTGCGCCCCCACGAAAGCTGCCAGCACTGAAAGGTCTACCTGGTTTTCACTGTCCCTTGGAACTGCATTCGCTGCCGCACAGACATTCGTGCTCTGCAAGAGCTTTGGTTGGTTATGATGCAACAATGCCTATGTGACTGTCGCAGAGCCGGCTGCCAAATTCGAAACGTCCACCGATTGCGCCCACACGAAAGCTGCCAGAACTGAAAGGTCTACCTGGTTTTCACTGTCCCTTGGAACTGCATTCGCTGCCGCACAGACATTCGCGCTCTGCAAGGTGTTTGGTTGGTTATGATGCAACAATGCCTATGTGACTGTCGCAGAGCCCGGCTGCCAAATTCGAAACGTCCCGCGATTGCGCCCACACGAAAGCTGCCAGCACTGAAAGCTCTACCTGGTTTTCACTGTCCCTTGGAACTGCATTCGCTGCCGCACAGACATTCACGCTCTGCAAAACCTTTTGTTGGTTATGATGCAACAATGCCTATGTGACTCTGGCAGAGTCCGGCTGCCAAATTCGAAAGGTCCAGCGATTGCGCCCACACGAAAGCTGCCAGCACTGAAAGCTCTACCTGGTTTTCACTGTCCTTTGGAACTGCATTCGCTGCCGCACAGACATTCGCGCTATGCAAAAGCCTTGGTTGGTTATGATGCAACAATGCCTATGTGACTCTGGCAGAGCCCGGCTGCCAAATTTGAAACGTCCAGCGATTGCGCCCATACGAATAATGCAAGCACTGCAAGCTCTACCTGGTTTTCACTGTCCCTTGGAACTGCATTCGCTGCCGCACAGACATTCGCGCTATGCAAAAGCCTTGGTTGGTTATGATGCAACAATGCCTATGTGACTCTGGCAGAGCCCAGCTGCCAAATTCGAAACGTCCCGCGATTGCGCCCACACGAAAGCTGCCAGCACTGAAAGGTCTACCTGGTTTTCACTGTCCCTTGGAATTGCATTCGCTGCTGCACAGACATTCGCGCTCTGCAAAAGCCTTGGTTGGTTATGATGCAACAATGCCTATGTGACTGTCGCAGAGCCCGGCTGCCAAATTCGAAACGTCCAGTGATTGCGCCCACACGAAAGCTCCCAGCACTGAAAGCTCTACCTGGTTTTCACTGTCCCTTGGAACTGCATTCGCTGCCGCACAGACATTCACGCTATGCAAGAGCTTTGGTTGGTTATGATGCAACAATACCTATGTGACTGTCGCAGAGCCCGGCTGCCAAATTCGAAACGTCCAGCGATTGCGTCCACACGAAAGCTTCCAGCACTGAAAGCTCTACCTGGTTTTCACTGTCCCTTGGAACTGCATTCGCTGCCGCACAGACATTCGCGCTCTGCAAATGCCTTGGTTGGTTATGATGCAACAATGCCTATGTGACTGTCGCAGAGCCCGGCTGCCAAATTCGAAACGTCCAGCGATTGCGCCCACACGAAAGCTGCCAGCACTGAAAGCTCTACCTGGTTTTCACTGTCCCTTGGAACTGCATTCGCTGCCGCACAGACATTTGCGCTCTGCAAGACCTTTTGTTGGTTATGATGCAACAATGCCTATGTGACTGTCGAAGAGCCCGGCTGCCAAATTCGAAACGTCCAGCGATTGTGCCCACAAGAAAGCTGCCAGCACTGAAAGCTCTACCTGGTTTTCACTGTCCCTTGGAACTGCATTCGCTGCCGCACAGATATTTGCGCTCGGCAAGAGCTTTGGTTGGTTATGATGCAACAATGCCTATGTGACTGTCGCAGAGCCCGGCTGCCAAATTCGAAACGTCCAGCGATTGCGCCCACACGAAAGCTGCCAGCACTGAAAGCTCTACCTGGTTTTCACTGTCCCTTGGAACTGCATTCGCTGCCGCACAGACATTCGTGCTCTGCAAGAGCTTTGGTTGGTTATGATGCAACAATGCCTATGTGACTGTCGCAGAGCCCGGCTGCCAAATTCGAAACGTCCAGCGATTGCGCCCACACGAAAGCTGCCAGCACTGAAAGCTCTACCTGGTTTTCACTGTCCCTTGGAACTGCATTCGCTGCCGCACAGATATTTGCGCTCGGCAAGAGCTTTGGTTGGTTATGATGCAACAATGCCTATGTGACTGTCGCAGAGCCCGGCTGCCAAATTCGAAACGTCCAGCGATTGCGCCCACACGAAAGCTGCCAGCACTGAAAGCTCTACCTGGTTTTCACTGTCCCTTGGAACTGCATTCGCTGCCGCACAGACATTCGCGCTCTGCAAATGCCTTGGTTGGTTATGATGCAACAATGCCTATGTGACTGTCGAAGAGCCCGGCTGCCAAATTCGAAACGTCCAGCGATTGCGCCCCCACGAAAGCTGCCAGCACTGAAAGGTCTACCTGGTTTTCACTGTCCCTTGGAACTGCATTCGCTGCCGCACAGACATTCGTGCTCTGCAAGAGCTTTGGTTGGTTATGATGCAACAATGCCTATGTGACTGTCGCAGAGCCGGCTGCCAAATTCGAAACGTCCACCGATTGCGCCCACACGAAAGCTGCCAGCACTGAAAGGTCTACCTGGTTTTCACTGTCCCTTGGAACTGCATTCGCTGCCGCACAGACATTCGCGCTCTGCAAGGTGTTTGGTTGGTTATGATGCAACAATGCCTATGTGACTGTCGCAGAGCCCGGCTGCCAAATTCGAAACGTCCCGCGATTGCGCCCACACGAAAGCTGCCAGCACTGAAAGCTCTACCTGGTTTTCACTGTCCCTTGGAACTGCATTCGCTGCCGCACAGACATTCACGCTCTGCAAAACCTTTTGTTGGTTATGATGCAACAATGCCTATGTGACTCTGGCAGAGTCCGGCTGCCAAATTCGAAAGGTCCAGCGATTGCGCCCACACGAAAGCTGCCAGCACTGAAAGCTCTACCTGGTTTTCACTGTCCTTTGGAACTGCATTCGCTGCCGCACAGACATTCGCGCTATGCAAAAGCCTTGGTTGGTTATGATGCAACAATGCCTATGTGACTCTGGCAGAGCCCGGCTGCCAAATTTGAAACGTCCAGCGATTGCGCCCATACGAATAATGCAAGCACTGCAAGCTCTACCTGGTTTTCACTGTCCCTTGGAACTGCATTCGCTGCCGCACAGACATTCGCGCTATGCAAAAGCCTTGGTTGGTTATGATGCAACAATGCCTATGTGACTCTGGCAGAGCCCAGCTGCCAAATTCGAAACGTCCCGCGATTGCGCCCACACGAAAGCTGCCAGCACTGAAAGGTCTACCTGGTTTTCACTGTCCCTTGGAATTGCATTCGCTGCTGCACAGACATTCGCGCTCTGCAAAAGCCTTGGTTGGTTATGATGCAACAATGCCTATGTGACTGTCGCAGAGCCCGGCTGCCAAATTCGAAACGTCCAGTGATTGCGCCCACACGAAAGCTCCCAGCACTGAAAGCTCTACCTGGTTTTCACTGTCCCTTGGAACTGCATTCGCTGCCGCACAGACATTCGCGCTCTGCAAATGCCTTGGTTGGTTATGATGCAACAATGCCTATGTGACTGTCGAAGAGCCCGGCTGCCAAATTCGAAACGTCCAGCGATTGCGCCCCCACGAAAGCTGCCAGCACTGAAAGGTCTACCTGGTTTTCACTGTCCCTTGGAACTGCATTCGCTGCCGCACAGACATTCGTGCTCTGCAAGAGCTTTGGTTGGTTATGATGCAACAATGCCTATGTGACTGTCGCAGAGCCGGCTGCCAAATTCGAAACGTCCACCGATTGCGCCCACACGAAAGCTGCCAGCACTGAAAGGTCTACCTGGTTTTCACTGTCCCTTGGAACTGCATTCGCTGCCGCACAGACATTCGCGCTCTGCAAGGTGTTTGGTTGGTTATGATGCAACAATGCCTATGTGACTGTCGCAGAGCCCGGCTGCCAAATTCGAAACGTCCCGCGATTGCGCCCACACGAAAGCTGCCAGCACTGAAAGCTCTACCTGGTTTTCACTGTCCCTTGGAACTGCATTCGCTGCCGCACAGACATTCACGCTCTGCAAAACCTTTTGTTGGTTATGATGCAACAATGCCTATGTGACTCTGGCAGAGTCCGGCTGCCAAATTCGAAAGGTCCAGCGATTGCGCCCACACGAAAGCTGCCAGCACTGAAAGCTCTACCTGGTTTTCACTGTCCTTTGGAACTGCATTCGCTGCCGCACAGACATTCGCGCTATGCAAAAGCCTTGGTTGGTTATGATGCAACAATGCCTATGTGACTCTGGCAGAGCCCGGCTGCCAAATTTGAAACGTCCAGCGATTGCGCCCATACGAATAATGCAAGCACTGCAAGCTCTACCTGGTTTTCACTGTCCCTTGGAACTGCATTCGCTGCCGCACAGACATTCGCGCTATGCAAAAGCCTTGGTTGGTTATGATGCAACAATGCCTATGTGACTCTGGCAGAGCCCAGCTGCCAAATTCGAAACGTCCCGCGATTGCGCCCACACGAAAGCTGCCAGCACTGAAAGGTCTACCTGGTTTTCACTGTCCCTTGGAATTGCATTCGCTGCTGCACAGACATTCGCGCTCTGCAAAAGCCTTGGTTGGTTATGATGCAACAATGCCTATGTGACTGTCGCAGAGCCCGGCTGCCAAATTCGAAACGTCCAGTGATTGCGCCCACACGAAAGCTCCCAGCACTGAAAGCTCTACCTGGTTTTCACTGTCCCTTGGAACTGCATTCGCTGCCGCACAGACATTCACGCTATGCAAGAGCTTTGGTTGGTTATGATGCAACAATACCTATGTGACTGTCGCAGAGCCCGGCTGCCAAATTCGAAACGTCCAGCGATTGCGTCCACACGAAAGCTTCCAGCACTGAAAGCTCTACCTGGTTTTCACTGTCCCTTGGAACTGCATTCGCTGCCGCACAGACATTCGCGCTCTGCAAATGCCTTGGTTGGTTATGATGCAACAATACCTATGTGACTGTCGAAGAGCCCGGCTGCCAAATTCGAAACGTCCAGCGATTGTGCCCACACGAAAGCTGCCAGCACTGAAAGGTCTACCTGGTTTTCACTGTCCCTTGGAATTGCATTCGCTGCTGCACAGACATTCGCGCTCTGCAAAAGCCTTGGTTGGTTATGATGCAACAATGCCTATGTGACTGTCGCAGAGCCCGGCTGCCAAATTCGAAACGTCCAGCGATTGCGCCCACACGAAAGCTGCCAGCACTGAAAGCTCTACCTGGTTTTCACTGTCCCTTGGAACTGCATTCGCTGCCGCACAGACATTTGCGCTCTGCAAGACCTTTTGTTGGTTATGATGCAACAATGCCTATGTGACTGTCGAAGAGCCCGGCTGCCAAATTCGAAACGTCCAGCGATTGTGCCCACACGAAAGCTGCCAGCACTGAAAGCTCTACCTGGTTTTCACTGTCCCTTGGAACTGCATTCGCTGCCGCACAGATATTTGCGCTCGGCAAGAGCTTTGGTTGGTTATGATGCAACAATGCCTATGTGACTGTCGCAGAGCCCGGCTGCCAAATTCGAAACGTCCAGCGATTGCGCCCACACGAAAGCTGCCAGCACTGAAAGCTCTACCTGGTTTTCACTGCCCCTTGGAACTGCATTCGCTGCCGCACAGACATTCGTGCTCTGCAAGAGCTTTGGTTGGTTATGATGCAACAATGCCTATGTGACTGTCGCAGAGCCCGGCTGCCAAATTCGAAACGTCCACCGATTGCGCCCACACGAAAGCTGCCAGCACTGAAAGCTCTACCTGGTTTTCACTGTCCCTTGGAACTGCATTCGCTGCCGCACAGACATTCGCTCTCTGCAAAAGCCTTGGTTGTTTATGATGCAACAATGCCTATGTGACTCTGGCCGAGCCCAGCTGCCAAATTCGAAACGTCCCGCGATTGCGCCCACACGAAAGCTTCCAGCACTGAAAGCTCTACCTGGTTTTCACTGTCCCTTGGAACTGCAGTCGCTGCCGCACAGACATTCGCGCTCTGCAAATGCCTTGGTTGGTTATGATGCAACAATGCCTATGTGACTGTCGCAGAGCCCGGCTGCCAAATTCGAAATGTCCAGCGATTGCGCCCACACGAAAGCTGCCAGCACTGAAAGGTCTACCTGGTTTTCACTGTCCTTTGGAACTGCATTCGCTGCCGCAGAGACATTTGCGCTCTGCAAGACCTTTTGTTGGTTATGATGCAACAATACCTATGTGACTGTCGAAGAGCCCGGCTGCCAAATTCGAAACGTCCAGCGATTGTGCCCACACGAAAGCTGCCAGCACTGAAAGCTCTACCTGGTTTTCACTGTCCCTTGGAACTGCATTCGCTGCCGCACAGATATTTGCGCTCGGCAAGAGCTTTGGTTGGTTGTGATGCAACAATGCCTATGTGACTGTCGCAGAGCCCGGCTGCCAAATTCGAAACGTCCAGCGATTGCGCCCACACGAAAGCTTCCAGCACTGAAAGCTCTACCTGGTTTTCACTGTCCCTTGGAACTGCATTCGCTGCCGCACAGACATTCGCGCTCTGCAAATGCCTTGGTTGGTTATGATGCAACAATGCCTATGTGACTGTCGCAGAGCCCGGCTGCCAAATTCGAAACGTCCAGCGATTGCGCCCACACGAAAGCTGCCAGCACTGAAAGCTCTACCTGGTTTTCACTGTCCCTTGGAATTGCATTCGCTGCCGCACAGACATTTGCGCTCTGCAAGACCTTTTGTTGGTTATGATGCAACAATGCCTATGTGACTGTCGAAGAGCCCGGCTGCCAAATTCGAAACGTCCAGCGATTGTGCCAACACGAAAGCTGCCAGCACTGAAAGCTCTACCTGGTTTTCACTGTCCCTTGGAACTGCATTCGCTGCCGCACAGATATTTGCGCTCGGCAAGAGCTTTGGTTGGTTATGATGCAACAATGCCTATGTGACTGTCGCAGAGCCCGGCTGCCAAATTCGAAACGTCCAGCGATTGCGCCCACACGAAAGCTGCCAGCACTGAAAGCTCTACCTGGTTTTCACTGTCCCTTGGAACTGCATTCGCTGCCGCACAGACATTCGTGCTCTGCAAGAGCTTTGGTTGGTTATGATGCAACAATGCCTATGTGACTGTCGCAGAGCCCGGCTGCCAAATTCGAAACGTCCACCGATTGCGCCCACACGAAAGCTGCCAGCACTGAAAGCTCTACCTGGTTTTCACTGTCCCTTGGAACTGCATTCGCTGCCGCACAGACATTCGCTCTCTGCAAAAGCCTTGGTTGTTTATGATGCAACAATGCCTATGTGACTCTGGCCGAGCCCAGCTGCCAAATTCGAAACGTCCCGCGATTGCGCCCACACGAAAGCTTCCAGCACTGAAAGCTCTACCTGGTTTTCACTGTCCCTTGGAACTGCAGTCGCTGCCGCACAGACATTCGCGCTCTGCAAATGCCTTGGTTGGTTATGATGCAACAATGCCTATGTGACTGTCGAAGAGCCCGGCTGCCAAATTCGAAACGTCCAGCGATTGCGCCCACACGAAAGCTGCCAGCACTGAAAGCTCTACCTGGTTTTCACTGTCCCTTGGAACTGCATTCGCTGCCGCACAGACATTCGTGCTCTGCAAGAGCTTTGGTTGGTTATGATGCAACAATGCCTATGTGACTGTCGCAGAGCCCGGCTGCCAAATTCGAAATGTCCAGCGATTGCGCCCACACGAAAGCTGCCAGCACTGAAAGGTCTACCTGGTTTTCACTGTCCTTTGGAACTGCATTCGCTGCCGCAGAGACATTTGCGCTCTGCAAGACCTTTTGTTGGTTATGATGCAACAATGCCTATGTGACTGTCGAAGAGCCCGGCTGCCAAATTCGAAACGTCCAGCGATTGTGCCCACACGAAAGCTGCCAGCACTGAAAGCTCTACCTGGTTTTCACTGTCCCTTGGAACTGCATTCGCTGCCGCACAGATATTTGCGCTCGGAAAGAGCTTTGGTTGGTTATGATGCAACAATGCCTATGTGACTGTCGCAGAGCCCGGCTGCCAAATTCGAAACGTCCAGCGATTGCGCCCACACGAAAGCTTCCAGCACTGAAAGCTCTACCTGGTTTTCACTGTCCCTTGGAACTGCATTCGCTGCCGCACAGACATTCGCGCTCTGCAAATGCCTTGGTTGGTTATGATGCAACAATGCCTATGTGACTGTCGAAGAGCCCGGCTGCCAAATTCGAAACGTCCAGCGATTGCGCCCCCACGAAAGCTGCCAGCACTGAAAGGTCTACCTGGTTTTCACTGTCCCTTGGAACTGCATTCGCTGCCGCACAGACATTCGTGCTCTGCAAGAGCTTTGGTTGGTTATGATGCAACAATGCCTATCTGACTGTCGCAGAGCCGGCTGCCAAATTCGAAACGTCCACCGATTGCGCCCACACGAAAGCTGCCAGCACTGAAAGGTCTACCTGGTTTTCACTGTCCCTTGGAACTGCATTCGCTGCCACACAGACATTCGCGCTCTGCAAGGTGTTTGGTTGGTTATGATGCAACAATGCCTATGTGACTGTCGCAGAGCCCGGCTGCCAAATTCGAAACGTCCCGCGATTGCGCCCACACGAAAGCTGCCAGCACTGAAAGGTCTAACTGGTTTTCACTGTCCCTTGGAACTGCATTCGCTGCCGCACAGACATTCACGCTATGCAAAAGCTTTGGTTGGTTATGATGCAACAATGCCTATGTGACTCTGGCCGAATCCGGCTGCCAAATTCAAAACGTCCAGCGATTGCGCCCACACGAAAGCTGCCAGCACTGAAAGGTCTACCTGGTTTTCACTGTCCCTTGGAACTGCATTCGCTGCCGCACAGACATTTGCGCTCTGCAAGAGCTTTGGTTGGTTATGATGCAGCAATGCCTATGTGACTGTCGCAGAGCCCGGCTGCCAAATTCGAAACGTCCAGCGATTGCGCCCACACGAAAGCTGCCAGCACTGAAAGCTCTACCTGGTTTTCACTGTCCCTTGGAACTGCATTCGCTGCTGCACAGACATTCGCCCTCTGCAAGATGTTTGGTTGGTTAAGATGCAATAATGCTTATGTGACTGTCGCAGAGCCCGGCTGCCAAATTCGAAACGTCCAGCGATTACGCCCACACGAATGCTGCCAGCATGAAAGGTCTACCTGCTTTTCACTGTCCCTTGGAACTGCATTCGCTGCCGCACAGACATTCACGCTCTGCAAAAGCCTTGGTTGTTTATGATGCAACAATGCCTATGTGACTCTGGCCGAGCCCAGCTGCCAAATTCGAAACGTCCCGCGATTGCGCCCAGACGAAAGCTGCCAGCACTGAAAGGTCTACCTGGTTTTCACTGTCCCTTGGAACTGCATTCGCTGCCGCACAGACATTCACGCTATGCAAAAGCTTTGGTTGGTTATGATGCAACAATGCCTATGTGACTCTGGCCGAGCCCGGCTGCCAAATTCGAAACGTCCCGCGGCTGCGCCCAGACGAAAGCTGCCAGCACTGAAAGGTCTACCTGGTTTTCACTGTCCCTTGGAACTGCATTCGCTGCCGCACTGACATTCACGCTATGCAAAAGCTTTGGTTGGTTATGATGCAACAATGCCTTTGTGACTCTGGCCGAGCCCGGCTGCCAAATTCGAAACGTCCAGCGATTGCGTCCACACGAAAGCTTCCAGCACTGAAAGCTCTACCTGGTTTTCACTGTCCCTTGGAACTGCATTCGCTGCCGCACAGACATTCGCGCTCTGCAAATGCCTTAGTTGGTTATGATGCAACAATGCCTATGTGACTGTCGCAGAGCCCGGCTGCCAAATTCGAAACGTCCAGCGATTGCGCCCACACGAAAGCTGCCAGCACTGAAAGCTCTACCTGGTTTTCACTGTCCCTTGGAACTGCATTCGCTGCCGCACAGACATTCGCTCTCTGCAAGATGTTTGGTTGGTTATGACGCAACAATGCCTATGTGACTGTCGCAGAGCCCGGCTGCCAAATTCGAAACGTCCAGCGATTGCGCCCACACGAAAGCTGCCAGCACTGAAAGCTCTACCTGGTTTTCACTGTCCCTTGGAACTGCATTCGCTGCCGCACAGACATTCGCGCTCTGCAAGAGCTTTGGTTGGTTATGATGCAACAATGCCTATGTGACTGTCGCAGAGCCCGGCTGCCAAATTCGAAACGTCCAGCGATTGAGTCCACACGAAAGCTGCCAGCACTGAAAGCTCTACCTGGTTTTCACTGTCCCTTGGAACTGCATTCGCTGCCGCACAGACATTCGCGCTCTGCAAAAGCCTTGGTTAGTTATGATGCAACAATGCCTATGTGACTCTGGCAGAGCCCAGCTGCCAAATTCGAAACGTCCAGCAATTGCGCCCACACAAAAGCTGCCAACACTGAAAGGTCTACCTGGTTTTCACTGTCCCTTGGAACTGCATTCGCTGCCGCACAGACATTCACGCTATGCAAAAGCTTTGGTTGGTTATGATGCAACAATGCCTATGTGACTCTGGCCGAGCCCGGCTGCCAAATTCGAAACGTCCAGCGATTGCGCCCACACGAAAGCTGCCAGCACTGAAAGGTCTACCTGGTTTTCACTGTCCCTTGGAACTGCATTCGCTGCCGCACAGACATTCACGCTATGCAAAAGCTTTGGTTGGTTATGATGCAACAATGCCTATGTGACTCTGGCCGAGCCCGGCTGCCAAATTCGAAACGTCCAGCGATTGTGTCCACACGAAAGCTTCCAGCACTGAAAGCTCTACCTGGTTTTCACTGTCCCTTGGAACTGCATTCGCTGCCGCACAGACATTCGCGCTCTGCAAATGCCTTGGTTGGTTATGATGCAACAATGCCTATGTGACTGTCGAAGAGCCCGGCTGCAAAATTCGAAACGTCCACCGATTGCGCCCACACGAAAGCTGCCAGCACTGAAACCTCTACCTGGTTTTCACTGTCCCTTGGAACTGCATTCGCTGCCGCACAGACATTCGCTCTCTGCAAGATGTTTGGTTGGTTATGATGCAACAATTCCTATGTGACTGTCGCAGAGCCCGGCTGCCAAATTCGAAACGTCCAGCGATTACGCCCACACGAAAGCTGCCAGCCTGAAAGCTCTACCTGGTTTTCACTGTCCCTTGGAACTGCATTCGCTGCCGCACAGACATTCGCGCTCTGCAAAAGCCTTGGTTGTTTATGATGCAACAATGCCTACGTGACTCTGGCAGAGCCCAGCTGCCAAATTCGAAACGTCCCGCGATTGCGCCCAGACGAAAGGTGCCAGTACTGAAAGCTCTACCTGGTTTTCACTGTCCCTTGGAACTGCATTCGCTGCCGCACAGACATTCGCGCTCTGCAAAAGCCTTGGTTAATTATGATGCAACAATGCCTATGTGACACTCGCAGAGTCCGGCTGCCAAATTCGAAACGTCCAGCGATAGCGCCCACACGAAAGCTGCCAGCACTGCAAGCTCTACCTGGTTTTCACTGTCCCTTGGAACTGCATTCGCTGCCGCACAGATATTTGCGCTCGGCAAGAGCTTTGGTTGGTTATGATGCAACAATGCCTATGTGACTGTCGCAGAGCCCGGCTGCCAAATTCGAAACGTCCACCGATTGCGCCCACACGAAAGCTGCCAGCACTGAAAGCTCTACCTGGTTTTCACTGTCCCTTGGAACTGCATTCGCTGCCGCACAGACATTCGCTCTCTGCAAAAGCCTTGGTTGTTTATGATGCAACAATGCCTATGTGGTTCTGGCCGAGCCCAGCTGCCAAATTCGAAACGTCCCGCGATTGCGCCCACACGAAAGCTTCCAGCACTGAAAGCTCTACCTGGTTTTCACTGTCCCTTGGAACTGCAGTCGCTGCCGCACAGACATTCGCGCTCTGCAAATGCCTTGGTTGGTTATGATGCAACAATGCCTATGTGACTGTCGAAGAGCCCGGCTGCCAAATTCGAAACGTCCAGCGATTGCGCCCACACGAAAGCTGCCAGCACTGAAAGCTCTACCTGGTTTTCACTGTCCCTTGGAACTGCATTCGCTGCCGCACAGACATTCGTGCTCTGCAAGAGCTTTGGTTGGTTATGATGCAACAATGCCTATGTGACTGTCGCGGAGCCCGGCTGCCAAATTCGAAATGTCCAGCGATTGCGCCCACACGAAAGCTGCCAGCACTGAAAGGTCTACCTGGTTTTCACTGTCCTTTGGAACTGCATTCGCTGCCGCAGAGACATTTGCGCTCTGCAAGACCTTTTGTTGGTTATGATGCAACAATGCCTATGTGACTGTCGAAGAGCCCGGCTGCCAAATTCGAAACGTCCAGCGATTGTGCCCACACGAAAGCTGCCAGCATTGAAAGCTCTACCTGGTTTTCACTGTCCCTTGGAACTGCATTCGCTGCCGCACAGATATTTGCGCTCGGCAAGAGCTTTGGTTGGTTATGATGCAACAATGCCTATGTGACTGTCGCAGAGCCCGGCTGCCAAATTCGAAACGTCCAGCGATTGCGCCCACACGAAAGCTTCCAGCACTGAAAGCTCTACCTGGTTTTCACTGTCCCTTGGAACTGCATTCGCTGCCGCACAGACATTCGCGCTCTGCAAATGCCTTGGTTGGTTATGATGCAACAATGCCTATGTGACTGTCGAAGAGCCCGGCTGCCAAATTCGAAACGTCCAGCGATTGCGCCCACACGAAAGCTGCCAGCACTGAAAGCTCTACCTGGTTTTCACTGTCCCTTGGAACTGCATTCGCTGCCGCACAGACATTCGCGCTCTGCAAAAGCCTTGGTTGTTTATGATGCAACAATTCCTATGTGACTCTGGCAGAGCCCGGCTGCCAAATTCGAAACGTCCAGCGATTGCGCCCACACGAAAGCTGCCAGCACTGAAAGCTCTACCTGGTTTTCACTGTCCCTTGGAACTGCATTCGCTGCCGCACAGACATTCACGCTATGCAAAAGCCTTGGTTAGTTATGATGCAACAATACCTATGTGACTGTCGCAGAGCCCAGCTGCCAAATTCGAAACGTCCAGCGATTGCGCCCACACGAAAGCTGCCAGCACTGAAAGCTCTACCTGGTTTTCACTGTCCCTTGGAACTGCATTCGCTGCCGCACAGACATTCATGCTATGCAAAAGCTTTGGTTGGTTATGATGCAACAATGCCTATGTGACTGTCGCAGAGCCCGGCTGCCAAATTCGAAACGTCCAGCGATTGCGCCCACACGAAAGCTGCCAGCACTGAAAGCTCTACCTGGTTTTCACTGTCCCTTGGAACTGCATTCGCTGCCGCACAGACATTCGCCCTCTGCAAGATATTTGGTTGGGTATGATGCAACAATGCCTATGTGACTGTCGCAGAGCCCGGCTGCCAAATTCGAAACGTCCAGGGATTACGCCCACACGAATGCTGCCAGCATGAAAGGTCTACCTGGTTTTCACTGTCCCTTGGAACTGCATTCGCTGCCGCACAGACATTCACGCTATGCAAAAGCTTTGGTTGGTTATGATGCAACAATGCCTATGTGACTCTGGCAGAGCCCAGCTGCCAAATTCGAAACGTCCTGCGATTGCGCCCACACGAAAGCTGCCAGCACTGAAAGCTCTACCTGGTTTTCACTGTCCCTTGGAACTGCATTCGCTGCCGCACAGACATTCGCGCTCTGCAAAACCTTTGGTTGGTTATGATGCAACAATGCCTATGTGACTGTCGCAGAGTCTGGCTGCCAAATTCGAAACGTCCAGCGATTGCGCCCACACGAAAGCTGCCAGCACTGAAAGCTCTACCTGGTTTTCACTGTCCCTTGGAACTGCATTCGCTGCCGCACAGACATTTGTGCTCTGCAAGACCTTTGGTTGGTTATGATGCAACAATGCCTATGTGACTGTCGCAGAGCCCGGCTGCCAAATTCGAAACGTCCAGCGATTGCGCCCACACGAAAGCTGCCAGCACTGAAAGCTCTACCTGGTTTTCACTGTCCCTTGGAACTGCATTCGCTGCCGCACAGACATTCGTGCTCTGCAAGAGCTTTGGTTGGTTATGATGCAACAATGCCTATGTGACTGTCGCAGAGCCCGGCTGCCAAATTCGAAACGTCCCGCGATTGCGCCCACACGAAAGCTGCCAGCATGAAAGGTCTACCTGGTTTTCACTGTCCCTTGGAACTGCATTCGCTGCCGCACAGACATTCGCGCTCTGCAAAAGCCTTGGTTAGTTATGATGCAACAATGCCTATGTGACTGTCGCAGAGCCCAGATGCCAAATTCGAAACGTCCCGCGATTGCGCCCACACGAAAGCTGCCAGCATGAAAGCTCTACCTGGTTTTCACTGTCCCTTGGAACTGCATTCGCTGCCGCACAGACATTCGCGCTCTGCAAAAGCCTTGGTTAGTTATGATGCAACAATGCCTATGTGACTCTGGCAGAGCCTGGCTGCCAAATTCGAAACGTCCCGCGATTGCGCCCACACGAAAGCTGCCAGCACTGAAAGCTCTACCTGGTTTTCACTGTCCCTTGGAACTGCATTCGCTGCCGCACAGACATTCGCGCTCTGCAAAAGCCTTGGTTAGTTATGATGCAACAATGCCTATGTGACTGTCGCAGAGCCCAGATGCCAAATTCGAAACGTCCCGCGATTGCGCCCACACGAAAGCTGCCAGCATGAAAGCTCTACCTGGTTTTCACTGTCCCTTGGAACTGCATTCGCTGCCGCACAGACATTCGCGCTCTGCAAAAGCCTTGGTTAGTTATGATGCAACAATGCCTATGTGACTCTGGCAGAGCCTGGCTGCCAAATTCGAAACGTCCCGCGATTGCGCCCACACGAAAGCTGCCAGCACTGAAAGCTCTACCTGGTTTTCACTGTCCCTTGGAACTGCATTCGCTGCCGCACAGACATTCGCGCTCTGCAAAAGCCTTGGTTGGTTATGATGCAACAATGCCTATGTGACTGTCGCAGAACCCGGCTGCCAAATTCGAAACGTCCAGCGATTGCGCCCACACGAAAGCTGCCAGCACTGAAAGCTCTACCTGGTTTTCACTGTCCCTTGGAACTGCATTCGCTGCCGCACAGACATTCGCGCTCTGCAAAAGCCTTGGTTGTTTATGATGCAACAATGCCTATGTGACTCTGGCAGAGCCCGGCTGCCAAATTCGAAACGTCCAGCGATTGCGCCCACACGAAAGCTGCCAGCACTGAAAGCTCTACCTGGTTTTCACTGTCCCTTGGAACTGCATTCGCTGCCGCACAGACATTTGTGCTCTGCAAAAGCCTTGGTTAGTTATGATGCAACAATGCCTATGTGACTGTCGCAGAGCCCGGCTGCCAAATTCGAAACGTCCAGCGATTGCGCCCACACGAAAGCTGCCAGCACTGAAAGCTCTACCTGGTTTTCACTGTCCCTTGGAACTGCATTCGCTGCCGCACAGACATTCATGCTATGCAAAAGCTTTGGTTGGTTATGATGCAACAATGCCTATGTGACTGTCGCAGAGCCCGGCTGCCAAATTCGAAACGTCCAGCGATTGCGCCCACACGAAAGCTGCCAGCACTGAAAGCTCTACCTGGTTTTCACTGTCCCTTGGAACTGCATTCGCTGCCGCACAGACATTCGCCCTCTGCAAGATATTTGGTTGGGTATGATGCAACAATGCCTATGTGACTGTCGCAGAGCCCGGCTGCCAAATTCGAAACGTCCAGGGATTACGCCCACACGAATGCTGCCAGCATGAAAGGTCTACCTGGTTTTCACTGTCCCTTGGAACTGTATTCGCTGCCGCACAGACATTCACGCTATGCAAAAGCTTTGGTTGGTTATGATGCAACAATGCCTATGTGACTCTGGCAGAGCCCAGCTGCCAAATTCGAAACGTCCCGCGATTGCGCCCACACGAAAGCTGCCAGCAGTGAAAGCTCTACCTGGTTTTCACTGTCCCTTGGAACTGCATTCGCTGCCGCACAGACATTTGCGCTCTGCAAAACCTTTGGTTGGTTATGATGCAACAATGCCTATGTGACTGTCGCAGAGCCTGGCTGCCAAATTCGAAACGTCCAGCGATTGCGCCCACACGAAAGCTGCCAGCACTGAAAGGTCTACCTGGTTTTCACTGTCCCTTGGAACTGCATTCGCTGCCGCACAGACATTTGTGCTCTGCAAGACCTTTGGTTGGTTATGATGCAACAATGCCTATGTGACTGTCGAAGAGCCCGGCTGCCAAATTCGAAATGTTCAGCGATTGCGCCCACACAAAAGCTGCCAGCACTGAAAGCTCTACCTGGTTTTCACTGTCCCTTGGAACTGCATTCGCTGCCGCACAGACATTCGTGCTCTGCAAGAGCTTTGGTTGGTTATGATGCAACAATGCCTATGTGACTGTCGCAGAGCCCGGCTGCCAAATTCGAAACGTCCACCGATTGCGCCCACACGAAAGCTGCCAGCACTGAAAGCTCTACCTGGTTTTCACTGTCCCTTGGAACTGCATTCGCTGCCGCACCGATATTTGCGCTCTGCAAGAGCTTTGGTTGGTTATGATGCAACAATGCCTATGTGACTGTCGCAGAGCCCGGCTGCCAAATTCGAAACGTCCCGCGATTGCGCCCACACGAAAGGTGCCAGCACTGAAAGGTCTAACTGGTTTTCACTGTCCCTTGGAACTGCATTCGCTGCCGCACAGACATTCGCGCTCTGCAAAAGCCTTGGTTGGTTATGATGCAACAATGCCTATGTGACTGTCGCAGAACCCGGCTGCCAAATTCGAAACGTCCAGCGATTGCGCCCACACGAAAGCTGCCAGCACTGAAAGCTCTACCTGGTTTTCACTGTCCCTTGGAACTGCATTCGCTGCCGCACAGACATTCGCGCTCTGCAAAAGCCTTGGTTGGTTATGATGCAACAATGCCTATGTGACTCTGGCAGAGCCCGGCTGCCAAATTCGAAACGTCCAGCGATTGCGCCCACACGAAAGCTGCCAGCACGGAAAGCTCTACCTGGTTTTCACTGTCCCTTGGAACTGCATTCGCTGCCGCACAGACATTCGCGCTCTGCAAATGCCTTGGTTGGTTATGATGCAACAATGCCTATGTGACTGTCGCAGAGCCCGGCTGCCAAATTCGAAACGTCCAGCGATTGCGCCCACACGAAAGCTGCCAGCACTGCAAGCTCTACCTGGTTTTCACTGTCCCTTGGAACTGCATTCGCTGCCGCACAGACATTCGCGCTCTGCAAATGCCTTGGTTGGCTATGATGCAACAATGCCTATGTGACTGTGGCAGAGCCCGGTTGCCAAATTCGAAACGTCCAGCGATAGCGCCCACACGAAAGCTGCCAGCACTGAAAGGTCTACCTGGTTTTCACTGTCCCTTGGAACTGCATTCGCTGCCGCACAGACATTCGCGCTCTGCAAAACCTTTTGTTGGTTATGATGCAACAATGCCTATGTGACTGTCGCAGAGCCCGGCTGCCAAATTCGAAACGTCCAGCGATTGCGCCCACACGAAAGCCGCCAGCACTGAAAGCTCTACCTGGTTTTCACTGTCCCTTGGAACTGCATTTGCTGCCGCACAGACATTCGCGCTCTGCAAGACCTTTGGTTGGTTATGATGCAACAATGCCTATGTGACTCTGGCCGAGCCCGGCTGCCAAATTCGAAACATCCCGCGATTGCGCCCACACGAAAGCTGCCAGCACTGAAAGGTCTACCTGGTTTTCACTGTCCCTTGGAACTGCATTCGCTGCCGCACAGACATTTGCGCTCTGCAAGACCTTTTGTTGGTTATGATGCAACAATGCCTATGTGACTGTCGCAGAGCCCGGCTGCCAAATTCGAAACGTCCAGCGATTGCGCCCACACGAAAGCTGCCAGCACTGAAAGCTATACCTGGTTTTCACTGTCCCTTGGAACTGCATTCGCTGCCGCACAGACATTCGTGCTCTGCAAGAGCTTTGGTTGGTTATGATGCAACAATGCCTATGTGACTGTCGCAGAGCCCGGCTGCCAAATTCGAAACGTCCAGCGATTGCGCCCACACGAAAGCTGCCAGCACTGAAAGCTCTACCTGGTTTTCACTGTCCCTTGGAACTGCATTCGCTGCCGCACAGACATTCGCTCTCTGCAAAAGCCTTGGTTGTTTATGATGCAACAATGCCTATGTGACTCTGGCCGAACCCAGCTGCCAAATTCGAAACGTCCAGCGATCGCGCCCACACGAAAGCTTCCAGCACTGAAAGCTCTACCTGGTTTTCACTGTCCCTTGGAACTGCAGTCGCTGCCGCACAGACATTCGCCCTCTGCAAGATGTTTGGTTGGTTATGATGCAACAATGCCTATGTGACTGTCGCAGAGCCCGGCTGCCAAATTCGAAACGTCCAGCGATTGCGCCCACACGAAAGCTGCCAGCACTGAAAGCTCTACCTGGTTTTCACTGTCCCTTGGAACTGCATTCGCTGCCGCACAGACATTCGCGCTTTGCAAATGCCTTGGTTGGTTATGATGCAACAATGCCTATGTGACTCTGGCAGAGCCCGGCTGCCAAATTCGAAACGTCCAGCGATTGCGCCCACACGAAAGCTGCCAGCACTGAAAGCTCTACCTGGTTTTCACTGTCCCTTGGAACTGCATTCGCTGCCGCACAGACATTCGCGCTCTGCAAATGCCTTGGTTGGCTATGATGCAACAATGCCTATGTGACTGTGGCAGAGCCCGGTTGCCAAATTCGAAACGTCCAGCGATAGCGCCCACACGAAAGCTGCCAGCACTGAAAGGTCTACCTGGTTTTCACTGTCCCTTGGAACTGCATTCGCTGCCGCACAGACATTCGCGCTCTGCAAAACCTTTTGTTGGTTATGATGCAACAATGCCTATGTGACTGTCGCAGAGCCCGGCTGCCAAATTCGAAACGTCCAGCGATTGCGCCCACACGAAAGCCGCCAGCACTGAAAGGTCTACCTGGTTTTCACTGTCCCTTGGAACTGCATTCGCTGCCGCACAGACATTCGCTCTCTGCAAAAGCCTTGGTTGTTTATGATGCAACAATGCCTATGTGACTCTGGCCGAGCCCAGCTGCCAAATTCGAAACGTCCCGCGATTGCGCCCACACGAAAGCTTCCAGCACTGAAAGCTCTACCTGGTTTTCACTGTCCCTTGGAACTGCAGTCGCTGCCGCACAGACATTCGCGCTCTGCAAATGCCTTGGTTGGTTATGATGCAACAATGCCTATGTGACTGTCGAAGAGCCCGGCTGCCAAATTCGAAACGTCCAGCGATTGCGCCCACACGAAAGCTGCCAGCACTGAAAGCTCTACCTGGTTTTCACTGTCCCTTGGAACTGCATTCGCTGCCGCACAGACATTCGTGCTCTGCAAGAGCTTTGGTTGGTTATGATGCAACAATGCCTATGTGACTGTCGCAGAGCCCGGCTGCCAAATTCGAAATGTCCAACGATTGCGCCCACACGAAAGCTGCCAGCACTGAAAGGTCTACCTGGTTTTCACTGTCCTTTGGAACTGCATTCGCTGCCGCAGAGACATTTGCGCTCTGCAAGACCTTTTGTTGGTTATGATGCAACAATGCCTATGTGACTGTCGAAGAGCCCGGCTGCCAAATTCGAAACGTCCAGCGATTGTGCCCACACGAAAGCTGCCAGCACTGAAAGCTCTACCTGGTTTTCACTGTCCCTTGGAACTGCATTCGCTGCCGCACAGATATTTGCGCTCGGCAAGAGCTTTGGTTGGTTATGATGCAACAATGCCTATGTGACTGTCGCAGAGCCCGGCTGCCAAATTCGAAACGTCCAGCGATTGCGCCCACACGAAAGCTTCCAGCACTGAAAGCTCTACCTGGTTTTCACTGTCCCTTGGAACTGCATTCGCTGCCGCACAGACATTCGCGCTCTTCAAATGCCTTGGTTGGTTATGATGCAACAATGCCTATGTGACTGTCGAAGAGCCCGGCTGCCAAACTCGAAACGTCCAGCGATTGCGCCCACACGAAAGCTGCCAGCACTGAAAGCTCTACCTGGTTTTCACTGTCCCTTGGAACTGCATTCGCTGCCGCACAGACATTCGTGCTCTGCAAGAGCTTTGGTTGGTTATGATGCAACAATGCCTATGTGACTGTCGCAGAGCCCGGCTGCCAAATTCGAAACGTCCACCGATTGCGCCCACACGAAAGCTGCCAGCACTGAAAGGTCTACCTGGTTTTCACTGTCCTTTGGAACTGCATTCGCTGCCGCAGAGACATTCGCGCTCTGCAAGGTGTTTGGTTGGTTATGATGCAACAATGCCTATGTGACTGTCGCAGAGCCCGGCTGCCAAATTCGAAACGTCCAGCGATTGCGCCCACACGAAAGCTTCCAGCACTGAAAGCTCTACCTGGTTTTCACTGTCCCTTTGATACTGCATTCGCTGCCGCACAGACATTCGCGCTCTGCAAATGCCTTGGTTGGTTATGATGCAACAATGCCTATGTGACTGTCGAAGAGCCCGGCTGCCAAATTCGAAACGTCCAGCGATTGCGCCCACACGAAAGCTGCCAGCACTGAAAGGTCTACCTGGTTTTCACTGTCCCTTGGAACTGCATTCGCTGCCGCACAGACATTCGCTCTCTGCAAAAGCCTTGGTTGTTTATGATGCAACAATGCCTATGTGACTCTGGCCGAGCCCAGCTGCCAAATTCGAAACGTCCAGCGATTGCGCCCACACGAAAGCTTCCAGCACTGAAAGCTCTACCTGGTTTTCACTGTCCCTTGGAACTGCAGTCGCTGCCGCACAGACATTCGCCCTCTGCAAGATGTTTGGTTGGTTATGATGCAACAATGCCTATGTGACTGTCGCAGAGCCCGGCTGCCAAATTCGAAACGTCCAGCGATTGCGCCCACACGAAAGCTGCCAGCACTGAAAGCTCTACCTGGTTTTCACTGTCCCTTGGAACTGCATTCGCTGCCGCACAGACATTCGCGCTTTGCAAATGCCTTGGTTGGTTATGATGCAACAATGCCTATGTGACTCTGGCAGAGCCCGGCTGCCAAATTCGAAACGTCCAGCGATTGCGCCCACACGAAAGCTGCCAGCACTGAAAGCTCTACCTGGTTTTCACTGTCCCTTGGAACTGCATTCGCTGCCGCACAGACATTCGCGCTCTGCAAATGCCTTGGTTGGCTATGATGCAACAATGCCTATGTGACTGTGGCAGAGCCCGGTTGCCAAATTCGAAACGTCCAGCGATAGCGCCCACACGAAAGCTGCCAGCACTGAAAGGTCTACCTGGTTTTCACTGTCCCTTGGAACTGCATTCGCTGCCGCACAGACATTCGCGCTCTGCAAAACCTTTTGTTGGTTATGATGCAACAATGCCTATGTGACTGTCGCAGAGCCCGGCTGCCAAATTCGAAACGTCCAGCGATTGCGCCCACACGAAAGCCGCCAGCACTGAAAGGTCTACCTGGTTTTCACTGTCCCTTGGAACTGCATTCGCTGCCGCACAGACATTCGCTCTCTGCAAAAGCCTTGGTTGTTTATGATGCAACAATGCCTATGTGACTCTGGCCGAGCCCAGCTGCCAAATTCGAAACGTCCCGCGATTGCGCCCACACGAAAGCTTCCAGCACTGAAAGCTCTACCTGGTTTTCACTGTCCCTTGGAACTGCAGTCGCTGCCGCACAGACATTCGCGCTCTGCAAATGCCTTGGTTGGTTATGATGCAACAATGCCTATGTGACTGTCGAAGAGCCCGGCTGCCAAATTTGAAACGTCCAGCGATTGCGCCCACACGAAAGCTGCCAGCACTGAAAGCTCTACCTGGTTTTCACTGTCCCTTGGAACTGCATTTGCTGCCGCACAGACATTCGTGCTCTGCAAGAGCTTTGGTTGGTTATGATGCAACAATGCCTATGTGACTGTCGCAGAGCCCGGCTGCCAAATTCGAAATGTCCAACGATTGCGCCCACACGAAAGCTGCCAGCACTGAAAGGTCTACCTGGTTTTCACTGTCCTTTGGAACTGCATTCGCTGCCGCAGAGACATTTGCGCTCTGCAAGACCTTTTGTTGGTTATGATGCAACAATGCCTATGTGACTGTCGAAGAGCCCGGCTGCCAAATTCGAAACGTCCAGCGATTGTGCCCACACGAAAGCTGCCAGCACTGAAAGCTCTACCTGGTTTTCACTGTCCCTTGGAACTGCATTCGCTGCCGCACAGATATTTGCGCTCGGCAAGAGCTTTGGTTGGTTATGATGCAACAATGCCTATGTGACTGTCGCAGAGCCCGGCTGCCAAATTCGAAACGTCCAGCGATTGCGCCCACACGAAAGCTTCCAGCACTGAAAGCTCTACCTGGTTTTCACTGTCCCTTGGAACTGCATTCGCTGCCGCACAGACATTCGCGCTCTTCAAATGCCTTGGTTGGTTATGATGCAACAATGCCTATGTGACTGTCGAAGAGCCCGGCTGCCAAACTCGAAACGTCCAGCGATTGCGCCCACACGAAAGCTGCCAGCACTGAAAGCTCTACCTGGTTTTCACTGTCCCTTGGAACTGCATTCGCTGCCGCACAGACATTCGTGCTCTGCAAGAGCTTTGGTTGGTTATGATGCAACAATGCCTATGTGACTGTCGCAGAGCCCGGCTGCCAAATTCGAAACGTCCACCGATTGCGCCCACACGAAAGCTGCCAGCACTGAAAGGTCTACCTGGTTTTCACTGTCCTTTGGAACTGCATTCGCTGCCGCAGAGACATTCGCGCTCTGCAAGGTGTTTGGTTGGTTATGATGCAACAATGCCTATGTGACTGTCGCAGAGCCCGGCTGCCAAATTCGAAACGTCCAGCGATTGCGCCCACACGAAAGCTTCCAGCACTGAAAGCTCTACCTGGTTTTCACTGTCCCTTTGATACTGCATTCGCTGCCGCACAGACATTCGCGCTCTGCAAATGCCTTGGTTGGTTATGATGCAACAATGCCTATGTGACTGTCGAAGAGCCCGGCTGCCAAATTCGAAACGTCCAGCGATTGCGCCCACACGAAAGCTGCCAGCACTGAAAGGTCTACCTGGTTTTCACTGTCCCTTGGAACTGCATTCGCTGCCGCACAGACATTCGTGCTCTGCAAGAGCTTTGGTTGGTTATGATGCAACAATGCCTATGTGACTGTCGCAGAGCCTGGCTGCCAAATTCGAAACGTCCACCGATTGCGCCCACACGAAAGCTGCCAGCACTGAAAGCTCTACCTGGTTTTCACTGTCCCTTGGAACTGCATTCGCTGCCGCACAGACATTCGCGCTCTGCAAGATGTTTGGTTGGTTATGATGCAACAATGCCTATGTGACTGTCGCAGAGCCCAGCTGCCAAATTCGAAACGTCCAGCGATTGCGCCCACACGAAAGCTGCCAGCACTGAAAGCTCTACCTGGTTTTCACTGTCCCTTGGAACTGCATTCGCTGCCGCACAGACATTCGTGCTCTGCAAGAGCTTTGGTTGGTTATGATGCAACAATGCCTATGTGACTGTCGCAGAGCCCGGCTGCCAAATTCGAAACGTCCAGCGATTGCGCCCACACGAAAGCTGCCAGCATGAAACGTCTACCTGGTTTTCACTGTCCCTTGGAACTGCATTCGCTGCCGCACAGACATTCGCGCTCTGCAAAAGCCTTGGTTAGTTATGATGCAACAATGCCTATGTGACTCTGGCAGAGCCCAGATGCCAAATTCGAAACGTCCCGCGATTGCGCCCACACGAAAGCTGCCAGCACTGAAAGCTCTACCTGGTTTTCACTGTCCCTTGGAACTGCATTCGCTGCCGCACAGACATTCGCGCTCTGCAAAACCTTTGGTTGGTTATGATGCAACAATGCCTATGTGACTGTCGCAGAGCCTGGCTGCCAAATTCGAAACATCCAGCGATTGCGCCCACACGAAAGCTGCCAGCACTGAAAGCTCTACCTGGTTTTCACTGTCCCTTGGAACTGCATTCGCTGCCGCACAGACATTCGCGCTCTGCAAGAGCTTTGGTTGGTTATGATGCAACAATGCCTATGTGACTGTCGCAGAGCCCGGCTGCCAAATTCGAAACGTCCAGCGATTGCGCCCACACGAAAGCTGCCAGCACTGAAAGCTCTACCTGGTTTTCACTGTCCCTTGGAACTGCATTCGCTGCCGCACAGACATTCGCGCTCTGCAAATGCCTTGGTTGGCTATGATGCAACGATGCCTATGTGACTCTGGCAGAGCCCGGCTGCCAAATTCGAAACGTCCAGCGATTGCGCCCACACGAAAGCTGCCAGCACTGAAAGCTCTACCTGGTTTTCACTGTCCCTTGGAACTGCATTCGCTGCCGCACAGACATTCGCGCTCTGCAAATGCCTTGGTTGGTTATGATGCAACAATGCCTATGTGACTCTGGCAGAGCCCGGCTGCCAAATTCGAAACGTCCAGCGATTGCGCCCACACGAAAGCTGCCAGCACTGAAAGCTCTACCTGGTTTTCACTGTCCCTTGGAACTGCATTCGCTGCCGCACAGACATTCGCGCTCTGCAAATGCCTTGGTTGGCTATGATGCAACAATGCCTATGTGACTGTGGCAGAGCCCGGTTGCCAAATTCGAAACGTCCAGCGATAGCGCCCACACGAAAGCTGCCAGCACTGAAAGGTCTACCTGGTTTTCACTGTCCCTTGGAACTGCATTCGCTGCCGCACAGACATTCGCGCTCTGCAAAACCTTTTGTTGGTTATGATGCAACAATGCCTATGTGACTGTCGCAGAGCCCGGCTGCCAAATTCGAAACGTCCAGCGATTGCGCCCACACGAAAGCCGCCAGCGCTGAAAGCTCTACCTGGTTTTCACTGTCCCTTGGAACTGCATTTGCTGCCGCACAGACATTCGCGCTCTGCAAGACCTTTGGTTGGTTATGATGCAACAATGCCTATGTCACTCTGGCCGAGCCCGGCTGCCAAATTCGAAACATCCCGCGATTGCGCCCACACGAAAGCTGCCAGCACTGAAAGGTCTACCTGGTTTTCACTGTCCCTTGGAACTGCATTCGCTGCCGCACAGACATTCACGCTCTGCAAAACCTTTTGTTGGTTATGATGCAACAATGCCTATGTGACTCTGGCAGAGTCCGGCTGCCAAATTCGAAACGTCCAGCGATTGCGCCCACACGAAAGCTGCCAGCACTGAAAGCTCTACCTGGTTTTCACTGTCCTTTGGAACTGCATTCGCTGCCGCACAGACATTCGCGCTATGCAAAAGCCTTGGTTGGTTATGATGCAACAATGCCTATGTGACTCTGGCAGAGCCCGGCTGCCAAATTTGAAACGTCCAGCGATTGCGCCCATACGAATAATGCAAGCACTGCAAGCTCTACCTGGTTTTCACTGTCCCTTGGAACTGCATTCGCTGCTGCACAGACATTCGCGCTATGCAAAAGCCTTGGTTGGTTATGATGCAACAATGCCTATGTGACTCTGGCAGAGCCCAGCTGCCAAATTCGAAACGTCCCGCGATTGCGCCCACACGAAAGCTGCCAGCACTGAAAGGTCTACCTGGTTTTCACTGTCCCTTGGAATTGCATTCGCTGCTGCACAGACATTCGCGCTCTGCAAAAGCCTTGGTTGGTTATGATGCAACAATGCCTATGTGACTGTCGCAGAGCCCGGCTGCCAAATTCGAAACGTCCAGTGATTGCGCCCACACGAAAGCTGCCAGCACTGAAAGCTCTACCTGGTTTTCACTGTCCCTTGGAACTGCATTCGCTGCCGCACAGACATTCACGCTATGCAAAAGCTTTGGTTGGTTATGATGCAACAATACCTATGTGACTGTCGCAGATCCCGGCTGCCAAATTCGAAACGTCCAGCGATTGCGTCCACACGAAAGCTTCCAGCACTGAAAGCTCTACCTGGTTTTCACTGTCCCTTGGAACTGCATTCGCTGCCGCACAGACATTCGCGCTCTGCAAATGCCTTGGTTGGTTATGATGCAACAATGCCTATGTGACTGTCGCAGAGCCCGGCTGCCAAATTCGAAACATACAGAGATTGCGCCCACACGAAAGCTGCCAGCACTGAAAGGTCTACCTGGTTTTCACTGTCCCTTGGAATTGCATTCGCTGCTGCACAGACATTCGCGCTCTGCAAATGCCTTGGTTGGTTATGATGCAACAATGCCTATGTGACTGTCGCAGAGCCCGGCTGCCAAATTCGAAACGTCCAGCGATTGCGCCCACACGAAAGCTGCCAGCACTGAAAGCTCTACCTGGTTTTCACTGTCCCTTGGAACTGCATTCGCTGCCGCACAGACATTTGCGCTCTGCAAGACCTTTTGTTGGTTATGATGCAACAATGCCTATGTGACTGTCGAAGAGCCCGGCTGCCAAATTCGAAACGTCCAGCGATTGTGCCCACACGAAAGCTGCCAGCACTGAAAGCTCTACCTGGTTTTCACTGTCCCTTGGAACTGCATTCGCTGCCGCACAGATATTTGCGCTCGGCAAGAGCTTTGGTTGGTTATGATGCAACAATGCCTATGTGACTGTCGCAGAGCCCGGCTGCCAAATTCGAAACGTCCAGCGATTGCGCCCACACGAAAGCTGCCAGCACTGAAAGCTCTACCTGGTTTTCACTGTCCCTTGGAACTGCATTCGCTGCCGCACAGACATTCGCTCTCTGCAAAAGCCTTGGTTGTTTATGATGCAACAATGCCTATGTGACTCTGGCCGAGCCCAGCTGCCAAATTCGAAACGTCCCGCGATTGCTCCCACACGAAAGCTTCCAGCACTGAAAGCTCTACCTGGTTTTCACTGTCCCTTGGAACTGCAGTCGCTGCCGCACAGACATTCGCGCTCTGCAAATGCCTTGGTTGGTTATGATGCAACAATGCCTATGTGACTGTCGAAGAGCCCGGCTGCCAAATTCGAAACGTCCAGCGATTGCGCCCACACGAAAGCTGCCAGCACTGAAAGGTCTACCTGGTTTTCACTGTCCCTTGGAACTGCATTCGCTGCCGCACAGACATTCGTGCTCTGCAAGAGCTTTGGTTGGTTATGATGCAACAATGCCTATGTGACTGTCGCAGAGCCCGGCTGCCAAATTCGAAATGTCCAGCGATTGCGCCCACACGAAAGCTGCCAGCACTGAAAGGTCTACCTGGTTTTCACTGTCCTTTGGAACTGCATTCGCTGCCGCAGAGACATTTGCGCTCTGCAAGACCTTTTGTTGGTTATGATGCAACAATACCTATGTGACTGTCGAAGAGCCCGGCTGCCAAATTCGAAACGTCCAGCGATTGTGCCCACACGAAAGCTGCCAGCACTGAAAGCTCTACCTGGTTTTCACTGTCCCTTGGAACTGCATTCGCTGCCGCACAGATATTTGCGCTCGGCAAGAGCTTTGGTTGGTTATGATGCAACAATGCCTATGTGACTGTCGCAGAGCCCGGCTGCCAAATTCGAAACGTCCAGCGATTGCGCCCACACGAAAGCTGCCAGCACTGAAAGGTCTACCTGGTTTTCACTGTCCCTTGGAACTGCATTCGCTGCCGCACAGACATTCGCGCTCTGCAAATGCCTTGGTTGGTTATGATGCAACAATGCCTATGTGACTGTCGCAGAGCCCGGCTGCCAAATTCGAAACGTCCAGCCATTGCGCCCACACGAAAGCTGCCAGCACTGAAAGCTCTACCTGGTTTTCACTGTCCCTTGGAACTGCATTCGCTGCCGCACAGACATTTGCGCTCTGCAAGACCTTTTGTTGGTTATGATGCAACAATGCCTATGTGACTGTCGAAGAGCCCGGCTGCCAAATTCGAAACGTCCAGCGATTGTGCCCACACGAAAGCTGCCAGCACTGAAAGCTCTACCTGGTTTTCACTGTCCCTTGGAACTGCATTCGCTGCCGCACAGATATTTGCGCTCGGCAAGAGATTTGGTTGGTTATGATGCAACAATGCCTATGTGACTGTCGCAGAGCCCGGCTGCCAAATTCGAAACGTCCAGCGATTGCGCCCACACGAAAGCTGCCAGCACTGAAAGCTCTACCTGGTTTTCACTGTCCCTTGGAACTGCATTCGCTGCCGCACAGACATTCGTGCTCTGCAAGAGCTTTGGTTGGTTATGATGTAACAATGCCTATGTGACTGTCGCAGAGCCCGGCTGCCAAATTCGAAACGTCCACCGATTGCGCCCACACGAAAGCTGCCAGCACTGAAAGCTCTACCTGGTTTTCACTGTCCCTTGGAACTGCATTCGCTGCCGCACAGATATTTGCGCTCGGCAAGAGCTTTGGTTGGTTATGATGCAACAATGCCTATGTGACTGTCGCAGAGCCCGGCTGCCAAATTCGAAACGTCCAGCGATTGAGTCCACACGAAAGCTTCCAGCACTGAAAGCTCTACCTGGTTTTCACTGTCCCTTGGAACTGCATTCGCTGCCGCACAGACATTCGCGCTCTGCAAAAGCCTTGGTTAGTTATGATGCAACAATGCCTATGTGACTCTGGCAGAGCCCAGCTGCCAAATTCGAAACGTCCAGCGATTGCGCCCACACAAAAGCTGCCAACACTGAAAGGTCTACCTGGTTTTCACTGTCCCTTGGAACTGCATTCGCTGCCGCACAGACATTCACGCTATGCAAAAGCTTTGGTTGGTTATGATGCAACAATGCCTATGTGACTCTGGCCGAGCCCGGCTGCCAAATTCGAAACGTCCAGCGATTGCGCCCACACGAAAGCTGCCAGCACTGAAAGGTCTACCTGGTTTTCACTGTCCCTTGGAACTGCATTCGCTGCCGCACAGACATTCACGCTATGCAAAAGCTTTGGTTGGTTATGATGCAACAATGCCTATGTGACTCTGGCCGAGCCCGGCTGCCAAATTCGAAACGTCCAGCGATTGTGTCCACACGAAAGCTTCCAGCACTGAAAGCTCTACCTGGTTTACACTGTCCCTTGGAACTGCATTCGCTGCCGCGCAGACATTCGCGCTCTGCAAATGCCTTGGTTGGTTATGATGCAACAATGCCTATGTGACTGTCGAAGAGCCCGGCTGCCAAATTCGAAACGTCCAGCGATTGCGCCCACACGAAAGCTGCCAGCACTGAAAGCTCTACCTGGTTTTCACTGTCCCTTGGAACTGCATTCGCTGCCGCACAGACATTCGCTCTCTGCAAGATGTTTGGTTGGTTATGATGCAACAATTCCTATGTGACTGTCGCAGAGCCCGGCTGCCAAATTCGAAACGTCCAGCGATTACGCCCACACGAAAGCTGCCAGCCTGAAAGGTCTAACTGGTTTTCACTGTCCCTTGGAACTGCATTCGCTGCCGCACAGACATTCGCGCTCTGCAAAAGCCTTGGTTGTTTATGATGCAACAATGCCTACGTGACTCTGGCAGAGCCCAGCTGCCAAATTCGAAACGTCCCGCGATTGCGCCCAGACGAAAGGTGCCAGTACTGAAAGCTCTACCTGGTTTTCACTGTCCCTTGGAACTGCATTCGCTGCCGCACAGACATTCGCGCTCTGCAAAAGCCTTGGTCAATTATGATGCAACAATGCCTATGTGACACTCGCAGAGTCCGGCTGCCAAATTCGAAACTTCCAGCGATAGCGCCCACACGAAAGCTGCCAGCACTGCAAGCTCTACCTGGTTTTCACTGTCCCTTGGAACTGCATTCGCTGCCGCACAGACATTCGCGCTCTGCAAATTCCTTGGTTGGTTATGATGCAACAATTCCTATGTGACTCTGGCAGAGCCCGGCTGCCGAATTCGAAACGTCCAGCGATAGCGCCCACACGAAAGCTGCCAGCACTGCAAGCTCTACCTGGTTTTCACTGTCCCTTGGAACTGCATTCGCTGCCGCACAGACATTCGCGCTCTGCAAATGCCTTGGTTGGTTATGATGCAACAATGACTATGTGACTGTCGCAGAGCCCGGCTGCCAAATTCGAAACGTCCAGAGATTGCGCATACACGAAAGCTCCCAGCACTGAAAGGTCTACCTGGTTTTCACTGTCCCTTGGAACTGCATTCGCTGCCGCACAGACATTCACGCTATGCAAAAGCTTTGGTTGGTTATGATGCAACAATGCCTATGTGACTGTCGCAGAGCCCGGCTGCCAAATTCGAAATGTCCAGCGATTGCGCCCACACGAAAGCTGCCAGCACTGAAAGGTCTACCTGGTTTTCACTGTCCTTTGGAACTGCTTTCGCTGCCGCAGAGACATTTGCGCTCTGCAAGACCTTTTGTTGGTTATGATGCAACAATACCTATGTGACTGTCGAAGAGCCCGGCTGCCAAATTCGAAACGTCCAGCGATTGTGCCCACACGAAAGCTGCCAGCACTGAAAGCTCTACCTGGTTTTCACTGTCCCTTGGAACTGCATTCGCTGCCGCACAGATATTTGCGCTCGGCAAGAGCTTTGGTTGGTTATGATGCAACAATGCCTATGTGACTGTCGCAGAGCCCGGCTGCCAAATTCGAAACGTCCAGCGATTGCGCCCACACGAAAGCTTCCAGCACTGAAAGCTCTACCTGGTTTTCACTGTCCCTTGGAACTGCATTCGCTGCCGCACAGACATTCGCGCTCTGCAAATGCCTTGGTTGGTTATGATGCAACAATGCCTATGTGACTGTCGCAGAGCCCGGCTGCCAAATTCGAAACGTCCAGCGATAGCGCCCACACGAAAGCTGCCAGCACTGAAAGCTCTACCTGGTTTTCACTGTCCCTTGGAACTGCATTCGCTGCCGCACAGACATTTGCGCTCTGCAAGACCTTTTGTTGGTTATGATGCAACAATGCCTATGTGACTGTCGAAGAGCCCGGCTGCCAAATTCGAAACGTCCAGCGATTGTGCCCACACGAAAGCTGCCAGCACTGAAAGCTCTACCTGGTTTTCACTGTCCCTTGGAACTGCATTCGCTGCCGCACAGATATTTGCGCTCGGCAAGAGCTTTGGTTGGTTATGATGCAACAATGCCTATGTGACTGTCGCAGAGCCCGGCTGCCAAATTCGAAACGTCCAGCGATTGCGCCCACACGAAAGCTGCCAGCACTGAAAGCTCTACCTGGTTTTCACTGTCCCTTGGAACTGCATTCGCTGCCGCACAGACATTCGTGCTCTGCAAGAGCTTTGGTTGGTTATGATGCAACAATGCCTATGTGACAGTCGCAGAGCCCGGCTGCCAAATTCGAAACGTCCACCGATTGCGCCCACACGAAAGCTGCCAGCACTGAAAGCTCTACCTGGTTTTCACTGTCCCTTGGAACTGCATTCGCTGCCGCACAGACATTCGCTCTCTGTAAAAGCCTTGGTTGTTTATGATGCAACAATGCCTATGTGACTCTGGCCGAGCCCAGCTGCCAAATTCGAAACGTCCCGCGATTGCGCCCACACGAAAGCTTCCAGCACTGAAAGCTCTACCTGGTTTTCACTGTCCCTTGGAACTGCAGTCGCTGCCGCACAGACATTCGCGCTCTGCAAATGCCTTGGTTGGTTATGATGCAACAATGCCTATGTGACTGTCGAAGAGCCCGGCTGCCAAATTGAAACGTCCAGCGATTGCGCCCACACGAAAGCTGCCAGCACTGAAAGCTCTACCTGGTTTTCACTGTCCCTTGGAACTGCATTCGCTGCCGCACAGACATTCGTGCTCTGCAAGAGCTTTGGTTGGTTATGATGCAACAATGCCTATGTGACTGTCGCAGAGCCCGGCTGCCAAATTCGAAATGTCCAGCGATTGCGCCCACACGAAAGCTGCCAGCACTGAAAGGTCTACCTGGTTTTCACTGTCCTTTGGAACTGCATTCGCTGCCGCAGAGACATTTGCGCTCTGCAAGACCTTTTGTTGGTTATGATGCAACAATGCCTATGTGACTGTCGAAGAGCCCGGCTGCCAAATTCGAAACGTCCAGCGATTGTGCCCACACGAAAGCTGCCAGCACTGAAAGCTCTACCTGGTTTTCACTGTCCCTTGGAACTGCATTCGCTGCCGCACAGATATTTGCGCTCGGCAAGAGCTTTGGTTGGTTATGATGCAACAATGCCTATGTGACTGTCGCAGAGCCCGGCTGCCAAATTCGAAACGTCCAGCGATTGCGCCCACACGAAAGCTTCCAGCACTGAAAGCTCTACCTGGTTTTCACTGTCCCTTGGAACTGCATTCGCTGCCGCACAGACATTCGCGCTCTGCAAATGCCTTGGTTGGTTATGATGCAACAATGCCTATGTGACTGTCGAAGAGCC